>NC_140577.1:8885699-9601949 GCF_057381845.1 Rhamphochromis longiceps
GGGTCGGTGCATTGGTGGTTCTTGGTGTCCGGGGCTGGGCACTCAGGTATGTACCGGCTCACTCCCGGTGGCTACCTGGCGGGGCCTGGCGCCTGTTGCTCGGTCAGGCCTCCTCCGGGGTGCGGGGGGCCCTCGGGCCTCCAGCCTCTGGGCCTGCGGCTCGGTTCACTGTGGCACAGCTGGCTGCCGGCAGAGCCGGCGGGCACGCCGGTGCAGCCCCCTCTAGCTTCTGCTTGGTGGCTACTGGGTGACACCTCGTCTGGGGATCCTCAGCCCTTCCCATGAGGGTGGCACGGATGCCCCTGCGGTGGTCCTCCTTGGGCTCTCGCACTCTGGGGCCTCTGGATGTCTGGGGCCTGGATCTCCTCCATGCCTGCTTCATGCCCTGGGGGACAGGGCTATGGCTCGCTACATCCTCTTGCAGACCATTACATGTGGAAACCATTTGAATACAAGCGCGCTGATCCACACAGGTGTGCACACGGGTGTTCACTGCTCGTAGACTTAAATTACACCTTTCTTGGCTGCTACTTCAAAGCACATTGTGCGCTGTCTGTCCTGCGCACAATGTGTAAACAGCAGTAAATACTAAATATTCAATGTTGTTGTACAGCACGTACAACAACATTGAATATTTAGTATTTACTGCTGTTTACACTTAGCTAGATTAATGCGATGGTGTTGTGTTTAGTATGTTGCTTTGTTCTTTTTTTTTTTTTGCTTGTTTTCTATTCTTCTTCTCTCAACAGGTGATCCAGGAGATTTTTTTTTTTTTCTTTCTCCCCCCCTTTCTCACTGTCCCTCTCCCCTTCTGTTTTTCTTTTCCTTCCTCTTTCTTTCTCCCTTTCCTATCCCTCACTCATGTCTGTCCCGTCTGTAACATCTGAAAATAAAATATAATAAAAACAAAGGTCGATCAAATGGACCAATACGGCAATGCCACGATGATCCATTTGGCAAAGTAAATCCATTGGGTATCCTTGTTGGTCTTCAGACAACAATTCTGATGGCTAAAGAACCAAATGGGACAGGCAAAAAAAAAAAAAAAAAAAAAAAAAAAAAAAAGAAAGGGTCAAAGCCATCAGGTCCTCAGTTTAGAAAAAAAGAGAAAAGAAAAGGAGAAACGAGTAAAAGATACAGGTAAGGAGACGTGTCTTTGGATAATGGCAGGTATTATGTATCCTGAAACAAGATAACATTCATTAACAGGGATTGGGAAAACGTCTGTTTACCTTTGTTAGCCACTTGGCTGATGGTAAACAGTAGACGGACAGTAGACTCTGATGTGGCTTATTGAATCTTTTGGACTGTGTTCAGCATAATATCAGTTAGCCATTAATTGGAAGAGGTGTATTGTTGATTTGCCTGCTATTCTCAATGTATGTTGAATTATAATGACTGCTTGTTAGCAATTTGCATACACTCCCTCTATAAAACATTTATACAAAATATTTATCTTGTTAAATTCAGTATGGTACAGTTTTCACAATAACATCTGGTAATGTACAATCCTTAATATGTTTTATGTGTGTGTGTGATCTTTGATAGTTGGCATGAAAGTCTCCACAAATTCCTCTTCTCTGCAACTCACACTCCATATCTGCAAAGTTTCACCTCCAACCACTGCAATACTTCTCTTTTTTGCCTTTATTGGATAGTGAACTCAACTACCAACTCACAACTATCAAGGATGATTTTCAATGATTTTATGGTTTTTGAATATGATGTGAAGCTGGGATAAACTTTAAAATTTTAGTTCTCACGTTTAAGTGCATCCATAACCTTGCCCCTCCTTATCTTTGTGATCTGCTTTATATCACCCCTGTTTCCCACTCTCTCAGATCTTCATTTGCCAATTATCTTGTTGTTCCTTCTGCTCGTCTTATCACTATGAGGAACAGAGCTTTCAGTCATGCTGCTCCTCGGCTCTGAAACTCACTTCCTCCAGTCATAAGAAATATAGATTCCCTTCCCTTATTTAAGTCACAATTGAAAACATACTTGTTTAAACTGGCTACTGGCTTTAATACAGATCTTGTTGTCAAATCTTGTTTATTGTTTTGCTATTTTAAATTTATTTTTAATCTACTGTTTTATTCATCTCTTTTTTTCTCTTTGTAAGGTTCCCTTGGGTTTTAGAAATGCGCCCTCAAATGAATTGTATTATTATTATTTTTTTAATTGACTGTATTGAATTTGAGCATAACTGTCCTTTAATTTTGGGGGAATATTTCACCTGATAAGCAGTGTTGGGTGTAATGCGTTACAAAGTAACGGGTTACTGTAATTAAATTACTTTTCCACTGAAAAAGTAGAGTAACTAATTACTGTTCATTTTTAGGTATGTTAATTACAGTTACTTACAATGTACTTGCGTTACATTGTAAAATAATTAAACTCGCTGAATATCATTATTTAATTTCAATCATTTGTCTTCTAAATGTAGAAGTAAACTCTGCCGCTTTAACATCGCTGTAGTGCAGCTGCACGTCATTTCGCGCCAGTTTGCTGCATAGTTGTATTCTAAAGCGGAAGATGTCGGACTCGGCTGAAGCGAGTGGCTGTTTTTTGAAATGGACATATTCCCGTCTCTTCACTTTTCTGAAACAAGCAGACAAGAATATTACAGTAATATGTAAGCTATGTCCTGGGGAGAAAAAACTATCGGCTGCTGTTAATAGCACGAGTAATCTACTGAAGCGCCTGACACGAGAGCATAGACGAACACTTCTGAGTGATTCTTGTTCATCATCCATGGATAACACTGCGGCAACTCCTGCTAAGCAGGCAAAACTTGATTTTACTTCAGCAGCACAGAAAGCGTCTGAAGGTGAGCTTAAAAAATGATTGCAGGCTACATTGTGGAATAGATGCTACCACTGCATACTGTAGAGTCTCCGTCTTTAAAAAAATGTATTTATTATTTAAAGAGTTTAATTTCTATTGTTTGCCCACTCAAGGTTTATAGGGATTTTAAGAAGTATTTAGTTAAATTACTTATTTAGTAATTAAGTTACTTTTCCGACACAGTAATTACATAAGTATTTTAAATACAATATTGTCTAAGTAATTAGTAATTAGTAATTAATTACTTTTTTAAAGTAACTTACCCAACACTGCTGATAAGGGATGAAACTTGGCACCAGGGGCGGAGCGTGGGGGTGGCTTACTGGGCTTTCGCCCGGGTTGTTTTGTCAGAAGCCCGGGGTCTTTTGGAGTGTAATTTTTTCATAGTTAGATGCCTGGCTGACAACTGTATAAAACAAAAAGTACACACAATATTCGAAGCACATAGTGCACACTGTGGGAATTTACGACTGTGCGTGAATCCCCCCTGATATTGGTATCATCCGAGCTCAGGCACTAAGCGACTGAGCGAGGGGGCGGGGCAGCTGCTGCCTGTGAGTGCACTGTTGGAGAAACGGAGCCAGCCATACTAAGGAGAGCTTAAGTTTGAGCAGGTACCAAAGCAAATCATTCGTACTGTACAAATAATGTAAATATGACGGTGTATCACGAAAGATTGATATCAAACTGATCACTTGACCCATATTACGTTACTTGCTCTTCAAGTGAATCAACAAATGGCGAAATGAAAAGCCGAACAAATGCTACTTTTTTTTTAGTCTTAGCTTATGTGTGTTTATTTCATATTTTCAGTTCTTACCCTCCCCGACTAAATCGGTTTCAGTTATGTACTGAAATATAAGAATGGGCATTAGAGGCTTCTTTCAAAGAAAAAACTCAGGTAAATGTTGTTTTATATATTATGCTTTGTATGTTGTTCAGTATATTTCTATGCAAAACAAGAGGGATTTCAGTACACAGCAGGATATTCACATTTGTAACCAGATATTTACATACACTTTAGGGAGAAAACATAAAACATTTTTACTGTACAACATCAATTTAGAGTAAACTTTTGTTTTAGATAAATATTAAAATATCTTTTGAATTAGTTAAATGTCAGAATAAAGAGAGACAGAGCTGTCTATTTTTTATCACTTTGATCAAATTTAGGAATACATATACACTAAGTTTGTTAATTAATAAGAAAACTTCAGACGATTCCATTCTGAGCTGAAGAAGCTTCTGATAGGTTTGTAGAGTCCATGTGAGTAAATTGGTGGCACAGCTGTGGATGCATATAAGGCAAAACACAGAGCCTGTTTCTTTGACATGGGAAAATCAAGAGATGTCAACCAAAACACCAGAAAAAGAACTGTGGAGCTCCATAAATGTGGCTCAATTTGAATACAATTTGGTGCCATTTGCAATTAAGAAATACAGATAGTTTCTCTCTTTACTCTTAAAGTTAACAATATGTTTTTTATATTTATCAATCTAAAAAAATAAACATTTAGTCTGATTTGACGTTACAATTAAAAAAGTGTTTGTGTTTTGATCTGAAGAGTACATAAATATCTGTATATTTGATGATTGTCAGCACAAAGAGGGAGAGAGAGGAACAGAGAGGGAGATGGAGAATGAGGACAGAACAGAGGTGGAACAAGAGCAGGTGAGACACACATGTTAGTCAAATGGTTGTTTACCAAAAGTATCATCGTATCATAGGTAGGGGAGACCGGGGATAGTTGTAACATTTTTGACATTTCTGTCTGTAAATTGGAGCTCTTTTAAGGTAGTGGATTCAAAATGTAATGCAAAGTATTTACATGTCTCGGCTATTAAATAGTGCAGCTATTTCCTCTGCAGCACAATTACCCATTGCATGGTATGGCCTCAAACACAAAGAGTGAAATGTTACAATTAACCCCATACTCTGGGTTAGTTGTAACATATCCTGGGGTGAAATGTAACACAATGAAATAAGGGTACTGACAAAATATTAACATGTAATCTTTGTTTATACAACACATGAATGCACTTAGAGCCATTTATGTAGCTATGTGTGTGTGTGACAGAATGCAGAAATCTAGCTTTTGAACATATTCCAACCCCCCAAAAAAGACAAATTATGGAATTTTCTGCAACTGAATATTTCATTAATTTTGGTTGGTCTTCCTTGAGTTTGGCCTCATTGGCTCAGTGGGCATTATAACCTACAACTCTTGCACCAATTTTGAACATAACAATGAAGCTGAAAAAATGTAGTTGTTCACCAGCATCGCAATTCCATTACTTTTTATCATGGCTTACCTTGGTGTGGTTTGCAAAGTGCTTCAGAAAGATGAGGAAATCTGTTTCTTGCACCCATCCTGATTTATTTCCACTACCAGTATTTCCTACTCGTCCATCTCTGACACAGTGGTCTGCATAATGTATGTGTGGGAACACAAACAGTGAAGTAATTGTGTTGCCAATGGCATTAACCGCATATACAAAAGCGACCAGTGAACCTCTCTCTGCTGATGTCGTTGCCCCAACTTGTTTAATATAAGTTAAAGTAATAGTGTGGTAAGTTGTAACATCTGCATTATTGTTACAACTAACCCAGACTGTTGCTGTTACAACTGACCCAGACTCCTATAGCCATGAACTAGCTAACATTGCAGCCAACGGCTAAAACATTAGCACTAAAGACCTACACAGAATATATCCCCATAGACATACAAATAACATAATTTAAGTTTGATGAGTTTAACTGCAAAGCAGATAATGCTATTACAAATTGAAATAAAGTAGAAAAACTTACTTTTTGGCATACAAATTACTTTTTTTCATGTTAAATTGTCTGTGTTTGACAAAATGTGCTGATTTTTCACATGTGATAGCAGAACTGAATTGGGCATGCACAGGATGAGTCACATCATTTGAAACTTAGCCCTGATTGGAGAAATTGGAAGTGTTACAACTGACCCACGTTACAACTATCCCCGGTCTCCCCTACTCATGTATCTCGTACCTAGTGTTTCTTTTTAGGTTTGCTATTTTTCAAATTCTATATTTATTAAGTTATGCAGGCTTGTTTGCACAACAAGGCTAAATAATTATATAAACTTTTCTAAATCTAAATAGTGGACTTTGGTAGAATTAAAAAAATAAGTGTAGTGCAGGTCTATGATGATTTTTAGTGCTACTATCATCTAGTTCTGATTCTGGTTCTGTCTTGGTTAAATCCTCAGTAGCCCTGATTTTGAACTGTTGTAGTCCTGTTTTAATTCCGGATCAGTTTTGGGTCTGGTTGAATTGGGGTTTAGTCCTCATGTCTTGATACAGCCCCGATTTTGTTCTGCCTTGCTGCTTAATTAAAAAACTAGTTTAAGGTGTCCTGCACATGTGATATATATTTTTCCCTATATGAAGTCATTCTTTTTTGAACAAAACTCAAAACAGAGCCAATTAATCCCCCCCCCACAAAAGAAAAAAAAATCCCACATGCATACTACCCTTTAGGGCTAAGCCCCGGGTGTTTCAAATGTCTGGCTCCGCCTCTGCTTGGCACAGATTGTACAGTAGGTGGACCAGAGGAGAAATGTGTTGAAAGTCATAGGAGCTTGCAAAGAAAAGCATCTGGACTTCTTTAAGTTGCTTGAAGACGTTTAACCTCTCATCCGAGAAGCTTCTTCAGTTCTGAAGAAACTTAAAGAAGTCCAGACGCTTTTCTTTGCAAGCTCCTTTGACAACGATGACCTGGATGACTGAGAACCTTCACAGACATAATGTGTTGAAAGTTTGACGTCACTTATAACTTATAACACTTGTATGTGTGCATAGGTCTATTATTTGCGATCGGAAACGAAGGAGAAAAGGCGCTGCCGTAAAGGCTAGTGTAGAAGCGCAAGAAAATTTATGCGACGGATAAGAGGCGGCTGGCTTGACTTAAATAGCTAGGTTTCATTTGACGTAGACGTGACGTCGACGTAAAGCGCGAAATTTGACTGGCGGTCGGAAGTGAACAAGATAAGCGCAAAATCACAGACAGTAAGCAAAATGCCTATGTCCTGTTGTGTTTACGGATGCTCCAGTAGGTCGACAAGAGAAACTGATAAACGGTATTTTAGGGTACCAAAAATAGCCCAACGAAGAGGAGAAAAATGGAAAATTCTAACCGAAAAACGTAGGAAAAAATGGATTTTAAATTTACGTTTACAGTCGGGAGGAGCAGAGTCTGCCAATGCCCGTGTCTGCAGCGACCACTTCGTCAGAGGTAATGTTATGTTTGCAAACGAACTTATTAGCATTAGGTTGTCGTTAAATTCTCGTTTACTTAGTGCTTTTAAGTTAGTAGTCTAATATTGACTTGATTGGGACTATAGGCTGCCCAAGTGCTTTGGATGACGAAGAGTCGGAGGACTGGGCTCCGACGGTCAATCTCGGCTACGAACGAAAACCCAGATCGGAATCAGTTCTCAAACGAGAGAAAAGAATGAAGCTTAAGGCAGAACAGCATCGATGTGCAGAGGCGATTTTGGATATGCAACAGACGGCTGAGAGTCCGGATTTGAGCCTAGTGACAGTGGAGAACAGGCTACTAACCCTGCCATACAATTGCAATGAGCTGCAATCACTTCGCCATCCTCCTTTGCAATTACCCAAGTCTTCAGAGGTGTCTCGTTAGACCGCTGAGAATGGTTTACCTTGAAACAAACAACTGTCACTCTAACGAAGTCCTAAGGATGTGGCATGTTTGTTGACGTTAAAGCCGCTACCGCTAACTGTTAGCGTGTTTAAGATAAAGCAATATAAGAACAAACACTCACCCTTGCAAACACCAAACTGTATCCATCACGGAGACGTTTTGTTCCAAGGTTGTGGACCCACCCGCTGACAAAAAAAATTGTACGCCTCCAGACTCTTGAAAGCTTTCATTTGCTGCCTAGTGTAGTAAGAAGTCTGGAGGACCAAGTAGTTGGTGATATCCACAGCCTCGATAGTAGGCAAATCCTTTACTTCTGTGGTGTATTCGGACATTTTCAAAGAATACGGATCACGTCCGATATATTTTTTAACTATCTGTTTATATCTCTCCCGAGAAACGGGGTCTAAAGTTGCACAATAGCTGCTCTCCTGACTCTCCACAGTGTCCTCCATGTTTACTTCCGCCCTCCACTCAAAAATCGCGCTGCCTCCGCACGTCATCAGAACCACGTGACCGCAACCCAACTATTACGGCTCATTTAACTGACCTATCCCAGACATCCACATGTACACATGTGTACTTTCAACCAATATGTATTCACAGGTAATATCAGCTGATGGGAGCCCTCCTGTTTATTGGTTTATAGTATTTCGGTTAAGTTGGCGGGACGTGTGAGAATCCAGTTTTCACCGGCTTTTAGTGGATCCATCGACGACGAGGAGGACGCACCGGAGATACGTGCAGGGAAAGGATTATTAAGTTTTTAATAAAACAAACAAACACACTCGTTTTTCGCCGGACATTTATCGTTTAGGAAACATACAATGTTTTATAGTCGAAGGAGAGCTCACAATAAGGACATGAGTGCTGGGACTCTCATGTTGTTCCTCTGCTTGGGTTTACTGTCCGTCTTCTTCCCGCTGGGCTGTGCAGGTGAGGTTGAGCTGATTTTAAATGCATTTGTTTTGAAATGATTTGTAAAATAACTGGAACTCACTGAGAAATAAGTTCGCATTATTATGTAAATGTGTAGGTGTGCATGTTTATCGACCTGTCAGGTTTCACGTCAGAGAGCTGGGTTAGAACCGAAAAGAAACTTTTTGACATCTGCCTCAGCGGTGTCTGATAAATACGTTTGTTCCAGCATGTAAAGACTCACGGTGGCTTATGATGAGAGACTGAAGCTCCTCACACTCACACACATACAAACAGCCGGAATATAGAAATCATGGTGGGAGGAGAGCGTTAAAATCAGCCTGTCTTAAAAGAAAAAGAAAAAAATCCAGATGTTATTTTGATTCTTAGATATGGCAAAACTTTGAGCCCTTCGCTGTTTCTCTGTGTGTGCGTGTGTTGGGGAATATGTATGGTTTAGAATTGGCAGTAACACCACCTGTCAGGAATACCAGAGACTTGGACAAAGTCAAATAATGTGAGAAGTCAAATACACAAACAAGCCGAGCAGATCCCGATCTCTCCTCTGCCTGTGTGTGAGTTCTTGTCCATATTTACTTTGTGATTGACGTTGACGTATTGTTATGATGTCATCGGGGTTTGGTTGTCTTAGATCAGTGCTGTCACATAACCAGGAAGTCCTTTTTTGGTTGACCCCATGCTTCTGGAACCTTCCTTACACTTTTTTTTTCTTTTGAACCTACAGGATACTGCATTAGGGTTGGGCAATTGGACAAATTGATATATAATATTTTATATTATATTTTATTTTATATATATTTTACAAGGGCGATTTATTTATTTATTTACCCATTAGTAAGTTTGCTAATAATGATGGAGTTAATAGAAGCAGTCAACAGAAAAAAAAATAATAATAATAGCGCTGTTTTAACAGCACCCCCTTTCATCTGCGAGCAAATGCACCCTCCTCAGAGTGCACCCAAATGCTTGTTGATGAAGCTGCATTAGCTGTGCGCATTAAAAAATTTAATCGTGTTTATCGTGAGGACTCGCTCGCTCTCTCTCTCTCACACACACACACAGAAACATACAGTGAGTGGAGACTTATATTACCTGGAATGCTTTCACCACATTGCTTTATATCTTACTCTGATATTATGGAGCACCATGTATGGAAATAATGATGAATTGAACATCTGAGTGAAATGGTTTCCAGTTATCTTCTTAATATGCTTATTTAACTTTATTTGATTCCTTTAATACACTATACACACTCTCATCCTTAGTATACAAATTCACAGCTTACATGATTCATTTAGTCTACTAGCCTGGCAGCACGGTGGTATGGTGGTTAGCACTGTTGCCTCAGCAAGAAGTCCTGAGATTGACTCCATCATCTTGGGCTTTTATGTGTGGAGCTTCCATGTAGGGCTGTTCGATATAACGATATATATCGGATGACGATATAAAAACATCTATCGTTTCATTTTACGCTATTGTTTGTTTCATGGTGTCGCAAAATAAACTGTTTACGGCAATATTTTTTTTCATGGTTTTGATGGTCACTGTAGTGGCTATATTAATTTCTTAAAGTTCTCTCTTTCTCTTATATAACCACACTACGGATGGACAAGCGCCTGTTTTTATGCGTTGTGGTTAGCAACAACGACGGTAACACCATCGTGTGGCCGCTTGTTTATGTTCCACATAAACCTTTCACAATAAAGCTCAAGATCCTGTTGAGACTTTTCAAAATAAACTGAATCACGTGAAAGAGCAGATTATTTACGGATGAGAAGTAAAAAAGAGCCGCCAGGTGCTAAAAAATAAACCTTAGACTCAAACGTTAGAACAGGCTTTTCCCCACAGCACGCCGTGTAATAAATACTCACAAAGAAAACGGCGGCCGTTACAACTTATGTCTAAAAATGTATAGTTTCATCCATCGGTTAAAACACTCGACTCCAGCTACATGACGCGCAGCTGGAAACACTTTCCGCAAGACGAGCTGCCCGAGATTCACAGAATTTACAGAAAATGTTACATTTTTGTGATTTATATCATTATCGGGACGATAGAATTCTTATATCGGGATATGAGATTTTGGTCATATCGCACAGCCCTATTTCCATGTTCTCCCAGTGTTTGTGTCTGTGGGTTAGCTCAGTGTCAGATTGGTGATCTCTTCAGGGCATCTGGCATAGGCTGGTGTTAGTAGACTATAACATCAGGAATCTGGGACTCCCCACCATTGGCCCTTAGAACTGAAGAAGCTTCTCGGATGAGAGGTGAAACGTCTTCAAGCAAGTCAAAGAAGTCCAGACGCTTTTCTTTCCAAGCTCCTTAGACTACGATGACCTGGATGACTGAGAACCTTCACAGACAACATCAGGAATTAGACTTGCTTTTTGGGATGTAGACTACCACTCACACTGATTTCAAATGGTCTGAAAAAAGTTTGTGATGGTCAGGGCCCTGTTCCAGAAAAGGTAATTCAACTCTGAATATCTTCACCTTGAGTGCGTAGTGTGCGTAAAGTGAAAGAACATCGTCATCAACGAAGCTGCAAAATCAGGAATCACAATAGCAACAGGGAGAAAAGTAATGTGACCACCATTTTTATTGCAGAGGTATATTAATCTAAGTCAGTGTGGACCATGGTATTTATCTCAAAATAGAGGGGAGTCATTTTATTCTGCATTTTTCTGTCATTATTTACCTGTTATTCTCAACAAGTTGGCATCTGACCAAAGCATTACTCAGCTATAATCTGACAAGGACAAAATGCAGCTCACAGCAACTGCTGTTAAAAGATCAATTTTGGTGACTTGCAGTGAAAAGTCATGTTGCATAATTATATACTTGTGGTTGAAAAATATTGAAAGTGATCAGAATATAGACAACCTGCAGACTGGATTTTTAAAAAAATTCTCTTTAAAACTGGTCTCAATGGAGTTTAAAGCCATTTTTTCACTCAAAACTTCAAATAATCTCCAAGATCCAGCTGTGACCAATTATAGCACACAAATGATTGATCAGTAGTTTGTATCTTAAGCTTCATATGAATTAATTCATTTAAAAAAGTGATTACCATTTTTTTTTTTTTTTTTTTTTTTTTTTTTTGGAGTATGAGGTGCACTATAAATTTTTCTCACAAATCTACAGTGTGCCTTATGTATGAATTCTGGTTGAGCTTACTGACCTCGAACAGATTTTATGTGGTACACGGTGCTCAAAAATCTGTCAAAAATGTTTTAGTACGACTTTAGTAAGCCACGAAGCCGCACCGCTTGATGGATTGTCGGAGCATTATGGCTACCATAGTCAGGAGCCTCATACGTACTGTGCTTCAACATAATATTACCGTATTTTGTGTGTGTGTGTGTGTGTGTGTGTAAAGGCCCCCAAATGGCACCTGTTAACAGATATGCTTACGAAGCAGATTTTAAACTCCAGGCTATCAGTCAAGCAGTAGAACATGGGAATAGAGCAGCTGTGAGAGAATTTAACATTAATGAATCAATGGTACGGAAGTGGAGGAAGCAAGAAGAATGAGTTGAGAAAAGTTTGACTTATCTGACGGTTTTGTTTCACTGAATGCCTTATAATCCGGTGCGCCTTATGTATGAAAACAGGACCCGTTCATTGACAGTGCGCCTTATGGTCTGAAAAATATGGTATAGTAATGCAGGTTATAGGTCAGGTTAAGTTTACAGAGTCCGAATTGGGTCTACTCTTAACAAAATCAGAGTTGTTATTAAAACTTGCCTTTTGGAGCGGGGCCTGGGTTTTAATGGTTGAGGACACATCAGTTTGCCAAACTCCAGTATGCATTATGTACTTTACTCCCTCTGCTTCAGGTCTCTGTAGCTCCTCATTCTGATTGTCCCCTCTAGAAGTTGTGCTTTGATCCATTTGACCTCTCTTGCTCTGTGTTATTTTTTTTCTTTCAGTCCAAATAAACATCACAGCTGGGCATGGAAAGAAGGTCATTCTGCCTTGCCAAGTTACAAACAACAGCAAACCCATTGTAGCTGTAGAGTGGAGCAGACCCGACCTGGAGCCAGACTTTGTTCTTTTGTACCGGGATGGGCACTTTGAGTCATTCTACCAACATCTATCTTTTAAGAACCGTGTGTATCTGCAGGACAGCGAGATGGAGCATGGCAATGTGTCTTTGATTCTGGAGAATTTGATGACAGATGATGAAGGAATATATGAGTGTCGTGTTAAAACACGAATGGGCCACAGGAAGAGAGCTCATCTCAGTAGTGACCCCATCAGCACCATCAACATGACTGTTGTTCCTTCAGGTGAGTCAGTTGATTTCACTTTATAATCAGAGGTGAACCTGCTTCCTTCCTTTCGTGAGAGAGAAACCGATAAGATGTTTATTTGCTAAAGTGGGTGCTCATCTCCTAATATGCCCTACACATTTCTAATCATCACTAACACACTCACACTCTGAAGCACTGTGGGCCAGTGGTTTATATTTAAAACTACTAAACTTTTAAAGGTACGCTGTCTCCTTTCTGTTCTTTGTAGAAAGCAGTTTTTGGTCTGAGTGATGTGATCAGAGTGTAATAGATAATGTCTGACAGCAGTTTGAAGATGAAATGGATTCTGTTCTGTTCTGTTCTTTACTCATTACCTACCTGACAGCTGACACTACACACTTGTTTCTTACCTGCAGCTAACATAGGAGGAACCCCAGAGAATGGTGGGAAGGAAGACGGAGCCAGAGGAGACCTTGCACTGATCTGCACTGCCCTGCTTCTGTGGGTTTTTTTTAGTTATTATTTTTAGTTTAGCTATATATAATCTTTACGATCTTTAGAGAAAAAAAGAATCAAAAGCAGAATCTGAGACAGCGCTTATCTGAAACAAAGCAACCAGCAAATTATTTAGGTATATAACAAATCTTAAAGCTAGGTCAAAAAAACAGTCAAAAAGGTGAGAGTATTGGGTTGCAGTTCCAGCTTCCTGTATCAGGATCCCCAGGCAGAGCTGTTAATTCCTAGTTAAAGCTGATATGCTAAAAATGTGTTTGAGCAGCACGCAATAGCACCCAAGCAAGCACCCATTGAGAACCGGTTCCCATTACTGAGGACGACAAGCGAGCACACATTGAGCGCCAGTGCCCGTCATTGGGAGCACTAGTCAAGGGCGGCACACATCGCAGCAGACGAGGGCCAGCTCCCAAACTGGAAGTACCCGTTAAGGACCGGCACCCATCACTGCAGACGACAAGGAATCACCCGTTGAGGGTCACTGGGAGCACCCGTCTGGCGACTGTTGCTTAGAGCGCCCATTGAGGACCTGTCAAGTACCGGACCTGTCACTAGTAATGCCTGTCGGCACCATCCAGTCACTGGCAGCGGCCTTTGAGGACCTGTCAGGGACCAGCACCAGTCACTGGCAGCGCCAGCCATTCATCCATTGGCACCGCCGGCGGCAGCCAGTCATTGGCAGCGTCCATCGAACACCAGTGCCCGTTGTTGCTGACGATGAATGAGCACTCGGCAAACACCAACATCTGTTTCTAGTTCACCCGTCGAGCACTACTGCCTGTCACTCCACCCATTGAGGACGTCACACGTCGAGCGAGCACCCGTCGAGGACCAGCGCTCATCACTGCCGACGACAAGGGATCATCCGTTGAGGACCAGTGCCAGTCACTGGGTGCAACCGTCAAGGACCTGCACCAATCACTGCGGAAGACAAGTGAGCGCCCGTCGAGGACCGGCGCCCATCACTGCCGACTACAAGTAAGCACCCATCGCTGCCGGCACCCATTGCTGCAGACAACAAGCGATCACCCGTCGAGGATCAGTGCAGTCACTGGGAGCACCCGTCTGGCTCTTGATGCTTAGAGCACCCATTGAGGACCCCTCAAGTACCGGGCCTGTCACTAGGAATGCCTGTTGGCACCAGCCAGTCACTGGCAGTGGCCTTTGAGGACCTGTCAGGGACCAGCACCAGTCACCGGCAGCGCCAGCCATTCATCCATTGGCAGCGCCGGCAGCAGCCAGTCATTGGCAGTGTCCATCGAACACTAGTGCCCGTCGCTGCGGACGATTAGTGAGCACTGGGCGAACACTGACATCTGTCTCTAGTTCACCCCTCGACTACCGCCCGTCACTGATGCACCCATTGAGGACGTCACACATCGAGCGAGCACCCGTCCAGGACCAGCGCCCATCACTGCCGACGACAAGGGCTCACCCGTTGAGGACCAGTGCCAGTCACTGGGAGCACCCGTCAAGGACCGGCGCCCATCGCTGCTGACGACAAGCGATCACCCATCGAGGACCAGTGCTGGTCACTGGGAGCACCTATCAAGGACCGGCGCCCATCACTGCCGACGACAAGCGATCACCCGTCGAGGACCATTGCTGCGTTCATCATACGCAACCTATTGCAAAACTGAAATAAAGAATTTTTAAATGCGTTGTGTACGTTTTATTTTAATGTCTGCACTGTAAGTATTGTTACATGAGTCTGCTGAAATGCTGGGCACTGTAATCTAAACAAAATTATATGTAGCTGGTGTGGCTTTTATCATGTCTCCTCAGATCACGCAATACACTTTGTCATTCAGGGACACCCAGAAGGATGGCTATTAGTCACAAATTTCTGCAAACCCAATTAGGGTAGGGCCACCGCTAACCCGTTTCATTTTTGCCTCAGTATGCACCTGATCTACTTTTTGTTTTTGTTTTTTAAAAAAATTTTTTAACACGTTGAGTGTCACTCGGTTAAAGAGATGAATGTATGGTTCAGCCTTTAACGGTGTTCAGGACGACAGTTAACACATGGAGGTTACTGTGGGTACTCAGAAATGCTCCAACAGCTTAAAAAAATATACTCTGATGAAAACTTGGAAAAAATTCCTTCATGGTCACTTTTTTTTTTCTTTTGCTATTACTAATGATTATGTGGACATTGTTTCTGACTAGCAAAATCTGTTATTCAGGAAAGGACCTGTTGTAGGATCTGGACCTCTGAAGATGTCAAAATTGTCTTGTGCAACAATCAGTTGGGTAACCATAAAGATGCTTTATCCAATGACAAACGGGTGAAAGGGAGAAACATGGAAAAATTAATCCTGAGCAAATTTGGTGTAATGAAAAAGATTTTTTTTTTTTTTTTTTTTTTTTTTTTTTTTTTTTTTTTTTTAAAGCTTCCGAGCTGCAACCTCAATTGTGGTTTCTCTAGACCAAGATGGCACAGAGTATGGCAGCCTTGTCACGAGCTCCCACAAGCAACAGTTGCTTTTTGTGTTTGATTTTACTTTTACCTTATTTTTTCCACCAGTAATATATTATGTTTTTTTTGTATACGACCACCAAACTTTACTGAACATAAGAGCTAGACTCTCTCATCGTTCTCTGGAGTTCAAGTTTGCAGACCCCCCATTCATCTTGCCTTTGTGTTGGGCCCCTGGAGGCCGCAAACGCAGAAGCAGAAGATCTGGTGTTCTCGTTCAACTGATACGGCACAGTCTCTGGGGAACAAGCTGTGTGAACTTCGGGCATGGATCTCATTCCAGTAAGAGATGTGGCACTGCTGCGTGATGTGCCTCACAGAAACCCGGCTATCGGACAAGGTACCGGACTCTGCCATACAACTACCAGGGTTCTCCGTGCACTGCACAGACAGGTCACAGGCATGTTTCATGCTCAACAACAGCTGGTGTGATTATGCGAACGTGCACCCGTACCTGAAGTGCTGGCCATTCTGGCTACCGGGGGATTTTACAGCTGTGATCATTACGGCTGTTTACATTCCCCAACAAGCTGACACTGACCGAGTACTCAGGGAACTACAGCACGATCAGCAGTCAGAAAACCGCGCACCCAAAGGCGGCTTTATCATGACCGGTCCACTGTTGGTCCGACCAATCAGAGTTCTTGCTGCAGGACTGTTTTGATGGCTGCTGACGACATTGATGAGTACACAGACTCTGCGGATTTATAAGGAAATGCGTGGAAGATGTTGTCCTATCCAGAACAGTTAAGGTCTACCCAAATCAAAAACCGTTGATTAACAGCAAGGTTCACACGGCACTGGCGGCACAGAACGCTGCTTTTGCTTCCGTGAACACATCGGACTAAAAACACGCACATTGCCAAGTCAGTAAGACAATTAAAACAGTGAAATATAAGTACAAGGACAGAGTGGAACAACAATTTGACAATCCTCTGAGTATGTGGCAGGGACTAAACACAATCACAGACTTCAGAGGGAAAATCAGCAGACCGCAGTCCATGGCCTCTCTCTTTGAGGATCTAAATGTATTCTACGCTAGATTCAACCCAGCAAACACAGCAAGACTGGACAGTGTACGCATTGGGTATGACATCAGCGTGCACACTGTGTCTGTGGAGGATGTGCGGAGGTGCTTCAGACAGGTGAATACGCGCAAAGCTAGCAGTCCTCAAGTCATCTGCGGCTCAGCTGGCTGGAGTGTTTACACACACCTTCAACCTTCCCCTCTCGCTGTCTGTAGTCCCAGCCTCCTTCAAAATGGCTGCCATCATCCCTGTAGCCAAATCCTCCACCATCTCATCACTGAATGACTGGCGACCGGTAGCCCTGACCCCCATCGTGAGCAAATGCTTCAAGAGGCTGGTCAGGGACTTCAACTTCTCTGCACTACCCGACTGCACGGCCACTAGCAACTCCAGCATCACCGTGAAGTTTGCGGATGACACAACAGTAGTGGGTCTTATCACCAAAGGTGACGAGACAGCTTACAGGGAGGAGGTCAGTGCTTTGGCTCACTGGTGTCAAGAGAACCATCTCACCCTCAACGTCATAAAGACAAGGGATTGATAGTGGACTGGCGGAGGGGTAAAGAAGCACATATCACCATCAATAGCATGTGGAGCGAGTGAGCAGCTTCTGTTTCCTAGATGTACGTCTTGCAGAGGGTCTTACATGGTCAGTACACACAAACAAAGCAGTGAAGAAGGCGCACCAGTACCTCTTCCTCCTCACGAGACTAAAGAGATTCGGCATGAGCGCCCACATCCTCCGGACTTTCTACCACTGTGCCATTGAGAGCATTCTCACTGGATGCATCGCTACCTGGTATGGCAACGGCACCACTTACAACCGCAAAACTGTTCAGAGAGTGGTGCGATGTTCTGAACAGATAACTGGAGGTGAGCTTCTTTCCCTCCAGGACATCTACAGGAAGCGGTGCCTGAGGAAAGCGGGGGAGATCATCAAAGACTCCAGTCACCCCCACCATAACCTGTTTAAAGTACTTCCGTCAGACAGGAAGTACTGCACCATCTGGTCCTGAACCTGCAGACTGAGCAACAGCTTTTTCCATCAGGCCACCTAATGGAACAGTGACACTTCATAGACTCCTCACTCTCACCTACCGGAAATCCAATACTATGCACTCCATTTTGTACATATATGCCATTTCTTTTGCACAATATTCAACTGCTGACTTGGCTATTTTTGACATACACACATTTTTTTTTTTTTGTGCATACATCCTTAAAATTGTACATATATTTATTCTCACATTCCTGCTCTTATAATTGGCTTGTTTCTTACATTCTTGTATTTTGCGCACCACTGTTGCTTGTTAAGCTTGCACAAAAGAATCTCAGTCACATGCGCTGTACCAATGTACTAGAAATGTGATGTGACAATAAAAGTGATTTGATTTTGATTTGACAGGCCATCAACCCATTAAAAATATTGCTATCTGCATATATTTGCGCAATCTCCAAGCTTCACGTTCCCCAGACCTGAACACACTTGAAAATCTCAGTGACTCTGTCCGTGATGCCAACAAATGGTGCCCGTCACTGAGTGCGCCTGTCAGAACACCAACTCCCATTGCTGAGTACCACAAGCGAGCATCCTCATCTGTGAGTGGGTTGAAGAGCTGGGTGGGTCAGCCATTACCTCTGTTCTGGATGACACTTAGTACATGGAGGTTACTGCAGGTATTCAAAAATGCTCCAAAAGCTTGAAAAATTATACATTCTGGTAGAAATTGGGAAAAACTGGTTGTTTCTGACTGGCAAAATCTGTCATTCAGGAAAGGACCTGTTGTCCGTGCCCCCCAAATGCTTACAGGGCTGTGAAGACGTCAAAGTTGTCTTGTGCAACAATCAGTGGGGTTACTGTAAAGATGCTTAGTTGAAAACGGGTGAAAGAAAGAAACATGAAAAATTTGTTCTGAGCCAACCTGGTGTAATGAAAAAGGTTTTTCCAAGGCTTCTGACAGAAACTAGATGGTAAAACTGTACATGTGATCAGATATTGAATGTTTTTGAACAATGTTTATTTATTTGTTATCTAATCTCTCATTTCAGATACAGAAAGTCTAGAGCATGAATTCATAAAAGTGGACTTTGTATGTAGTTGAATCCCAGAATTTCACAGGGCAATAAGAAAGAAATGGGTGTCCTGAGGACGTGGGCTGCCTCACATGTCTTTAGGCCAAATCACCAATGTCCAACATGGAGTCCCAGTGTGTCACCTTCAACCACCCAAGCAGGAGACAGGGTAAGACCTTATAACTGTAGCATCCATACCAGTGCAGGAAGTAATTGAATTTTTTTATTTTATAGTCACATAAGGTGTTCAGTTTTACCAGCTGTGGCTCTGGGCCATTTTTGTCATTTTCTACATCTCATACAGATGATTTGGTGAGAAAAATTCACAGTTTAACAGGCGACTCCACAGACTATTTTTAAGGATGCACACAGAAACTAACGTCATCCATTTTGACAGCTCATTTGTTGTCATCTCTTTTTTTTTTCCAGAGTGATCCACTGAATGAACACAGTGATGTTATACAGTCAAAGAATGGTGACCAAAACACAGCAGAAGGAAAAATTAAACTCAACTCCCAAGGTAATGGTAACATTTTTAATAAATACTCTATTTATAAAGTAATACAAATGAGCAGAAAATGGTTAATGATATAATGTCAAATGCATTTGCAACAAACATTAGACACAATATTGGTTCCATCACACACTAATGTCATTCTGGTTTATTGTTAACTTACAGAAACCACAGAAGGTGACAGTAGTAGAAATTATAAGAAGGTAAGAAAGTCCAAATTGTATTTAAAAAGATATTAAGGACTATTTACTTTATCAACATTATAGTATTATAATGTTTTTGCATACAGCACAAGTGTATATGCTTATACTCTGCAGTCATGGGAGATTTTGGAGGAAATCTGCAGAAAGAAGCTGCATCAAAGACAAAAAAGCTGCTTCAGAGACTTCACCTTCAAGACAAAATTCAACAGAAGTTTTCACCAGCAGAAATTCTCCAAATTCTTCCAACTATGAAACAGCACCATGCCACATCTAGGAAAAATCTAGCTCACACTTTTCTTCGCAGGCTTGTGATTAGGGCTGGGTATCATCACTGATTCCTAGAATCAATTCGATTCCAATTCACAAGGTCCTGAAATATCATAATTCTGGTCATTTATCAGTAAATATCAATTTTTTTATATCTACCGTATTTTTCAGACCATAAAGCGCACGGGATTATGAGGCGCACTGTTGATGAACTGGTCTGTTTTTATACATAAGGCGCACCGGATTATAAGGCGCATTAAGCAAAACAAAACATTCAGATAAGTCAAACTTTACTCAAATTCTTCTTGCTTCCTCCACTTTCGTACCATTAATTCATTAATGTTGAATTCTCTTGCTCCATTCCCTTGTCGTTGCAATCTGACTGAACTTTGGTCCATTTACAGCATCCTGACATGCGATTGGAATTGTCCCTAACCATTGGGTACTCTCCCGTTAACTTTTATCTAGTGGAAAAAAGTCACTGTTTAGTTTTCTGTCTTCAGTTATGTTGGAAGTGATAGCAGAGCTGTACGTTTCAGAATATGGTATATCGCATTTAACTGGAAACTAGCGAGCTAACTTCCTGCTGGAGATGTGCAAAGCAGCTGGTATTTTTATCTGTGTTTGCATTTGTTAAGGGGGGGGAAGAGTATTTGTATTCGAGTAAAATTCAAAATAGGTGTAAATATCCATTTTTTGGTGTTACACTATAACGTTATTTAGAAGTGTAAGTATACTTTAATTATATCCATTATAATAATTATGGATATGCAGTATAAATAAATGATGATGATATTAGTTGATGTTTTCTTCCATAAATCCAGCAATGAACATGTAACGTCATTGAAAAGGAAATAACATAACAACCATTGCCTCATCCATGGTTAAACCAACAACTAATAAAATACCATTGTGAACATTATGACAGGTGTTTGATATGTCTGCCTCTGCTGATTTGACTTTTGCACACATTATATATCACTTTGGTTTCATCTGCAGCACTGACTGTAAAATGCTTCCACACAGAACTTGAGTTTTTTGGTTGGTGGAGGACCCAGAGATGGCTCAGCAGCAGCAACACTTGTTTCTATTTGGTATGCCAAATCCATGTGGGGAGTTTCAGCTAAATTAATGAGTGATGCACACTATATGAATGAACGTAGCGCATGAGCACCAAATTTTACAAACAGAAAACAAAGACTGAGAAATTGCTTTTCACCTTCTTTGGACAGATTAAACATCTTAGGCCACCAATTGATTTGTTGTTTTATTTCAGTCTGTTTTAAATACAGTACAACAAGAAAACACGGGATATGTGTTTACTGCATTAACAACAAGAAAAAAACTGTAAAAGTACACCATTTTTATGGCTGCAATCACCAATTACTTGGTGGGTGGAAGCATCAAAAATTGCCGTCGGTTTTTAAAGAGTGGCAAATCGGTCAATCACTCTGTTTTGACTCAGATCCTGAAGCATGTCTTTTTTTCAATAGTCATGACTGCAAGACTGAAGTCTTTTCTGACCCGTTGTTTGACGCAGCCGGGAGTGCAGCTCACACAGTACACTAAAGGACCTTCCCCATGAGCAGCTGCTTACAGGCACCTTTAGGGCAACTTGGATGGTTGCCTTCAGAGAGGGAAACTTGTCTGAATCAAGGAGGTTGTGCACAGACAACATATCTTTTGGTGGACATCCAGCCTCTGTTTTCCGGGCAAGAAAGTTTCTTCACAGCTGTCCTGTGCCAAATGTTCTGTTGACCCACTGAGAGAGGCATCATTTAAGAAATGCCAGGAACACTGAAGCTCATCGCAGGGATCAAGCAGGACTCGCCAGCAGCTCCCTTACAGGGAATTTTTCAGAGCTCCACCATAGGCCCACCGCAGAAGATGGATAAACCCAGCATTTCATGAACACTGTGATGGAGACCTTTGCTTTTTTAATTTTAGATGTACTCAGATAATTCTCTACACTACTAGCAAAACCTAGTGTAAAAGATTTTTAGAAGTTTTTAGTTTAACATACAAATGATGACCTTTGACCTTCATCAAGTTTTATTTAATGCTGTCAGAGAAAATATCATGTCCTCTTCATGTAGCTGAAGCTGTGCAGGTCTGAGATCAGCAGCTTTCTGAAACACCAAACTGAGTTACTGTTTTTAGGCTCCAGTGGCACAATCGGTCAGCGTGTGGTATTTATATGACAGTAACCTCCAATGCAATGCCGAGGTTGCGAGTTCGAGCCTCACCTGAGGCAATGATGCTTTACGTAATTTCCTTAGGGATTGTTAAAGGATTCTGATATGCTGCTATATATTGACACAGTTATATGGACTATTAATCTATTTGTCTTTAACTTTATCAATAAAACAGCTGCAGTTTTCACTGACAACATATGTCGTACTTTAACCTTTGTACTGTTTTCATCTGTTAATTTTGCAGTCAACATGTGAACATGTTGGATGGTCTGTCAGCTGTCATTGGGTGCTGCTGAGATCTGAATCTAAGGGCAGCTCTTGTAATTACAAAGAGAAGAGAATCATCACAAAGAGAATAATCACAAACCGTGAAATATAAAGTTTATCCCTCTAATCTGATATAGAGCTGATCCTTCCCTGTCCTCACAAATTGGTCCTCACACACGTCAGGATCTGAAGTTCTGCGCTTAGATTTTTTTTTTAAGTTCTACAATTCTGCTGACAGCTGACATTAGCTGTTTATTAAAAAAATGACAAAGCCATGTATATACTAACAGACTTTCCAGTATAATCTTTACCATATAGAGATGATGGACCAGGTTTCCAGGTTCAGTCTGCTGCTGCATCGTGGTCACCGGCAGGAAAACAGACAAACATACGGAGGTGTTATCACCAGTGTTTGAGCTGCTGCATATTGGACAACAAATAATATTAATGCTTCAAATCATTCCTCTCAAAGGATATAAGCTGTATGGAGTACTGCACATGTAACTTTGAATGATTCTTAATGAGGTGTTGTTTGCAGTTTTTTTTTTTAACTTGAATAAAAACCTGAAAGTTTCATCTCTATTAACTGCAATATTCCACAAAAAATAAAGGACAGTCATGCACAAATTCAACACAGCTTCTCAAAAATTCATTAAAAATCATCCTTGATAGTTGATGTCAAGATTTCGAGACATTCCTCCCCTGGGCCAAGTTTTATCAGAAACTGCTTTCACAGTCCTTTAATTTCTGTGAAATTAAAGGACCTTTAATTTCACAGAAATTAAAGGACAGGACTGCTCAAATTTAAAAACTTAAAGGAATGTGATAATTTCATGTTAAAAATGTATTAAAAATCATCTGTGATACTTGACATGAATTTCTGAACGTATTCCTCTTCTTTGACACCCACACTATATGTGTGTTTCATCTCAATTCTGGAGAAATTAAAGGACTTCTGGTCAAATTTAACATGCTCAATCGATTATAACATTAAATAAAAAAGTAATTAAAAACCATCTTTTATTGTTGACACGAGAATGTCAGTTGAATCTCAGTTACCTTCTCTACATGTGTGCCAACTTTCATCACAAAATGGTCCAAGGTTCCAGAGAAATTAAAGGAAATTTCTGCTCAAATTCAGCAAGGTTATTTTAATAAACATAATTTTACAAGAAAAAAAATCTTTGATAGTTGACATGAAAGTCTCCACAAATTCCTCTTCTCTGCAACTTACACTACATGTCTGCAAAGTTTCAGCTCCAACCACTGCAATACTTCTTTTTTGTCTTTATTGGATAGTGAAGTCAACTATGAACTGTGAACTATCACAGATTATCTTTAATGATTTAATGAATCTTTGAATATGATGTGCAGGGGGAGGTCCTGGCCTGTTTGGTGCCCTGTGTAAAACACTCCCACTCCCTCCAACCCCACAACATGGACCAATAGACTAACAGACCTACACCTTGTATAATTTTTTTCTGGGATTTCACACAACCCTTGAAAAATAATGAATACATAATGGGCTTGGATTGACAATATTATGAATGAAGTGTGTACTATTTGGAAGCAGCCCGCCCCATCCCCTTTCGACAGGTTGTGTGTGAGACTTCAGTGCAGCAGCAGCAAGCAGGCGTATCGAGGGCTCTCACGCTCACTTTTCGCGTATATGTGTGTGACAGACTTTAGAAAACACATCGGTGCAAATTATAAGTCTATATCATGATGTCTTCAGTTTCTGTGTTTGTTGTAGGCCCGTCAACGTTAACGTTGTCGTCACGATTAACGCGATTACATTCTTTTTAACGCAATCCACCCATCTGGAGCGCAGAATGGATGAACTGCTCAAATTGCGTTGACAGAGACATTTCAGGGATTTTGAGTCATTCTGCACTCCAGATGGATTAATTGCTTTAAAATTTTAATCGTGTTAACCGTGATGACGGGGTTAACATTGACAGCCCTAATTTGTTGGTTTTTTTTATTTTGTTTTATTTTGCGAGCTGGTTATTTGATGCTGCTCCGGCCAGCCAGAGAATCCCCCACTGCCCCACCCCTCTCCTCCCTGTGTGGCAAGCAGCAGGCGTACCTTGCAAATGCAGGGCGCCTTTACTCCCGGCAAATGGGCAATAGAAAACCGATCGGTACCCATGCAATCCCCAAAATGCGCTGGCATGATGTGGGCAGCATGGGTGCAAGCAACTTTTTTTTTGCCGATGCGATGATGTCGCCCTGGGCAATTGCCCATGTCGCCTATATCAAACATGCCACTGCTTGTATGTTGTACCTTCAATGCTACTCCATGCCAAGTAGTGGGCATTCCAATAAATAAATACACCAGTGGTTCAATTTTTTTTTCTGCCATGCAATATTCTGAAGCCCCCCCCCCCCCCCAAAAAAAAAATGCCTACACAAAATATGACTCAGAAGGTAGAACATGTTGTCTTGTGCAGTCTACATGCCAAAGTGTACAAAATTGGTCATGATGTAGAAATCAGTAAGTGACAACTTTTGAATGGAATGAAGTGTTGTGTGGGTTACTACTCCGTGAAGTGTAAAGCACTTTGAGTGGTCACTAAAATAAAAAGCACTTCATAAATACCAACAATCTGAAGAATCCCATGTTTAGAAATGCAGTAATCTTTATTAATAAAGCAGTGTAGAGTTGTGGAAGAGGAAATAAAACTAAATATTAATCTAAGTAAAGAAAAGCTACTTAATTATACAAAAAAACCCCCAACAAATTAAAAAAAAAACTTTATAAAAATCTCAATGCATTTTAAATACTAGTTTTGTAATTAGATGAAGATGACAAAATATATCAAAATATGAGCATGTGAATAAGGAAGAAAATAGTCGGTAAAATTACCTGGATTTAAACAAATAATTTAATACAAATAACACTGTATTAAAAGGTAACGTAAGGTTTAGTTTTTAAATAAAAAGTAAAGCCCCTTTGCAGTGCCCGATTATTAAGCTGTAAAGTATTAAACATGTACCCGAGTCCCTTTGGGGCCCAAGACAGTGTGGCAATCTCCTCCCATTGAGGCTGTCACTGCTCCTCAATACACCATAGTACTGGGTTGAAGTCAGTATTCTCCTGTTTTCATCTCCACTTTGCTACATCCACCGCAACAAGTCCCCATCAGGAAGGCTGTTTCTCCGAACCTGCCACTACACTCCTGTTTGCAGGGTCTGCAGGAAAGTGCGTCTGCATTTTTGCATGCTAGCTGGTGCTCTGGCTCTTTAAAAGACATGAGCCACTGCAAGGCAGCATGGTCAGGTCTGACTATGGAGTTAAAGCCCCTAAGGTAGTACCTAAAGTGCCATACGGCATACACCACTGAAAGCAGCTCCCGCTTAGTGACACAGCAGGGGCGTTTGTAAAAAGGCCCCTACCAATTCTGGGTGTCATCTGACCCAGAACTGTGCCTGATCCAACTTGCTGTCATCCATTTGAAGGAAAACAAAGCTATTTTAGGCCTCTGTAAGAACCCACAACAGCTTTCTATAGTAAAGTGAACGCTTCCTGATGCTTAACTGTCCACTGGAAAGTCACACCCTTTGGAAAAGTGGTGCGGTTATGCAGGAGAAAACCCCCATGTACTCTATAGTGGGATGCCAAGCTCAGAAAGCTCTTCACAGATGTTGGGGTGTCCATGATGCCAACCTTACCAGCCCTGTAGCCCAGGAAAATAACCTTACGACACATGAAGCAGCACTGTTCGTGGAGTTTTAGCCCTTCTAATGACACCCTCTCCATAACTCGTCTAAGGGCTCTAAGGACATCATGGAAGGTGGTACTGTGGACAAGAATGTTGTTCAGGTATACCTCACACTCTCTGGGAAATTCCAGCAAACAGCTTGTACATTAGTCCTTCAAACATGGTGGGGGCATTGAAACTAAACCATCCATATATATAAATAAGCTTCAGCTCTCCTCTGACTCAATTACGTGTGCGCCTAACTTCGCTTTGTATCTTGTGGCTCAAGAGTTGGGAGTTCACCTTGTAATCGGAAGGTTGCCAGTTCGAGCCCCGGCTTTGACAGTCTCTGTCATTGTGTCCTTGGGCAAGACACTTCACCCGTTGCCTGCTGGTGGTGGTCAGAGGGCCCAGTGGCGCCAGGGTCCGGCAGCCTCGCCTCTGTCAGTGCGCCCCGGGTGGCTGTGGCTACAATGCAGCTTGCCATCACCAGTGCTTGAATGGGTGGATGACTGGATGTGTAAAGCGCTTTAGACTAGTAAAGCGCTATACAGGCGAGGCCATAACTTCTACTAGAGATGCCTGTGACACCAATTCAACAGTCTAGTTTTCTAATTCATGTTTATGATGCCATGTTTGAAATCTTTGTGATTTTTCTTTTCATATAACTCTACAGATTCAAAACTGGGGAATGAAGAATATTTATGGTTTTTATGTTTGACCCTTGCAGATCATAGAAGTGCTTGTGGGATCTCCTTAACTGAGACAGTGTCCTGCTTCCTGCCTCTGGGTAATTAAGTTCTTGTTTAACCTATCTGTTCCATATATCCCATTGAAGTGTGTTTGGCCTGGGTAGGTTAATGCTTTAAAAAAGGTCCACAAAAGGTGTGAGATCAGCGAGGACAGAGACCCCGCTTAATAAAAATACAGAAGCACAACACATATACACACATACACTCATACTGACAGAGGTATACCATATATAGATACCATGCATGCACATTTTGTTTACATCCACACATCCACAAAAGGTCAATCTGTCAGAGGTAATAAAAACGTCTGTGCAGCCGGTCCATATGTAGATTTTGATTATGCAGCAACTTTATTCCTGCGCAACAGAAACTCTAAAGACAAGGAAAGTGTGAAACCTGATAATCAGGTTCCTTGGCATCTTTTTTTTTTCCATTTCTGTAGGAACAAGGAACAAAAACAACAGTCGACTTCCTTAAGTCCTAAAATTTTTTTAAATAACTACACACGCAGACATACCGTTGTCACTGAGTCGTGTGACCTAGTGTTTTTGTGTTTCACTGTATTTTGATTTTCATTGTTTATGTTTTTGTTCATTTAGTCTTCTTTAGCTCATAGGTTGCCTAGTTATAGTTATTCCTCCTTTGTGTCATCTTCCCCTGTGTTAAAGTTCCCCTTTTTGTTGAGTGTGTCGTATCTGTCATGTTTTGTGTCTGCGTTGTTCATGTCGTCAAGTTCAGGTCAGGTCTGTGTCCCGTCATGTTTCCTGTTTATTTTGAAAGTCTTGTTTCCAAGTTCTAGGTGCTTAGTTTACCCTTCCCCTGTGGTGTCATTATGATTTTTTTGTCTCAGCAAATATCTATAGATATTATAACTATAGTAAAAATACAGTTTATCTCATTTTATTTTAATCTTTGAAAGACCTAAAATAGGAGAGGCTGATGAGATGGAAGACCATCATAACACAACAGCAGGAGAAGGAAGAGAGCCTAAAACCAGATCTTTGAAAAGTGACAAAGGTCAGCTGAAGTCACATTGAAATCTTTTTTATTTTTTTGGTTAGCCATGAAACATTTTTTATATTGATGCTGTACAGATGTTTTGTTTGTTTGTTTGTTTTATATTAATAGATGTGTTGGATGAAAGTCAAACTACAACCACGGTAAGCATTTCCATATGAGAAGTCTTCCTTAAAACAAAAATTATTGCACCTGTTGTTTACAGTGTTCACACTATTTATTCTTTTGTAGAACAAAATTCTCTTTGATCCCAAGTTTGATGGTTGATTTTAATTGCTTAGTAGATCTTTATTAATATAAGATATTTTAATACACAATATTTTAATTAATAGCCATGTCTTGTTATGTTAAATAAAACTTTTTTTTCCATATTTTTCTCGTGAAAAAACCTGTTGATGCTGAACACTCAGGTAAGACTTTGAAGTAAAAAAAGAAAGTGAAGATTTCTTTTATCAAGCTTTTCATAAAGTAATTCTTCAAACATTTATTTTCTCTCTGATCCTAAAACCTGATTTTTGTTACATTTCCCTTCAGGAGTTGAGTCAGGTGAGAGTACAGCTGAAAAAGAGGTGAAAATGAAATCTTTGGTGGTTATTCTCACAAAGATGAATTCTGTTAATTTTCTAAAATAATATATTTAGTACTCGTGTTCATAACCAAGCAAACAAACAAAAGACAAGACAAATTAATGATTGATTCCAATCATGACATCTCACATCCCTCAAAACAAACCCTCCACCCAGAAAAAAAAGGTCAGTAAAACTACATAAAATCTCAAATTTACTACACAAATAATTAAATAAATAAATAAACACACCATCATCATTTTCTTTCTTCTTCTTCTTCTTCTTCTTCTTCTTCTTCTTCTTTTTTTTTTTTTTTTGTATTTCACTGTTTATTTTGTCCTTTTTAGTATTATCTCCAGTTTTGGGTTGGATCATTTCTTTTATCCAGTACTTACCCTTTGGTCTATGACCTCCTCTCCATCATTGCTGCAAGTACTGTCTGAGTGTCTTTTGATAACTTGTCATCCTTTATCCTCCAGGAAATAAACAACTTGGCACATGATTTTGAAACTACACTACAGTGACAGTAACAGTTCTATATCTTAACCTTTATTACTGTAGCAAAATGCATGTAGAGCCCAGCCTTTAAAACTCAAGATATGAGTCATTGGCCAATTTACTGATCTCCAATTCTTCGCACGATAGAAAAGTACACAAGTCCCAGAATTCTTAACAAAGGGTCTGTATACAAAAGGGAAAAGACTGCATTAAATAACGATGTTAGAGGATTTTACCAAGATCAGAACTGATGAGCAGATGAATGAATGAATAATAATAATAATAATAATAATAATAATAATAATAATACATTTTATTTGAAAGCGCCTTTCAAAACACTCAATGTCACTGTACACAGAATAAAAAGCAACATAAAAGCAAGCAGTTTACACAATCATAAAAGCACAAGACATAAACAAATTTAAAATAGCACAATGGAGAGGTTATGTGGGATAAGCTATTTTGAACAAGTGAGTTGTGAGTTGGGACTTAAAGAGAGAGAAGGAAGAGGTATTTCTTAAAATGGTGGCAAGACGGGGGGAAAGGGACAGAGAGTGAAAAGGGAAGAAGTAGATCTGAGACAACAAGATGGGGCGGAGATAATAGGAGAGTAAAAAGTCAAAATTGCATTTAAAAAGATCTAAAGGACTATTTACTTTATCAACATTATAGTATTATAATGTTTTACATACAGCACATGTTTATATGCTTATATTCTGCAGTCCTGGGAGATTTCTGAGGAAATCAGCAGAAAGAAGCTGCATCAAAAACAAACTGAAAAACTGCTTCAGAGACTTCACCTTCTAGAGAAACTTCAACAGAAGTTTTCACCAGCAGAAATTCTCCAAATTCGTCCAACTGTGAAACAGCACCATGTTACATCTGAGAAAGATATAGCTCACACTTTTCTTCACAGGCTTACAATGTTAGACTACAGGGCCAGAATAATTTCTGTAGGACACAACAGCCCGACCCATCCAAAGAAGGTTCAAGTGACTGACATCACTGGGAATAATTTTAATGATTTATTGGCTTTACTGTGCGCCAGTGTTGCGACAGAACAGACTCATGTGCATCCAATGGACGTTCAGATGGCAGTATTTCACTGCTCAGACAGCTTCCTGAAACAGATGATGATTACAAAGCTCTCTCAGTGTCAGTATGCCTTACCTTTACTTGTTCCTGACCCAGTTACAAAGTAGATTCAGTTTCCTCTGTGGACTTTCAGAGAAATAACAAAAACCTGGAAGGTAAATCAAATCAAAGATAACCCAAACATCATCACCATGAAGAGTGTTCCAGTCTACAAAGCTGAAACACCCTTGGTGTCATTTTTCCGTCTGGGTTCTTTGTCAGTGTCTAAATCTCAGCTGATCAACACTTTGATCAACAACCGTCACGACACCTTCTTCCACAGAAACTGCCCAGGAAGCACCAAGTCTCGCTATTTGATGGATGGTGTGGCAGAGATTGCCTGGTACTGCCCTGCTGGAAAACCCAATGATGCCTTCAATGACTGTATTGCCTTTGTAATCTCCATGGTGAAGCTCTGTTGATTGAAAAACAGCGTGACATACTGATTGAAAAATCCTTCATCAATATTTTTCTTGTGGCATCTCTGCAAAACCAATGAACAAAGCTGGTCACTTATATCATCTCTTTTTAAGTCTCATAAGCCTCTCATTTGTCTCACTGTTGATGGCAGCTGTGATGCTGTTAAGACAATAAATGAAAATTACATAATGGGCCTCAAAGACAGAAACCTTGCAGATGTAACTGAACACCTGAAAAGGATCATTAGAGAAATTTTGTCTTCTCTTGATGGTCCCATCTTGAAACCATCCTTCCAGCTTGAAACCATGGCTGAGCTCTCTGGAATCAGAGTGGATGAAACTGACCCAGCCTGTCAAAGAGGGAAATCTGCTGCTATGGAAATAATCAATCTGCTTAAAAAGGATAACATAGATGTCTCAAAGCTCAAAGATGAATGTTTCCCTTGTCAAGGCCAACTGTGGCATCAGTGGAGCAAAACACACAGAGAACTGTTTCATCCCAGAGGAAACACTGAAAAGGAGAAAAGTAAAAAGCAACAAGAACTGATGAACATACGTCAGAAACAATGTGCTGCTTCCTGCAGTAACCTGATGCAGTTGTTCACTGGAAGTCTCTCATCATTGCCGCCAACAGAGAAAAAATATTTCCTAAAATGGACTCAGATCTTCATAGATGCCCTCTCCACAGATGATGTTTCTTCAATTCTCCAAAGTTATGATGAAAAGTGGTCTGAGGTCTTGGCTTTGAAGAACAAACAGGACAAATCAGATCTGTTATTAAAAACACAAACTGAACTTGAAGACATATCAAAGAAACTTCAGTCTGCAACTTTTGGTTTGGAGCACATCTTCAGAGAAATGGGACAGATCTATGAAGCCCATAAAACAACACAAAGAGAGAACAGACACACTGACTGGTCTAAATACCCTGAGCTGGCTGCACAGCTGATGATATCAGGACACCCGATGGAGCTGATGGATGGTGATGCAGGTCATGTGCCTCTAACATGGATCTCCAGTCTTTTAGAAGAAGTCATCAACAAACTGGGGGATCAGAGAGTTTTTGTGTTGTCAGTTTTGGGCCTACAAAGCAGTGGAAAATCAACAATGCTGAACACCATGTTTGGGCTGCAGTTTGCAGTGAGTGCTGGCAGGTGCACCAAAGGTGCCTTCATGCAGCTGCTCAAAGTATCAGAGGAGATGAAGAAAGACTTGAAGTTTGACTATGTTCTAGTGGTGGACACTGAAGGACTGCGTGCTCTTGAGTTAGAAGGTAACAACACTCTTCATCATGACAATGAACTGGCAACACTTGTTGTTGGTCTGGGAAACCTGACACTGATCAACATCTTTGGAGAGAATCCATCTGAGATGCAGGACATTCTGCAGATTGTTGTTCAGGCTTTCATGAGGATGGAGGAAGTTAAACTTTCTCCCAGTTGTGTGTTTGTTCACCAGAATGTCACAGATGTTGCAGCAGCAGAGAAAAACATGGATGGAAAGAGACGCCTGCAAGAAAAACTGGACCAGATGGCCAAACTAGCAGCTGAAGAGGAAGTTTTTATTGCAGAGTGCTTCAGTGATGTCATTGATTTTGATGTTCAGAAAGATGTGAAATACTGTGCCCAGCTGTGGGAGGGCAGTCCACCTATGGCTCCTCCAAATCCAGGTTACAATGAGAGCATCCAGGAAGTGAAGAACACCATCCTCTCTAAAGCTTCAAAGTCTGCTGGGATCACTCTCTCACAGTTCAAAACAAACATCCAGGACCTGTGGACTGCACTGCTGAATGACTTTTTTTTTTTTTTGGAAAACACACTTGAAATTGCAGTGTACAGAAATTTGATGGCCCAGTATGGGAGCTGGACCTGGACCCTGAGAAGCAACATGTTGACCATTGAAAACCAACTTCATAACAGAATTCAAAATGGAAAACTTGATGAGGTTCGGTTGAGTTATCTTGTTATAGGATCAAGACAAACTTATGGAGAGATCACAGAAGCAATGACAAAATATTTTGAGGATGACAATGTGAAAGAAATGCTGGGCTAGTGGAGAGGACGATTTGAAATCAAAATTAAAGAGTTTCATGATGAACAAGTGAACAGAGTAAAAAGAAAACTTGATGGAGTCATCCAGCAGACGAGAGCTTGTAAACTGATTGATGATAGGAAATCAGAGTTTGAGAACAAACTGCTACAGAAGAGCAAAGAGCTCGCTCAGAAACTGAAAGATAAGGCCAAAGATGAAGAAGAGCTTCAACAACAGTTCAGCTCTGTTTGGAGCAGCTGGGTTACTGAATTAACAGCAGATGTATATATATATATATATATCCAAGGTTTGGAGGCCTATCTCCCCCCCCCACCACTTCCCCTGCCAGTGGTGGACTCCATCAGACATCGGTGCGTTGGTGGTTCTTTGTGTCCGGGGATGGGCGTCCAGGTACACACCGGCTCACTCCTTGGTGGCCGCTTGTCGGGGCCTGGAGCCTGGGGCTCGCTCGGGCCACTTCGGAGGTGGGGTGCCCCCGGCCTCTTGGCCTGGGGCTCGGTCACTCAGGCACAGTTGGCTGCCGGCGGAGCTCACGGGCGCGTCACTGCAACCCCCCCTGGCTTCTGCTCCGCGGCTGCTGAGTGAGCCCTCATCCGGGACTCTCCTCAGCTCTTTCTGGGACAGTGGCGCGGCTGCCCCTCTGTTGGTCTTCCTTGGTCTCTTGTGTTCTGGGGGCCTCTGGATGTCTGGAGTTTTGATCTCCTCCATACCTGCTTCACGCCCTGGAGGACGGGGCTGTGGCCCCCCCACACCCTCTAGCAGATCATTACATGAAGGAACCTTTTAAAAAAACAAGCGCGTCCATGCTCACAGGTGTACACACGGGTGATCACACCCACAAACTACACCCTTTTTGGCTCCTACCTCAAAGCACACTGTGTTCTGTTGATCTTATGTGCTGCACAATAATGTTTAATATTTAGTATTTACTGTTATATTCCCATATATCATTGTGATGTTGTTTATTCTAGTACTCTTGTTCTCTTCTGCTTGTTTTCTTTTTTCTTTCTCAGCAGGTGATCCAGGTGATCGATAGATGCATTTTCTTTTTCTTTTTTTTTTTCCTGCCTGTTCTGTTGGTTTTTGTTTTTTGCCCTTCTCCCCCGTCCCTCTTCTCAGCTGTTTCTCTTTCCCTCTTTCTTTCTCCCCTTCTTTCCTCCAGTCAAGTCTGTCCCGTATTCAGCAAGTGAAAATAAAATAAACAATAAAAGGTGAATCAAATAGACCATTACGGCAAGGCTGGGATGGTCAATTTGGTAAAGTAAATCCGTTGGGCATCTTTCTTTGCCTTTAGACAATAATTCTGATGGCAAAAGAGCCAAACGGGACAGGGAAAAAAAACAAACAAACAAAAAAAAACAGCAGATATAAAACCTGTTGAAGACATCAACTTGGAAAAAGATCAGTTAACGATCCTTCAAGAACTTGGTTTTGAATGGACTCTCATAAATGAATGTAAAACGAGTGGCAGATACAAGAATATATCAGAGGTTGGTGATTATTCAGATTATATAATGATACGTGGACAGATGTCAATGATTAGAATCATTGAGGCCTACCACAAACATGTTTCATTTGGCCCTTTCTCCCATGAAGAACAACAACAGATCAGATTGCTCATTGACAAAGCTGAAAAAGACTCACTTGATGCAATCAAAAGCAAATGTGTAGCTAAAAGAGGTTATGAAACAACTTATTTATATGAAGTGGCCAATCATGTAACAAAAGAAGTGCAGAAATTTCTGTCAGAGAGGAAATATACTTTGAAGAAGATGGGTTAAATATGTACACTTGGGTTTTAAGGGGTATTTATTATTTTCTTCTTTTTTTTGGGTTGTATGGAAGCCCCAAACGCAATTTCATTGTTCTTGACAATGACAATAAATAAATAAATACTAAATACTAAATACTTAGAGTTGATCTCTTACTGTTTGCGTTCTATAGGGTGGAGTGTTGGGCTGTAGCATCTCACAGAAAATTTAAAGTGATCAATGATGCACTCATTTATTTAGAAAGCAAGAAAACACAGTATTACACAGTTTTTAAAAGCTTTTGTAAAGGCAACTTATCTGCTGTTGTACTTGGAGAGCTGATCTGTAACAAGCTGAAAGCTAACACTGTTACGGCTGTCTGCAAGAAGACTGCCACTGATCTCGCTGGTGTAATTTTCCCAGCATTCAGTGGGAACAGACTGAACTTGGAGAAACATGTGTTGAAGTCACTCGCTGAGAAAGAAGACTTTGATGATTTCATCACCTACTTCACATATCCAAGGACACAAGAAGTAACTTTCATCAGAGCAGAAGTGCAGAAGTATATCACTGATCACAATGATAAAGCTCTGAATATACTCAAGAAAAATGTTGACGACATGAATAAACTTGTGAGTCAGGCTTTATCAACGTCAACACAAATAGTCAAAATTCAGAGAGGAAACACAGACATGTGGATGAAGGAATTTTCCAATGCTCTGAAGGATGAGCTGACATTTGACAACATATGTTTTGAAAACTTCAGTGACATAAAACATTTTGATTTCCTCAAGGAAGAGATTAAAAAAGGATTTAAATCTATCACTGAGCATCACCTCTCCCTGGAAAAGCTGAATGAATCCAGCCTGAAGGCTGAAGAATTCCTCATAGATCAGCTGTGTAACTGCTCCTGGGTAACGTGTCCATTCTGTGCAGCTGCTTGTACCAATACCATGAAAGCTCACAGTCCTTATGACCACACCACTCCTTTTCACCAACCGTCCGTGATCAGTGAGGAGCACTGGGGACATACAAGTGAGTCTGGCATGCACGTCTGTACAGAACTGGTTTCAAGTAATTACAGTTTCTACCCTTATCATTATTCAGGGAGGTCAACAGTACAGAAGTGCTGGTTCACAGTATTGTACCTGGAGAATCCCCTCTGATGGATCTCAAGCGTACTGGAAATGGTTTGTGTGTCGATTTCGGCATGAACTGGAAAGGCACTATGACTTTAAATTCCAGGGCAGACAAGAGATTCCACATCAGTGGAAAACAGTCTCTAAATATGAAGCCATTAAAAGTCTGGGTGAAATGTATTAGAGTTAAAGAAACTACAAACCTGCTGAAAATGACCAAACTGGTCTGCTTGAAAATTATGACTAGAGCAGATTTATCTTGCTGATTCAAGTACATGTTTAAAAGACTGATTCACATTCCAGTTTGATTTTATTTGCTTTTATTTTGCTTATTTAAAGTCTGTTGATGGTGGCAGCAGGGTAATCAGCATATTCAAGATATAATTTTCTTCAGGAGCATTTTGCAGTTTCTACATCTTCCTAATTGAAGGAAGCTGTAGAGAAGGTGGGTGGAGGAAGGACAAAAGGTAGGTGGAGAGGAGAGGGGTGGAGGTGGTATTTATTTAGTATGGAATTACAAGGGAAACCTGTCCATGAAACTGCTGTTCAGTCAATTATTCAACTTTTAAGTCTCTAAACCTGGAGGACTGTGTATAAAAATGTCTTCGCAAACGGTTGATGCAATGATTCCATTTTTTGGTGGAATCAAAAGTCACTGTGTTGTTGTAAAGAAGCAAAACTACAAAAACTGTGTCTTTGTCTGAAGAATTTGGGGACAAACTGTATTACCAGTATCCTAAAGCATCTCTTTGGTCTGTGTGGACACAAGTGAGCAATGGCTGGTACATCTGGATTAATCTTGTAATAGAGAAACCAAAAAATCTACTTCCTGTTCTCATTAGAAAGAGGACTCCACTGGAAACTAACTTTAAGATTATATTTAATCTAAATATATTATTACTACTTGTGTAATCTATGGTCTTCTGGTCTATATTTGCAAATACATTTCTTTTTAATTTTTTCCCCATTTGAATAAAATAAAACACACAAACTTGAGTCTGAAACCTTTAAAATGTATTTACATTATATTGTCTTACACAGGAAAACCTTACAGGGCTGTTGGGAGGAAATAGTGATTACTGTCATTAAATAATTAGCATTGATTATTATGATAGTGTTGAGTTTCAGGCTCTCTATGTGACCGCAAACAGCCTCACATGTCTGAAAATGAGATGAAATATATATAAAATAAACAGCTTTTGAATAACAGCAATATTTGGCATTAAAAAAAAGAAAATCTAAGATTATAGTCCCTTAAACATTTCATGGTCATTATGTACGGCCACGATAATATACTTCAAAACAGGCGTGACATGCAGACAAAGTAAAGAAATAAACATTCAATAAGCTAAACAGATGCAAAGGTCTCAGTTTTCTGTTTGAGGACTGCTCGTTCTCCCTTAGATTCACTAAGGTAGTAACTGAACGACAGAACGAGCACGCTTTGTTACAGCTGCTTTCACCTTCTGGCCTGCCATAAAAAATAAAAACACCAAACATCGGGGATTGTGATTGTCTAAGCGATGCTAAATGTTTCACAGCAAAAGAAAAAAAAAAAAATTCTCCTCGTCAAAAGGAGGAAAACATCTGAACGCCGGACTTTAAATTTCTTTAAACACTGAGCCGCAGTGCATGTGGAGTTTTCTACCAGACCTTTCAGTTGCAGTGCAGACAGAACAATCAAGTCAAAAAAGTCAAACTCAGTAACAAAAGAAAATCTCGACAGTACTTAAAAAGTATTGAGATAAAAATAAAGTAAAATAACACTTTGGATAATAACAATGCAGAGATACGTGTATCAGACATAAAAAGATATTTCCCTTTGAGATCAAGCAGACAGATGATGGTTAAAGGCACAATATAAATATGCACACGGGACACAAACAAAACGACACACAAATACACATTCTTAACGGTCAAGCTGCATGTGTGTGAAAATCTTCTTCAGGCTCAGTTATTGTTCAGTCTTAATCTCATTCAGACTGGGGAAGGTCCATCCCTCTGCGCTCCTCGCCGTCTACATAACAAAACAAACCCCTCGAAATACAGTTAATGAGCAAAGTAGAAGTTTATTGCACTGTCATCCTTTATTTTTGATTCCCTCCTATATGATTTAGAAAGACTTTGGGTTGTTGTGAGGCTGAGTGACGGTAACTCAAAGTAACTGAGGAGGTGTGTAAAGCCATGTCTCGTCTACTTCTTTTCCCCCCCTTTATTATAATAATATCTGGGTCTTAGACTGCCTTCTGTACCACTTTCTGACATTCACAGACAAAATTAAGACTGCATCTAATTATTAATCATCTTCCTAATTAGTAATTTGATGCACATCATATCTACGACTCCAATAAGACCAACAGAGCCTCAAAAAGCCAAAAATATTCAGCTGCAAATTTTCTGGTACTTTGAAAAACAATGAAAAAATACTTTTATGAAAAAAAGAAAAAAAAAAAAACAGAAAGAAAGAAAGAAAATCAACAAACAACAAAGACGATGAAAGAAAAACAACACTCCAGAATATTTTATGCTTTCATCTGAAAGTCAGCAAGTTTCCCAGATTATAAGAATAACTCACTGTGATGATCTCTGAAGAACAAAGTTTTATGATCGAGGACTTCGGTTAATCCATTTGTGAGAAACTCAGCCATCAAGTTTACACATGAACCCTGGACTAGGTCCTCCCTGCACACCAGGAAGTAATCTGCTTCAGACGTGTTCTCATTTGTGGGAATATGTTCGGTTGAAGTTTGCGTGCAGAAAGCAGAGCAAACAAAGCTCCTCCGTTCTCGTGTATTTGTTTTAGAGAGGCGCAGGTTATTGACCCCAATGGACCGAATCAGACAAGGAAACGTCAAAAACATTTCAGGGCTACGGCACATGTATGAAAGCGTCTGGTTTAGTCTCATGTGTCCCTGCTGGGTCGTCTCAGTAATCCAGCCATGGATGCTCATATTTTCCTACTCAAACACTCTGAAAACATACTTGGGTTACTTGGGTCATTGAAGAAATAAAAATGATACATGATCTTCAGCTGTGTAACATTTCTCTAAAACCACAGATGGGCTCAGCTTTTCTTTAAATAGGAGGAAATTGAAAAGAAGACTTCTTTGTGATTAGCTTATGAGCAAAAAATAAACTCCCATTAATCGGGTGTTCACTTGTACTAGAACAATTTTGGAAAGACCAAACCAGCACACTTTAACCAGGCATCAACAGATCCATATCACAGTGAAATGAATATGACAGTGCGGACCTTTGAATCACGGTTTCGTTCTGGTTACAGATTTGTCACTCCACCTCTCTTCTGGGAATTCAAGGACACTTGGGACTGCGCTCTGAGGAGCCCAAAGGACACAAAGAGTGTTGATTATCATTGGCATAGGGTGGAAAAATGTTTTCAAGTCCAAATATATTCAAAACATCACCAGTCATGACAAAACTTCAGCTTCAATTAGAGAACCTCTTTACAGCCACAAGAGGAAAAAGGATAACTACACCAACGTCAGATATTTAGTGGATGTAGTTCTACGTATGTAGTCCAGCCCTGGAGTGTAATTGGAGGCCATTATAATATTTATTCTTTATCATTTATTAAACTTTTATTACTTATTTTTGCAGTATTCTGTTAAGTCACATATTTGTTTTCTTGCCTTATAAAACATCAAATGAAGCCACGAGTCTGAAAACCACACAATGGGGGAAAAATAATAATAATAAAATTGCGATCCTTCTGCCCAGTCATCCATGAAACTGATGATGCTCTGTGCATGTTTTCCCACACTTATTACCACTTCCTGCAGTTTGCATCTCTTATCCTTAGCACATGCTCGGTGACCACGGATCACACACAGTGGAGAGGTCAGAACTGATGGTGCTGACTGATGGTGTGGTTTGGTCTTGTCGTGACAGTCAGAGATTAATGGCCCCTGCCGCCCTCCATCACTGAGTACCTTTTGTTTAATAACGGTCTGGCTACATGAGAGGCAACACATAAAAGTGGGATTAATTGATACTTGATGACTGTCAGGAACATAATGAAAAACATAAAGGCAAAATGATGCTTTCAAGTCACCCTAGAAAGAGATTTTTCAAAATAAAACGCTATGACAACCTCCACAGACAAAGCCACCAACAAACAACGTCTCCTTAGCCGTTTAAACTCAGTGAGAGTTGAGGGATGGTGTTCGCTGCAGGACTTTTGGATGTTTATGTGAAAATGAAAGCCAAAAACCGTGAAGAAGCTGGATAATAGAAGTCATCCCTTCCGTGTCCAAATCAGTGCCAGTTTCAGCCGCAGTGAGCTTAGCTGCCGTAGAGGAGGGGGTGCTGGGCGAGAGGAACCTTACTTCTGATGACTGACGCGTCCAGTTTGTTTCTCGCAGGCGGCTCCGACCCAAAGTCCGCCTCAAAGTGTTCACCAACACACAGCCAGTTGCAAGTTGTCGGACAGCGAGAGCAGATTTCTAACAGGTGAGCGTGGATTGTTGGGCTTGTGGAGAATTTTTCCACACACACAGTTTCACTCCACAAGTCACCAGTACGACGACAACATTTTTCCCTTTGAGTGCACAACATTCAACAGCATCCTCGTTACAAGAAGTCCAGTTCCAGCGCTTGGTGAAGGGACACGAGGTCGCCGTGACTGGAGATCCGCCAGAAAGGCATGTTGTGCTGCAGAGGGAAGGAGACAAAAAATTAGGCACAAGAAAGCAGAGTGTGTAATTGTTAAGAGCACAGCCTCCAACAGATTGTGCAAACATCCAAAGGAATATTTAATGCTTGACTTATTAAACATCTCTTAAAACCACTTTACTGCAGAATGTTTTCATGTAAGAAAATCCCTGCATTTATAATCACTTCTTAAAAATACATAGAAGAAAAAAAAAAAACCACAACTTCCTGGCTCTTATTTTGAAAGTTCACTTGTTGTCAACCAGCTGTTTTTTCCTGACAGGTTAACTTTGTACCATTCAGGTACTTTCTCAGAGAGGATCTAGGATGAACCTGCTCTGAAGATTCAAATCAGTCTAAACAGTAACTTCAGCAGGTGGAAAAATGTCCTGTCCTGTCTGACAGACGCCAAGTGGTCAGACTGGGCAGCATCACCTCATCCCCCATCACACTGAACACTGGTGCTCCACAGGGGTGTGTACTGAGCCCTCTCCTGTACTCACTCTACACCTACGACTGCACAGCCACTAACAACTCCAACATCATTGTGAAGTTTGCGGACGACACTACAGTGGTGGGTCTTATCACCAACGGTGATGAGACGGCCTACAGGGAGGAGGTCAGCGCCCTGACCCACTGGTGTCAAGACAACCATCTCACCCTCAACGTCGCAAAGACAAAGGAGTTGATAGTGGACTTCCGGAGGTGCAGAGAAGTACACACCCCCATCACCATCAACGGCGCTGCTGTGGAGAGAGTGAGCAGCTTCCGGTTCCTTGGTGTACATCTGGCTGAGGATCTCACGTGGTCAGTACACATAAACAAAACAGTGAAGAAGGCGCAACAGCGCCTCTTCTTTCTCAGGAGACTGAAAAGATTTGGCATGAGCCCCCACATCCTCAGGACCTTCTATCGCTGTGCCATTGAGAGTCATCCTCACTGGATGCATCACCACCTGGTACGGCAACAGCACCGCTTACAACCGCAAAGCTCTCCAAAGAGTAGTGTGGTGCTCTGAACGGATAATTGGAGGTGAGCTTCCCTCCCTCCAAGACATCTACAGGAAGCGCTGCCTGAGGAAAGCGGGGAGGATCATCAAGGACTCCAGTCACCCCAGCCATAAACTGTTCAGACTACTTCCATCAGGAAGGAGGTTCTGCAGCATCCGGTCCCGTACCAGCAGACTGAGAGACAGCTTCTTCCACCAGGCCATCAGGCTGCTGAACACTTCATAGACACCTCAGCTTCACTACTGGAACTTCAACATTATGCACTCCATACTGTACAGTAATGCCACTGTTTTGCACATGTCTCAACTCTGTATATTTTTATATATTTTATATTATTGTTTACTCTATTTAATTTGTAAAATATGTATACACACACACACACACACACACACACACACACACACACACACACACACACACACACACACACACACACACGTAGAAAAACATATTTAGTATACACATCCAGTAATGCATATACTATTATATATTGTACATATATTTATTAGTTTCAGATTTAGCCATTCTTATATTTTGCTTGTTTTACGTTATTGTATTTTGCACAACTCTGTTGCTTGTGAAGCTCGCACACAAGAATTTCACTCACATGTACTGTACCAATGTACCTGCACATGTGATGTGACAATAAAAGTGATTTGATTTGATTTGAAATGGCTCATGTATCTTTTTTGTTTATTGGTTATAAACCATCTTCTTTCAAGCCAGACTGTAAATAACTGTTCAAGTCAATGTCATCCAGGATCAGATTCTCCTAGTAAACCATGCCTTGTTTCTTTTTCCTGGTACATGATCTCGTGATCAGGAAGAAAAAAGACAACAGGTACATGTAGAACATGTACCTGCATCTTTTTTCCTAAAAATCTGAAATTCTGCCTGTCCACACAAAAACACAATCGAATTGTTCCATTAAAATGGGTCAAAAATCATAAAATGCTGCAGATCATCCAATCTGAAATGAAATAGTTTAAGAAAGAAAAAAAAGGCAAAAATTGAGTTTTACCTGTTTTGCTGCAAATTCCTCATCTCGGCCGTCACCTATCACCACATAAGTCACTTTTTTCCCAAAGCGAGAGACGATCCTCTCAAAGCAGCTCTCTTTTCCTACATGACAGGAAACCGCAGGGAAAAGGAAAATAAAGAATCACATAAAGATATAAACAGATCTTTTTCTTTTTTTTAAAAAATTTGACATAGAGTAATCAGGTTGCATACGTACCTATTTTTGTGGCACTGTAGATGTTTTCGATGGGGAAGATGTCTCCCAGGCCGTAAAGCAGCACTTTGGCCAGAGCTGGAACCAGCTGAGTCGTGGTGACCAACACGTTCATACACTTCCCCCTGTTGGTGGGTGTCACACACACACAGATTTATAACATCATCATCCAATTCAACTGTACTTGATTTGATTTATACAGCACCAAATCACAACAACAGTTGCCACAAGGCAGTTTAAATTGTAAGATAAAGACCCTACAATAACTCAGGGTTAAGGGTGAATCCCAAAGATGCAAACAAAATATTTTAACAAATATTTTACCTACGAGCTAAAACGATAACCTGAGGTGCTCAAACCTGGACTGGATGAGCAGCAGAGACTTGAGGGCAGTGCTGAGCCAGGAGTCTGTAACATTCTCGATCTCGGACTGAAGCCTCAACAGCAGCTCCCTCTTCATGGGATTCAACAGGCCTGGAACACCAAAAAAACCCTGAAGCAGATGTTTATGCTTAGCCTTTGAGCTTCTTCACTGCAAGCTCTAAACTCCGTTAGGAGCAACACTGAAATGCACGCCTTTTACAAAATGCTTACAATGATCCACCTACTGTGGCTCAAACTCCAAAGTCTGAGTGCAGCTCACCTCCTTAACAGTTTGCTGTTTGTTTTTGGCTGCTGTACTAAAACATTTATTTGTGTAACAAGAGCAGGAAAACAAAGAGCTTAAGTTCCAGTCACTGCTGGTTTCTGGAAGCTGGGAAGAAAAGTCTGGTGTTTTAATGTGAGAATGTATTTTTCCTTCATCTGAGCTGCTGTCACTTAAGCCTTCACAGGACGGTGCTTTGCAAACTCACCCCCGACATTTCCTTTGTAAGTATTGTAGATCTCTTTTAGCCGGCGGTAGCGAAAGGCCAGTTTACGCATCCACTCCACCCCTCCCTGAACTCCTGTGGTGGTTCCTGATGCAGCTCCACCGCTGGGGCCGTTAAATCCATCCGCCATGAAGTTGTAGTTGCTGAAGCAAAGACAAACTACCTGTGATTACTCAGAACGACACAAAGCATTTTGTAGTGTCTGGGTTAGTTAGCGGGGCGGCGTGTAACACACCTCAGGTCCTGTCCATTGTCATCAGACGCCACATCCTCAACATGGACTTGATCACACTCCTGGAAGAAAACACAAGTAGAGGGATTCTTTTCCTAGTTTTGTTAGGGACCAATTAAATATGAAACTAAAACATGTATGACAAGTAATTGTGGGGCTTTTTGAACACCTTCAACCTGTTAAAACGGAAGGAGGTGGAACCAGAAAAAACACTCACCAGTTACCTGATTATTATTCACATGTATAATAAGATGCTTTTTGATTGGTTGTAAGTTTAGAAGTGCTCATGTCAGGAAACAGAGCCGCATTTGTTTGTTTAATGCAGTTCAACCGGTTTTTCACAGTCAGCCTATTGTCTATCTGCCTTCTTCCATCTGACATACAACTCAGTGAGTTTGTAAAAAATTTAATTAAATCTGGAATTCTGGTTTGTACCAGCTGCTGTGAACAAGCAAAAGCTGCTCGTCTCTCATATTCACTCCAGTCTAAACAAACTTCACTGTACCTCGAGGTCATTGAAGAAAAGATGGGTGTCTGCCAGCTCAAAGATCAGCTCCTCCATCTGCAAGCCCAAGTTCAACACAGTCGCCGGGTCCTGAACAAAATAAAACAGACCCACAATAAGCATGTTACACAATTCAATAGGTCTAATTTTTGCATTGTAAGCTCAAAGGATTCATCTTTGGAAAAACCAACCTTGCCAAACTTCTGAGCATACGAGCCGGTGAGCAAAGAGTGGAATATAATGATGGTTTCATCCAGATCCCATAAAAAAATGCGCTGAAACACAAAAGAACAAGATTACCTGTTGGGCTGCACTCCATATTACAGTGAACTTTTTCCTGCTCCTCTAACTTTCCCATTATATTTCAAAAAGCATGAAAAAAACCCCATAAACATAACTTGGGTTTGGACTTGACACAGAAATGGTTCAGTTCCTGTAATAGTTAATTAATATATCTATCATTGTAAGGATTTCACAAATGTCAAAACAAACTCACTGCTATTAATTATATCCAGTACTGTTTAATAAATTACCTCCAGGTCACTCTCAGCAGGTGGAGAGTTATCAGACTTCTTGCCCTTCCCTTTGGCTTTGCCCACCGAGTTCCTGCGGCCGACCTCGTCCTGATCTCGAGCTCCAGCGGGCACTGCCACAGCTGTAGGAAGAGCCGCACAAACAGGCAGGTTTTCTGGTGGGGACGCATCTAAAACGAGACCAAGAACATGAGCGTGGCAGCCAGCATAAAAAACAACCTTTAAACAAGAGAGCAGCTGAAAGAAGATTCTCATTTTAGTTATTTAGATTTTCCACTTAAATTCTTTTTGAATTCCACAGCACATTATGGGATTAAAAAGGAGAATTGGCTGCAGACTTTTTCGCTTGTTTACTGAGGTGCAGATCCAGAATATTAGCTGCTCTCTTCACACTTCAGTGTAACCTGGTCTAAAGCTGACAGTTTAATGTCTGATCCAACAACTTTAGATCTTAAATTTCTCATCTGCATCTCTGAAATGTCTCGAGCTGTGCAGGGCTGCAGTGGATATCTAAAAAGAGCTCCAGACAAAACAGAACAGTTCTGTTATAAGTTCTTCCAGGATGTAGAACAAATTGCATCTTGAAAATGAAATTTTAGCCAGGTGCACAGGAGAACTGATAAAAAATAAATAAAATAAAAAGTACACTATACTTCATCCTAACTGTTTAACTAGTTTGTTAAATATTTCTACACAGTAACACAAGCACCTTAACAGTGTGTGCAGTATTCATTTAGTTATTTTTCAGGTTTTTATTTATGTAAAGTTAACTTAGAGAAAGACAGTACCATGAGACGTTTTGGTTTAAGTATTCTTACTGTGCTTTTTCCTGCTTTAAATGTAGGTACAGCAATGTGTGTTAATGCTACACAGCTATTTAACATGTGCTGTAGAACAAAGTGCTGACAGTTATTTAAGGTAAAGAAACCAAAAGCAGAAAAAAGGTAAAAGGCAAAAGATAATGAAAAGCCAAAAACCTCTAGGAGGCAGTCCAGCTGAGGCGGCCTCCTCTGATTTCACTGCTGAATATCCAGCAACACCTGCACCGCCACTGTGGTCATCACTGTTAGGTAGCCCAGCAGGCACGTAGCTGGGAGGAAGAGTGTAGTACTGAGAGAACTGACTCTGTCCCAGAGAGTTATAGCTGCTAAAATCCTGGAGAGAAGTGAAACAACATACAAACGTGATCAGCAGAATGATGGGAAAGGACTCCACGCAGGGCTGAGTAACAATACGTGGGAACAATCTCATCTTTTCAAGAAGTTCTAATATCACTGAACATAACACAAACTCAGGTTCTGTGTCAGACAGTAAGATGAACCCTCTGTGATCAAAACTTGATCCCAAAAGCATCCACTTCCTGTGGATTTCTTCCCTCACTCAAAGACAAAAATACTGAAGTTTGAGCTGAACTTTTGCATACATTACAAATGCTTTTAATATCCTTTTATAGATCACTATGTCTAGCATTCTAATCTCCAACCACAGCACACAATAAACATGTTGAGCACACACATACAAGACTTCTGCATTCCTTGCTTGAGATTTGCACCATATTAACACTTTGCTCGCATACATTCATAGCTTGAAAGGAATTTTTTCCTTTTAATTTTTGGTCATTTTAAAGGCAATTTTCCACTCCCACGGTGCACCAACCGCTCTTAAAAACACACACAAAGATAATTTTATTCTTCATCTTACTGGAGAATCACTGATTCTCACCTGATGGGCCACCGCCGAGGCGGTTGTAGTCGCGGCTGTAGCTGAAGGGATGTTGGAATACACACTGGATGTTGTGAAGCTTGAGCCTAGAGAAAGAAACATTCGCATTAAAAGAGATGCAAAGTCTAAAATATAAAAATAAAAATTCTTCTACATGATGTTATAATGGCAAGAGAGGAAATCAGAGCTGTGCCGCTGCAGGTTCTCCTTTACTGTGTTCTTCAGGTATTTGCAGACAGTGAGACAGAGTGAGATGGCAGCTTGCCTTGGCTGGGGTATGAGTAGTGCAGCTGGCCTGGCTGGGTTGAGGTATATGTGGAGCTGAAACTGAGAAACCCAGGCTGGCCACCAGAGGGCGCATCAGGCAGCCCTGTCTCTGTTTTTATGCCTGGCCACATAGCACCTGAAGATGAAAGAGAGCAATGGAAGCTGAAGATGAAGAGGCAGCAGGGGAGAAAGTGGGTCACTGAAGATGCAGCAAAGTTAGTAAACTGGGTACTCCCGTCAAGATTTGTGTTTGTGTGTAAAAGCAGGGTTTAAAAGCAGACTGGTTCAGCGCCAAAGCACAGTGAGGCTTTAAAAGCAAAGTCATGAAGTGTGATGCTTGGATTTTAGAGAGCAGACTGTCCTTAAAAAGGGTCGTCCAAAAAGAGCAGGCACTAACCAAAAGGTGGGAGACCGTAGGTCTGGCCTGTTTGGGGGAAGGATGAGTACACAGTGGACTGGGCCAGAGGAGGAAACGCCACCTGACTGGTGTATGACGTTACTGCTGGGCTGAAAGAGAGAGAGAGAGAGAGAGAGAATGACTACCTATAACAAAAGTGAGTACACCTGTAGCAGGTGCATTATACAAAACAAAAGAGCCAGGCTTTGTCTTGATGTAATAAAAAACAAAAAAAAACAAAAACAACACACACACACACACACACACACACACACACACACACACACACACACAAAGAGTTGGATTTTTCATCACCACATTTACATACAAACACCTACTTTATCACTTTTACATTCGTAAAAGCACATTAGTAATCTAACCTGGTGGTCTGACAAGCCTGCAACATGGTGAGAGTAGAAGCTGCTGTACAAAAGGAGAAAACTGCAGCCATCAATAAAAGTCTTCTTTGGAACATCTCAACAAAATTAAAATGAGGTCCAAACGTTGCAGGTAAAGTCAGGATGCCACAAATCGTGCACCAAGGTTACTGTGGTTAACTAAAACCACACTAAAAAATAAAACTAGATTAAAAAAAAACCCAACATTTTAATTAACTAAAACAACTGAAACTACTGATTTAGGTGTTGGTGCACCTGGAAAACTGACAACAATAAATAATAATTTTACCAAACTAAGATAACAGTAGGGATGGGTACTGGTATCCAGTTCCATTATGGCACCGGTTCTGACATAAACGGTAGTAACCAGACCGAAAAGCTGAACACATTTCGGTGCTTTTTTTCCCCTGAGATGTCATACACTTTGGATTCTAGCCAATCATTGTACCTTTCCAAGGATAGTAGGCGGGCCCAGGTACGTAAGTTCTGGCGACGCATAGCGGGTTTTTTTTAAAGCCGAGAAATGCACCGTATTGATAGCTTGCTGCAAGACCTCAGCAAGTGTGGTGCCTGTTATCGGTCCCAGAGTTAGCAACATCCCCCAAGAACCCGAAGAGGAGAGTTCTGGCCCCTAGCCCTGCCAGTGTAGCAGAAATGATGACGAATGATGATGGCAGCAGCAGCCGTTCTTCTCTGCGCAAGTAGCTTAATGTTGTTCGTGTGTAATTTACGTTGAGTAGGCTAACCACGTTATTAAATTAATGCACGTAAGGTGAACTAGCAAACACCGTCGTAGTTACATGCGGCTGTCTTCTTGTTTGATAGAGTGATACCATATATGCCCTATAGCTGCAGAAAAGGCTAACACTGTTATCTTTTTACAAAAAAAAACAGCTAAACATGAGAGGTTTTAGGACAAAGTTTGTTTTTTTCCATTGTTTAAGCACCGGTTCCAACCAAAGGAGGTATGTTGTATCAACAGAAAAGGCTAACTTGGTTATCATTTTGCAGAAAAAAAAGACACTGCAAAAAAAACAAAAGAAAAAAAAAACAAAAAAAAAAACATAAGAGGTTTTTGGACAAAGTTTGTGTTCTCCATTCTTTAAGCACCGGTTCGAGCACCGTTTAAGCACTGGCACTGTTTCAAAAGTACCAGTTTGGCACCGGTATCGGATAAAACCTAAACGATACCCATCCCTAGATAATAGTTCAGTAAAATTTAGTTCAGTAAAACAAAACTTGCCTGATGAGACTTTGTATCAGTGAGACTGCGAGTCAACCACTTTCCAAAAATTCTGTTTTTATTGTAATACTTGTACTGATTTTTCTAAATATAACCAAATAAAAATAAAACCTAATCAGAAAATACAAAACTATAATAACGGTCTCAAACAGATCTATACATTTACCCCACAATGATCTTCTGACAAGTTAATAACTGAGTGGAAACTGATTAGTATGCTTTGTTTGAAAACTTATTGCATATGTGAGTGAGAATGTTGCATTTTTCCCTCTATAAATCTAAAGTGATCCATAAAGTTTAATGTCTCACTTCCATGCAGCATACTCACTTGCTTCCCTGATAAACCTGTTGGGTGTATTCAGATGTGGCTGTGGCATCGGTGGCTGCAGGAAAAGAGACTATTTTAGCTACAAGAGCACTTACAAGAGTAACATCACTGTGCACTGTTTAGAGCCGAGTCCGTTTCTGTTCGTACCAGAATGACCGTACGAGTTAATTGAGTCACCACATGGTTGAGATCCAGCTCCCCTCTCTGCACTGGACTGCTCCTGTTCACCTGTGGCCACACATGAAATGTCAATAAACTACAGCAACATTTTTGAACATTATGAGCCTTTGATTTTTAAACATATTCTACTGACCTGGATCAATTTGGGCTGTGGACAGGGCAGAATATGAGTTCTCCTGCTCTGATGAACCTAAAACAGCGTCTGGGCTCCCATCACCCCCCAAATCACTGAAAGAGCAGGAAAAATGTTATTGTAATTAAGCAGTAATTTAAAATAGGTGAGCCCATATAAGTAGATACCAACCCTGACTCTTTCTTCAGTTTGCCATCTACGTCAATCTTGGCCTTCTTTGCCTGCACATGCACAAAAATGCAGACACACAAGTCAGACAGCTCACACAATTTAAACAAAGCAGCAGAACACAGTCAGTTTTATTTATTTATGTAGTTTTAATTAAGAAAAAAAGATGCATGGGTTGACATTTATCAGCCAATGTGATATCAGCATGAATAGTAAATGACAACCTTCTGGGTAATAGAACAGTTCTTTACTGCACTGAAAACAAACAATATATAATATAACATCATTATGATCTATGCATCTCAAATCGTCCTGTGTTACAGCCAAAACATTAAACACAATGTACAGAAAATTAGCATAAATAAAGTAGAATAAGTCCATAAAATAAAGGTAAACTAACAAAACAAAACTGCTCAGTTAGAGAGATTAGAGGGAAAGGGCTAAATTAAATAGAAATCTATAGTTTAAAAAAAAAATACAGGAGTCCAATATGTAAGTAAAATATAATAAAAGGTAAAATAATGTTAATAAAACTCAAACTGAATGTTGAATATAAAACTCTAAAAAGTAAAACAGCTCACCACACTGACAAGAGAAAACAGCTGTACTCCGCTGTAAATAATTCTCGTGTATAAACAGATTTGTTATACTTTAATAGACGTATTTTGCGGGTAGCAGATGAATCTGCATATCATCGATTGTCTCAATTAACCATCAATTAGCTTTTAGATGATAAAAAGAGAGCAAAAGCCTTTTAATGCTCCACAAAAAAAAAAAAAAAAAAAAAAGATACACTGTGAGAGTATTTCCTGCCTCAAAACAGGCCTTTGGTTGTGACCATGCAGGTAATCATGATTGGTCTATATACAAATAAGGCAAAAAGGTCTGTATAATCTAATTATCATATCATAAGTATATACACTTTCTTATCATTTTATCAGAAAACTTGACTGAACTTGAGTGATTAAGACCTTTAAAAAAAACAAAAAAAACCCTGTTAAACGGTGGGTATGCTTGGGTATAATGACATTTTCTTTGGCATCTCTCATAGAGATGAACACAAAAACTGAAAATAAAGATAAAGACTGACTGAAGCTGTCTCCTAAAATTCAACTTTGCATTGGCTAAAACAGAAAATATGAACAGAAAATGAAATATTTGCTATCTTAAATATTTGCATGAACTTTAAGCCACATTTTTGTTATCATACACAAAAACAACAGTTACAGGAAATCAGTAATGTTACTATGCAAATGACTCCATGCATACTCACCGGCAGCTCCTGCGAGTCATCCATCTCTGCAGCGGAGCGGCCCGACATGTCTGCACACTCAGCCTACTCTCTGTACCTGGAGAGCCTGGCGGGACCCTGCTTCACACCACCACAGAAGCAAAGACAAACAGGCACAGAGTCAATGGTGGGAGCACAGTCTTATATAGTACCCCATACGTGACTCCCCCCTCCCCTTGTCCCATAAAGTGAATCCCTCTCCTGCCCCTATCAGGGTTCGATCAGTAGGAAGGCAGTGGCGATGAAGGAAGTGGGGCACCCTGCTCTAATCTCCAGCACGAGACTCACAGGTGAGGCACGTGTGGCATTGACGCTCACCAACGTCCTCGCCACTCTGTTTTTACTGCAGGATTAAGGATGCGTGCCACCTTACATGCGAACTAACCTACATTCAATGAAAACATACCCTCTGGGAGCATTAGCTGCTCAGGTGCACGCTCTCATATCAATAGATGCCCCGGGGGGATAAGATCTAACCTCGTTTTGTCCACTGCTCACTTTAACGGGCCTCTGCCCACAGCTGGAGGGATGAGCATTTACTCAACTGACATAATGTAAAAGCAATCAGAGAAAATAGGTCAGTCTGCAAATTAACACCAAATCAATGTGTCAGGTAGGTGTTGTTCTTAGAAGTGGTTCATTAAAGAACATGCAGGCTTGTGCGAGATTTAGATAAGTGAATTAAAAAATATATATGATAATGACATTTTTAAAGTTAACTGAATTAAAACGAGAAAAAAATTATTTTGCATGTCTCCCATTTAAGAAAATGAATTATCAATTGATCATTGGATTACCAAACGTCTTTATTATATGAGTTCTCAGTCTAATGAATGCCTTCTGCAAAAAACAAAAAGACCCACTTAAACCAACAGATATAAATACTTATATAATGCAGCTGCAACATTGGTCAGTAAATTAACAAGAAAATAATAATTGTAGTCATTTATATGTAAAACCTGGAGTCAGCTTTTCAAATGGGAAGATCTGATTTAATTTTTAAAATCATAGAGTAAAAACTGAGTACCTTTCAGTTTGTTGTTTGCTGGTCAGACAAAACAAAACATAAAATAATAAAGAAAACCAAAAAAATTAAAAGAGAGCTTTCTTTCTTATTTTACTTCCACTTGACAGAGAAAAGATTAAACAAGTAAATAATTATTTGATTGTTTGATGGATTTAAAAAAAAAAAGTAATTTAAATGTATTATTCAGGTTTGCAGAGTCATCAGCCCATTTGTTTTCCCCTAGGGATCAATAAAGTATTCTGATTCTGATTCTGATTGATTCTGTTTGTGAAGATAAGAGTCATCTGATAGATCAGTCAGAGGGCCCGGTGGCGCCTGTGTCCGGCAGCCTCGCCTCTGTCAGTGCGCCCCAGGGCAGCTGTGGCTACAATGTAGCTTGCTATCGCCAGTGTGTGAATGTATGTGTGAATGGGTGAATGACTGAATGTAGTGTAAAGCGCTTTGGGGTCCTATGGACTAGAAAAGCGCTATACAAATGCAGGCCATTTACCATTTACCATCTGCACATTTTTAACTGACCTTGTGTATAATGGCAAAAATGTTCTGGGTTACAAGCAGCTACATTAAATACATATATGAGTGAGCCTTGTTGACCTCTATCAATCTGTCAGCAAACAACATATTTATCTGGTAGTCCCATTATGTTTTGGCTGACAGTTAAAAGACCTGAAAAACATTTTTAAGGTATAATTTTATTACATTATGATGATAGTAATAAAAAAAAAACAAAAAAAAAAAAAAACAGGTCAAACAGAACATACAGGGAACAAACGCTACAACTACAGGCTAGTTGTTGCTTCAAATACTGATATCAAGACCACTGAATTCCATGTACTGTGTAGCTATGCGTAATAGACATTTTTGGATAAGTCAATGAAATCCCAACCAATAAAACTCTTAGTAACATTTTGATAATTCAGCTAAATTTAATTTGGATGTGCCAAAATTAGTGAATTGCATGTCAGAATAGGGCTGTGTCAAGTACAATACTATAAATATAGTATAATGTAATATAACATAATATAATAAAAATAATTAAAATATACAAGGCTAGACAGTACTGGGAAAGTTAAAAACAATAAAAAAAATTTAAAAAAAATCTACATTTACTACTGAACCACAAAGTTGCTATTGAAAAGCTTCACGCGCCTTCTGCAAGCTGCAGACAAGCGATCTTCCAGGAATTTTCGGGACATCTGACTGGTCAGTAGGTGGTGATTTCATGCTGCTGCATAGCAAGTTAGGTTTGCACCACAAGTTACCATGGCAATATAAGATGTAAACTGCCTTCCTAGTACAGAAAAACTAATGGTTAACCCTGAAGTTACCTGGATAAGCCCAAATCCTGCTTCATAAAACAGGCTTCTGATAACGTCCTTTCAATTGCTGTGGTTTGTTTTATTTAAGAAGGGCCAGGCCATATTTAATATGAATATTCTATGAATATGAATAAGAATAACACGAAAGGGAAGTGTACAAAGTACACAAAAAAGTAATAAAGCATTAAAAAAACGACATATGCAGAGACAGATAACAGAATGACAAAACCATTACTACAAATTTTAAAAGCCTTACTACACATTTTTAATATATACATTTAAATGACTAAAGCAATATGTGGTTAACACGGATTTATTATTACTAATTCACAACTCTCCTTACTAATAATTACTAATAACTGGTATCGCTCCTTAAAAATGTCATATTGATTGCCGTGTGCAGGCTGCAAATCTGTGTATGGACTGTGATTATTAAATGCGTTTGCTCTAGTGCACATGCTACCATCGTTGTTTGTCCTGTATATTATTCTAGCATTAATCCTGGAACGACAGATTGCATCAAGTCATGCGAAAAGTTCCCATCCATGACATCTCCAAATGCTAACAGACTACCGTTAGGTTAGCTGAATTTAGCACCCGGGAACAGTTTACTGTGAAGGTGAAGCCAGACATCGGTCTACTTCCTGGAGAACAGCAACTCGTCAGTTCTATCCGGGGACAAACGAAACATTAATTCGCATAGAATACTAAATCAGACGTGACTAAATAATTTAAAGTGACTGGCACAAACTAATAAAAGAAACAAACAGACCCAAGTAAAAAGCACAAACTCACCAGCATTTAGACCACACCGGAACGCTAGCGTCCCAACGTTAGCAGACAATGTCGATTATCACTTATTCTTTAGTGGCAACTTAATTACGGTGAACTTTGCCATCAGCTGTTCAATTTGCATGCACTGCAGTCTTCCCAACTCTGTACACTGGGGAATTAATCACTAGCTGTACTTGTTTTCCCCCGGGCATAAAGTTTCCCGTTCCAGAGATTAGTCGGGACCAGCGGCCATTGGAGTAGGTACTGAAATGGCAGCGTGTGAAACCATCTCACTTCTGCTGCATTCAGCTGCAAAGCTGATTGCAAAACAAAAAGCCGAAACACAACAAAATCATCGAGACACGTCTTACCATTGAAGGAGCGATGGAGGAACGCTTTTAATTAAGCGCCTTTGGTTGAAACCACCATATGAAGCTTTGTCTGTTGTTAGGGAGCACTATTTTGCAGGAAGTGGTCGTTGCGGACTGTTCTGCGCATGTGCGAAGGGCTGATTCACAGTGAGACGAGAGCATCGCACAGACACAGGTGAGAGTAAAATGCAAACAGCTGTTATTTGAACAGGTGAGCATGCTTTGAATGCGTCCAGTTTTACCTCGGGGTTTGTTTTATCGCATGAAAGCTCGTTTATATCAAACAAATTGTTAAAAAATGGTACAATAAGTTCAGACTTTATTGATTTAAACTAGCTCAGTCTAAGATTTAAAGTCCAGGTGTCATTTTCAGCCTTACTGTGATGTTCAAAGGACTGGACACAATAGTAGCACATAAATAAATTAACAATATATGAGCAATAATTCTATTATAATCAGCAAGTATTTTAAAATTTAAGACAATCTTAATGTTGAAAGATTTTTAAAACAGTAGACCAGCCATCTTCTTCCGCTTATCCAGGACCGGGTGGTAGGGGCAGCAGCCTAAGCAGAGAAGCCCAGACCTTACAGTAGTGTTCTAGATTATCTATTTTCTCATTAAAATGTCTTTATTTTATTTTATTTCATGTGTAGTTTTCACCTGCATATTTAAAAAAAATCTTTTTAATGTCTTCTCATACCTCAAGTAACTAACTTAACAATAAACTGAATAGTTAACAATGAAAACCACTGTCCGTTGCCTTAGAGTGGAAATATATATGACTATGCACTTAAGTGTGAGTGAACAGTATAATTGTGTAATGTGATCTGTAGTGAGAGTAGTTAGCAGGTGGAAGAGAGTCTGGAGAGAAGAGGAATGAAAGGAGAGGGAAAGCTCAGGTTGAGGGGTTTGGAGACAAAGTTCGGTTGAGATTGACATGTGCAGAGGAGGGAAAGTGGACACGCTGAACAAGGAGCTCCAGGCACCTCAGAGAGGAGGTGGTGGCGACCTCTAAAGGGACCAGCCGAAAGAAGAAGTCTATTTTTCTCTCATTTCTGGCCATCTGAATCTTTTCTCTTCTCGAGGAAATTATGTCCCTTGTTTAAAAACTGATTAGAAAGCCTGGAAATACTTTTGTCACAATCCTTGTGATTCTCCTTTGGGAAAAGGCTAAAAGGACTCAGGTGGAAAGGTTAAACTCAACCTGTGACCCTATGGCTCAGGGAAAATAAAAAGGTGTGTCTGGCCAGCTGCTGACCTGTTTGCCCGTTGATGGTGTTTCCAACGATCAATTTGCCTGTGAAGCAAACTGAAGGAAATGGGGCTTGAGTATTTTTCCTTCATCAGAACACCTGCTGACATAGTTTAAATGTAAGGAAGAGATACCTGTTCATATCCTCACAGCACAACCGAATTAAGGAGCTAAAGTAAAAGCTATCAGTATGTAGAAAAATTATTCATTTAGCTTCCATAATGTCATTATAATAAAATGTAAATACATCTGGAAGATTTCCTGTGAACTTTAACCTCTCTCTTTCTAGCAGAGATACCTGCAGCATGCAATCATTTACAATCTTCAGTTAATAATTACTTTTTAGATTTAGGTCATTAATACAAAAAAAATTATCAGTAGACGAGACTTAGATTTAGAGACTTTATTTGCCATTTCTGACACAGATTACAGTTCAGTTTTTTCAGTTGATCATGTAAATAGTCTTGTTTGTACAGTAGCAGTGGCATGAAAATAAATATACATAAAAAATACAAAACAGAAACTTAACGCTTCCAAATATGGAAGAAAATGATCTAGAGCTGTGTGCTGCCTTGTTTTTTAGTATGATTATTTTCAGCAGGCTTTAAAATTCTTTTCTGGGGATGCAGAAACCTGAAATATGGAGATTTTAAAAAATGGAGTAAAGATATGAGTAATCCGTGCTCAGGTGAAAAGCCTCTCTTAATAATGACTATCAGAGCATAAAGTTGCCTTACACTTTTGATAAAAAGAGATAAAATATTTAATTATTTCAGTGTTAACAATATTTTATTGCACTTTCCAGAACCATCTTACGCAGGAGGCCCGAGGCTCAACAACGCCAGTGCCTACTCCACCCAGCGGGTTCCTCACCGAGTTCATTAAGCTTTTTTCTTTTAATGATATCTTTCTAGAAAAAGGAACCAACAGGTTTAGGGGGAAGAGATATGTAGATACATTATACACGGATCAGGCCGCCTTGGACAGGCACAAGACATTCACAGTTCTTCTCTACATGATGCATAAATACACAGACATTTGTGATCATAGACTCTACAGTTTGTCTGGAGTGTTTGCAATAAAACAGCAATCACTTTTAAGTTAAAATAAGATTGATATACAGTATCCATGTGCTATCATTGATGTGGGGCTGTTATTGCTGGTTGAACTCTTCCTTAGTCCTTTGTAAAGTTTGCAAACAGCAGATATAAACTAATGTAGTCGCTAGATGAAGATGACAAGGAAGTGAAAACCCAAAAATAAATTATATTGCTTTGGATGAAATAAATCTACTTGGATATTTTGATACACTAATCGACATTTAGAAATTATTCATAATCTAGTAAACAGTGAATGTTTGTGGTTAATAAAATATATGTAACTTCTTTTCTTTTTCTACACAGTACAATAAAAGTTCAGTTCATGAGGACAAACGGGTCAAAAATAAAGTCTTAATGAGTCTGTTTGGTCCAAGAAGTACTAGCAGGTGCGTAATATCGAGATACTGTCGTTTCTTTTTTTGTTCAGAGCAGAGATATGAAGCTAAATAAGAGATATACAGCTGTCTAATCCAAAGTTTCTGATGCTTCAAGCAAAATAAGCTTCACTTTTCGTGACCCTTGTTTCCTCGAGTGCAATTGAGCATTCACATGAAGACAAAACACAGTGTGAACATTAAGAAAAACGCAGAGCTTGGACATATGTAGAAATGAAATGAAGGCATCACCTTTAAACGGCTAGCGTTCTCGTCAAAAGTCCAAACAAAAGAAACTGCCTCGATGTTTTTGCTTTTTCCGATAAAGCTGGCTCTGCTGTTGTCGTCCGAACTGCCTTTTGAACTTCAGGCACTTCTCTTCATGTCACTTCACCGGAGCCATCAGAGATGTTTTAGGGCCATGACGTGCATCCATACATGGCACATATGTATTGCAGTTTGATGCCCTACAGACAGGCAGAAGTCTGTAGGGCCAGCTGTGTTGTAACATGAGAGTCCTCCATCTGTACACTGGTCATGCACAAGCTAACTCAAGATCTGACCCTCATCCCTCAGTGTTCTTGTCAGTTAGATCCTCTTATAACGTCCTCCTAGACAAGCCGCTCCAGTTTGGTCCATGTGTCAAAGCAACACAGTCTGGCGCTTTTGTCCTGTTTCCTGCTCATTCTCAGGACAGACAGGAAGAAATGTTGGCGATCACATGAAGGAGTGTTCGGCTGGAGGCCCGTAAGAGAAGCCAGGAAAGGCTCCGGCTGCTTCCTTGACGCTGCTGGTCACAGTCAGCGTGTCTGTGCAAAGAGAGGAGGACACTGGCAGGTGGGTGAACTCAGGGTCAAAGTGTCGCAGGTCCGTGGGACCAGACTGTAACACAAAGATGGGGAAGACGTTAGAAAAATTGCATGTATAATAATGAATTTGCCACTGATATCAGGGTGTTTCATAGCATAAGCACAATGTCCACATTCACTAGATGTATGACTTTCCTTCTATTTCTGACTATTCCATTAACAAAAAGGCTTTGGATTTCCAGCAGATGTCAATAAAGCAGACGCAGTAATATTGTAAATATTGTGTAACTGTTCTTTTTAATGCTTTTGTACAGTTATGGTTAAAGCCGCTCATGCACTTCCAATTAATATTGCATTAATGTAGTTCGCTATAATCGTGAAGTGAAACATGAAAGTGATACTGTGATAGCCTTGTTCTGGGACAACACATCATTCTGATTAAATTATAATGAGTAATACATACCACTGATGGAACAAATGGAGGTGTGATCTTCTTGGCCATCAGGTCCTCCCAGTTGATTGGAGAGAAGAACGAATGGTACTTCAGTTCAAGCTGAAGGAAAAAAGAGAAACTGGATGAGCACAGTGATGGAAAACAAGTGTCACAATCTGTTACAGTCCTGTATGTTAGCCATTCCCAGACTTGAGAGGTCTGTGGCACATTTCAATATGTGAAAATCCTTTTTGGACCACCCAAAACTTTAATAACAGCTTCGATCATCACACAAGCCTAAAATCAAGTATTTCCTTGTTTTGTGCTTGATTTTGGACGAGTTCGGGTTCAAAAGTAGGTCAGAAAATGAGGAATGATTGTGTAATTATATCAATTCCAACCCTTTTTTTGACTTGTTCTATTTCTTTCAAAAATGCAAACCCTTAACTGCAACTTTATACTAAATTATACTGTTGAAGATTAATGTTTTTAATTTACAGCAGGTGACTTCTTGCAGCCCAGTTGCAGTACTTGCAAAGGCCACTAGGGGACTGCAACCCACAGTCTGAGAATCAGGGCTCTATGTGATGTGTGCACTTACAAAGTCATCCTTTCCTCCCAGCCTCTTGGTGCGGTCCTTCTGCAAAAGCCCCTCGAGCAGGTCCCTGCCTGCATTCGACACGTTGGGCTTGAGCACCGGAGCCTTGTGCAGGATGTTACTGTACATCTCAGCCGTGTTGCGACTGTAGAATGGAGGCTGTTTCAAAAAAAGAAAGGAGTTGTGTTAATCTTGTATAAACAATCAGGAGATCTAAAAAGGCATAAAGTCACCGGTTTCCACTTACAAGTCCATAGAGCATTTCATAGAGCACCGATCCCAGGCACCACCAGTCGACAGTGCGGTCATACGCCTGCTTCTGGAGAACCTCAGGAGCCAAATACTGAGAAAAAAAAACAGAGAAAAGTTCAATGCAAGTCCAACATTATTCCTCAGAAGTCGTACTGAGGTCATACTAATGATGAACAAATGTCTAAAGATGTATCTTTTACCTCAGGCGTCCCACAGAAGGTTGTCGTGGTACCGTTGGGCTCAAGGCCTTCTTTGCAGAGGCCAAAGTCTGTTAGGACAATGTGTCCCTGTGAGTCTAGCAGGATGTTCTCTGGCTTCAGGTCCCTGTCAAAAACAAGACAAAGAAATGTTTACTCTAAATGCATCAGGGCACAGGTTTACAGATGTCCACTAGGGGGAGCTGTGGCATCACTCTTTACCTGTACACTATGTGCAGAGAGTGGAGGTAGCCAAGTGCACTTGCAATTTCAGCAGCGTAGAACCTGGCTCTGGGCTCCAGGAAGATTCTCTCTCTCTGGAGATGGTAGAACAGCTGGAGTAGAAAAAAGCAAACATCTGTCAGCATCTGTTTCAAACAAGGTTATATATTCTGTCCTCATTCTGCCGTACTGTGGCTTACCTCTCCACCGTTGACGTAGTCCAGCACAAAGTACAGCTTGTCAGTAGTCTGGAAGGAGTAGTGCAGCCCCACCAGGAAGGGATGCTTGATGTTCTTCATCAGCACACTGCGCTCAGCCATGATATGCTTTTGCTGGAGGAGAGAAGATGGATTATAACATGCCGTTTTCATTGCATTTCACATTACCAGCCGAGAGAAAATAGATAGAGGAGGGGTCCTACCTCTTTCTTCTTCAGGATGATTTTCTTCTGTAACACTTTGACAGCGTAGTACTTGGTGGTCTCCTTGTGCCGAGCCAGTAAAACCTGTTTGCCATCAAACATTTGCATTAGTAATGTAGTCGCAGAGATGACCTATATGTGTGGAGGAGAGCAGTTACATAAAAGGCTGCACGCAAGGACAGACTCACCTTTCCAAAGCTGCCTTTTCCAATGATTCTAAGGTAGTCAAAATCACAGGGTTTGATCCTAAAGAAGAGAAAAAGATAGAAAATTTCATTTATAATTTGTTCTCATTTATGTTTGTCAAAATTGTGGCATAGAGATTTCTTTGAAGTATACTTACTGAGTGTCCTCAGCCAGTGAACTTTGAGAATTTAGGCACATCTGAAAGATACAACACGGGGAAGATCACAACAGTGCCACATTTTACAGATAAAATGAGTCAGACTGTGATGAAAGTAAATAGTTTCTGCTTACATCACTATCAGGAAGTTCATTTTCGACCTCCTCATTCTGATTCTCATCAATCTTCAGGAAGTTGTTAACTTCGACACTGAAAACAGAGAGACAAAGACTCATTCATACGGAGGATTCTGACTTCACCTGGTTTTTATTCAGCACAGATGATTGGATTTGAGATTTCTTAAGAGGTTTCTGAAACTGAGAAGCTGAATGGATGTCCTCTGCGTGGGTGCGACTCCAATGACTGTCTGAAACTTCCAGACAGGTCAAGTTCACCAAGGCTTGTCAAAGCTCAACCTGTCTGAGAAAACCTTAAGCTGCTGATCCGCAACGACAGGGTTCAGCCTGCTCTGCAGGACTCAGGGGTCCAGCTCAGATGCCCTCCTGGAGCATCTGGAGAGGTCAGATGCAACACCTGGGTTTTTTTTTGTCTTTTTCCCACCCCACTCTGACCTGTGTCACGGGCCAAGCCATGTATCATGTAATAATTGAATTACAGGTTTATCCTTGTCAAGGGAACACAGGGGATTTGCTTGAGAGGTGATTATGCAGTGGTGAGATTGTTAGCAAGCCTGTCATGAAAGAACTATTCTTAACTTGGCTTCTTGGACCCAGATTATGCTTTTAACACAATGTCCTGCTAAACCCAGGTGGCTGATTGGATTGGTCGGGACCTGTGCGCACTAATCATGAATGGGATAGCAGTTAGAAATAAACACTAGAAGCTGAAATCCAGGAAGTAACTGGAGCCAAGAGAGATGTTCTTTGTGCCCTCACTTAAAGGTCAATTTTCAAAACCAAAAGCTTACACTTCCAACCATCTCTATTTGTTTATTTTATTTTAAAATGTGAATACTCACTGTTGGCAGATATGTGGAGTAGACACCAGCTTCTGGATGAAGTCATTCAGACCCATTTTTCTCTCCTTGATGAAAGCTGCAGAAAAAGAGGGAACCCCTTTATGTTAGTATGATCCAATCGTGAATCGTGATCCAAACAATTCTCTCTCATTAGAGAGAAAAAAAAATCTGTGTTTGAGTCCTAATCCGCAATTTGTGAGTTTTAAATATCGCATTTCCAGTGTAGGCTTGCGTGTAGTGTGTATAGACCTCTTATGTCGCGGGCTTATAGGTTATGCAACCACTTGGGTCATTCATTCAGATACCAACAGTGGCGGCCAACAAAGCATTTTCCATCACAAATCCTTATTACAACACAAATAACCCGATTTGACATATTTATTCAGATTTCCATACCGCTTTCGCTTATGTCCAGGTTTGAATTTTCCACCATTTAAATGCAGAACAAAAATAAATAAAAAACAATCTTTTTAATTAATTTATTTACATCTGATTTTTATTACTAAAAATAATTTAAAAGACAGGCGTAATTTGTTGTAATTTACAGCTTGATTTAGTGATGGATATTTGGGTAGCGTTGTAAAAACAAGTGTCATTTTTTAGGCTCACCAGTGAGAACAGCTACAATTCCCCTCATTTTGCAGTAAGTTAGATCACATCCAGCTTCAGTCACGGCCATGTTCAGCGATAAATAAATATCCAAAAGTTTAAAAATATGAAGCAAAAAGATGCAGTGATATTTCCTCTGTGGTCCTGGTCCTCTAACCGTTAGCTACCGTTGGTTTTTTATGTGGCATCAAACGCGCAGACTGAACTCCAATCGTCCGCGCTCCGCTCTGAACTGCCGCTGCTCGAGCCAGCCAATGTAGCTGGGGACCACGTGGTATCAGGAGGTGACGCCCCGTTTTCGTCACCGTCGTCTCCACGGCAACAGTCTCGTGACGTCACGGGATTCCGCTGCAGCCATATTCTGCCTGCAGGAGGCGAGGTGGGGGGAATGACGAGAGAGCCCACCGCATAGGAGGAGGAGGAAGAGGAGGAGGTGGGTGAAAGCACCCCCTACCACACTCCCACCACCAGCACCTCCTCCTCCAACCCCCCCTCCTTATTTTCTCTCAATGGAAAATCTCCAAACTGGCTGTTAGCACCACAGGCACAAAAGGGATTATCGCCAGTTATTATGGAGAAGGAGAAGGAGAGGAAGAAGTGCAATCCCAGGAATGGCCTTGTGAAATCATGTGGCAGCAGCTCCCGTTTTCCCCCTGCTGCAACGCTTTCATCTTCTGAGGGTATGCAGAAATGTATGTCACGACTGCTGCATTTCACCCTCAGCCTGCAACAGCTGCAGTGCGTGATCCCAATAACCAACAAAAAGGTGATGAAGCCATAAAGTGCACAGGGGAAAAAAGAAGGAAAAATACTGCATGGCTGCAGACAGTCTTCTATTTAAAGCAAAGAAGTTTCCAGAAATCTCCCTGCTTCTCTCGTTCTAAGTAATTCACTCCAAGTAAAAAGTGTAGCCACGACCTTGCTCACGGCACACACACAAGGTTGGAGTTATGAAGGTGACTTTGCACGATAATTATATAAATTCAGAGAAATAACATTTGACATCATGATCATCTGAGCTTAAGCAGTGATGGGTCCAGCTGTCACAGATGTGGTCCACTAACCCTGTTATATAATTACATAACCGTGCCATAATGCAGATGGGTATACACGGCCCAGCAAGGAAGGTGAGTGCATGCAAATTTTCCAGGAAGTGTTGACATTAATAGGTATCTGCTGATTGAAAGTGTCATTTAATCTCTCACTGAGTGATAGCAATGATGTTGCAATGCAAAACAGCATGTATTCAGTGGCAGCAGGGCTTATGTTTGCAAAGCTGCACCTGAATGAGACTTCCAGAACAATGTCCTTTGGTCAGACAAGATCAAAGTGGAGATGTAAGGCACTAATGCACAGCACCATATTTGGTGAAAACAAAACACCTCATACAAGCTGTGGAGTATGGCAGTGGAGAGGTGATGATTTGGGCTTGTTTTAAAGCCACAGGACTTGGGAACCTTCCAGTCATCCAGTTGACCACAAACTCCTTGGAATACCAAAGTATTCTTGAGGCCATCTGTCTGTCAGTTGAAACACGGATGAAATTGGATCATGCAACTGGGGAAAATCAAAACAAAATTAGTGAAAAAGAAAAGACTTAACCTGATGCAATGATCCCGTCAAAGTCCAGACCTTAATCTGACTGAAGTGCTGCAGTGGGAGCTGTGCATAAATGAATGCCTGCAGACCTCAATGAGCTGAAGTAGATTGGGCTAAAATTCCTCCACAACAACGTGAGAGACTGATAAAGTCATACAGAAAAATGCAAATGTGCACTGTAGCTCCGGGCTTTGAATGGAAATGCATAGCTGAGGCGGGCATTAAACGTTGTTGTTTTTAACCTGCCACTGCAAAGTCTGTGTGACGTCCGATTCCACCCACGTGAGAGTAAAAAGCGTAATTGTGCAGTGAATTCACAGTATGTGAGTGGGTGTAATGTGTGCAGGAAGCCCCTAACTAAACCGCACTGAGTATTTTCAGTACTGCGAACGTGTCTCATGAGGCCATCTCCTGTTGTATTGGTGTGTAAAAATGACTTTACTTCTACTTGAGTGACATTTCCAACGTGAGGAGTAGTTTACACTCTGGTACTGATTAACACCACGAGATGTAAGTCGTCATCGATGGTAGTCAAGCATATGAACCTTGGATCCAATCAGAATATAATTCGTGGCTTTTGAACTAATCATTGCTGTTAACACCAAAAACATCCCTTTCTCTTACCAAATGAAATAACCCTGAGATGTGTTAGCTCTCACAGGTTAATCTGCAAATTAGTATTTATTAGAAAATACTGATTAAATATCCTTTTTCAATTTCCTGCAGTCCAAGTGGACCACTTGGTTTTTTTATTATCAAAAAAATAACAACCTAAACCATCAAGCTTTCAGTTTTGAACAGTAAATATTGAGCATATTCACAGAAAATTGACTAAAACTATGATTTTATGATCAGAATTTAAAATTTTCCTTTGATTAACTGTTCACTTTATAGGCTGCTGACTTGTACTTCACTTTAAGACTAAGCGCTTACTTCCCCTCAGCTGTGATAAACATCTGTTTCGGTAAGATTAGGATTCATTCAGCTGAGATGTGTCAGTGGGAAACTCCTCTGTTTTTGTCCCTTTTGACAATGTGACAGTCATGCACCATTTAAAGGAAGTGAGACTCCTCAGGACCAGTTCATGTATTAAGAGAAAAGGGAAGTGGGGTGCTTTATTTGAAGGGGCCCAAATAGAAAGTAGCTCAGAGCCTGCTGGCAGTATGACAGATCAAACCCTGGATGGCTACCTAAGCAAACACACACAGCTCAGCTTCGGTTCTGTTTACACACAGAAACACAGTGGATCTGATTACGGGACACCAACACCTCTCCCTGGCTTGGAATGATGGGGTTCCCCTCCCCTCGTGTAGACTTTCTGTGAATTATTCAAGTATATTATTTCATCATCGCTCTGCAAGGATTCGTATGACCGAGTTTCTTTCTGTCTCTCCACCAGCGTTACCTTCTGTCACATGACAGATTAATCAGGTTTTATTTAGCACTTTCACACAGGCTGCCCTGCTTTCCATCACTCTGTCCAATCGTGTGATTGATGCTGAGCAGACAGGCAAAATTTCCACTCGCTGACAAGCAGTCGTGTGAGGCACCTGCCAGCCGTTCCACTAAAAGGCTTTCCAGCTCTCACGGGGTGGCATCGACGATAACTTCCCAGCCTCAGCGTGGTACTGCTTTTGTCAAATTGGCTTGTGCGCTGCATCAAACACCTGCCCCAGTTTGAGCCTCACATGAGACAAAATGAAACCAGATCTTTAGGGTAGAGGCCGAGTAGTAACTGAAACTCATTTAAAGGTACTCGAACGAAGGTAACTAAATAAAATATGACTTTGAGCATAACCTTTTTGAACTCTATTCTTAGTGCTTCGCAAAGAGATAAAAGGTGTAATTTCTTAAAGGTGCTGCATGTCAGAAAGTTATTTTGAGTGATATAACCATTCAGGCCCGTATCTGGTGTGGTGATCCTCTGTGTCATTCAGCTGACTTTCCAGAGATCAGGGCTGGAAGGTTAATTGAGTTTTTATTTAATTTGATGATTTTCACTTCCGGAAACCTCAAATAATGGAGGTAATTCACCATATGCTCCTTTTCCAGTCATAAGTCTGCAAAATCCTTCCTGCCCCACAAATCTGTATGTTCTCATTCCCAGCCCAACCCTCCCTCTCTCTCACTTTGTCACTCTCTCTTATTGGCACCTGCCTGACCTATGAGCCACCATCGATCCTCGGTGAGGCCTAGGTTGGTGCTGGCCATCCACCCGCCATCTTCTATCAAAAAATGTTGTCTAATTGTCTTTGAGTTTGTGGTCCTTGCTGATGAAAAGATGAATATTCTTTTGTATTTTCTTAGTTTTTTTCTCATATTGTAAACAGTGTTGCACTTTTGCCCCGCCTCTAAAAGCTCATAATCACTCTTTAGTTTAGTTGCAGCCAAGAAGACTAAAAGAGAGCCTTCAGTCAATAAGATCATGAGGAATGAAAACTCAAGCTTTCTGTAGCTGAAGGCTTATAATGGTTGCCTTTGTCTCCGGATTGCTCAAGCGCTCTCATCCAGTGCACTTGCAGAGGCTATCATACAGGTCACACAAGACACAAAGTTTGGTGTTGCCAAGGAGACCTATTCACCTCCATCTATAGACTTCCCATGTTGATAGTCGGTCAGCAGGGACGGGCTATTGTTCTTGCAAAATGGATTTTGCAGTCAAAAACCCTCCTTAGAACTAAGAAGTCATTGTTGAGTTCCTTAAATGCATGAAAAGACTTTAAAGTTCATATCCAATTGTGTTGAATAATCCAGATCACAGTATTTTAGCTTGTGCTGAGGTCTCAAAATAAAGCTCTTGCAAACAGCTTCTGTAAAGTTATATATATTCAGATTAAACATCTCAGAACATCAAAGGAGGTGTGAGTATCGGTGAGTTCAGGGGACACATTTAGTCCAGTTATTTCAGAAATAAGAGCAGGACTGTAAGAACTGAAGTCGAACAAAGCTAAAAAGCTGGAAATATGACATTAGATGAGAGTTTCAGGGAGTTTCATGGATAAAGGAGAAACTGTGTGTAGTTTTCTGTATCCTGACAGATGAGTAGTTAAAATAGTCAAAAAGGAAGTGAACCCGAGACAGGCTTGGAGTTCGAGACGCTAATAGAACAAAGGGTAACTCAGAAAGTCCTTGTTTCACTCTTACAGTTACATCTGACTGACAATTCAAGACCTCAGAGCTTCTAAACTATGTAAATATTTGTGAATATCGTGTCATTTAAAGAAATTTAAACCATCACAAAACATGGGATATTTTCCATCCACATGTTTGCAGTAGTCTCCAAGGACTCTGCCTTTTAAACAGCTAAATTTAAAGTTATTATTGTGTCAATGCAAGATAAAATGTAAATATAATTATGACCCACTGAGTTAACATACTTGTGTTGAATAAAAATTGCAGTACATTTAAGCCTCTACATTGGAAACATTTTTCTGTTTTGAATATATCTCTGAATTTTTGAAATGTTGTACGAGCCAAACAAGCAAACAAACATCAATCAGTCCAGAAAATCATTAAAAATATATTTCAGTGCTTCAAATATAATAGTAAGGTTCAACCTGGACTCTCGGCTGGCTGCTTACTACCAGAGTAGTGGGTAGGAGGCAGCAGAAGGTGGATGAATGAGTCATAGAGGCAAACAGGTCCTTGGTGACCACCCATAGCGCTGGCAGGAAGGCTAATGAGGATGGAGAACCCAAATTACAATCGCTGACCAGCTCTGAGGAGCAATCATGGCCTTGTGTTAGTCACACCCACGCAGTCATGGCAGCCTTGGCACTCAGTTGAAAACAGATCTCTGCTAAAATCTCTTCTCTCCTCCTCCAGTTCCTCTTTTCTGTGTCATCTGCATCATTCTGGCACCTAGTATTACTCACACAGAGACCCGCAGAGAGCCAGACCGGAGGTGGTGGTCGAGCCCGACTGCGTCGCAGTGCAGCCCCCGGGCCCCTGCGAGTGGGAGCAGATTTTGGCTGATAAATCTGGAGTTAGAATTACTCGCTCTTTGTTTCGCGTTTGAATTCCCGGGCAGTAGATGAGAAGTGTTTTTTATTTTTCTACCCTCCACGGGGGATTAGACAGCTGCTCATGCGCCTGCTTCATCAGTTAAAAAAGAGAAATGTTTGCTCTCTTTTGCGATGACTCAGACACACAAACTGTTCCATAATACATTACTTTAATTTGCTGCCAAGCAAGTAGGAAGATCCAGCCTATTTGGAGCTGCAAAGCCTCTATTAATTTCCATAATGTGACTGCGGTTATTGCTGTAATTACTATAATGATAGCAGAAAGACTTTTTTCATTATGTTCTCTCTTCTAACATGTGTTTTCTCACATGTTAGAAACTCAATTTAGAAAGAAAAAAAAGGAAGCAGACAGAAATAAAGACCCAGGAGCCATTTTCATTCAGACCACCAGACTGTCATTCACTAACTACAGCATCTGTGTGAGCCAAACATCATGAATCAGTGGCTGGTGGTGACTTCCGTTACTGTACGCAGTTCCCTTTTCTCTGTTTTTGCCCTGGATCATAATAATATGAAACATATTTCATATAAAAAGCAGCCACGTTTCTAAAGAAGCTCTCAGCTCAGTTTGGCCAGTGAAGGGTAACGTCTCTAGGATACCCCAGAAACAAATAAAGCTTACTCACTGCCGTGGTATTCATTTGATCCAGTTTATGATCAGTGGTTTATGGCTTTGTAAGTCTACTCATGAGGTCAGTTATTCATTTGGAAGATATCTAGTGGAAATCAATCGAATCCTCGATGAAACCAAAGCAATTAATTAAGTGAGTGAAGTGATTTAGATGGTGACGTTGGTCAGCGTCAGGCATTTGAAATGGTGCCAAGACATGGATAATCTGAAAACAGTGTCTGTGTGACTGCATATGTTTGCTTTACAAATTTACTGAGCAGCTGACATTAAAGGACTTTCCAGATGAACTTGCATGTAGGCAAACTAAAGCTTGATTGGTTTTATTTATTCAACAGAACAATTTTCAGTTACCTAAGAACTTCTTTAAGATCAATCCAGTCTGCTCTAAGCCTCCTAAAGATGCCTTTATATCAAACAAATTCTCACTGAGATGATCGAAACCACAAAGAGGGAAGTAAAAATTAGTGGCAGGCTGTACAATACTTATTTTTTTTACCAAAATACCAAACAGAGTTGTTCCGTATGTTAAAAAGATTTCCAGATTAACCATCAGGCAACGACAAAGCAGGTTGGATGAGTTTAGGGAACACAGTGCTGTCATTAAAGAGATAAGAGCAGGACCGTCTAAGTCTTTAGACGACTGATCTTAGCTGAAAGTTGGAAATTAAATTACACTGACATTAGATGAGAGCTTCAGGGAGTTTTATGGATGCAGGTAAAACCAGATGGTTTTCAATTATGTGACAGCTACTTAAAGACTGATCCAATTACCTGCTCTAACTCTGCTAAAGATGCCTGTAAATCAAGCAAATTCTCACAGAGCCGATCTAAAGCACACCGAGGGAAGTAAAATTTAGTTTCTGGCTTTGAAAATGGTTTTCAAAACACTATTAAATAGTTTGCACCCCGCTGCTTTAAAATGCCGTTTGAAGTAGTGAGAATAGCATTATTCTAATATGTGACCCCTTCACTGTGTCCAAACAGCAAGCCTTTCTGAAGACGATGACAAAGTCATAGAGAGCCCAGTAGTAACTGGTTGTGTTTCTGCGACTAAAGAAACTGTGTGCCGTGACACAATGACACACTGCACTACAACTCAAAGCTGACTGTCTGACCCCACGAGATAAATTATGCTGGACGATCGTTTGAATGTTTAAGAAAACAACGAGCATCCTCCTGGTCACACTCCTGACCCGTTACACCTTCTTCTCCCTCTGGATTGGACCCTGTGGATTCTTTTATTGAAAACTCAAGGTTGTAGTCTGATTCTCAGCTCTGAGAGAGTTTCAATCTCTTATAGGGACCATTTTTGGTCACATCTGGAACATCCAGGTTTTATAACAATGGAAGCTTTGAGAAAATATCTGTATTGAATATTCTGTCCTGCTAGGTTCTTTCCAGATGTAACAAATGGTGCCTAACAGCAGCTTTGAAGCACACCTGTTAACACAATACATCTCATTTGTTTAGCTTGAACACAAACCAAAGGGGGATTTCCTGGACTGTATATTTTTTTATGATAGTGATGTCATAGTCATAAATTTCATGTCTCTTGTCTTCATGTTGTTGCAGATAAACAACAAGTTGAGGTTTTCTGTATGATGTGAGATCATAACTTACATTTTTATAGTTTGCTTTTGCGTTGATTAAACAGAGAAATGTAGTGTGTTATTGAGGGAGCTTTAGAGGCGCTTACAGGCAGATTTTATTACCTTTTGCCAGAGGCCTTCTGTCTCCTCTTTTTCTAGTCTTTATGCCAAACTAAACTAACCATCTGCCGCTTGCAGCTTCTTACATTACATCCAACTCTTAGGGGAAAAAAAGGGTCTATTTTCTTATCCCTTTAAGGTTTAATAACTGTGTGGGCCCCAAACTGTTTTTCAGGCTATCACAAAACACCTGAATCATCTGATCCTTGGTCCGAGTTACAAAACCAAGGCCCAGCAGCAGCTTTTATCCTCTCAGGTGACAAATGAGATGAGATGTACGGCTGTTGCAGAGAGAAGGTGAGAGACTCTGATGTGGGCATCGTGAAAATAAACCAGATAATGTGCGAAGTTATACAGAAGAGTGCTATACAGTGTCTTTGAATTGTTCATCTAATAACTTATGTAACTAGAGACCGTGACGTCAAAGCACTCCGAGGGAATGATAAAGGAGCAGAGATACGACGACTTAATAAGGAGTCAAAAAAGATAGAACGGTGATTGAAAAAGCAGGGAGGACAGTATTTAGATGACTGAGCTGTAAAAGTTGCTTGTCTCATGGTGCATCCCCCCCTCTCTCTGCTGTGCTGCTGAGAGACTGCACATTTTTCCCCAGATACTCTGAGACAGTGAATTAAAGGAGCACCTACCTATGAAGGATTTCTTGCCGGTCTTCATGTCCTCCTAAGTGTTTGATTAGATGTGATATCAGGAGAGAGTCTCTGATGAATGGCTGTCTGTCTGCTGCAGAGCGCCCAGGTGATTGAGAGAGATGCAGTGCTCCTGTAAATATTCCTCCCTCTCCGTATCTGTCTACTTGTCAACGGCTCCCACTGCAGCTGTGCTCACAAAAGTCATTGATTCACAGACAAATAACTTTCAGCGCTGCACTTCCCTCTTCTCTCTGCCTCTTGTGCTGTTTCTTCCTCTTATCGCACAGCCTGCAAACAGCTGTAACCAAAGATCTGTGACGCACCTTCCTTTCCTCTCCCTCTACACGCATCCCCAACTCTAACCTCACCTCCTCCACCCTCGGCTGTTCTTTTATCTACCTGAAGAGCATCGAACAACACAAAGGCAGGTGTCTGGTTACAGCTCCCGTGAGGACGGGAGTCCCGCCGGAGGGGAAACCAGTCTCCATGACATGGGAACCACCTGAGGAATACAGAGCGAGGACAGAGAGGGGTTTAAACTTGCTTTTAATTGGCCACCACTGCAGGAGTGATGTATTCACTCCCCATCAGCCTCCTCTGCCTCTGTCACTTACTGCCTCTCAGGATTTTGGGGGATAAAAAGACCTGGTTAGTCACACTGACAGCCATGATTGTTTTGTTAGCCTTGAGCTCTAGGTTATCATCACAAACAATGAGTGCTGTGTGGTGAGGAGTGAAGCATGTGGGGGTTGAGATACAGCAGCAACAACAGCATCACTGATGAGTAACACTGTTTCTCTGTCAGTAAAGTGCTGCGGTGAATTATGATTTGCTTTGGGAGGAGTGAGCTGCAGTCATACTGTAATAAATTTACACTCAACAAATCTCTTACTTTGGATCATTTAAGAAAGCGTTGCAGTTCAGTGAGCGTAACTGCTGCTAATTTTAAAAAACAAACAAACATCATGATAGAAATATGAGTACTAACAAACTAAAGTTGGTTTTAGCTTAAGGTGATCACATTCTGGTGAGCTAAAGAAGGTAATGGAAGAGTAAGAAAATGAAGAAGTGTGGTTTTATTAGTGTCTTTATGTGCCTGGATCCAATTCTATGTATTCAAACGAGTCCTGCTAAGATTAGATTATGTTTCAGTTCGACCTGCAGTATCAAAATGCAAAATGCAAAGTACAAGACAGAAGTAAACCCATATGGAAAAGATATATATAAATCTTAAAAAGTTTTTATCTGTCTTGTATGAAACTTGTATGAAAAGCATACAAGAGTGAAAACACATATAAGATCCCTTGAAAAATGATATAATGAAACTTGTATGTTTTGTATACTTACTAAAAAAAAATATGAAAGTAATGAGAAAGTGGCCACGTTCATGAGTAAATGATATATGTTTTTACTATTTCTTTTCCATATGGGAATACACGTGGGTGAAAAAATAAAGTAAAAAACTTGCACTGTGTGTCTCCTAAACTCTCCTAGATGGATGAAATGGTATAATTCCCAAAACACACTGATTTGTTTGAATCTTGTCTGAGATGCTTTGGGAAAATCCTGCAAAGGTGCCAACAAACAAATGGGCGACTGTAAAGGTCACGGCATATCATTTGATTCTCATTAAGAACATCAACCGACATTGTGTTGTCTCTTCTCATTTTCTGACCACTGTTTTCGTTTTACTTAAAAAAAAAATGTATTTTTCAGTATAACATACATGACAAACATGCGTGTATGCAGTTAACATATCACTATAAACAGGTTCCTTAAACTTACAGCTCAGGAGCTCAGTTAACAAACAAGCTTATGAACACAGTGATTCTCTTGTTTCGTAAGACTAAGACTAGTTTCTAGAAGCTACTTTGAATGGAGCTGCAGACCTGGGACTTACAGATAGTTGGTCACAAATACAAAGAGACCTGGAGGTTAACCTACTTGTGACTTTTTTCTTGGGAGAAAAAAATTGGCAAAAGTAAATTGATTCAGGATGAACAACAGCCAGACATCAGTTTCCTTTTGTATTTACATGCAGCTGATATTTCATCAGTGTGATCTCATATCTATTGATTCGTGTCAATGTGTAATAAAGCTGGAAGTTTTTCCAGTTTTATAGGGCACAGAAACCCACATTTGCCAGAAGGAGGGGTCGATGACAAAAGAGATGACAGTTCATGTTCCAGTGGAAATGATCATTTTTACATTTTCTTTGGTATTATTTGTACTTCTCTTCGATTTAAACACCAAAACTTCTCGGTTAGGTTAAATTTTAGGCAATAAAACTTCTTGGTTTGGTTTAAGGAAAGAAAAGTGTTGCAGACATTCAAGCACATTCGTTTCAGAGTGCTTGTGTTTGTCATGTGACAGCTGGTGCCTATGCTAATGAGTGAATACACTGCTTTGTTGTTGCTTTTTTACATTCTGCTGTGAGATTGGGCTGAAAATGTATTCAGGTGGAGTCCAGGGTACTGTAGCAGTGTTCTCCTGCAAAGAGATTTGACTGCAGCAAGTTGGAAGGAGCGCTAAGCTGGCTTAACCTGGAAAATACACGGTTTATCCTGTTAGTTATACGGCGCAGAGGAAGGAAAACTGTAATTATTATTAAGTGAGATTACTAGAGGTATGGAGAAAGAGCTTCTTCTCTCTGATTCTGACACAAAAATCCTCATGCATATCAAATGTTACTTTTTGATACCCCCTCTGAGAAACTGTCGAAACCTTCACAGTCAGGAGGCGGGAGCGTGATGACTGTGTGAAAACAATCTGCATCGCTGTTAAGAAGAACAACCGCCGTCCAAAAACGAGGCTTAAATGAAGTTGCATATTTATTATGTGACACATTTCGCAGCTCGCTCATTCTGCCTCTAATGATACAGAACAGAAAGCATCTGATGCACAGATTCGTGCCCTGTTACTGAACTCGACTTCACGCAAACAAAAACTTCACCCACCACCAGCTGATGAGCGACATTTAAATTTCAAAGCCATGAGAGGTCGGAGAAAGTTTACAAATGTTTGCATTCAAATTATGCTCAAAAGAGAGAAGTGAGCTTTGCCTGACTCGTTTTATATCCACCGCCCTCTGCTCGAATGAATGCACTTTGCCAACAAACATATTTTCTCAGCCTGCTCATCACCTCCACAACATAGTTCACAGGGAAAGTGAAAATAAATACAGACTGGTATCATGTAGCTTGAGAAAAGGCCACATGGATGGTTTCTTTGAAGACAAAGTCTCAGCCTGAATGCTTCATGATAGTAAGTCTGAAATCGAGAATCATCACCAACACAGCGATTTGTGACTGGACAGATTCGCGTGTAATTTCTATTAGGGCAGAGTGTGAGCAGAGGAAGCATAACGATATGAGTCAGTGAAGGAAAAGGCTGATTATGTGGCTGGATGTCAGACATGTGACTGTTTGTCACGGACAATCTTTGCTTTCATTGTCGAGGAGTCAAGTGTTTCACCAATGAGGAAAACAAAAGGTTGTTGTTTACTTGACTTTTCCAGAAAGACAGTATGATTTTCTGTTTTTGCTTGACTGGAAAACTCCATCAACACGGTCAAGTGTTTTTAATGGTTTTGTGGATTTGTGGGTTGTGGCATGGTTGGCAGTGCTGTCACAGTAAGAAGGTCTGGGAGTTGAACCCTCCAGCTGGTTATGAGGAGTCTCTCCCTGTGCCTGCGAGGGCTCTCCGCAGGGGCTCCAGCTTCCTCCCACAGTCCAAAGCTATCCAAGTTAGGTTAACTGGTGATTCTAGATTGGCTGTGGGTGTGAATGTGAGTGTGAATGGCTCTCAGTCTCTCTGTCTTAGCCTTGTGAGAGACTGGTGACGTGTGCAAGGCCTGCGCCCTATGACACCTAAGATAAGCTCCAGCCCCTCCCCAACCCCTGAGCGGAAAGAAAATGGATTTGTTTAGTACTATACAACAGCAGCCCTGTGTATCCAAAGCAAATTTACCTCTTATCATGTCTTAACTGTGACGCACTTTGTGAATTGAGGTTATTTGCTGGTACTAAGATAAAATCTGCATGAGAAATGTACACAGTAATGCGGGTCCTTAAAATGTCTTTAGTAAACATTTAGTGATACAGCAAGGCTTTAAAGACTAGCTGTAATCCTCTGCTATCAGAATATATGATTTGAGGTTTTGAGTTTTTAAAAATCAGAGAACAAATACATAAATATTAAACAAATGGACTAAATACATACAAAAATGTGCTTTGTTTTTCTTTAAAAGACAAAGTTGGGGTTACTTTTCAAACTTCACACGTTTAAAAGTAATGACATTTCAGAAAACATACATAAGGAAAATAATTGGTTAACATCACATTTAGCCTACTGAATTGTTATTTTACAAGATGGGAAACAAGGAAGAGTTGGCTTGGAACTATCACAAAGTTAAAAACAATCCCTGCTAGTCAACTCTTTTTTTTCCTCTTGTTTGCTTCCATGTTTTCGAGAGGTTCAGTCAGTCTTGTCATCATTGGCATCACAAGGGATTTAAGATATATCTAGATGCACAGAAAAATCTCTCCATCCACATGGAGATACAAAAACGGATTAAAAGTGCTATCAAGAGCAACAAGTGGCGTTTTTATAATTATCAAAATCTAGAAGCAAATCTAAAACATCATTTAGGTGGGAGCAAAAAGCAAAAAAGGAAAGAAAACTCACTTTTTCCCAAAATACCCATGTGCATGTGGACAAAGCCTAAGAAAACAAGATATTACCTGTTTTGTAGAGACATTGCATTGGCAGCAGCAGAACAGCCTCCTGTTTCACAGAGCTAGGCTAACCGTTTCCCCATGTATACAGTCTTAACACTAAGCTAAGTTAGCCAGATTCATATTAGCTTCATAATTAACTGACAGGCATAAGTAAAATCAGATTTGTAATCTGCACAACGTTCATCTAATGTTAAATGTAATGCTGACTGATTAATATTTTCGCTTTTTACAAACAAATATTTAGAATCAGCTTGCACCAGGTCCTCAAGTGTTTTCTCTTTTCTTCTGTTTCATCTTCTTCTTTCAGCCCCAACCATTAGGGGTCTTTACTGTGGATCATCTGCCTCCATCTCACTGTAAACCTAGCATCAACTTCTGTTACACCAACCCTCTCCATGTCCTCCTTCACATAAATCTTCTCTTTGGTCTTCTTTCTTTCCTCATGCCTGGGAGCATCATCTTCAGCATCATTTGTCCAATATATCAACTGTCCCTCCTCTGCACATGTCCTTTTTAATTAATATATATATATATATATATATATATATATATATACTGTAGACCAGGGGTGGGGAACTCCAGTCATAAATACCCATTGTCTAAAGCAGAGGTGGGGGAACTCCAGGCATCAAAGGCCGGTGTTCTGCAGGTTTAAGATATCACCCTGGGTCAAAACACCTGAATCACATTATTAGTTCATTGCCAGGCCTCTAGAGAGTTTCAAGACTTACTGATGAGGTAATGTCGCTATTTAAATCAGCTGTATTGGTTCAAGGACACATCTAAACCTGCAGGACACCAGCCTTTGAGGCCTGGAGTCCCCCCCACCCCTGCTTTAGACAATGGGTATTTATGAAACTATTATTATATTTTTATTTTGTGGGGGGTTTCCCAGGCTCATCTTATACCCAGAATTATTATTAACACATTGAAAACATTAAGCATACATTGAAAGATAAATAAATATAAAGTTTCTTGCAGCCCTGATGTATGCTGCAAAGTCTCGGTTTCCTGCAGACCCTCAGCCACATTTGTCCTCCATTTTCCTGCTTCAGCAGTATCCTGCAGCTTCATGATCACCAAGTCGGCTGTGGATGAGACGGACGAGTCACGTGTGAGCAGGAGGTGAGGGATTGAGATCACTCTGTCTGTACAGTGGGTCACTCAGCGAGCAGTCCTGGCTCACCTGTTGCTATCTTTAATCTGATTAGCAGCTAGGTCATGCTAGGAGAAGCTCTGACATTAGTCTGCATTAGTGTGTGTGTGTGTGTGTATGTGAGTGTTAGTATGTTGGGCTGAGCTCCGTTGTTTTAAGAGTCACGGTAGGTTGTTTCCCATGAAAATTCAATCTGATACACGTGCCATACAAAGATCTGTGGAAAACAGAATCTTTGAAGAAGTGAAGCCTGAAGTCACTCTTGGTTAAAAAGCCACCCACGGGTAAGGGCGGATTTATACAGATACTCTCTAAACATGGAAGAGCTTATCAGTTGCTGCCACAAAAATAGAAACAGGCTGGGCTACTTTAGTCTTCTTAAGAACCGTGTGAGTCTAAAGTGTTGAGTCACACTTGGCATTGAAAGACAGGAATCAGGAAAGGTCCAATAAATAAATAAATCTTTGTCAGCTGGCCTTATGCATACCTCAGTTTGTCACAACAGGAAAAACACAGTGAAAATAATATCTTTTCGTGGAAAATCACAGTGTCAACTAAGTTTACAAAACGTATTAACTTCCACGTGAACCTGATATATTTGTATTTCAATATTTGTGTGCATTCAAGAGTTACAAGCCGGCAGTGATCACTGCTGCTTTAATGTAAAACAGAAGGAAACTGCTGTCCAAACCACAAATATTGCTCTTTTTGTTTAAATCAGCTGACATATCACATTTATACCCGGAGCTTTGCTGTGGGAAAAAAAATAGCTCGTGGCAACAGAGACAAAATCCTGTTCATTTTTTTTTTCTTTAGAAAAAAATTTGGATAATGAAAAATGTATAAAGACTAAAAATAAAGTAGAAACTAAAACTGTGGGTAAAATCACTTAAGTTACCTATAAGAAACATTTTAAAAAACTACACTTTTGCTTAAAACTTAATTACGAATGAATATCGTACGACTTACAAAATTAATTCGTTCCCGAGGGTCTATCGTAAGTCGAAGCACCCATCGCACCTCTTTTTTTTTTTTTTTTTTTTTTTTAAATGACATCAGAAACAGCAGTATGCGACATTACGTGATGGCAGAGCTTCAGTTCATCCTTTGTCTTTGTCTTTTTTTTTTTTTTTTAATAAATAGGACAGGGGGAATGAATGAGAGAGAGAGGGGGAGAGAAAGAAAGAAAACCAAAGGGGAGAAGAGACGGTGAGAAGGGGGGGGAAGAGAGAGAAAAAAAAAAAAGAACTCCTGGGTCACCTGTATGGAGAAAAAAAAACAAACAAACAAAAAAAACAAACAGAGGAGACAGCAAACAACAAAGAGCAACATAATAATAGAGAAAACAAAGCACCATCACAATAAACTAGCTAGTCATAGATATCAATATTTACTAAATAATAAACGATATTGTGCAGCACGCAAGATACACAGCAAATCCAGCATGTCCAAATTAACACTGTCAGATTTGATTTCAACACTATTAAAGTGTCTATATGGGTCCACACCAGAGAGTGTTAATTTAACTCTTTTTGGAGAGTTGGTACGTTAACTCTGATTTAGTGTTAAACACCAAATCTGTCTGGAGTTGATAATTTAACACTTGGTGTTAAGAGTTTATATATTAACTCTCAAAGAGTATTTTAGTTTAACTACGTAAGAGTTATCTTCTAATTCATTCTAAAAAGCGGGAATTTTACTGTTCTGAACTTCTAGAAATTTCTTTTGGAAATAAACATTTACTAAAAAGATGCAATGGTTTTTGAAAAACATTTATTCTGAACTGTGCACCACAATTTCAAAACATTTTCTGAAAGATGTAACAGTATACATGCTCTCACTTTCATTAGAATTTTGTTTATCAAAAGTTCTGACATGGTAAATGCAAATAACAGCATCTCATCACTTATTTCTTCAATACAATATGCATGTCCTTCATTCATCCCTTTGTGGAACTTCAACGCACTTCTGCTCTCCCCCATATTCCATCTTCACAAGCATATCCTGTGCGGAGATCGAATAAAAATTAGTTGACACTAATTAATGGCACAAATAATCCAGTAAACAATTGCAGCACAGTAAAAAAAAAAAAGGAATCCTCTTTGAGCCATTACTTGTGTAAAGTATTTTCCCAAAAGACAAGGACACAGGCAACAGGTAATACTGAACTAAATGTAAAACCTCAACCTTTTTCATTTTTACCTAAACCGTGCGCACAAAACTCTGGAGGGATCTATGCTAACGTAGAATCCAGTCAGGACCTCAGCTACTGCTGTTTGCTCGTTTTTTTATGGGCGATCGTTTTCAGGCTTCAAGTAGCACCATTATACCAACATTTCACATTCTGCACATTGTTTTAGGTGTATTTGACCAAAAGTTTGACTGAAAATTCACATGCAAGCTTTTTTTCAAGGCTGTGGTATTTGCCCGCAAACAATACCTTTCAGCTAGCTAAAACAGAATATTATGCTATCAGCGAGCAACATGGCTAATGCCTTTCACACAGCTTTGTCTCAACTCCAAAGAGCCACAGAAGTAAAAGCTAATAATAACAATTGAAACAATCTTTGAAAGAATGACTTACCAAGCATGGCAAACAACTCAAATATGTAGAGCAAAATGTTCTGAAACGGCTTCACTTCAGCTTCGATTGGAGCCGTGCTGGGGGCGGAGTCTGTGAATTTACTCTGTTGGTGTCATAGCCCCTGTAGGAGTTCAGAGTTAAGAGGTCAAGAGTTAATGTTTCCATTGTAACACCTCCAGATTTGACAGAGAAACACTCATTTTTAACACTCTATTTTAACTACTATCATTTTGCACCTCAGAGTTACATTAAAAGAATGTGACTCTACTTAGAGTAAAATTAACTCTACTTTTGCAAGGAGACTATTAACACCAAAAAATTTAACACTTTTGAATTTGCTGTGTAGACAGCGCACAGTGTGCTTTGAGGCAGCAGCCAAGAAAGCTTTAGTCCGCGTCTGTGAATACCCATGTGTGCATACCTGTGTGGATCAGCATGCTTGCATTCCAAAGGTTTCTCCATGTAATATCTGCTAGGGAGTGTGGGGGGGCCACAGCCCCGTCCTCCAGGGTGTGAAGCGGGTATGGAGGAGATCAAAACTTCAGACATCCAGAGGCCCCCAGAACACAAGAGACCATGGAAGACCAACAGAGGGGCAGCCGCGCCACTGTTCCAGTAAGAGCTGAGGAGAGTCCCAGATGAGGGCTCGCCCAGCAGCCGCGGAGCAGAAGTCAGGGGGAGTTGCAGTGACGCGCCCGTGAGCTCCGCCGGCCCCCAGCTGTGCCTGAGTGACCGAAATTAATTCGTTCCCGAGGGTCTATCGTAAGTCGAAGCACCCATCGCACCTCTTGAGTGAACGACAGGCTATAGGCTAATTGCTAACTGCAACAACAATACGTCGTTCAAGTGGAACAGTGAAGCGCAAGTACGAAAGCCAACGAACTCCAGGCCTCGAGGGTCGGTGTCGTACGGGTTTTAGATCTCACCCTGGGTCAACACACCTGAATCACATGATTAGTTCATTACCAGGCCTCTGGAGAACTTCATGACATGTTAAGGAGGTAATTTCGCCATTTAAATCAGCTGTGTTGGATCAAGGACACATCTAAAACCTGCAGGACACCGGCCCTCGAGGCCTGGAGTTCGACACCTGTGTTTTAAAGTCTTGCCTCTGACAAATAAACCACACATTTTAATGTGTGGGTAGCATTTCTGGATCATGTTCACATGTGGCTTCTTTACGTGATATGAGCACACTGAGCTGTGTTCACAGACTGTGTTTTCTGGAAGTGTTCCTGATCCCAAGCAGTGATTTCCATGACAAAATCATGCCTGTGTTGTATTGCAGTGATCTTTGGGCCCTGATCTGATAAACCTGCATGAAGAGATGCCTCGCTAAGATGCTCTTTTCATGCTCAGTTATGTTACTGACCTGTTGCCAATTAACAAAATATTCCTCTGGATGTTTCTCTTTAGCAGATTTTACTTTTCCAGCCTTTGTTGCTCCTGTCCCAACTTTTTTGAGATGTATTTCTGCCATCAAATTCAAAATTTTATGAAATAGTAAAATATCTCAGTTGAAACATTTGATTTATTGTGAATAAAATCCAATGTTATGAGATCTGCCAATCATTGCATTCTGTTCTTAGGTACATTTTACACACTGGGTTTGTAATTTGAGGTGTCTAATTACAAATCTGACAAAACAAACGAGCAGGTGAAAGGGGGCACAAAGCACATTCTCCTGGCTGATAAACCTGTGACTTTTGCCAGGGCTACCTTCCAAACTGTCTAATGACATTGTGGGTCTCTAACACGGGACTGTTATCGTGTGCAAAGGGCCGCTGCCAGATGACACCTTGTGCGTAACGTTGAGAGGCAGGCAGCATCTGACCAAGCAGAGAGAACCCAGAGACTCTTCATGCACCTGCAGGGTTTGGATACTTAGACAAACAAGGTAGGGTTTAAATAACTTAAACATTTTTTCTTTCAGTGCAGTGTAAATTTAGTGGACCTTACGTAAGTAAGTAAGCACTATAAGATGTCAACACATCTTCATGCACAAACAGACCTTCACAGGCACTCAACAGATACATGTTTAAAGGAACCAGACAAGATAAGCGAGACTGAAAATCGCTTTGACATTTCCAGCCACTTAACTTTAGTATACAAACGTACAAGTTTGCAAAGGCACAGTCAAAAGTTTTGTGAATGGACCTCTGCTTGGGTGTGTTGAGCCTACATGTGTCCTTCTACCAAATTTAATCAATTCAGCGCAGACTTTTTGCCAAGATACTGACCTACTTTGGCTCTCACAAAGTCTTTGCAGTGGAAGGAAAGTTTAGGCTCAGCACCATTAAAAATGTGACAGCTTAATTTCTGACAGTAATGAGGACACTGCACTGCTTGGACTATAGTAGGGCATTTGGCCAGTCTACCCTGAAGGACAGAACAGGGTGGAAAATATAACATACCAAAATAGCCCTTTCATCCTCGCTGGCATATAATTCTCAGAAGCCCCATGCCTGTTATTTTTACAGGTTAACAAAATGGTAATGACACACATTACATCATGCCTAAAGATTGGGTAATTAATGCCATCATTCACTGTGGCGGTACCTTGATATAGTCTCTAACAGTGCCTTTCTCTGCCATCTCCTTGACGCTCATTACACTTTGCATGCAGTCATGCATGTGCAATTTTAGTGTGTATATGTGTGTGCATGTGTTCAGGGCAGCAGACCAGTGAGCAGGATGAGTTTAAATGTCTGTCATGAATACTCTGTGCAGAGGAAGTTACACAACACCTCTCATCGTCTTACCTAACTGCTGAACTGCCAGGGAGGCTCACAGAAATGTGCTGGGACACTGGGAATAGTATGAATGATGCATTGGTCATGCTTCTACAAGTTTAAGGATATTAATCAGTAAAGAAAGGCATAAAATGTTTATGTGTAGGTATGCAGTACGTACAGCACCACAGGCTTTATGCAGAGGTCGTGTTAGACTTTCTTGTTGTGTTTCATTTTGATATACAGGGTTGTAAAAAAATAATCCCTAAAATTATATTTTTTAATTGTAATACTGAGACATAATTTGCTTCTATGTATGAGGTCATAGAGAGAAACACCAGCAATAATGAGTGCAGAGGCATGTAAATGTGTTGTTGTTAATAGAACTAAATGGATTTAAACTAGGAGCTTGTTGGAGTGTAATCAAAGGCATCAAGATTGTCTCACCCTCTTATTTAAAGCGGTCACACCCTTAGTTTTGCTTAACTTTAGTTTAATCATGTGAGTCATAAATTCACACATCTCACGGTTGTCAAGAACACAGAAATAATCTATAAAGACCAAGAGCTTTTTTTTGTCTTTCTGTGCCGGGCTATAAATATGTCCACATCCACCCTGTTCTCATCCCCGGGGCATCAATTTGTACTGCATTGTCAACGCTACTGGTGTGGTTAAATTAAAGATGTCCTTTGCCATGTGTGCTATGAGGCACTGAGTTATGGCGTGAGTGAATCCTAATGTGTTACTGCAGAATTACTGTTGAAAGGATATATTTTTCAAATCAAAGGAAGTAGCTTTTAGCAAGTGGGAAAAAAAAGAAACTAATTGTGCAAAATGGGCTCCAGTGGGAATGTGAACAAGGATCTCTTGGAAGTGATGCCACCACTACTCCACCAACTTCCTGAGGAGCTTCCTTATCCAGGCTGTTGTTTCTCAAATGCCTCAGGACACTGATGATACAGAGCAACTTATTACTAGACCCAAGAGGCACCAGACAAACCTTCAGGATGGGAATGTGTTGCCATATCTGCATGGAACCAGCCTCAAGACTGCAGTTCCTCTGCTGTGGAGACAAACACGACAGCTGGAGACACGGCACTCTTATACTTCTTGAAAGTCTGCATGAAGTGCATGAGTGTTGTCATATTGTACTGTATTGTACTAGTTGGTTAGTACCGTACGGACCCTCACGCTCACCGTCTGATGACACGAGGGGATCCTAGCAGACTAGCGGACATTGGAAAGAATATGCAGCAAAAATGTGTTGCCTAAATTTACCCCTTAATGTTGCTGCTTGGACAGGCCTACCCACAGAAACAGTTGCCTGCCTGTCTTGCCACGACTTGTGCTCATTTTATGCTTGAGCGAGGGTAGAGTGAAGGCAGTCGACCTGTGCATCTACCTGCAGAGAGCGCCTGCTGTCGCTGGAGGGGGTGAATTCTGCTGTTGCCCACTTTTCATCCAATCAGAATCCCACCAACACTAAGCCATACGCACCCACCGATCTGCATTTGGGATTTTGGAGGAGTGCATGCAAGCATGTTTGCAGTTGGTAAAATGCTGTCTCCGTCTGCTGTCCAAAAATAAATATTTATACAGACCGGCACATTTGCAGGAACATAAATTATGCTTTATGTGAAAAAAAGACCTGGTGCTATTAAAAGATGTGGAGCCCACACTGAAAATGTGCTGCGGCTGGTGGAATCTGAAGCATGGTTGCAGGGTTGCAGCTCAGGGTGTAAGGTGTATGAGTCTCAGTCCAGCAGCTCAGTGAAGCTAAATTAATACCAATAGATCCCAATGTCAGTCCTTGCATGTATGATGTTTAGTAGGTTCAGTGTTATATTTTTCGGTTTAACATGTCAATATACATGAGAGTGATTGGCTCACTCTGTGTGTTAGCCTCCCTGCAGCCCTGAGTTGGATAAGCTGAACACAATAACACCCCATAAACACCCGTTGACCTAAAAAAAAAATAATTCTATTTTAAAGATAATGTAAAAAAAAAACCCCAAAAAACATCTACACTATATTATCAAAGAAAACTGGATCGGGTCAGTTCCAACTTGCAAAATGCTTCTCACCAGTCGTACGTCCCAGATATGTCCGAAACCAGTTAATTTCCCTATTTTTGGATTATGTATTAAACTTCAGAAGCTCATCCACCATGTCAAGATTAAAATGATGAAAATACTGAATGCTTTATCTCCAGATCAGTCAACAGATGTATTAACTGTAATTTATTAATCATACATCTAACAGAAAAGTTTCAGCTGAATAGCAGCTTCCAGCTTTTCTGTTTTAAATATTGTGTTTTTTTTGTATCTGGACTGAAGGTTGAAAAGAAGCTTTGCAGTATGTGTTTTTTGTCACCACATTTAAACAGGTAAATTTAAATAATTCCAGGAAAATATTCCAAAAAAGTAATAAGATATAAGAATTTTCAGTCAAATTACAGCAGAAAATTTTAGAGCCTCTACTCAGGTATTTTGTCTTGCGTGCGACAAAAAATGAACCTCCGTGTGTCTAAGTAGGTGCGCGCTCTGACACCCACCTGTCAAAGTTAGAACGATAACTCTCTTCTCGAGCTGCTTTTATTTTACAGACTTTTCTTGGTTGTTCTACACTTCAGCCTGGAGTTTACACTGTACAGTGTGTGTGTGTAGGAAGTTCCTCTTTATCATCACCTCTCAGTTCTCTGATCCTCCTCAGTCCTCTTCAGGCAGGGCCTCACATAACATGCCATCCTGAGCTCAGCCAATCACATCAGAGAAGGTTTATTTATTTAAAAAGAAACATGAAAAATCTTAACGTTGTTCTTAAAGACCGAACAAGAGCTCCTGCTGCCTCTGTGAGATAAGTTAGAGCTTTGTTTTTGGTAGAGTAGGGCAGCTTATTGGTATTTAGAAATGTGCATAAATTGCTTTTTACTTAAACCGCAATAAAGCAACTCTCATATTAAGATTTGGGATTTCCTTTGGTTTTAGTTGCCCCACAGAAGACCCAGCTTCTTATGTCATCTATGAGTAAACAAAATCACTGTAGCATCTATAATAAAGCAGTGATGGTTCTGGAAAACAGGCATCTGTTTTGGTGCCTGAGTGTGGGGTTTAATTATTTCTTGTTTTTTCCTGTTTGTGCAGAGATGACGTTTATGTGTTTATATAACTCCAGTAAATGAGTTTGATAGCTTTTCAGCCTTCAGTTAGATGAATACACTGCAGATTCACGGCCAGCAGGAAGTAGAAATGATGCAGCGATGCTGCCAAGAATCCATCCATCCATCCATCCATCCAAAAGTTGCTCGAGATAAATGTCAAAGAACATAATGCTGCGTCGCCCCGCAGAGCTTTTAAATCCAGATGTACAGTTACATGTCAGCTGGGCAGAGGGAGGATTAGATGACATCAGTGGTCTTTAGAGGGCTGGAAAGAGTTTAGAAGAGGACGATTACATCAGCCTGGAGCCGGGACTTTAATATTAATGAGCCTGTCTGCCATGATGGAGTCTGTGGGTAAAGCTCTGGAGATGAGATGCGGGAAGCAGGTGCAGGCCCAAAGCAACAAGAGTTGATGACGAGTCAGTGCACTTTCCCCAAAGAACATGACAACAACATTTACATAATGTCTGCGAGTATAAATACTCTGATTACACAATGCGGTGCCTCTTTCTCTCAAAGCAAATCTCTCTTAGATTTGCTTTTGTTTTGCTTTTTCTGGCTGGAACTCATTTTTAGACCTGAATGTTTGACATTTGGGGTCATGATGCTAAGATTAGACTAAAGGTCCCTAAAGCATTTTTATATAATGTCTCAGGGGCCGTTGTGCGTTACATAAATCTGTTTGTCTCTCAAATTCTCACAAAGTTCAAACTCAAACACTTAAACTGAAGGATGCATTGATTAAACGTTGGTGGCCACAGTTAAAAGGTCACTTTCAACTCAATAGTTCTTGAACGCCTCAAACATGTGACAAACAACAACTTTGACTTATGGACCAGCTGATTAAATTTTGGTAGTCAGCTGTGAACAATTTATCAATGACCCTTAGCTGATAATCGTCATGTTACCACATGTTTGTGGTCATAGATCAAGAATTAGTCTAATTCTGACAACAGTAGAAGCAAAACAGAACTCATACATGTGAATGAGAAGGCGACAGGTGCAAGGAGCAGAAGGAGTGAAGGTGAATCAGCTCAAAAATGTGGGATCAAGTATTTGTAGCAACCAACAGTTTACAAGAGGTGAAGAAGGGAGTGCAAGCAGGGTGGAGCTGGTGGAGACGAGTGTTGGGGTAGTTTGTGATAGAAGGAGCACAGCAAGAAGGGAACCTGCTGTGACGAAGGTCAACTTCCCTGTGTTCCACCAAATAAAAACATACTAATTAAATAATAATTGATGAAATATGTACTGAAACCTTTTCTTTCACCTCCCACTTGCCAGATTGAAAAAAGAGAAGACAATCGTCAAACTTTCCAAAAACTCCAGAGTTTCTTGTTTCTGTTGCTTTTTCTCACCTGTGTGCATAGTTTCCTCCACTGTGTCTGACCTGACCTGTGTCTGACCTTGCACATAAACATTTACAGCAACACCATTATATTTAAATTTTATAGACATTTTCTTCATGTATTGATTCTTTATTTTGGTTAAGGGTGAAACTATTGATTTATTGTTTGCATAAATTAATAGAAAATACCAAATTTAAACTGGTTTGCTTTTTTTCCAAAATGATTTCCACATTTTATGACATCTAAAGACTGGAAAAAATTTGAATTTTAGCTGTATTTTTTATTAACTTTTGACTGACTAGATTAAAAACTGCACATATATTCAGTTTAACAATATAAAGAACTAGAAAAGGAACTAGTGCATTATGAGAGCATATTTGCTTAACAGGCCTGAGCAATAAAAAGTGTTCCTTTGTTTTCTGTTTTCTGTATGAAGCCAGAAATGTCTGCTTGAAGCCAAAAGGATTTTTAAATGAAAGCTCTCTGATATCTTCTGGTAATCCTCAGAGAGTTGCGTTATCCCAAAACAAAACAAAACCCTTAACATCATATTGCCCGTGGTTAATGGCGCGATGCAGGAATCATTTTGAAGCTCATGTGTTTTGACTGCTCTCTTGTGCAGTGGAGGAGTTTGTTATGTAACACCCAGGGAAGGGAGGCTAAAAAAGAAAGGAGCCCGTGGAGGAGAAGCTCTGGCCTGCAGGTGCAGACGCTGTGGGAGGACTGCCTGTTTTTGGCAGCCTGACCCTCCATATGAGTTTAACAACATACCCAAACACACTTTATGATCCATACAGTTCAATCGAGTTTCGATCTGTTTGTGCACATTTTAGTTGGACAAATGTTTCTCAGGCAGCTTAGCAGCTGAAACTCTGTGGGTGGTGCCACTGTTGATGGCTGTATAGCGGTGTAAAGGGCTTCTAACTGTGTAAATTAACCTGGTGCAGGCAAAAATAAAAAAAATGCAACTTATTGTAGTAATCATAGTTAGAGTCATATTTGTCAGGGTTTTGGGGCTTGTGGTGATCATAAAGCTGATTTCCTTAAACGAGAAAAGGAATGCTTCTTCTTTAATAAATGTGGGAAATTGGATCAGTGGCACCATTGTGTTATAAGAAGACTCCTTTAGTGCTGTTGTTTTTTTTAATTCAGTGACATATTCAGGAAGTCCAGTTGGAGTAACATCACAAAGACATGGTTTTACAACAGTCACTCATTGTTATTACGATCACTAGATAAACAGTGGAAATACTGTATTCAGGTTTCAAAGTAATCCAGCATGAATGTACGCTTTGACCGGTGTCTTGCTCTATGATGTGTCATTGTATTGCTAAACATGGTTTCACTCTTTTGTTGGGCAACTGTGTGTTTTTCACCCTCAGTCTGGCTTTATTGAATAATCAAGGACGAAGTCAGTGTCTGTATGCGTGTTTCTGTCAAGTGCAACCTGTCATACAGTCAGCTTCACACTTGGCAGGTACACATCTGTGGACTCAAACACACTCAGTGCCTAGGTTGAAGTCATATGGATGAGTTGGCGATCAGCTGTTGACATCATGTTAACAACAGATCATTGGTTTCAGCTCGATAAGATAAGGCATTCTTTACCTATCCCAAAAGTTGGGAAATCCCTGTCACAGCAGTGAAAACACTGACGCAGCATGACAAAGTTGTGTCGTGTTGTGTTAGATAAAGTTGAATGGATTATTAAAAGGAAATGACTCAAATGAGGTCATCAGCTTGATGAGGTAAAAACAAAATAACTTACATAACCAAAAGGGGCTCAATTTAAACGCAGAATAAATGCGGTCAACTGTACTTTTGGATGTCTGTGGAGGTTCTCGGTCATCCAGGTCAGGGTGGTTTTAGGAGCTTGAAGAAGAAGGTCTGTTTTTTTTGCATTTTTCAAGCTCTCAGGAGTACCTTTGGATACTCCCTTATTTAAAACATGGGTCTACAACTTTGTTTTGACACAGATTGTTTTGCAGATGCCCTTTAAGATGCAACCCTCTACTTCATCGAAGCATAGAACGACTTCAACTTCTTCACAATGCAGCAACATAGATTTGACCATATTACCCCAGTACTGAAGCCCCTTCATTGGCTTCCAGTTGAGCACATAATTGCCTTCAAAATCTTTCTACTAGTTCACAAAACTCTCAGTTGATGGGTTTGGTCAATAGGTGCAGATCTTGTAGTTGGTCACATAATTAGATATAACTGTGCTGAAGGTGCTTTCAGTCACTGTGGTCCTGTTCTTTGGAAATGCGGCACAGTGCCAGCCGCCACAGTGACAAATAATAAAACAAATAATTTTTCATGGACAAACATTCCTCACATCCATTCTGGTAGTTTTACCAATCAACCTCAAGAATTTGCTATGATTATTATTCATTAAACCTAAATGACTGTTGTTGTTTTTTTTTAACTGATAAATTCAGAAACTGCAGCAAAAAAGTATCCAGATGTGCAGGAGGAGAAATCAACGGTGCTGAACAGCCAAAGCACAAATGCTGCGGGCTGAGCTGACTTAACGGGTTCTACCAACATCAAATTACAGCATCAACTTCTCCCTGAAGCACGAATCCCCAGTAAATGTGTATTTTTGTTTTCTTAATTTGTATTTGATTTATTTGTGAAGTTGTGTTTTGTTGTTTTTATTTCCTTGAGGCATTGTAGCTCACTGAGAACACATTGAGTTTGTGTGGAATGAAATAAATCTGACATTGATGAGGAGCATGCTTGTGGCAGTCGAGCTGAATCTCAGTTGGAGAAGATGCCCTGTTGCTTGTGGTGCACAAAAATTTACTTTAAATTCACACTTATTGTGGACTGATTTAAAATAGTTTTGGACCCTATTTTAGCAGCTATCAACAATAGTCGTTATTTAGCTATGACGACCTGTTAGCTTTAGCATTGCTCCTCCAATTTCGGCTATTTTGCCCTTGATTCACATGCACACTTTGTTCATTCATTTCCCCTCTTTGGTGGGACTTTCTTTACATTTGTGTGCACGCTGCTCTTCTGACTCATTTAGGTTTTTTAAATACGATTAACATTAAATGTTAGCCAAACCACAAAGCTTTAATCTACGTAACATTGAGGTAAACGACTGAAGCTACATATTGGAACCTGAATGAGCTTTGTGTTTGCTGACACTCCTCATTTCTTCTGCCATAAATCGGGCATGCTGCAAGCTGCAGGCATGTTAAGACACTGCACAGGCTCAAATAAATCATATGCCTTCCTGTTTTTTTAACACAGGCCAATCTGAAAGCTCCCCAGTCATCTTGCAAGCTTTATTAATATCCCCAGCATATGAAAGGTATTACTGGCATTACCAGAAATCAGTTTTTCACACGTAACCTTTAAAAAGCTGCATCAAAGGTAGGCCTAAACATTAAGCTACAAAAAAGAAGCTTCTCTGAAATCTTTGTCTTTCTTGACAACACATTCGAGAACTAAAATATGACACAAACAAAAGGAAAAGCCTAAGTGATCATCTTCAAGTCCCATTGGCCTGTGCAGTTCTTGTTTCATTGTTTGAATAGAGCCGTGATTGAATTAAAGAAGCAATTTGTTATGACTACAGTTGTTGGCTCTGATTGTTTGGAGAGGAGCTGCTCAGCATTGACGTCAATGCAAATATTTACCTCAACAAGAAAAAGCTGAGCCAACCGCTGACCTGTGGAAATGAAAATGATTTGTTCCCCTTTAGTTCATGCTTAATGTACATTTGTCTATAGTCTGACAGCACCAGCATATTTCACTCTTCACTGAGTCTGCACTGATGCTTGTGAACAGAATTGTCCTTCCTGCATGTCATCCTCCTTCTTGCTCTTCCCAGCTAAATCTTTTCTCTCACTCTTCTACAAGCTAGTGATTAAGCATTTTCCAAAATTTCAAACTCTCAAAAAAGTTTAACTTTACAGCTTTTAAATAATTTCATCCAACCAGTGTGGCTCTGGCTTGTTAAAATGAATGTATGACTAAAGCTTTGAAGCTCTGCTTCGCCTGGTTAAGGGCACTCTCTCCATAATAACTGATTGAGCCGGTGTGTACTGATCAAAGATGCGAGAGTACTTGACATTTTGAAAAGCCTTACATAAATAACTGCATAATTTGCTTTTGAAAGGACGTTCAAGAGCAACAAGAATGAAGAAGTCTAGGCTGATGAATTAACCCCCTCATCTTTGAAGGTGCACGCAAGAGACGTGCTTTTAATTAAAGATCTGAATGAATATGAAGCAGCAGAACTGAGAAGGTCTGCATTCGATAATAAGACATGTTCAAAATCTGAATAATTTCATAAATAGATATTACAGCTTGTGAATAGCTGCTGAAGTGTTCGTAATGTTTATAATCTACAGCAGCAGTTTCCAAATTTTGTGCTGTGAGGCAGGTCCAGGTGTGCTATGGGATTTTATGACCCCATATATGATTGTAGTAAATTATGCTAAAAGTTATGAAGAATCCATTATTAAGCAATTCATTATCTTTAAAATAAAAACCTTTAAAACACAAAGTCCAGTCAGTTTGGGCAGTTGCTTGATCGTGCGAATTATCCCTGTGTGACACTTTAAAGGCTCTGATTTACAGTGACAAGGTTAACAAGGAGGAAGTTAACCCATCGTATCGTTTCAGCTGGACTGGGAATTCACCCAATCCCACAAGCACTTTTAACCTGATATTCACACACTCATATGGATGCATGTGGACTACAGGGACTGGGAATTAAACCAATCAGCAGACCTCTGGGCTCATTGGAGCAACCACATGACAAAGACTTTTGTGTGTACATTTGAATAGCCTAAAGGTGTGCCTTGAAATTCTGGCGTTCCCTCTGGTGTAACTGAATCACAAAAAGTCTGAAAACCACTGATCTGTAAAGTATTTACACTGTATACAGCAGTCTTCTATAGACTGTGCTGAGTCTATAGAAGCCTTTGTAACACTGAAACCCTTTATCCTCAAATAAGAAAATTAGCAAGCCAATACTGAAATGTATTAAATGGGCCTTGCTGGATAAGAACAGAGCACTAAAGCTTATTGGACAGCAGGCAGACAGAATAAATACCCATTGGATGGTCGGCTTGAAGGAATAAGACACAAAAAATAACATTAAATATGCTGATTTTCTGTATTCTATCTTATATCCATGCATTATTAAGGAAATGAGTCTTTTTAGGATATTAACATTTCATGAAGTTGTCCTATATTATACAGAAAACTGCTTTCATTGTAGGTCAACTTGCATATGAGATGATGGAAACTGCCCCAGACTGGTCACCATCTTTATATCTGGGGCAGACAGACATTATACGCTCTACAAAAGGAAGTGAGTGAGAGCAGCAGAGGCGAGACCAGAGGGGCTGCCACGTTGGAGAAAGTGACCAGTTTTATGCAGAGGAGGGGACTCATGAGGCCAAAGAAAATGAGAAATCTGAATATGTCTTCCGCTGCTATTTAAAAACTCCACAGTGTGTTGCTGTGTGTAAACTTAGGTGCCGTGCCTACAATCTGTTAACATAAGTCAGATGAAGCTCTTCTTCATTATTCACAAAAGAAAAGCCAATCTAACCCTGATGTTTGTCTCTCTGGCGGCGCTCTCACACTCACTGCATGCAGAAACAAGTGCGTGCAAAAACGGAACAACATGTGGGAAGCATGTGTCGTCACATCACGGCTTCACGGTCGAGAGGGTGGGGGGAACTAACAGAATGTTCGAGACTGATCCGTGATGGCGAGGCTGCAGAATGGGCCTTTTGTTTGCCGTCTTTCACAGTGTTTTCTCAATGTTTGTTTCAAAGCCTGCCACGAGTTAGAAATCTCTAAAATATTTAAGGCGCTCTAAGCATTCGTGCTAATTCTGAAGAAATTGTTTAGTAAAATGTTGTGATGTAACCTGCAGCTGCAGTTTCTGGTTGTAGTATCAATAGGCAAAACCAGTTAACCGGGCATGGTATGCAAAACATCAGCTCACGCACAAACAGTGTGTGACCCACTCAGGAGCGGGAACATGCTTTGAATATTTCTTAAAAACCTACAGGCAGCGCTTGACCTACTTGTCTTTGCATGTTAACCTAAATAGATGACGTTGATTGCTGACAACTTGAAAACACTAAAGTTCATTTTTTAAATTCCTGAAAGGAAATTAGGCAATAAAAGAAACAGTAGAAAAAAAAAATCAGTTTTAATCTAATTCAGAGCAGTAATGCTGACAATATTTTTGCATAATTGTAGCTCTGTATTTAAATAGTTCAATCATAACTCATGTAACTCATCACTGACACACAATCATGCCACCACACTCTCATCCCTCCTGTTACAGCTCTGCCTTTCCTCCTCCTCTCCCACTTTGACCATTATCCCAGCTTCTTTTCCCCCCAATCTCTTCTTTCCACCCTGTTCTTCACTTCCCTCTATCTATCATCCCAAATGTTTTAGAGGAGTCCTGTGAAAAACTAAGAATGCTCCAGGATTCAATGGCCCGCTTTAGCAGCAATAACTTAAAGTAATCATCTTCTGTGTGACTTTATCATTCTTTCACATTATTGTGGAGGCATTCGATGTTGCTTCAGTTTATTTAGGTTTGTGGATATTCATTTATGTACAGCTCTCTCTGCTGGGGTCCCACCACAGCATTTCAGTCAAGCTGACGTCAAGAATTGCAAGAATTATGTTCTTTTCTTTTTCAGCCATTTTTCTTGCTGTTTGGTTTGACGCTGTGCTTGGGATCGTTGTCCTGTTTCATGACTCAGTTTCAGCTGAGCTGTAGCTGTCAGCCTCACATTTGACTCGAGAATATTTTGATATACAAAACACCTCCCTTCCACCACCATGCTGACATCTTTGCAGAAGTCTTGTGGTTTTAAAGAGGGTTTTTTTTTCCAGGCAAACCTTCCAAAAATACTTGTTCTGTCTTTTTATAATTGTGCTGTCACGAACTTTAACATTTAACATACTAACTCATGCCTGTAGAGTCTGAGATGTAGCTCTCAGGTTTGACCACAGAGTTAATTAACCTCTGCTTTTATAGGGATGCTGACATGTGCTGATAATCAATTAATCACATTTGCTTAACGGGGCCTGGCGACTGCTTTCCCTCTTAATTCCTATTAAAGCAGTAAAGATGTGCTTTCTTTTTCATGTGACTACATCTGCAGAAGCATCGCAGCTGCAACTTTCAGAAGCAGATAAATAAAAAAGTGTTAAGTTTCTACTTCTGAAATGCATCAGAGCATAAGTGTAAAGATGCATGACAGGAAAACAAAATGGAAAAAATACCTTACAGTTGTACTTAAATTTACTTAGGTAGATTTTTTCTTTTGATTCATGGATGTTTAACCAAAAAGTAGGGGCAGCTGAGACACTACAAATAGTTCATGAAGAGCAGCATTAAATTTAATTTAACTACGTCACCTTACTCATGTTCGCAGAGGCAGGTCATATTTTATTTTTTTACCTGCACACCTGCAGTTTGGACCCAGCTGATGCTTTCAGTTCGCCGTTGCTCTTTGAAAGCCTGAAAATCAAAGACCTGACTTACGTGAACTCTTTTGTCGCTGACAAAGGCTGTTGCTCAGCATTCAGCCCAGTATGACCCATCTTTTGTACCAGATATTTGAGGTCTGATTTGAGGCCTTTTTATATGACCTGTTCATATTGCTTTATGTATGTTGACAGTTTAGTTACCCAACATTTCATGACTGAGCACAGGGCAACACAATGCTGCTGCGTGGAAGAACTGCAGCTAATGCAAGCATATCTTTTTAGCTGCATTTGTAAACAATAACTGGCAGAAGTGAAAATAAGTCTTGACCCAGGTATCCACCTGCTAACACTAAACTCCCCCAAATACTGACTGTTTTCACTAGAGGGTAAGGCTTTGTTTGTAGCACCCACTTTGGACGTTGTCGCTCCATTCATTTGACGCTATTGAATCCCTGCAGAGCCTAAACTGTAGCATAAAATTGAGCCTGTTGGACTTAGACAATAATTACTTTTACTTTTCAGAGCCAGCTAAGTCTAAACACAGATTACAATTACAGCCTAAAACACTTTGTTTAATGCTAAATGTTACAGGCTGTATTTGGTATTAATCTATTTGCCTGCATATTACTTTTGTCATGGTCCGGGTCTAGTGACTCCGTATTTATGTTGTGTTTATTAATATTCATTGATTTAGTGAGTTTTCTGGGTACTTTTTAATTATTTCTAGGATTTAGGTGTTTCTGTGCCTCCCTTGTGTCCTTCTTGTCATCCTTGTCTCCACATTCGTGTGTTTCCTGTTTTACTTTGACAGTCTGTGTCCGGTGTTTTGCTTGCTCCCTGTCTCGTCTTGTCTGATTAGTCTCAGCTGTGTTCCCTGCCTAGTGTGTGCTTCCTTCTGTTCCTTGTTGAATTGTCTGTGTTACCTCTGTTGGCCAAACAAACTTATTCACAAGAAAGTGAAGATGGTAGCAAGAGATCAACAGAGAGATTGGTGCTGTGTCTGGGTGAAAAGGTTATACCAATCACTAATAGTGATGAATGAGTCGAGTGTGACAAAAAAAACTGTCAATTTACTGTTTGAGCTTCTCTCACCTGTGGGCATGAGCTGTGAGTAGTGACAGAAAGAATACGATTACTTATATGAGCATGAGAAATTAAATGAGCTTCGCCCCGAAGGGTATCTGAGCTTTCCCTTTATAGGGTGAAGAGTTCACTGGGTCTCAGAGTAGAGCCCCTACTCCTCCACAAGGAGCAATTTGTGCTGGTTCAAGGAGTATCACTCCTAGGTGATGGATTTTGGCAATATCCAAGTGGAAGGAGACCCTGGGATGGACCCAGGATATAATGGAGATTTTACAAGAAACCCCTCAATATCTTCCCAGAAGAGCTGGAGGAGGTCTGCTTAGTGTGCTGCCCATGTAACACAGACCAGAATAAGCAACAGAAAATGGATTGATGGAGCCCATACTAAATGTTTTCCACTGAGTCACCATTTCAGCATTAGTCATGCTAGAAAGAACTCCTTGCAAAACAGAATCTCCAACATCAATAAGTTACCAAGCATAGCTGCAAAGAAGGTTTTCCACCAGACCGTTTTTCGTAAATAGGGGTAGATTTAGGCTGTTGCACTAACTTAAGCATGCAAGTCCTACCAAACTGTTGTCTGCTTGCCTTAGCTCTCAGTTATGCAAGTTCAGACATGCAAAACACAGAAAAAACAAATACAGAGCCACTAAAAGAATCTTCAGACACACTAATCGTCTCTACCCACACAGGCAATCTGGGAGGATTACATTATACAGTCTGACCTCGCTCACAACCAGAATGGGACCCAAGTTGTGCAACCCGATGGGGACTTCCTGCCAGCAGGTCTGTACAATCCAGCTGTGGCGGGAATGTAACCCTTAGATATGTAAACTAGTGATTAAAAATGCTATAATGGGAAACGGATGTCCACACTACAGCTGTGGTACATGGCTGATTACTTTTTCAAATACACAGGGTCAGGAAATCTGCCCTGGAAATGTTTCCGTAACAACTTAAAGTTATGTTTCCACTTCACATATTAATCAATAACTTGTCTCCATAATATGGAGTTGTTTAGTCTAATACATTCTGCTCTCTTGGTCTCTGTTTACAATTAACTGCGCCGATTGGTATCAAGAATCCGCTGTCTCAGTGTAAAAAAAAAAAATGCCGCTATTGCTGAGCTCAGTAAATTTTCAGCTACAGTAAAGGAACATCTTACACAACACTGTGAATCTGTTGAATTCAAACCATCTTAAATCGACAGAAGGTGCGAAACACAGAGATTTAACTTTGCTGAAATGATGTTTAAACAGGAAGTGGGAGCCAAACATCCTAAGAGATATACAAGGCTAAAAATGTGACTAGTTACATGACTGATGATGCATGATGATCCAGTTAAGTCATCCTGACCTGTTAAACCTTTCTTTGTTTGAGGCTCTTGATTACTTTTTATAAATTCATCTCTCAAGTGGCACTTCATCTACCAAAGGTCCCTGACGTCATTCGGCTCCATCACCAGTCTTCTTACATAAACCTAAAGGCCAGTGCAGCGGAGAAACTTAAATCCTTCTCAAAGACCAGAGCTCTTTAGCTTTTTCTCGGCTGAGATGATGCACGACTGAATGCCCAATCGACATCCGACGCTGATGTCAAATGGCCTGAGGAACTGCAGTCAATGAATGGAGTGGCTTTTATTCCTGAGTAGTTGTTTTCTGTACATCTATGTGAGGGGTTTGTCTTTTCATTCCTCTCTGACTTGCGCACATAGGAAGGATCAGACTCTAGGCTACACTGCCTTACTCAGATGGAGGAGTTGCATAAGAAGTGAGTGCTGGACTGAATCTGGGTTAATCCTACTCCCGCTTCACCGAAGTGACAGTGCAAAGTCAGAGATAAGAAATGAGATCTTCTTATATGCACAGGAATCAAATCTCACACCTGATCTCATAACAGCAAAGGTGTGCTTCCTGTAAATCCTTGACGTAACCTTGAAATCATCATTGATAATATCAACTAGATGTGCAAAGACAAAAAAAACCCTGAGTATTAAAAGTCTGTTTGATATTTAATTACCGAAGGTTTGCACATATCTTGGTTTAGTTTCTTTGTAAGGGTAATTTTAATGATCAGGAATAATAAACAAAGGTTACATTAGACAATAAATAGGAAGTTCACTTATTGGACTGCCTCCTCCAGTTCGCATGTTAAGAGTGTCCTTGGGCAACATATCAAAATACCCCCAAAACTGCCCACTAATGTGTCACTGGTGTGTGCAAAATGAAAATATATATTTACACAATAGAAGAATTGTGTAAATGTGTGTGAATGGGTGAATTTCAGCCAGAAATGAAGGTAGAAGAGCACTATGTATAAATGCAGGCTGTATACTATAAATATATTACGGAAAACATGCTGAACTTGCCAATTTCAAAAGCTATAAAAACACTGTTTTCTTGGTGATTTTAACTCCAGTATCCTTACAGTTACGGTAAATTCCCCACTTTCATATTTATTTGATATTTAGTGCAGTCAAGTGCAGCTTTTAATGTCTACTTTGAAGCAGAAGTTATTTTTGATGCAGGTTGATAACACTTGCGTCATCACAGCTTATTATAGCTCAGCATCACCTAACTGGCTCCCAAAGGTTACGCTGCATCTTTATATATGTGCTCATTACCATCTGTGTTTAGTGTGTGAGTGAATCAGAAGCAAGACACGGTGCTTTCTCCATTAGGAAAAGTGCTATTTGAATCCATTCATCATACATTCATCACCACAAACATCTTTAATAACCTTCCCGAAGAAGTAGTTTCACTTTACCTGTGGTTACGTCCACTTCTGTTATCTCAAGTATCATTACTGAGTTCATGATTTATTCTGTGGTACTACTCTGAAAGTTCTCATCTGCATTGTTTCAGAAACTCTGGCGGTTGAAGATGAGGCACAAACAAGCCTGCCTCTGTTTTTAAGCTAAGCGATTAAACACATCTGCAGCAAGATCATTTGCATCATGATTAGTTGATTTATTCAACCTGAACTCTTTTGCTGATAGCATAATTTAAAGTATTTTAAGCGAATCTTACAATGCTTATCATTTACTACAAATGCTTAGATTGACAGATAAGTGGACTGTTGCATTAGGAAGTTTAGGGAGGTGAGGAATGGCACAGGGGAGAGGAGGAAGGCAGGAGAGTTTTTATTCCAGAGTTGTTTTTCTATAGGAAACATTTGTTGAAGAAGCTTCTTGCACATGGCATTTTAATATAATATCATATATCATATTATTAAGATAAAAAAATACAAGCATGCATTGTTTTCTTTGAATACAAAACTACCGCTGCATACGATCGCCAAAGGCCAGTGTTACTGGAGCAACACAGCCATTTACCATTACCCACATGTAATTTCTATCTTTTTTGTTGTATGATGGACTTATCATATCTGGAACAGCATAAGCATGAACCTTCTGTCACTGATGTCAGCATTATAAACTTATGATGTAAGTAATTTAGTCTTAAGACCTGGATCTGTTTATTGTGAATGACAAAAGGATAATATAAAGCATTTCTTGAACACAAACTTTCTCTTGCTAGGAAGTCTAACATGGACATCCAATTGATGTTCAAAGCATGCACACTATACAGCAAGGTTAAATCTGGGACATCGGCATAAATTTCATCAGTTACTGTGCCAGCTGATGGTTATTCAACATCTAAATGTTGGCTGGGATAATATGTGTTTATCACTGTTAGGTACCTCATTTTATTCCACACTGTGGTTTGTTCTGTAGCGATAATTATGTAAAGTAAATATTTGTGACCGTACGGTGACTGATTAAAGAATGAGCTGAAGTAAATCATTAATGCTTCTACAATTCTGGAATGTCTGTTATCCAGAGCTTACTAAACATAGTAGTTCAGTGCAATGCAAAACAGTTAAACATTTAACAGCCGTGTGATCCATATCTGTGAAATACTGGCCATATTAACTGATGAGGTTAGAAAGTCCGTCTTCTATTAATTATGCAAGTAAAAGTCTCATAGAGATTAAAATCTCTTTTCCAGGAGAGACCTGACCAAGAGGGCAGCAGACAGTCTAACAAAACGAACACATACATATAACAGCTAAAGAAAAAATTACAATTGGTGTTCAATACAGACAAGTGAACACAAACAAGATTAAAAGTAGTCACACTAATGTGAATTGAGAGTGTAGCCCGCAGTGACTGTGGTTTGTACACATGCAGATGTACAGATAAGAAGAAACAATCCTAAGCAGAGATACACAGAACAGTGATGTGCACAGTTTTTACAGCCAATAATAAAACGTAACGCACAATGATAGAAAGTTTCCAACCTCTTTAGTAGCTGGTCTGGTGAATTCATAGACAGCAGATCACTGTAATCCAGGGGTGTCCAACTCCAGGCCTCAAGGTTCGGTGTCCTGCAGGTTTTAGATCTCACCCTGGGTCCACACACCTGAATCAAATGATTAGTTCATTACCAGGCCTCTGGAGAACCACAAGACATGTTGAGGAGGTAAATTAGCCATTTAAACCAGCTGTGTTGGATCAAGGACGCATCTAAAACCTGCAGGACACCGGCCCTTGAGGCCTGGAGTTGGACACCCCTGCTGTAATCCAATGAAGGTAAACAAATTTTATTAATATTTATTATTATTTTATTTAATAACTGTACAGTACTCTGTTTACGGTAATCATTGTCCTTAATGTAAATATGTAAGAAAAAAATTGTGTATGTTTCTGTTCTGTGTCCTGTGTACTATTTGTTTGTATATGTGTCTTTCTGGCTGCTGTTACAACCAAATTTCCCCTTGTGGGACAATTAAAGGATTATTCTATTCTATTATTCTATTCAAATTGCAGAGATGAAGTATTTCCTAACTCAGAGAGAGAAACAACATTTATTCTTTAAGTTGAAACTTTAAGCCTTTCAGGTGAAATTTTAAAAGATACATTTGGATTATAGATACTTATAATATGTAACCATTTAAATTTAAATGGTTTGGATTTTTTGTCATTTGAGGATAACATGAACCTGGATTTGCATTTAAGTTGAAAAGTAAACATCATCAAAGGCAGATTGCAGAAATTTGAGGGTTTTTACTACTGAAGGTGGCGAACAGTAGATAAATGTGTCATCTGCATAAAAATGGGAAGCAGCATTTGATAAATTATCACAAAGGTTGATTATATAGACAGAAGACCAGTGGTCCTAACATGGAGCCCTGGGGAACTTCTTTGGATACGGAGAAAAAGAGAAAGAAGACCTGGAGAAGTTGACACATTGTGTTCTAGATGACAATTAATTTGAAAACCAACTTACAGCATTCACAGACAAAACAATATTGTTTACTCTGTTTACCAAAATAACCATGGTCAACTGTTTCCAAAACCTCGACAAATTAAGAGACAGAGTTAAACATTTGCCATCATCATATATAGTGGTTCAACACTTTAATATCAGCAGTTATTGTAATAAACTAATAAACAGAGCTTAACACCAAATGGGTCTACTGGAACGTTTGTTGAGTATTTATTACATACTTAACATTTTAATTAAACCATTCCTAATATTGTTCCTAATATTGTTTAATTAAAATGAGCTTTAGTTACACTTTATTGCTATATGCTGTTTTCAATAAATTATTTTCTGTCAGCGGGCAGAATGTTACCTAATAATTTGATTTCACTCATCAGTGTCATTCGATTGGAAATTGCCTCAAAGCACTGATGTGGACTGATGCACATATCGACGGCATGTAATTGGCTCCCTGTGAGGCTGGACAAGACCGACGCTGTGAGTTTCATGGTCTGTGTGTTGTCAGGATTGGCCAGAAATGGAAAAGAAAACGAAGGAGAAATGGACTAAATGGAAAACAGCATCAGAACAGAGGGAAATCACAGACTGAATGTCTGCGTTTGGCATGTTGTTAGGAATCTAGCAAGGTTTGGAGTGAAATCTTAATTATTTGATCTCCTCTTTTCCTGGTTTTCTCCATGCATCAACCTGTCCATTTTAATCCTGCGTGCAGTCTTTTAATGGAAAATTTTAACAGGAGATTGAAGCCAACGACTTTCTGCTGCATCATGCAGGATTATTCATTTTCTGAACTTCAGACGTCATACAATGCCAGATGGAAAATTGAGATAGAATAAGAATAGCAAAGCCTCTCAGTTGCCACCTGCACACTTCATCAGCAGGTAGCAGCGTTTGTTCTCTGTATTTGTTTTCTGTTATAAACCTGTGTGTTGCCTGTAAGAAGGACAGTAATCGTTAGTAATTCTTTCTGGTGTCTGCAGTGCAGTCCCCTCTTAAATACACATAAAGATATAGATTCATAGAGCAAACTAAATCAGGTTACAGACGTGTTCAGTTTCACTTCAATTCATTTGTTGGGCTCAGGTTAAGTCAAAATTTATGAAATCTAAATTCATACGACTTGGGGACTCTGGATGTTTCAGTTACATCAAGTTATGTTTACCTGTTTCAATTCAGTTTTATTTATACAACCCCAAATCGCCTCAAGGTGCTTTATTTTGTAAGGTAGACCCTACAACAATGCATACAGAGAAGAACACAACAATCATGTGACCCCCTATGGGAAAGCAATTTGGCAACAGTGGGAAGGAAAAACTCCCTTTTAACAGGAAGAAACTTTCAGCAGAACCAGGCTCAGGAAGGGGCGGCCGTCTGCCTCGACTGGTTGGGGTGTGAGAAGGAAGACAGGACAAAAGACATGCTGTGGAAGAGAGACAGAGGTCAGCAACAAGTATGCAGAGAGTTCTGTAACACATAGTGAATGAGAAAGGTAACTGAAGAAGAAATACCCAATGCGTCATGGGAATCTCCCAGCAGCCTACACTTGTTGCAGCATAACTAGCACTAAGCAGCTCTGATCAAGGAGCAAAACATTTCTGAGTGTTACTATTTAGTTTTAGTTTCACCTTTTATTAATATTTTTTATCACCTACACTTACTTTGGACTCTCCTCTTTGCTTTAAACACAGCTCAGATTAAGAATTACTGACTTATACTGCCTTCTAGTAACTTTGTTCATGATTAGACAAGCTTAGCTGTTGACCTGATAATCAATAAAAACCTCCACTGTTTCTAAAAAAACCCAAATCTGTCCTAGATTGTATTAGTTTGAAAAGCTGAGGTGAATCAATTCTCAGTCAATCTGTGATTCTGGGAGAAAGGCTAGCCCATTCATCGAGATGAAACCAGCAGCTGCTCTAACCAGTTTTCTGGACAAATCCCCGTTCTGAACTGGGGCAGGATTTATGTGATTACATGCGTGATACAATGGCTCACTGTTCATATTGTGTTACTTACACCAGAACACCACAGACTGCAGAGGGCTACAAACTACATCATCCAGTCTATTTTCTATAAATGGTTTGCATGGATTATGATGGGACTGAGGGACATTAAAGGGACGTGATTGAACTGTAACTTCCAAACAGTGAATGTTAAATTAAAACCAAGTGAGCCAGAAAAAATGAAGCTCAAGCAAAACATGCAGTTCCACTTGTGGCCACTTGAGGCTAGCTCCAAAGGTGAGCCAATCCCCACAGACATACGTTGCCCCTCCCTAAACCTTGTTCTGCCAAATGTTTCTTCCTTATAAAAGGGAATTTTTCCTTCCCGCTGTCGCCAAACCACTTTCTCAATCTGATTGTTTTGATTTTCTCTGTATTAATGCAGAGATAAAGCACCTCGAGGCAAATGTTGTTGTGTTTTGGCAGTATATAAATTCATTTGAGGAGAACTCCTATGATAAAATCAACTTAACAGCATCACAAAACATAGAGCTTGGTACAAAAACAGCTTTGGGCTCTACCCAGACATAAACTTTATTTTGGCAGTTTCCCAGGTGTACTAATCCCTGCCAAAGTATATCTTGTGATTTATTTTTATTCTTTAATCATTCTGAGCCAACAACATGATTTATTTAAAAATAAGAAGTCCCGTCACTCTGTTTTGCTTTGCCTTCCTGCCTCATGTTTCCCTACAGTCTGGTCAAGTTGCTGTTGTCACTCAGATGTCTTGAGTCCCACGGTCGGATAGACTCTCATTCCTCCTTCTTGGATTGCAGAAGACAGCGGTAGCCTCCGTTCTGCTCTGGTGATCGTCTACAGCTCCTGCAGAGTCTGGTTAGAGCTTGTAGCATTTGAGCCACTATGCTGTAGCTCAGTGAGGCTGTAGAAATACCAGCTGCAGTTCAAGACTGGCGTTAAAGTCCATCCTCAGGATGAGGAATTATGCTGATGATGGATTGTTGCTGATCTATCATTCTGCCCATTGAAAAATATTTATATCAAGTATTTTTTCCAGTGAGTGCTGGTGTTTATTTATTTTTCTCTATATTCTCTGAGACCCAACACTCTGTTTTGGACCAGAGCACACTATTATTCTCTATTTATTGTATGGATGCTGTATTGATTGACAGGTATCCAGCTAAAGGGAACTGAAAGCCAGCCTGTGTGTGTCTTAGCTAATTAGCCATTAATTTGCACACTTTATGGAAGGAAGGAGCATGCTAGTATCAGTTGATACATTTGTACTTCCCATTTTGTTCTTCAAATTTAGTAACTTCTAGCTTTAAAAAGTCAACATGGTGAGAGCTTCAAAATGCCCTGTCCAAAAAATAAGTCATACTAGCACTAGCATACTGTGTCCATGTGTAACATGCAGTGATTATATGAGTAAAACTTAGGTTTATGTGATCCAGACTCCATCAATGCCCACAAAAGGTCATTAAGTTGCTTCTTGATGACGAGCTGATGGATCTGACCACTTGTGGGCGGCCTGTCAGATGCAGTCTGGATGTTCTCTGAGATGTGAGAGATTGTGATTCACCGGATGGAGATGAGCTTAGTATTTCTCTCTCGCCATTAAAATTCGGTGTCAGTGAGGCATGACCGTGATGTTCCAAGACACTCGGGACCACTGAGTGTGGGCTGAAGGCACGATTTAAGCTGGTTTTCAATGACTCCCCTGGTTCAGACATGAAATGGAAGATAAACCTCCTTAAATTCATATTATTCAGCTTTTGAACCTGTCATAAATCATTACTACTTCGTCGTGGGCATGCCATGGTTCTGATTTATGTCTTTATGGGAAGAGAAGACCTGGGGACAGAGTACTGTATGCCTGTCTAACTTCAGTTTTCTAAGCACATCAGGCCACAATGACCCTAACTGCTGTGGTCAGATGGTGACAAAGAGCAGTAGGCCTTTTTTTCATGACTTTGCATCTGAGTCAAGGATTTTACACAAATAGCAAACTGATATCTTTCTTTTTGCTAACTATAAATATGCATTTAACATCAAGATGTGTCCAAATCACTTCATTTAAATTTGTGAAGTTCTAGAAATGGGCCTATACAAATAACCTTACCGCTTAAATTTGGCTTATCACCCTGTAAAAATCATCTTGTCAGGCGACTCTTTTGAATCTGCATTCTTCTTAAATCTTTCAGTAGAAGCCACATTATGCTTTCTGTTTCACTGCGTCAGAGTGATGTTTCTTCAAAGTGATTTTCATTTCACAGAAGGGGAACAGAAGTTGCAGGGAGCTAAATCTTTAAAGTGACCCAGGTCATGAAGAAAACCTGGGTTGGTATGGCCAAAAAATTCCAGCATTGACAGTCTCACCTTTGAGGAAGAATTCACACTGGAAGAGCTCATGAATGTTGACAAAAAAACTAACAAACATTCACCTAGTCTTGCTCTTTACCTAATACACATCCTTCCTCATAGCCAGACACTCAGCATTCATCAGCAGTGAAAATCCTTGATGCGAAATTTGGGTCGAGATGATGCTATCTCTCCTCAAGTTTGGGGTTTCTGGTAAAATTGCAGAATGAAGATTGCAAGTGGTCATAACTGGACTTGAAGAGAGTGATCTAAAAACAGGGGCTATGCTCGACGCTACCCAAGAAGAGAACCTTGAGGGGAGATTGTCCGAATTTAAATCAGATAAGGCTAACTAGTGTCCAAAAACAAGTCTAAGCACTGATATGGAATATGTTAAAAAGAAAAAAGAAATCAAAATCTGGGCATGGTAATGTGGTAATATGACATCACAGATTTCTTGTGAATTCCTCTTTTAATAATTTTGTCATGATTCGCAGGTACTACACAGAATGACCCAAAGAATATACCAGGAGAGTTTATAAGATTACATCTAAAGCCTAGATTATACTTTGTTGAGTACACGGACGCAGGCAGCACAGTCTCTAACCATTTGGTGACAAAATTTACATCACTGGGACCAATGCAGGCCCAAGTGCAGCGGTCCCCAACCCCCCCAGGCCACCAGTGTTGGTCAAGTTACTTGAAAAAAGTAATCAGTAACTAATTACTGATTACCACCACAAAAAAGTAATCCCTTTACTTTACTGATTACTTATTTTCAAAAGTAATTAGTTACTTAGTTTCTTTTTAAAAACACGATTTACAACCTGAAGAGGTGATAAAGCGATAGATCTTTCAGCCCAATTCTACTTTTTCTGCATAATCCATCATACAAAATGTAATCAAATGGAAAAGTCTCTTTTTAAAACTTGTTTTATTAGTTTTAATCTTTTAACTTTATGCATCAAGCAAATATTAAATTATATGCAATATTCTCTGACTGGAAGAAATTTGTTTAATATTTAAACCTATTTTCTGCACATTCCAGCACATAAAATAAAATATGTTTTTTGTGTTTACACTCAGTCTTTCAAATAAATAAAATAAAGTGAAACACAGCAGAAAATAAATAAAATCAAAGACTAGCGGTCCTGTTACTCTATTTTCACCTGTATAACAGGAGTAGGGCAGGCAGATGTTTACCCTGGTGCAGGAGTTGGAAGTTTAGGGGGTTTTTTCGCTGTAAAAAGTTTTCTTCCCACGCACAACGGACACTAATGTTTTTGTCACTTTTTATGGAATCAAACTCAAAGTAAGGTCAGTACTTCCACGCTTTAAACGCTGCACGCTCATACTCTCTCCCCACTCGATATATTATCCATTGTTGATCTGCACACAGCTGTTCTGTTGCCATGAACTTCGCACTCGCTCATGTCATTGTCATGAGACACTCTCGCAAAAAAATCACGGTTTTAGTAATGCAGCAATGCAGAGTGCTTACGGGAAAGTAACAGTAATCTAATTATCTTTTTTGCAATAGTAATCCCTTCCTTTACTCGTTACTTGAAGCAAGTAATGGGATTACAGTAACGCATTACAAGTACTGCCCATCTCTGCAGGCCACAGACCAGTACCGGTCCATGAGTCGTTTGGTACCAGGTTGCGAGAGTTGAGGCTAGGGTGTGAAATTTAAGGTTTTATCATTATTTTTTTATCGTTAACTCGGTTGCCTGGGTCTTTTCCCGTGTGTTATGAATAAATCTCCTTTTTTCGATTCTGGTACTGGTTTTATTTTGATGTATTTATCTGCGACACCTTAAAGACCAGTCTGTGAAAATATTGTCAGACATAAACCGGTCCGTGGCGCAAAAAAGGTTGGGACCGCTGCCCTAGTGGACTTATTGTCGTAGTCTTTTATTTTGAAAATTAGCTTGATTCTGTGTGATGTTCCTATGTTTCACTTCCTGCCCTCCTCATCTGTTCTCTCTGTCCATCTCTTCCATCAAAATAAACCCTATGTTATTTTGAGCAACAAAGAACAGAGAGGCTTTGAAACATGCTGCGCCTCATTTGATGCATTGTAAGCATTGCCTTAAGTGTGAAGCAGACGTGTCCTGCTGGGGTATGTGGCACTGAGTTGAAAAGCACAGGCCATGTTTTTTAAAGGCTCATTTAATTATAAATTGTTTAGTAAATAAAGTCAAAATTAGGGGAATAATTTTTTATTCAGAATTAGAGTGTTATGTAAATGCATATGCGCAGGGCAAAGTCATTTATTCAGCAATGCCAACAAGTCCAGCAAGTCCACTGTTCTAGTCGGCAGTGTCGTGGTCGCACTTAGCGAGCGATGGGTTCAAACCGGAGAGAGATGGGATAAGTGTGCAGGATGTAAAAAGTATGTGAGCGCTTATCTGATGGAAGATTAAGAATACATGAAGTGTTATGAAAGAGGGAACATCATCCTAAGGCAAACACAGCTATTCCATCCTGTGTGTGATATCACCTCACTTACATAAGCAAACCCGCTGTCCTGTGACTGACATCGACCTCGGATGCTTCGCGGTCTTTCGGATGCGCAGTCCATTTATTTTATAAATACATTCTATAATTCCTCGCCATGTTTGATGCCCATCTGGAGTGTGCCAAACTGGCACCAGCTGGACCACAAGCAAAGACTTAAATGAAATGCAGAAATTACTTGATTAAATCTTCTTTGCCAATTTTGGTTTAATTCCTGCAGAGTGGCTTTCTGCAGCCTCCACTTTGCAAGGACTGCTACAGGCGTCTCAGCCCTGTGTCCTCTGCTGCTCATGTTTCTTCTTATGTAACAGTTACAGAGTAATTGAATCATCCGTGTACTGTACAAGATCAGGAGCCAAATGGTGTGACACGACTTCCAGATCTAAGTTCCTGCTTCTCCTCCTTATAAGTGATGGCTCATCTTGCTGGAAGAACTTTCTCTTGTTAATACAGGAGAAATTATTCTCCAAGAGGTGCAGGAACAAAGGGGACATCCTTTGCAGGTGAAGTGTTACCAGTAAGAAATTTCTTTCAGTGTTCAGAGCAAAAGACGACCTCTCTGTGCGTGAGAGTGGTTAAAAGGGAGCTTTTCAAACAAGAGCGATGATTCAGTCTTTCCTTCGTGCTGCTTTAAATCTTGGGCTTAAATACTGTACCAAAGGCAGATCACTCTCCCCCCTCATACACCAAACACAGCCTCCTGATTTGGAGGTCTGTTTAAGAAACAAAGGTTCCCATCTCTCCCTCTATTCGTGGATTTCCGCCTGCTGTTTAAAACCCTTCAACCACCCCAGGATCCATTCATTCACCTTGGGGCGTGTTTATCCATTTAATTCAATTCAGTTTAGCTTTATTTATATTGCACCAATTCACAGTAACAGCTGCCTCAAGGTGTTTTATACTGTAAGGTAAAAACCCAACAATAATGTTTGGAGAAAATAATCAGCACCAGATCGCCAAGTACTGCTTTCCTATGAATAGCCCACTCTTACAAAGTTCATGTCACTGAGGTTTATTTATTCAGGTTTCTATTCAGGACATTGTTGCAGAGGTCTTTTGGTTCGTTCAGATGCTACTTTACAAACCTAAGCTGTCCTGCCTTGTTTTTTAGAGAGAAAGGGCCTTCTTCTTGCAACCCTTCCTAATGAGCCTAATGTCTTCTTTCTAATTGTACAGTCAAGAACTTAAACGTTTAACATGCTATCTGAGTCCTGCAGAATCTGAGATGTTGCTCTCGAGCAGTTTCTCTGCAACTGCACGATATGACATTAGGCTGAATTGCATTTCTGGGTAAGAGTGTGACATTAATAACAATTAATAACACACACCAATAAACTGCCAAAAGCTTTTATAGAGGTGCTCAGAGTTGCTGATGATCAGTTAAGTGCATTTGATTGGTAGATTAGTAGCAGCACCTGCCTGCTACTTACCCTCTTATTCCTGTGGAAACAGTAGGGTGTTCTTAGTTTTTCACAGGACTGCAAGAATTCCTGTGAAAATGTTCTCTTTCATGATTGTATGTCTGACTTTTGATATCAGTCTCGCGTTTGGCTCATAGTGAAACCACGTTTAACAGCCCTCCGGTTGTGTCAGTGAGCATAACATGCTGCCATTGTTCTGAGTACAACTCGGTGATCTTACCTTTGCCTATAAAACATGAGTGGTCAAAGTAGAAAGATATTTAAATGGATTATGGTTTGTTTGCCAAGCACTTTATTGTTTAACCTTCATGAACTGGGCTGTGATTTTCCTTACGTGTGGAGGTTGGATGTCTGGAAATGGATATTTCCTTCAGATTGTTTAGAGATTCACTTGCAAGGTCAAGGATGAAGGGGAATAAAAATAGCAACAGCTATGTGCGTGAAGACAAGAGGTTAAGGGGTTAGTCATGGCGCTGTCATGCAAAACATTGTTATGCAACTGCTTCACATTTAACCTTCAGTCTTTGTTAAACACTGACAGAGGGCACTGGGTCATACAGGGGTGAAAGAAAGACTTACAGCAAGAATTTATGGATTATTCAGAAAGCTTTATCTTTGTTCCAGAAGGTTGTTATAGCTTATCCACATTTCTCTTTCAGGAGTGTCTGATGATGAGAAATGCTTTTGTTTCCAAGGGACTCTTCAGATAAGGCAGTTATTCTTCTCATCATTGCCAAGTTGGTCCAGGCATCTTCAGGGACCCATGCTGTTTCTTTGGCCACTAAAGGAGGAATTTTCCATAGCTCCCCTGCAGAGAACAGCTTTTTTCTCATCTTGTTTTATAGACACATGTGGAAGTGGGTCACTGCAGTGCATTTGACAGTGTTTTTATCACGAAAATACTGATGCATCTGTGTAAGAATATTAACCTGCACCTTTTCCCCTTCACACAGGGTCGGATTGCAGAATGACTAAACCCTTTTAAGCTTTTTGTAGGCCAAGATGGTGCACCGGTTCAGCTGTGTGCATCTAATTTGTGTCATTGCCTCCCCGTTCTGACACAAAAGCATAGTATTACATAAACATAGGGACAATGCTGCTGTCATGACTCCCAAAGGAAACTTTTTTTTTCTTGTTGACGTCAAAACTGTAGGCCGATACCCTGTTAGGATGTTTAGAAACACGGTGCCTAATTTAACCCTACATTCCTCCACCCTTTCATTTACAGTGATAATGGCTTGTCAATGCCGTTTAAAAATAGCACTCTGTCATCGCTTTGATGCACTACTCGACAGCCGGGTCGATCGTCTGCCTCGCCCAGCTGGGTTTTATGCAGCTCTGTAGACAAAGAAAAGCATGTGGGAGAAAGTCCTTAGCGTGCCGTGACTGCATGAATGAACAATACTTACTTAGAAATAAATGTGGAATGTTTCACAAGTGGAAGAAAATCACGTCAGCGTCACGCCACAGGCCCAATCCTCTTGAACATATACTCAGCCAGTCTAAGTTTAATGCAGGCTTGGCCTGAGCTGAGTGAATGATCGAAGGATATTCTTTCTCATATTGGAATACGGCCCATGTTGGCACCTCCTCTGGAGACGAGGACAATAACGCCAATATCAGATGTTGTGTTTGCAGACATGTAGAACAAAGTGTTCAGAACAAGCTGCTCTGAGGAAGACATTATTATTTATGGATCTGAAAAAAGTTCACCTAAAATGTAGCAAAGACACAAGAGTGAAGTGAAGAATAAGAAGGTTTTAATAAGCAACTTACATCTACTTATACCCAGTGACAGAAAAACTGAATCACATGCATGCGATTAGAGACAAACATTAATCCCGTGTGTCAAATTAACACAAATCTGGTGTTTTTAAGTAAAATAAAAGGCAGGAAATGCTTGAATTGACACAAAACAAACAGTTGCAGGAAAAACTGCCGGTAGACTGTGGAGTGTAAACAAGGTAAAGTGCAGATAGGTTTTATTTCTGTGTTGTTTCAGGTGAGGGTGCACAGTGGTGCAGTGGTTACCATCACCCTCATCTGAAACCTTCTTGCTGTGGTTTGCATGCTCCCCCTGAGTCTCTGTGGGATCTCTCTGGGTACTCTGACTGCTTCTAAAAAATCCAAAGACATGCATGGAGTTAATTGGTGAGTCTAAATTGATTGTAGGTGTGATTGGTTGCCTGTGTCTGTCTACACAACCTCTTGCCCTAAATCAGCTACAACCCTGAAACAGACAGGAGAAGAAGGTAATGTGTAACTCATCATGACTGGTCACAGTCCCTTTTGGATCTACTTTTAATCTGCTTCACAGATCTCTGGACCTCTAATTCTTTTTGAAGGTGCACTGCACTGCTTATTGCTAATTAGTTTTACTGACTGAAGCCTTTTTCTGGTGCATTTATAGAAAACGAACAGCCCTCTATCTCATGTTATAAAATGTTCTTTAAGTTTTATGGATATAGCACCACTTCTCAACAAGGCACTTTATATTGCAAAGCTAAGGCCCTAAAATGTTATAGAGAAACCAAATGACCAGGACTTGGCAAATGCAGGAAGGAAGCAGTCCCTTTTAAAAGGAAGAAACCTCCAGCAGAGGCAGGATCAGAGAGCAGCAGCCACCATGAAGGTTGAGGAGGAAAAAGAAGAGAAAATAGGGAGACAACACAAAACTCAAACTTTAATAAGAGTTACAGATTTACAGATGTGGTTTGTCAAAATAGTGTAAAGAAGGACAAAGAAGTTTCTGAATGCATTGTGGGAAGTTCACAGAGAGTCATCTAATCCAGCCTCAACTAAAAGGACGTTTTAAGCCTAATCTTAGGAGCAGAAGGACACAAGGATAATAGATCAAAGGCTTTTTTGTGACATGCAAATTAGAAGTTATCAATGCAAGATATACAAACCCTGATTATAATAAATCAATTAAAACACTGGCCATTTTTAGAAGAAACTCTGCTAAGTCTAGATTTAAAGTAGGAGCATTTTTTCATTATGAAATCCTGAAGACTGATGCGTGTTGTGGTGCTGGTTTAAATATCGCTTCATTGCCACTGACTGAGAGTATTTTTCTGTAACATTAATTGACCGTTTTATTTAATCTGATCTCAGGAAGAATGGTTGTTGCTGTGGTAACATCTAATGGGGCTCTAAATAAAGAACAAGGAGTTTTAAATTGAGCTGATGCCGTGATGCATCCCGTAATATCATGCATAATAGCATCCAACATATTAAAGCCTCCTAAATTAGAAAAGCTACTTCCATCTGGGTCAGTAAGCAAGGAAGATGCTCACTTTGGAAAATATACAGATACGTTTCGGCACAGATTGTTTTTCCAGTCACGCTCAGTTGAGTGCGTTGTAATCTCTGGCAGAGTTAACTTAAATTGCTGCCTACTGATGGGGTGCAATTAAAACCACAAACTTTTCCTTACTTAAAACAAAGCCTGGCTCTAAATTTCTGGTCAGACTTAAATGTTTTGCAGCAGGTGCAGAGTGGATGGTGGGCATACAGACTCCATACATGAATATGATGCTTCATTCATTTAAACTTAACTGTACACTGAACATAGCCCTGCCAGGATGACATTAAACTTTACTATGCATGGAGAAAACAATTTAGTTGTGCAGAAACTGTCACTCTACATTTTCCGAACTGAGCTGGTTCCTTCCTTCCTTGCTGACCCAGATGAAAGTAGCCTTTGTAATTCGTCCAGGGAAGGAAGTGGCTTCTACTTGTGGCTCCTCAGAAAGCAGATGGTTCGTTTAACCAGATATCAGATCAAAGACTGCAGCTCAGGCCTCTGCTTTCTCTGCCTGATGCTCTTCACCCTTTGAAGTTTGCTGTGTGCAAGCTCAGTTTGGAATAAGAGGACATCGTTTACCTTTGAAATCTCTCTCTGCATAGCAGCATCTCATATCCTCCTGATTTATCAGTCTGAACCTGCTGCACAGCTTAGCCTGATGCAGCAGGAAGCAGCAGGTTGGAGTGTGTTTATATAAAAGAAAAAGATGAGTTGATAGGCTTGTGTAACCGTTCTACGTCCAAGGAGACTCCAAACATAGCTCAGCTTGTACACGGGCTGCAAATTGACCAGCGATGTGCACAGTGTGAAATGCCACAGTCTGGACGCAGCATGCTACGGGCACCTGTGATACCCCTCTTCAAAGCGTGAGCATATTAAATTATTGCTGCGTCTGTGAGTGCATGTGTTTGCTGGGACAGACGGAGCAGGCAGAGCAGGTCCATGTCAGTGTGAAGAATCTAAATAAAACAAGAGGTGCCAAGAGTTTAAGTTCATGTCCCAGTACTTTATGTTCCAGTTATGAATACACAAACAGGACTATGAAGTTTAGCACCTGTTGTGAGGCATGGTTTTCCCACTGGACACTGGCAGAAAGAGTGAAACTCAAGGTGGCAGTAACATGAAAGGAGAATTACAGTGAAACCTACAGTATAAAGTACACTTACAAAATGATTTGGTGGCTTTAAACTACCACAAAAACTGTGCTGTTAAATATTAAATCCCAGAAACATGGCATGTTTTTGCAGTAATTCCCAGTCAGCCTCACATCACAGTAAGGAAAAAACAGACTTTGCTTCATTTTAAGGGTCCAAAAGCACAAAAGGAGGAATCCAACAGCTTTATAGCAAACAAATTTGAATGTCACTAAGAAGATATTTTTAATAAAAAATGTTCTATTTCAACTGTTTAGGACACTTTACCTCGACCCCATGCCCTGGTAAATCTGGGATCACAACATTCCCATGTCAGTCACTCCTGTCTGCTCCAAATAAAACATGCAAACATGTTTTCCCCCCATTAGCTTCTGTCTGAATATGCACAGAAGAGCACAGAAATGTATCATATTCTTCATAAGCCACACAGCTTGTGGGATGCTGCTTTCTTTAACATTAACACACATGAACACTGATCGGCCTCTCTAATCACCCTGGTAACCTCAGTCATGGTGGATCATTGGTAGCTAACACTGTTTTCCTGCCATAAAACCACAACGAGCTCACACAGCAGTAAAAGATCAAACACAGCACAACTACTAATGAAATAACAACTTGAAGAAGAGCATTAACCATTCCAGGACTTTGGGGCATTAAAAGGGATCATCAGAAACTCTTTCCTCCTTTTTTATGAGAGCTGAAGTGCTGCTGCAGTTTTAAGAGGTTTCTGGACCATAAACAACACTAAATCACACTTGAGTGTTGCTTTAAGCTTTTTTCATGTGATGTCTCCTTTTTTCTGCATAGACCTTGAATCAATTTGGTCATCCTTGTCATTCCCATACCCTGGACATGGAGTTTGTGATTCTGATCATCAGAAACTGGAACATCATCCTGATGGTTTGTTCTTACATAACTCTCATGAGCAGGTGACTGTTAATGAGCCTCGTGTGCCCTAAAACGCCCTTTCGCCCATTTTATCACGAGAGCTGGGGTTACTGAGCTAAATCATGGGAACCAGAATCAGATCGCTGCAGCAGACTGCAGGCGTGAACTGTCAGACCCAGCTCTTTGTGTTACAGAGTCATATGACACAAGCCGGGAATGCATTTTTACAACCATCAGCATTCCTGACCTTCATCCCACTTTTCCCCCCTTCATCTGTATTTCCAGACACATTTTATCTGCTTATGATTCTGCTCATGAGGGAAGGCAGCCACATGAGTGGATTTAGGCTAATATGCGATGACAGTTATATAATGCTGCCTTTCTTCTACAGTCACCAGGTTTTAACCTTTATTGGCTTTATTAGCTCTAATGTGTCCCTATCATGGCAACTAATGTGACTGAAAGGAGACTTGCATTAAAGAGTGCATCTCTTGTACATACATGCACGTTGTTGTGTGGAGACCATTCATTTGAAAGGGGAGCTCACATACTTTCACAGACATACAGTTTAAACTATGCTGCGTGCTGTTATTTAAAGATCTGTGAGGTGACTTTTAGACATTGGGTGGAACATTGCTTGGCAAGACCTGCTTTGAGTTGAAGAGAAAACATTCAGACGGTTGACCTTTGAGAGAAGACTTGTGTAACATCATATTATTGTGATGTTCAACAGAATATGACAAGCTCGGGGAACACTACGGCTATTGTGAAGTGTTTAAAGGTTCAGATTTAAATAAAAAGAATTAGAGAAGGACCTCAGAGGGAGAAGCACTGTAGAGAGGGCAGGCAGGTATCAAAATCTGGAGTAGTGGGAGAAAATAGCTGAGACTCGGAGAGAGCACTATTTTACAGCATCAGAGGTTTAGTGCAGCAGATAAAACTACATGGAAATTGCTCACTGGCAGCACAGTGGCACGGTGGCCTCACACCAAGAACGTCCTGAGTTCAATTCCACCATCAGGCCAGAAGGCTTCAGAAGAATTTTTTGCTAATGAGGGTGTGGTGTGTAATAATACTGTTTTCAGTCACATGTCCTGGATTATTGTTATTAAGGTTGTTATTTATGTTAGCTCAGGATTTAGAGTGGGTTATCTGCTGTTCAGGAGGCCGGTGGTTGAAATGTCTCGTGCATCCAGTCTGCAATGCAAAGAGTGCTTTGAGTGTTAGGTGAGAAAAACATTAAATAAATTACAATCTGTTAATCATGGACTAAACTAGAAGAAGGTAAAACACTAACCTAACTAACTTCATAATGTAGATGGATTAGTAACGTGAGTTGACCAGTGTGCACAGTGGTGCATCAATCACCTCACTGGTCCAAAGTCATGCTGGTCAGGTTAACTGGTGTTTTTAGAGTGTCTGTTGGTGTGACAGTAAATAGTTATCTGTCTGTCCTTGTTGCATGTTAATAATTAAATGATGCCAGGGTGTGCCAGCATGAGAGAGCTGAACCAAGAGTAAAGGAGCATTCGTGCACTGATTACATGAAATTTACTGTCAAAGTCACTCGATGAATTTTAAATGTTCAAATCAAATCTGATTTTATGCATCATAGCGAGATAAAAGAAGTAAACCTCCAGAGCACTGTGGAGCTGCAGCTTTTATAACACATATTGCAGGCTGGAATTGTGTCACTGAAATTATTTTTGTTTTATTGGAAACAAAGAAATTCTGGAGATGGAATCAAAACAATAGAAAGTAAGAGAAAAACTGCTGCCATATATTTAGTTGGTGAAATTTAGTCAAAGAAATAAAAAAGAATCCCAAAATGAAAATTCAAGTGGAAAATAACATTTCTGAAATTAATTGCTCCAGAGGAACTTGTATATGTTTGAAAGCTTCATTTACCTGCTGCAATAACTGCCACTAAAGCACGCAGACAATCTAGTGGGGGAGTGCGTGGGAAAACTTTCTTTCGGTTGCATTCCTATTTTCTCAGAAGTCGGATGTTGGAACCCAGCGTGACTCTATTCCAGTAGAAGCAGTCAGAGAAACAGGCTTTGTTTGCTCGATAGCAAGGTAAAACCATTCAGCTACTGCTAGAAATACCTGGAATGCAACCTGATGCATGTTGGATTTTTTTTTTTCAATGCTGCCGCAAATTCACAGATACAGCTTGGTCAGTAATCCGTGTATGTTTTTTTTTAAGTGAGTCACAGTTAAACAAGAATGGTATACAATGCATCTTAGTCTTAATCCTTTTTCTTCTTCTCTGGGGTTAATGGCAGTTTGGATCCAGTCAGGTTGAATTTCCATCTCTTGCTGCACTAGCCATTCAGAACCTCATCACTGGTGCAAAAGAATTCCTCAGCAGACAAGAGGTCCTGCAGTTTTCAGAAAAACTAAATCTTATTTTTCTCCCCCCTGCTAAGTCCCCACACCTAAGTGCATTACCTATGCCTATCCTCATCTCTCTTCTTGCCTCATTGTGTTGCCTGCAAGAAAACTAATATGACTCTCTTACATTACACAGATTACAACAGCCATTTTTAACCAAACAAAAAGAAAAGAGGGAGCACAAGAGTCCAAATATAAGTAGCTCTGGATGTCTACTCGGCCGTAGGGCAAAACCTGGAGCAGCAGAGGCAAAGCAACTCAGGAGGTCGACGGCACAGGAGACAGCTGAGGAGATGGGACCCCTCTGGAGGCTGGCGATGAAGGAGGCACTTTGGCAGCTGGTGTTGGGGAAGCCTCTGGAGGCTTGAGAGGAGGCCGACATAGGCGGCGCATAATATACCTTAGTCTACCTTTTACATCATCGTCCTAAAACTTGTGCCATTCCTTCATTAGTTAACGTTCCACTTCAAATGAAACGCAACATAGTGATTGGTTGATTGTGTACAGACATGCCAACCAGGGAGCTAGTGGAAGCTACACATCTGGGAAGGATGCACAGACATACAAACAGGACAGACATCAGGAAAGGCAGAGAGGTGAAACAGACTGAGAGAAGAACCATAAAACTCGTCTGTTGTCATTACAAAGAAATGCAACTCAAAGAAAAGCACAGCACAGTTTTCCGTGGCTCATCTTACTTTGGTGTGGTTTGGGAGGCAGTGTGTAATGTAAGAAGGCTGTGCAGCTGACAGTGACTCACACCTCCCAATCTGATTAAATTAATACTTTAATGATGTGATCTTTTAACAACTTGCAGCACAGAAATCTGAAAATGTTGCCCTCATTCTCTTCTGTGTTTATGTTCTATAAAACCGTCCACTGGACCAGACTGGACCATGTGGTCATATGTGTGATGCTCCAGCTGTGGATTTCTAATTGTGCTTGTGAGAAATAAATACTGAATAAAGAGATTTATTCATGTGGAGTGTTCTTTGATGTCATTCAGTTTGCTGCCGTATGGTTATTGGAAATGTTATAGCCTGAGATTGCCTTAATGACCTTTACATAAGATGCTTATTCAGCCATGAGACCAAGGTTTAAAACTGCTGTTACATTTAAAAAATGGAGGTGAAAGGAAAGTGGTTTAAAGAAGTAATAATATCTGAATTTGTACATGGTAAGCAGATAAATGTAAGTCAGATATTTTAGGCCTTTTAATTTCAATAATCCAATAAATGTAATCCTGTGTGTGCAGAAGTCTCAGAGAATGAATGTGGACATGCTGTGACATTTAAAGCCACAAACAATAAAAGCAGAGGCATTTATGTGGGAATAGCAGCTTTGTTGGAGATAATTAAAGCAGTAAATCAAATGGGCAACAAATTAAATCTGTCTGCACTTGTTATTTTATGGCTGCTTTCATGTTTCTGTGGTGAGCTTGGAACATCAAGTACGTCTGGCCGATATTCATCTCAACAGCTGGGAGTGGATTATACGTCTTCTGTGTGCGTAATTTGGATTATCTGGCCTCCAGTGCATGATTCTGTGCAATAATCCGGGGAAAAAAATCATTCAAAAATAAAAGCATCTGCGTCTCCTTCCCCCACCACTCTGACCACCACCTCCCACCCTCAGGTTTATAATGTAGTCTGGGTACATGAAGGGGATTGGAGAGAATAGTGTACGAGGAATTTAATACCTTAATCTGTCTTCATGAATGAATGAGTGGATGAATGGGATGAATGGATGAAGTGGGAGGATGGACCCGGAGGTTTATCCTCAGGTCATGTGTGTGTGTGTGTGTCTGTGTGTTCATTTGTCATCATAATAGCATTTAATGTCCTGGGCAGGTACAAGAAAATGGAAAATAGTTTATTAGGTTAGTAATCAGAACCAGATAGATTCAGTAAACTGCATTATGTGATAAAATAAGAGTCTTTATTAATCATGGATGGCAGGGAATTATTGTTGTATGTTTCAAAGTGGCAAGAGCTGGAGTTTAATAGCAAAACATGATAGATCCTAAATGTAGACATCTCTTCTTGAGGTTTTAGAGCAATGTTTTAACATTTGGAAACGTTTGTGTACTAGCTCTGTCAGAATACAACAAACATATACCTGCAGGTAAGTTGGCTGCTGTGAAATGAGGGAATCACATATCTGTGAATAAATAAGTATACCACATGATTCAGCAGCTCGTAGAGCCACCTTTAGTAACAAAAACATGCAGCAATGGTTTTCTATATGACTTTTATCCATGTCTTGCATTGTTGCGGAGGATTTTGGCAAATTCGTCTTTATAACATTGACTTATTTTACTGAAGTTTGCAGGCTTTTGCTTATGCGCAGCTCTGTCACCACAACATTTTAGTCAGGTTGAGGTCTGGACTTTGCCTGGGCCTTAGTAGCACCTTGATTCTTTTCTTTTTCAGTCATACTTCTGTAGTAGTTTTGCTGTTGTGCTTTTCCAATTTTAATGTCATAAACTTTCACATTTAACATGCTAAATGAGGCCTCTAGAGTTTGGGACGTAGCTATTGGTTTGTTTGGTTTTTACTGCCTGATCTTGTAGTGAATTCCCACTCCTGGGAAGACTGTGTTAACATACTCCTGAGTGGACAGACCAGCAAACTTCCCAAACCTCTACTTTTATAAATGTGTCTACATGAGTAGCAGCAGCAGGCTGTTACTTACCTTCTTCATTTCTATGGAAGCAGTAAGCGTCTATTCACACAGCATCCTGTGAAAACTCTTTGTCAGATAAGTATTGACTCTTTATTTAAGTTCCAAACACCTGGACTAAAATTTCAACCCAATCTCACCTACTACCAGCTACAAGTAGTATTTTTGCAACACATAATGCATGTATCATATGAAACTATGATTTCATCTCCTTTTTTCCAGGCATGATCTAAAAGTGCCAAGCTCATCCTTTGAGACGCAGAGGCACCCAGGTACTTAGGAAATGAGTCCCAGGGCTGATAGGATGAAAAAGGGTTTATCCTTTAATGCTGCAGAAAAGGTTTCAAAAGGAATGATACTTCGCACAGCTTGCAGCCACAGATTATGAGTAGGAGCTCCACGATTGATCCACAAGCCTAAAAGCACAGTGCAGCAGAACTTGTAAAAGGTCTCAAAAATAAACCAGTAACTCATCATTTAGTCCCAGCATAAGATGTAGATGGGTCTGTGGTTACAAGTATTATTCAGATGGTCTATGTGCGGCACACATGAGAAGTGAAAACAGTAATCTGATTACTTTTGTCAAGCAACAAGTAAAATAAGGGATTACTATTGCAAAAAAAGTAATTAAATTACTGTTACTTTCCCATAAGCACATGGCATTACTGCGTTTGTAGGAGTGTCTCATGACAATGACGTAAGGGCATGTGACGTTCGTGGAAACAGACGTGTGCAGATTAACAATGGATAATATATATATATATATATATAATATATATATATATAAAACATTATAATATATATATATATATATATATATATATATATATATATATATATATATATATATATATATTAGGGGTGCAACGATACACAAAATTCACGGTTCGGTTCGGTTCGATACTTTGGTGTCACGATTCGATATTTTTTCGATACAAAAAATGTTCATGCATTTTTAATTTGTCATTTATTAAAATTATAAATATATATTTTAACTCAAAAGTACAGTTTTTGAATTTAACCCTAACCCTTGTGCGTGTTTTTTATTTTGACAGCGAATGCGCACCTGCGGACCACTTATGTGCAGCCCTGGTTATTTAGCTCATCATATTGCAGCCACAGAAATTCTTTTGTCCATGAAACCATAAAGCTGCACTTTCTTTTTGCCTCATAGTCTGATTTGTCATAACTTCTCCGTTTTGTGGTAAGCTTTTCTTTGGCTGTCACTTCTTCACCCTGACCTGTCTTATTTGGCTCAGCAGAACTGAAATGCTTTTACACACTCACTCACATAAGCTCAGCGATTCTCTGCACGATCAACCTCTCACATGTTTAAGCTTGCTGCGGGAGATTTCACTTGTCATGTTTGCATAGTAAGCTAACGATTAATAAGACGATGTCAGAGGAATTGGTGCACAAATTATCATCACTCACAGATCAGTGCTGTCGCTCTCTATACACAGTTCGCACGATTGCAAAGTGAAAGCAAAAAAACAAGCGCAAATTCAAACGCGACTTCAATATGTCACATATTGACAGTGGCTCACCGATGCCAATGACATAATTACCCAGCTACATTTCCGAAAGAATGCAAAAGCATTGACATATATTTTTCCTACAATAGCCCGACGGGCAGGGAAGAGATAGATTTTGGTAGCCCGACTGAAAAAATCGCTAGCTCCGGGACGTCGGCTTGCGATATTGCAAGCCCTGTATCTGATTGAGGAATCACTCATCTTTGGAAAAGAGAGTTTATTACAGAGAAATGGCTCTTTCCAAAATAAAAGCTATACTATCCGCTTCTTCTGGGCTATATTCTCAGCAGCATAAGGAGAATCATGTGCTAACAGCTGTCTAAATGACTCGGCTAAAGTTAGTAGCATGCTTGCTTTTTTTTGTCTGCTTCCACTTGTCTTTGCACTAGGATGATGTCGGTGTAAATGTGCAGTCATATTCGTTGTGTTCCCACTAGTGCTTTCAGGTTAATCTCGTTGAAATTACCTTAACGCCACAACACGGCAAATCTCCGTTAACGAGCTACCGCCGATCACTCCGTGCATGGGGCTAGACGGCCAACACGTTAACGAGCTAACTGCGCTAACACACTAGTTCACACCAATGTAATTGAGCATTGCATGGCACATCCAACATACTGTTTTACTTTAGTCCATGACTCGCTTACCTTCAGGGTCATACGTCACATGAAAACCAAAATAATTCCAAACGCCAGATCTGAATGACGTTCAATTTGCCTGTTGCAAGAAGAGCTTAACTTCTGTCTCGCTAGCTTGCCCTGCGCTCTTCCTTCTGACTATGCTGTCTGTGTTGAGCGCTCAGTGGATCTGCGCTCGACAGTGCAGCCTAGGCGGAGTAGTCGAACACAGATTCACTGAGCGCTCAACACAGACAGCATCGTCAGAAGGAAAATTGATAAAATAAATTACAAATGTTGTATTGTTCGATACATATGCGTACCGAACCGAAAGCACTGTATCGAACGGTTCAATATCGATATGAATATCGTTGCACCCCTAATATATATATATATATATATATATATATATATATATATATATATATATATATATATATATATATATATATATATATATATATATATATATTGTTACGACCCGTCTAGGGCCAGGCCATAACATGAACGAGGCACTCGCTTCCCTCCCCAAGACCCAAGCAGTCACACGCAACAAATCCGTTAGATGTGAAGTGATTTATTTACAAGGTGAATAAAGAGAACCAAAACGGGAGTGTCAACACTTCAGGGTGAGCCAAGGCCAAAACAATAAACAAAACAAACCTACACAAATCCCGCACCCCTGACCTCACCAAAATAAAGTCAAAATAAAGACAGAGTCTGACCTCCTTAACCAACTCAAAAACAGGGGAAAACGGGTGATCAAAATAAACGGCAGCTCACCCCTACCCACTCCACTTCCACAATTTTCGCACGTATACTGCAGCCAGCGGCTACCACAGGACTACTGCTGGGTGATGAGGAGAAATGCGAGGACCTCTCCCGCTGTAGCACTCCAGCCTCTTTTTATTGGGCGGGTCCTCCAGCTGGATCCAATCACGCCGGGGCAGTAAGTCCACGCACCAATCGGAACAGGGCCCTGGCACAGCTAAATTAACATAGACAAAAACACAGCACCTGCACAAACAAACACACGGACATACATGTTCGTAACACCCCCTTCCATAAGAATTAAACAATCCTTCTAGTGTTTAATCCTAGACTACAAAATTGCTCTCGACAGGGCGTCCGCGATGACATTTTCCGTCCCTTTCTTATGCCTAATCTGCAGGTTGAAGTCTTGCAAGAGAAGGGACCAACGCATAAGTCTCTGATTTGAGTTCTGCATCTGGGAGAGAAAAACCAATGGGTTATGGTCAGTGAACACTTGAACAGGGATAGAGCTGGATCCGATATACACCTCGAAATGTTGTAGGGCTAACAACAAGGCAAGGGCTTCCTTTTCAATGGTACTGTAGTTCATCTGATGTTTGTTGAATTTTTTTGAGAAGTAACAAATTGGGCGATCCACGCCGCAATGGTCTTCCTGCATAAGGACAGCTCCTGCACCAACCGCACTAGCGTCAACCTCGAGCTTGAAAGGGGACATGAAATTCGGGGCCGTAAGAACAGGCGACTTTTTTCACGGGCAAACTCCACAAATGTCTGATTGGCGGTTTTTTCACACTTCCTAAATTTTTGACGGTAGGCTTCTGGGACGAGCTCATATGCCTGCAACACAGTCTTCTTCATGACGTCATAATCCAGGCTATCTTCAATTGATAAACTGGTACACACCTCCTGGGCTTTGCCAACCAATTTGCATTGTAACAGCAGCGGCCAAAATTCCTTCGGCCAACTTAACGCGGCCGCTATACGCTCAAAAGCGTTAAAATAGGAATCCACTTCGGCCTCACGAAACGGGGGAACCAGTTTAACGTGTTTGGTGATGTCAAAACCTGTCGGGACCGCGGTGGACGTACTAGGATGACTAGAGGCAGATGTGGAGGGCTTTCGCTCCAGCTCCAAAGCTCTGACACGGAGGTGCATTGCTTGTACCTCAAGCTCTTTAGCACGGGCTTCCACCTCCCTAATACGGAGGGTCAAACGGAGATCTTCCGTAGACCGCCCCGCCAGGGGTTCCCCGGCCGTACCAGACTCAGCTGCTTCAGGCTTCGCCCCAGCAGCATCAGGGTCCGCCTCGGCTGTGTCAGAGCCCGCCTCAGCCGCATCAGAGTCCGCCTCGGCTGGTAGCACGTTAACAGGCCCTTTGGCATCCGACCCCGGCTCAGCCTCCGGAGCCACCTTCACACCCCCGCCATCAGGCTGCTCTACAGCTGCCTGCGGGGCAGGAAGAACGCCTCGCTCCACCAACTCTGCACACAAAGCGTCCCTAACCACCGCTTTGCGGGCACCATAGGACACTTGAACGTCATAACAACTAGCAATGATAAGCAAATCCGCTTTCCTGCACTTCACAATTCTATCCCACGAAGGCGAAGTAACAAAATCATCCAAAGAAAACTCCATAATTCCACACACCTACCACCCCCACACCCAAGAAAACCGCCAACAGACCAAACACACGCAAAAACCCACAGGAAAAGGCAGAGGACGAGCCCCCAATTCATGTTACGACCCGTCTAGGGCCAGGCCATAACATGAACGAGGCACTCGCTTCCCTCCCCAAGACCCAAGCAGTCACACGCAACAAATCCGTTAGATGTGAAGTGATTTATTTACAAGGTGAATAAAGAGAACCAAAACGGGAGTGTCAACACTTCAGGGTGAGCCAAGGCCAAAACAATAAACAAAACAAACCTACACAAATCCCGCACCCCTGACCTCACCAAAATAAAGTCAAAATAAAGACAGAGTCTGACCTCCTTAACCAACTCAAAAACAGGGGAAAACGGGTGATCAAAATAAACGGCAGCTCACCCCTACCCACTCCACTTCCACAATTTTCGCACGTATACTGCAGCCAGCGGCTACCACAGGACTACTGCTGGGTGATGAGGAGAAATGCGAGGACCTCTCCCGCTGTAGCACTCCAGCCTCTTTTTATTGGGCGGGTCCTCCAGCTGGATCCAATCACGCCGGGGCAGTAAGTCCACGCACCAATCGGAACAGGGCCCTGGCACAGCTAAATTAACATAGACAAAAACACAGCACCTGCACAAACAAACACACGGACATACATGTTCGTAACAATATATATATATATATATATATATATATATATATATATATATATATATATATATATATATATATATATATATATATATATATATATATATATATATATATATATATAAATTATAATGTTTTATATATATAATATATATATAAAAAACATTAGCGTACACTGTGTGGGGAAAAAATGTATTTTTAGAGCAAAAAACCCCCCCAAAACTTCTGAGCAAGCACTTAGCACGCTACCACGGGGATGTGAAATTCACAGATAAACCCCCGGATCCTCCCACTGACGTGACCGCTGCAGCACCCAGTAAACCTCCACCTGCTCCACTCCTGCTTAACAGGTAACAATAGATTTAAGAGTGACAGGACTCTGAGTCTTTTTATTTATTTTCTGCTGTGTTTTACTTGCATCTATTTGAAAGAGTGAGTATAAACACAAAATATGCTGGAAGATGCAGAAAATAGGTTTAAATGTTAAACAAATTTCTTCCAGTCAAAGACTGTTTAAATTTAATTTTTGCTTGATGCAATGCGCAAAAAATTTAAAAGATTAAAGCTCATAAAACAATTTTTAAAAAGAGACTTTTTCATTTGATTACATTTTATCTGATGGGTTATGCATAAAAAGTAGAATTGGCCTGAAAGGTCTATTACCTTATTACCTATTCAGGTTGTGTTTCATGTTTATAAAAAGTAACTAAGTAACTAATAACTATTGAAAATTTGCAAAACTAATTAGTAACTAATTACTGATTACTTATTTTCAAAAGTAATTTTATACTTAGTTACTCCATTATTATGTAATCCAAATGAAACCAAAGTAGTAAAGTATACTTTATGCAACATAAAAACATTTAAAAACAAACAGGACATTAAGAGATGTCTAAGATGCAACACTATGAAGTATAAAATGAGCCACAGTCACATCCAATATTCATTTTAGTTCTAATGCCATTGTATTTTATGTCCACCGATTATTGTGCTCATTATTGTGATGCTTAAGTCTGAAATTAAGCTCAGAAATGAATGCCAAAGTATAAAAACATCACACTGGGGTTTTAGAGAAAATTATAGGCTTTTGATAATGAGACTTTTACTGCAGCTGACCAATAACCAGCCCAGAAGTCACTAAACATTCCTCAGAATTTAACATGTTTTTCTCAGTTAACACATAAAACACAAAACCACAATGCTTCAGAGATGGTGGTGTTTTTAACATAGTTATGGTCTCTTCCAGCACGACAACTTGCACGGTGGTCCTTTAGTTGTTTTCTCCTTTGGGTCCAGCAACACTATGTTTGGGACTCACATTTAGGGTCGTGTTAGGTTTATGTTAGTGAACATCTGAATGAACTCGAAATCTGTCCTGAAATGTCGCTCACTGGCCCATCACCAGATCTTGTGGGACTGGAAACTCAACGATCGCCTGTATTTTCGCGGTCACCGGCAGTATCTGTCCCTGACCCACCTGTTTTCCCAGATATGTGATGGTGGCTCTGCCAAATTCACATTTGGCTAGGTTCAACGTAAGCGAGGCCTCCTGAAAACGGCTGAAAACGAGAGAGAGTGTTTGTAAGTGGTCAGACCAGGTGGATGAGTAAATGACAACATCATCCAGGTATGCATCGCAGTTATTCACGCCCGCCAGTACTTTGGCCATAAGGCGCTGGAAAGTAGCGGGTGCATTACGCAACCCAAACGGCATAACCGTATACTGGAGAAAATGGTCCGGTGTAACAAAAGCAGATATTTCAGAGGCTCGGGGAGTTAAAGGTACTTGCCAGTAACCTTTTAACAAATCAAGTTTGGTTACAAACGATGCCGATCCCACTCTATCAATACAATCCTCCATTCTAGGAAGAGGAAATGAATCAGGTTTGGTAACAGCGTTAACCTTCCTGTAATCATTACAAAACCGAGGAGTGTTGTCGGATTTTGGTACTAGCACACACGGCGAACTCCATGCGCTGGCGCTCGGAAAGGCTAAACCGTGTTCTAAGAGATAGTCAACTTCCTTCTGCATTATCGCCCTTTTCACTGGGTTCACTCGGTAAGCATGTTGCTTAATCGGTTTATGTCCTTCCACATCAATATCGTGGCACAGGACCGCAGTTTGACGAGGGTGATCAGAAAAAAGTGATAAGTTGTTTTCTATCAGCTCAGTGATGTCAGCTCGAGCGGGTTCAGACAGGTGGACTAAATATGTGTCTAAATCATTTAAGATCTCCGAATTTTTCAACCGGCCGCTACCCAGCGCTTCACTTTTCTGGAGTAGCCCGTCATCAGAGGGTTCATAGGGAGAAACAGTACTAGCGGCGCACACTGGAGACGGCGCACCCGAAGGACTCCTCGAGTGAAACGATTTTAACAGATTAATATGACAAACCCTAGACTTTCTCCGGCGGTCTGGGGTCTGGATCACATAATTGTTGTCACTGAGTTTTTGTTCCACCACATATGGGCCAGCGAACTGAGCTGATAAGCTGGACCCTACCACAGGCAACAACACCAACACTTTCTCTCCCGGCTGAAAACTTCTGCAAACAGCTTTTTTATCATAGCGAGTTTTCATTTTAGCTTGCGTATGTGACAGATTCTCTCGAGCTAACTGACATGCAAGGTGAAGCTTTTCCCGAAGTCCGCTAACATAATCCAGAACATTATGCTGAGTTTCAGAAGTTTCTGACAACCACCTCTCTTTCAGAAGGCGGAGGGGACCGCGGACCACGTGTCCAAACACCAGATCCATCGGACTGAATCCCAAGGATTCCTGAGTGACTTCTCTGACTGCAAACAACAATAACGGCAGACCCTCATCCCATTCTCTATCCGACCCCGCGCAGAACTTGCGCAGCATAGCTTTGAGGGTTTGATGGAATCTTTCCAGAGCACCTTGACTTTCCGGGTGGTATGGACTGGATTTTACATGATTTATGTGCAACTCCTCCACAACCTGTGCAAATATTTTTGAGGTGAAATTCGTTCCTTGGTCTGTTTGAACAACCTTTGGAAGTCCGAAAGTAGAGAAAAATTTAAGTAGTGCTTTTAGCACCGGTTTTGCTTTCAGCGTGCGTAGTGGAATTGCCTCTGGGTACCTTGTTGCTGAACACATTATTGTAAGTATGTATTGGTGTCCGGATTTGGTTTTTGGCAGGGGACCCACACAATCCAATATTACTTTTTCAAACGGCTCACCTATTACTGGAATAGGATGTAACGGAGCAGGTGGAATGGGTCTGTTAGGTTTCCCCGCCATCTGACATGTGGTACAGGTACGGCAATATGCCACCACATCAGCTTTCAACCCTGGCCAAAAGAAGTTGCGCAACACCCGATGATATGTTTTGTTCACCCCAAGATGTCCAGCCATGCTGGCATCATGCGCTAGGCCAAGCACCTGCCCTCGATGCGGCTTCGGCACCACCACCTGCGTAGCACCAGGCAAACCACACCGGTCAGAGGACCACCTCCTCATAAGAACTCCATCTCGCAAAAAATAAGAAGTGGGTGATTCACTTCCTGCACTCTTAGCTGCAGATAGAAAACAGGGAGCCAGTGATGAGTCATTCTGCTGAGCGGTTATCAATGCATCCCTATTCAATTTCTCATCCAGCTCTGGCATCAGTTTCATCACATCGCTTTTTGTTCTGTCACTCTCACGGCTGGGAGATATTCTCTCGTCTGGCGTCGCCATAAACGTGTCAGCAACATCCATAACGTCATCAAATTTGCGTGACTGCGCACGAGTGATTGCACAAACAGGAAACACATTTAACAAAGGGGCGGCAACCTCAGTGACAGAAGAAATAGGCGTTTCCACCACTTCAGGCGGTGGGAAAACTGTCCCACCAGCCAAGTCATTTCCTAAAATAAACGAAACCCCTTTAATCGGCAACTGGGAGCTCACCGCAACTTTGACATGCCCCGTTTTCACGGGCGAATGTAAATGGACTTTGTGTAACGGCGCCCGAAGAACGCTCATCTTAATTCCCCAAACCAACACATCCGAATCACAAGCAGTTTTATCTGACAATGGTAGTACACTATCCAACATAAACGACTGATGCGAACCTGTGTCCCGAAGAATAGTAACAGGCACTTTGTCCCCCTCTTCTCCCGTCACAGAAACAAAGCCTTTCGTGATGAACGGTTTAAAACGTGGCTCTATTTCTGCATCCACATGGTGCAAATCACGGGTGAGAGTGGAATGCGATTTAGGCAAAGGGACAACTTTAATGAGACCTACGCCCGCTGGATTTCTAGAGCCTTTGCGCTGCTCTTTCCTCCGGAGCGCAGGACAGGCAGCGATTAGATGTCCGGGTCCGCGACAATAAAAACAGTCGCGATTAACACCATCCTCCTGTCTATCTTTCAGTCCTATCTTTGGTGACTTTATCTTCCTTTCCTGTCCCACCCTAGTATTCTGTGAGACAGCGGCTGAAAATATAGTTTTGTGGGTGAGAGTAAACTCATCAGCCATCACTGCCGCTTTAGCAAGTGAGGTCACCTTTTGCTCATTCAGATAAATAACTACTTGGTCCGGCAAACATTTTTTGAATTCCTCTAACAAAAGAAGCTCTTTCAGCCCCTCGAAATCCTGTGCTTTACTGGCCTGCAACCATCGTTCAAACAGGCGACTTTTTTCACGGGCAAACTCCACAAATGTCTGATTGGCGGTTTTTTCACACTTCCTAAATTTTTGACGGTAGGCTTCTGGGACGAGCTCATATGCCTGCAACACAGTCTTCTTCATGACGTCATAATCCAGGCTATCTTCAATTGATAAACTGGTACACACCTCCTGGGCTTTGCCAACCAATTTGCATTGTAACAGCAGCGGCCAAAATTCCTTCGGCCAACTTAACGCGGCCGCTATACGCTCAAAAGCGTTAAAATAGGAATCCACTTCGGCCTCACGAAACGGGGGAACCAGTTTAACGTGTTTGGTGATGTCAAAACCTGTCGGGACCGCGGTGGACGTACTAGGATGACTAGAGGCAGATGTGGAGGGCTTTCGCTCCAGCTCCAAAGCTCTGACACGGAGGTGCATTGCTTGTACCTCAAGCTCTTTAGCACGGGCTTCCACCTCCCTAATACGGAGGGTCAAACGGAGATCTTCCGTAGACCGCCCCGCCAGGGGTTCCCCGGCCGTACCAGACTCAGCTGCTTCAGGCTTCGCCCCAGCAGCATCAGGGTCCGCCTCGGCTGTGTCAGAGCCCGCCTCAGCCGCATCAGAGTCCGCCTCGGCTGGTAGCACGTTAACAGGCCCTTTGGCATCCGACCCCGGCTCAGCCTCCGGAGCCACCTTCACACCCCCGCCATCAGGCTGCTCTACAGCTGCCTGCGGGGCAGGAAGAACGCCTCGCTCCACCAACTCTGCACACAAAGCGTCCCTAACCACCGCTTTGCGGGCACCATAGGACACTTGAACGTCATAACAACTAGCAATGATAAGCAAATCCGCTTTCCTGCACTTCACAATTCTATCCCACGAAGGCGAAGTAACAAAATCATCCAAAGAAAACTCCATAATTCCACACACCTACCACCCCCACACCCAAGAAAACCGCCAACAGACCAAACACACGCAAAAACCCACAGGAAAAGGCAGAGGACGAGCCCCCAATTCATGTTACGACCCGTCTAGGGCCAGGCCATAACATGAACGAGGCACTCGCTTCCCTCCCCAAGACCCAAGCAGTCACACGCAACAAATCCGTTAGATGTGAAGTGATTTATTTACAAGGTGAATAAAGAGAACCAAAACGGGAGTGTCAACACTTCAGGGTGAGCCAAGGCCAAAACAATAAACAAAACAAACCTACACAAATCCCGCACCCCTGACCTCACCAAAATAAAGTCAAAATAAAGACAGAGTCTGACCTCCTTAACCAACTCAAAAACAGGGGAAAACGGGTGATCAAAATAAACGGCAGCTCACCCCTACCCACTCCACTTCCACAATTTTCGCACGTATACTGCAGCCAGCGGCTACCACAGGACTACTGCTGGGTGATGAGGAGAAATGCGAGGACCTCTCCCGCTGTAGCACTCCAGCCTCTTTTTATTGGGCGGGTCCTCCAGCTGGATCCAATCACGCCGGGGCAGTAAGTCCACGCACCAATCGGAACAGGGCCCTGGCACAGCTAAATTAACATAGACAAAAACACAGCACCTGCACAAACAAACACACGGACATACATGTTCGTAACAATATATATATATATATATATATATATATATATATATATATATATATATATATATATATATATATATATATATATATATATATATATATATATATATATATATATATATATATATATACATATATATAAATTATAATGTTTTATATATATAATATATATATAAAAAACATTAGCGTACACTGTGTGGGGAAAAAATGTATTTTTAGAGCAAAAAACCCCCCCAAAACTTCTGAGCAAGCACTTAGCACGCTACCACGGGGATGTGAAATTCACAGATAAACCCCCGGATCCTCCCACTGACGTGACCGCTGCAGCACCCAGTAAACCTCCACCTGCTCCACTCCTGCTTAACAGGTAACAATAGATTTAAGAGTGACAGGACTCTGAGTCTTTTTATTTATTTTCTGCTGTGTTTTACTTGCATCTATTTGAAAGAGTGAGTATAAACACAAAATATGCTGGAAGATGCAGAAAATAGGTTTAAATGTTAAACAAATTTCTTCCAGTCAAAGACTGTTTAAATTTAATTTTTGCTTGATGCAATGCGCAAAAAATTTAAAAGATTAAAGCTCATAAAACAATTTTTAAAAAGAGACTTTTTCATTTGATTACATTTTATCTGATGGGTTATGCATAAAAAGTAGAATTGGCCTGAAAGGTCTATTACCTTATTACCTATTCAGGTTGTGTTTCATGTTTATAAAAAGTAACTAAGTAACTAATAACTATTGAAAATTTGCAAAACTAATTAGTAACTAATTACTGATTACTTATTTTCAAAAGTAATTTTATACTTAGTTACTCCATTATTATGTAATCCAAATGAAACCAAAGTAGTAAAGTATACTTTATGCAACATAAAAACATTTAAAAACAAACAGGACATTAAGAGATGTCTAAGATGCAACACTATGAAGTATAAAATGAGCCACAGTCACATCCAATATTCATTTTAGTTCTAATGCCATTGTATTTTATGTCCACCGATTATTGTGCTCATTATTGTGATGCTTAAGTCTGAAATTAAGCTCAGAAATGAATGCCAAAGTATAAAAACATCACACTGGGGTTTTAGAGAAAATTATAGGCTTTTGATAATGAGACTTTTACTGCAGCTGACCAATAACCAGCCCAGAAGTCACTAAACATTCCTCAGAATTTAACATGTTTTTCTCAGTTAACACATAAAACACAAAACCACAATGCTTCAGAGATGGTGGTGTTTTTAACATAGTTATGGTCTCTTCCAGCACGACAACTTGCACGGTGGTCCTTTAGTTGTTTTCTCCTTTGGGTCCAGCAACACTATGTTTGGGACTCACATTTAGGGTCGTGTTAGGTTTATGTTAGTGAACATCTGAATGAACTCGAAATCTGTCCTGAAATGTCGCTCACTGGCCCATCACCAGATCTCAGAAACAGCTGGAGCAGCAGAGGCACAAACAAGCCGAGGCACAGAGCAAACTTCAGAAGATTAACACTGCGATTTGTACCAGATGTACTGAGAATTGATGCCGCTGACTTTTAAGCGGATCTTTGTAGCACAAAAACAAGTCGCCGTGCAGAAAAAGAGCTCTCCTGTATGTAGGTTATCTTCAGACATAGCGCTGTGTTATGTGGAGACTTCGGATCCTGTGAGTGTTTTCCACACATGCGTGACTGTCCCTCGCAGCCCAGACCGTATTTTTATGTCATGAGTGTTTCCCGCAGAGACATCAAAAGTGAGCCGAGTAGTTCCCGGCAGCACTGGGGATGGTTTGGACTTGCCCCCTGCAGATATGTTCTTTCCTTGGCTGCGAATCAAATGTGTCTGGCTAATTATAGCAGCTCACCGCCCAGGATGACTGCAAACATCTGGTGTTGTGTGCATTTTTTTGCCCTGCCATTTTTTGACGACTCCTGCTGAATAAAGTTCACTAAGAGGCAACATTTTGTTTTTGTTATTTAATCTGTGCTCTCTGCTGTTTTCTGTTCGTAGCTCCACCATCAGGTCACGCAGCTTATTCTGATGAGAGGAGAAAACACTGCAAGCTGTCAACATTTTAGGGACTGAGGGACTTGATACTGAACAGCTGTAAACAAGCAATTTAAAACTTATTTTTGACCATAATGATGCACTTTTACTGGTTTTAACTTCACATGTGAAAATTTTAAGCTTTTTTCCATTTTAATTTAATTACATAAGCAATTTAACAACATCACTTTGTGCTCCAGGAGATTGTGTCACGTTGTAATGGGAGAGGGAGAATAACATAACAAAATGTGAGCTCTAGCAGATGAAGAAAAAGTACACAAACATCCATCCATTTCAGGGGGGACTGAAAAAACTAAATGACAAGAGAAACACAGCTACCAAAGAAAAACATGAAAAGTAATACAGTAATAATAGTAAACATGAAAGAACAATGATAATTAATAATAATCTTTGTTTTAATAAATTTAGTTATACGGTACAATTCTTAACAAAGTTACAAAGTGCTCCACTCAAATTTCTATTACCTTGGTACAACTGAGTTGTACAGCGCAGTACAGAATGGAGTCATGCCACCAACTGATTATGAACTATCAAAGATTTATTTAACTTAATGTTAATCATCGTGTGTGTGTAACTCCATATCAGTGGACAAATGTAATAGATATAATGTGCATGCAACAAACAAATTAAGACAGCCCAAATAAAAAGAAAAAAACAGTCAGAATCAGGTGTTCTGCATTTCTAACCTTGTCCTTAATCTCCACCCAGGAAACTCCTGCAACACAATGAAAACACACACACAGCAAACCAGCATAAAAATCCAAGAAATTAATAGCCTGAAAAACACAAGGTAAATAATAAAAAATAAATATTTTAGGCACTAATCCTCAACAATACAAAGGTTTTAATCTTTCATAACAGAAAAAAATTTAAGGTTTTTAAATTAGATGATTTTCTATCTTTCACTCTTTTTTTTACGTAAACACGTCAAGCTTGTACGTTTTATTATTCTAATGTGAGCATATTGTTCATGGCAGGGGATGTTTTGAACTTTTGGTTCAATAAGCTAACAGTTGACAGTAAAACTGTACTTCAGCAAATCTAAAATCTAAATCTGTGTTTAAGGCTAACTTAAGAACACTAATGTGCCCGTGCTAACATTGCTAACACTAACACAATGTTTGGTTTGTTTGCAGTAAGCTATGTTAGCTTAGCTTGCTATCATGCTAACATTTCCTATTTGGCTGTAAACACAACATGGTCAATGGTAAACAGATTAGTCCTTTTATAGCACTTTTATTCTCTACACGAGCGCTCAAAGCACTTTACAAAACTTGCCTCATTCACTCATTCACACAAGCACTTTTCTATTCTTTCTATCATACATTCATGTTTCAGTGGATGCATCGGAGAGCACCTTAGGGTTAATGTGGAAACTTAAGCAACTTAAGCAAAGGCTGGACCACTACATGTACTTTAAAGTTTGCCGAGATATTTAAGTCTGATCCAAAGTGACTAATCACCAGCGATTAGTCCAGTGATCTTCAAATTATTTTCCCGGGTCACAAAACTTGAAAATGAAGGACTAATCATGCACATTTGGGGCAATTATCTTGTGCCCACTAATGACCTGAGCCAAATTACAATGAGTCAAACAGCAGATTAAGCCTAAACCTCACAATCAAACACAGCAGTGTATGCAGGCATCATAAGGAGAGAGTTCACTTAGAGTCTCCTGGGAAAATGTGGACAACATAAAGCTTCTTGCTAAAAGATGAAAAGTGCCACAAGTGAAGTAATCAGAGTTTTTCTTTCTTTCTTTCTTTTTCCAGTTCATTTGGGACTAGCAGGGTATCCTGTGGTATCTGGGCTGCAGATACTACACTTAAGAGACAGATGTCTGCTGCCCAGTCTCAATGAGAGAGCCCTAATCACTGAGCCCACTGACATGGAAAACTGCCAACAGATCACAGTGTCTCTGAACCTGCTGGCCTGGGATGGCAGCATTGATCAACAGCAGCCAGCTGATTATATCATGGTGGAAAATTTCAACAGGGTGTACCGAAAGCAGGGGCATCATGGAAATTATTTTGGAAGGGTAAGGGGGTCTGGATATTTCTGGAAAAACAGTCTCTTACTTCACAGTGCATTACTGTAAATATACTGTACGATATAATATCAAATAAACTCTGTACTAATTAGATGTAGCAGGTGCAGGAAGCAGCCCAGCTGGATGCAAGAATTTTTCTTCCTGACCTAAGAACAAAAAGTTACTTTTAGAACTTAAGACCATCGTGACCTGGCTGAGTGGGAACCTATACAGACATACTCCCTTGCAGTTTGGGACGAACACCCTTCAGTTAGTGCAGCAGTATGAAAGGGCTACAACAGCAGAAGACCATACCAGGTGCCACCCTGGTCAGCTAAGAACACAAGCTCACCAAAACTGTACATCATAAGGCTGGAAAAGTGTTGCCTGGTCTGACGATGCTCGCTGTCTGCTGCTATATTCAGATGGTAAGGTCAGAATTTGGCATAGGCAACATGAAAGCATGGATCCATCCTGTCTTGTATGCACAGTTCAGGCTTCTGCTGGTCTAATGGTCTGAAGGATATTTTCTTGCACACTTTGGGCCCCTCAGTACCAAGTGATGTACCTAAAGAAGTGGCCAGCTAGTGTTTCTGTCTGTGTTACCAAAGACATATTTGTTTTTATGAGCTCCAACCAAACCACAGTTTATGGCTGCAAACAGACTGCTTTTTGTTTGACATGTCGTTACGTGTCAGCCACATCTCCTGATGTATGTTTAAAGGGACATGAGGTCTGTTCATGATTAAAAACGTTAAACCTTTTCATTTTTAAATGGTTTTGTTTTTGTTCCTGGTAAAGTTCTCAGATTCTTGTCGCCAACAGCCCCCCCCCCTCCCCCACCTCAACCAGTTTTACGTAAAACCAGAGATTTAACCTTATGATGGTGGTTTGAGCTCAAATACAGTAACCCCTAGTTAGTACCGCATCATGATTTTACTGGGTTAAATTGTTTCATAAAGAACACATTGCATAACTGTAAATTAGTTAGGCATGACTCAGATGATTCAGGTGGGTATAGTGAAGTTTATTTCAAGTGTTCTCTGCATGAATGACGCAACAGTTTGCCTTAATTTAGCTAAACCTTGCTCTGTTTTCAGTGTAAAGTGAGGCTCTTGTGTGTAGGTGGTGGGCTCTGTATGAAAACAGGTATCAGTGGGATGGAGGCTGCAAAAGGTCAGGTCCTGAGTACGTGTTGCCATGGCTGCGACTGCCTTAGTTGGCCTTGGTCTCAGAGAGCTTTTGCCCTTTAGTTAAAAGTCAAGAATAACCTCCACGTAAGCTGACAAGGGAGATGAGGGTGATGTTGGGTTTTTACCGGAGGACTGAAGTGATTCATCGTTTAACTGTTAAACTTTAAATTCTGCAGTGAAAGGAACTGTGATAATGAAGGCCGAGATAAGATGATATCCCTCAAGAGCAAATTTACATAAAAGACGTGCCACACAGTAACCTCAGCCTTCAGCATTTCAGTATTAGTTGTTCACAGAGACAAAACTGGTGAATAATCAGATTAAAGATCATGTCGAGGAAAGCTGAATGAACGTGTTTTTATGAACTACAGTAGAAAGATGCTTTACTGTACTGTCAAAGTATTGTACATCAGTGTTGAGCAGTTAGTTTCGTATAGCTTCTTAGGAAGAATTCAAGTTTTAACTATTAGGGGTTATGTCTTCCTTTTATATTTTATTTTCCATTGCTGTAAGAGCTCTGTAACAACGAAATTTCTCATCCGTGGGATAATAAAGGTTTATTCTATTCTATTCTATTCTATTCTATTGAATAAAAACTCAAATTAAACTACTGTAAAAGCTACTTTATTCCTACTTTTTAGAGTCTTGCCATAAACTATCTACACAGCAAAAAAAGTCTAAAACACAGATTAACAACCACCATAAAACACATTAATAAAGCTTGACTGTTTCTATGCCATGGCAATGCCGCCATGATTTAGGCTTAAATTTCAAGTGTTACTCCTGTTTAGCACTGCGCTAGTTTTTTAACATCAGACTAAAAGCCCACAGAAATACAAATTTTTCTGCCATGACCAGTGATACAAGTGCTGGGTCACTGACCATCGTTGCTGGTGTTTGTGGCCTGTGTGACTGTGGCTTTAACACAGTCACACAGGCCACAAACACCAGCAACCACTTGCCAACTGGTTGGGGAGAACAATTTTCCCACATGGTTGTGGATTTAGTCTCTTGGCCTGTGTGAGTGAGGCCATTTTCACGTAATCCTATAGCATTACACATTTATTTATCCAACACTTAAACTTGTGATTATACTTTCCACATCCACTAGGGTTTGCTAGGGACTCCATTGTGCCTGGGTGAAATTTCAGGTGCTGGACAAGTTAACATTGTAACGTAAATTTCTCATTATCAGTTGGTGAATATGGGGTCTGTGTGGCACAGTGGTCAGTTTTCAAAATAAAAGACCCCTTGCAGACTAATTGCCTTCTTGCTCCCTCTGCATGTACTCTGAAGTCGTGCTAAAGATAGAAACAAATGTCAAAGGCATGGACCTGTTTCAGTGGTTAGGTCTGTGCAAGCTGCAAAATTAAGGGACAAATTTAGCCAGCACATGATGCCTGAAATATACTTCAGCTGAATATCGATGTCGTAACTTACAGTCTAACAGAAAACCCTTTTAACCCTACACCAACGTAACCTGAGAAATGTAAATACACATTAGGTCGACAAGACCTAAGCGAGTGATTGGCGTGAAAGGTTGCGTGTGGGGTTAAGAGGAGCTTCTGGTTTTGTTGTAAGTTACGACATTGATTTCCCGTAAGAGTCTAAATCATGCATAAGGCAGGGATTATACATTCCACGCCTGCTAGTCCATTGGGGTCATACGATGAGTGTGACGGGCTACCTCTTTTCTCTGACTATGTCTGTAGTCCTTGATGTTCGCAACAGAGTATAATCAACCCTTACGGCTGCTTGCAGTTTTGGTAATATTGTCTCTAGGAAAACTTTGTCTGAAACTAGGTTCTTTTCGCTTAGTGGTATTTATATCTAAGTTAACAGTAGCCAACGCCTCCTTTTTTATTGTTCTGCTGAATGAGGCAGAAACACAATGTTTCAGTGACTTTGTTGTGGTTTTTACCTCTTTCATTCATGCAAAGCGAGCAGTATCTTGCACCTCATTTACAGTAAAAAGTGGACACATAAGCTTCTGTGAAGTACTCTGGATTTGTTTTTCTTTAGGCAGAGAGGGGAAAACCAAGTACTATAATCTGATAAAGTCACTGAAGCACACAGACATGTGGAGCACTGCTTAAAAACATCCACCCTCCCAAAAATCTAAGTGGATTAAAGCCATCAGAGGGGGAAAAAACCCAAAAACGTGTTTCCATTAGCCTTTGTTAATTGATTTTCCCAGTAGAACTGCTGTGCAGATAAAAAAAAGGTTCCCACATGTGCACCATTAAAGCCCAAATACGTGGACTCCTGGCAGGAGGCGCAGTGACACTGTGGCTTCTTTTTGAAAACACCCACAGGTAAGCAGAGAAACAGACGACCAATTATGAGCGGCAGCAGAAGATCAGCATGTTCCGGACTTCCTCCCTCTAACCTGGCCTGCTGTCAAGCTGCTTGTGCTTTGCCCCCCGCCTCTGTCTGCCTCCTCACATCTACTTCACAATTACTGCCTGTCTGATGGAGTGCTAGTCACTGCAGCAATCAAATCAGTCTTCAGGTCCGCTCATGAGTCTCTGCTGTGGATCTGCGATGTGTGCCAAGCTGCTGCCGCGTGGGTCAGGGAGGCTTCAAGTACAACCAGCAGTCACTTCCTCTGGCCAGATCATCACAAACAGCACAGTGAAACACAGTGAAAAGAACAACAGACATAGTGAATCCAGTGTCTTTGACCTGCACTCCTTCATATGGCGAACAGGGGGCAGATCCTCTGACAGATGAAAAAGTCCTACAGTGCTCTGCAGTTCACATGATTTATTATTGAAACAATGCATTTCTCTAATACTTTTCAGTGTAAGTTCCCAGTTTAAAGTTTTCTTTAACAGAGCATGATATTCATTTTTAAATTTATGGTCCCATTTACAGCAAAACAGACAATAAAGTAGAAGCTGAAGGTTATGAGTTAGTACCATATGAGCATCCATTTGCCTCTGGAAGATTACTGTGGCTATGTCCACCTTTTACCTCCAGTCTGTGAGTTTGACTCAAGACTAGGAATAGTTTCCTTTTCAGATCTGGCTCCAGATAAGGAAAATACTGAGATTTATTAGGCACCAGTGCTGACAAGGCTCCTATTGAACCCCTCACTGGTTTTATTTGCAAAGGCCAGTGAATGAGAAGAGAAGAAGAAGTGTATTTATTACACAAACGTAGCCAAAGTCCTTCATTACAGCAGCCAAAAGTGACTCAGAATCTATAGCAAAATAGCTTAAATAAATTATCAAATTAAATTACATTTAATTCATTACATTTTATTTAATATGAAAAAACAAGACAGATTCAGTTACTTTCATTTGCCAAAGATTTAAACAGCGAATTGTTCTGCATGTCGGATTTCACATACAGTAGACTTTGTGTCGGATGGTCTTCCTGATACAAAATCTTCCATTTTCCCAGGTTTGAGACCACCACAACATCACGAGGCTGTTGTTTGTGACAAAACAAATCATATAAAAATTATTATATCAGCTGTACTTAATCAAGATGTCACAAAAAGTAATACTTTGGTACCAGATTGATTCCAAAATTGATTCTGAAGGCACTGAAGACACGACACTATAACAATTTGTTGCTTTTAATTATATAATTAAAAAGTTGCTGGTGCTTTTTTTGTGCCAAATTTGGTCATTGTATATTTCAAAAGTAGAGTTACTGACAGTTTTTTGGAAATGTCTCATATAATCACATCACAGAGAGATTCCAATTACATTTTAATGTTGGTTACGGGCTTAAAGAGCCCCAGAACTAAGACTGATGATTTAGTAGAATAATAAAGAAATGCAAACATGACATCTAACAATAGTCAAAAATGTGGGACTAAAGCACTGAAAAAGCAGTAAAAACAAACGGAAAACACTTAAAAACTCCAAAGTTACTCAATCAGGGGCAACGAACATTTTGATCAGCTCCAATTTACAAAAGTGTGCAAAAGAATTTCTCAAGAAGCATGTGGCTGAAATCGAGATGTGGTAATCTGCGAGTGTATCCCCCACTGAAACCCAAAGATGATCAACAGAGTGACAGAAGAGCAGCTCCCTAACAGTTACTGTTAAGACCATAAAAGTAGAAAAGAAAAAAAATTTCCATTTGTGCTTTTCTACTTAGTGAGGCATTTTGGGAAGCAGGTACAATTTGTCCTTCACCAACCCCGTAGCCTGCATTGTTCATTCAGTCTGTGGCCAAACTCAGGCTGCACATAAGCAATGACCATAAATTAAAGTGTTATTAAAGTTGTATAAATAATTTCTCTTTAATAAATAACCAGGGTTTAAGCTTTCCGTGGTAATATTATTGTGTTCTTTTTCTGTTTTAGAGCTCCTTCTGAAAGGAAATTGGATCTGCTTGTTTGCTGTGCAATGTTGATTATTTATGTTTAAACAGAAACACTGGGTTTTTTTTTCAGGTTTGATTGTGTGTTTTTCCATCATCCAGGCCCGAGTGTGAGAACTCAGGATGGATCAGATTAAGTGTGTCGACCGCGTGTGGCTAAAGCCCTGCTGTGACCTGAGGATTTTTCCACACGCTCAGACATATCAGTCACTCTTCTGTCAGCATTGCCCTGCATGTTCACCGCATGTGACAGCACAAGAAACCATAAATGCAGAAACGTGGAAGAAAACAACCGTGGCACTCATTCTAATACCTGATGTGACTCTGGTATTTTTATTGGCTTGTAGTTGCACGGGGCCGTACAGGATTGCTATAAACGGTGACAACAAAACAATCGTCACCTCCCATTGTGAAACATTTCTGAGCAGGCAGTGTTGCTTATCATAAAAATGCTCTTATCACTAATCCTATTGCTTTACCTTGGGGAAATCCTTTTTCATGTGCAATGCGTTCTTGTTTTGAAGTCTTAAGAACAAAACATTTTGATCCACTTGGACTGGAAACACTAATGAGTAACATTTTTTTTCTTTCTCAACACTGCAGGTTGTGAAATGCACCAAAGGCAGCGTGCATAAGCTGAATAATGTTGCTCCAGACTGAATACAATCTCAACACTTTTTTAGATTAAAATAAGAATCATTTAAGCATCCTTCTTGACTTCTAGAAAAGGATACTGACTGCACTTCACTAACTCATGATGCACATTTTCCCAAACCCATGCTGGCAACGAGTATCTGCATAGTCATGAAGTCAGGAGTGTATGTGATGTGATAAGGCTATTAGCGGAGGATCTGGCCTCTTTAAATAACCGGGGTTTAAGCTTTCCATGGTAGTGCCATTGATAGAAAGAGAACCGGGGAAAAAGCTGGCTAGGTGTTGGGAGAGGGCATGGATTAGTGGTGCAGAGGTGGAGATATGGTGCCACACAGGAGGCGGGTGGGTGATGAGAAAAAGCTGACTCAGTGGGACAGCGAGGGAACATCCTGCCTTGAGCACTGTGTGGTGTTAAGAGCCTGACTCACATGCACAGTGAGAATATCGTGCACTGGAAAACTTCTTAGTGTGTGTGATCCAGCTCCTGAATTATAACCACGGGCGTAAATGGACCGGATGCACTCTTCCTTATCCTCCTGGGGTTCATATGTGATGTTTGTCAAATTTCAGTCGAGTTAGACAGAAAATCAGGTGCCGACTTAAACCATTTAACTCTGCTGGGTTTCCATGTTTCTCAACCTAGCGTCTTGGAGGCTTTCACCTCTTTTCAGAGGGGAGGGATCAGGTGGAAAGGATTATGTGTTCACTAAAAAAAAACTCTGCGTCAAACCTCAATTATTCCCAAACCGCAGTCCTGCAAATTACGGCGCTGTTTCATAAGAGTAGCTGGGAGCTCCTGTACAGGGGGAGGAACCAGCTGGAGCCTCAGCTGCACCTCAGCTCTCCTTGTTTTCCATCATTGATGTAGCATGCAGATCAGGCCGAACTGAGAAGGGCCACAAGAATGTGCCCCAACACGAAAACAGAAGGGGTCCTGCCAGTAAAGATTAAAGTCAGGGGGGTAAAAATGGAGACAGACATTGCAGATTGTTAGATTGGTAAACTTGTTGTAATAGGATTTAAAATGTGCATCAATAACTTATGAGGCTTTTTAGATTTATATGTAAACTTAACATGGTTTTAACATCTGATCAGTTCTGTCACAGCTCTCTCAAATTTATAGCTCTTGTGGTTAAACAATAATCAAAATAGTAGTTATGGGTCAGTTAATCGTTAGCTTCAGCAGTCCCTTCATTGGTCAGCTGACTTACACAAAGGCGTTATTCACATCCCGACCCAATATGGTCTAATGCACATTACATAAGTCTCACTTAAGTCAAACAAATCCTGCAGCTCCCTTTTTGCATACTGCATTTATATAAATATACATAAATGGGTGATGTGAATGCACTTGGCAGCTGGATTTAAAGTAAATTATGTGACCTCAAAGTGATTCTGAGAAAAGGCTCTTAGGGTGGAGTTGTTACGTGTTACTCTCTCAGTTAGTGCTGAGCCTCAGAGCGTCACCTTGAAACAAATCAGAGGCGGTGACATCATGTGGAGCAGTATTCGCTGCTGTGCCTGCCAAAAGGCCTTTAGCGGGATTACACTTCAGGTTTGGCAATGAAGTGGTTTCTGTGACGCCAGAAATTTAATTTTGCTATCTAACCTCTCTCCAGCCATTTAACTTGATTAAGACTCACATGGTTCCTGTTTCTTTCTATTCAGTATAATAAAGCTTTTTATTACCCACGACAATTAACTTTGCAAACTTACAGGACATTTTTTGTGGGTGGGTACGCTAAACTCAATTATGCTCAGTATTAATTTTATCTCTTTGTAAGTTTATTGGTGCGGTCCTCCAGAACAGTCCCAGTTTCTCATGTGGCCCCCTGGGAAAATTAATTACCCACCTCTGGTCTAAAGCAACCCACAGTGCTGTAGTGGAAATCTTTTGAGACTGGGTTCACTCATGCAGTAAGGACCAAGGGGCGCCTTTAAGAGTTCACATAACAAAGAAGCCTCAATTGTATGAATGTAATGACTCAGCTTCTGTGTGGAGGCATCGAGGACTATCGGAGCTCCTCTTTTAAGTGAACTGTGCTTGGTCCCTCTGGGAAGTGGCCTCTGTAACCCCTCCAATGAAACAAAATGTTCTACAGCTGCCATAAATAACAATTTAGTGGCGTCATTATAAGATGATAAAGGTATTAATGTCATGCTTTTAAATTGGGGAATACAATACTGCCTGTGTTTTGGAAGTTTTTCTTGTTTATAAGCCTTCTTCACACATGATCTCAGATCATTTTGAGAGAATAAGTTTTTTGTATAGTTGCAACACACAAAGCAGGAAATAATCTGATGCAGATGGCTTCACAATGCTGGGTGTGGTTTAGATACAGGTGCTCCCTGGGTAGAGTGTGTATCCAACCACTGGCGGGTAACACACTATGCTGTTACATGTGCTATCCAACATTACAAAGACTTTGTGTTCAGGATCTAGCAGTGTAAAGACCAGCTAACGTCCACTATGACTTTTTTTGTGCGTTTGCATCCTCACACTCAGCTGAAAAAAACGTTCTTGTAAAGAGCTGCAGTGGAAGTGAAGCGCAGCTGTAGATGTGGTTAAGAGCTCAAAATTTGTTTAATAAAATTATTTTTGACACTTACGTTGAAAACTTTGAAAAACTGAAAAATATGAAAATAAGTCCTTCTTAATTTTTATTCAGTGTACGTTTCCTGGGGGCAGAATTGGAAGTAACACACAAACTTCAAACGGGACATTAGAATAATTTCATGTTGGTATCTTTTTTTTTTTTGCCTGTCCTGTTTGGATCTTTAGCCATCAGAACTGTTGTCTGAAGGCCCAGAAAGATGCCAAGTGGATTTACTTTACCAACTGGATCATCATGGCCTTGCCATATTGGTCCATTTGATTGACCTTTATTATAATTATGTATTTATTTGATTTGATTTTCCAGTTGTTACAGACGGGACAGACATGACTGGGGGATAGGACAGGGAGAAAGAATGAAAGAAAGAGAGGGAGAGAAAGAAAAATAGAGGGGAGACGAGATGGTGAGAAAGGGGGGAAGAGAGAGAAAAAAAGAAAGAAACACAAACAAAACACCTGGATCACCTGTATGGGGATAAGAAAAAACAGATGAGAAAACAAACAAAACAGAGCAACATAATAAATACAACATCATCACAATAAACTAGTTAACAGTAGATACTAAATATTACATGTTATTGTGCAGCACGCAAGATCGACAGCACAAAGTGTGCTCCGAGGTAGCAGCCAAGAAAGGTATAGTTTGTGTCTGTGAAAACCTGTGTGTACACCTGTGTGGATCGGCACGCTTGTATTCAAAAGGTTTCTCCATGTAATGATCTGCTAGGGAGTGTGGGGAGCCATAGCCCCATCCCCCAGGGTATGAAGCAGGTATGGAGGAGATCCAGGCCCCAGACATCCAGAGGCCCCAGAATACGAGGACCCGAGGAGAACCACCAGGAGGACAACCGTGCCACCCTCCTGGGAAGAGCTGAGGAGAGCCCCAAATGTCTTTTCTGTGATTACTTTAAATCATTGGTGAGATGATAATTTGTTTTATCAAACTCAAATCAACTCACTCGCACAAAATTAGTTTAATTTACTGCAATCTCAAGTCGGGTGTCTCAGTACACACACATCCAAAGAACAAACAAAACAACACAGTGTTTGCACAGCGGTGCCATTAGTGGCACCATACTCACTGACTGATACAGACACTAGCTGAAGCCGACTGAAGCTGGGTTTGTGCAGCTGAGCTGTTGCTGCAGCTTTCCTGACTCACATTCAGTGCCAGTATGTCTCCTATTGAACATGTCTGGGATACACTGGGTCAGCATGTTCATCAGACGCAGCCACAACCAATCAACACAGCACAGCTGCCGCCTGCACTCACCCAGAAATTAGTTTTCTTCTGAAGATCTGGGACACTATTGTGTCCTTCTTCCTGGATAAATAAAGCTAAATCATTTTTAATACATTGTTTATATAAAACAGCTAAGACATAATTTAGTTGATTTTCTTTTTCATTTAAATGTTGGAAAAAAAAAACTTGGTGGCAACACGCAAGTTTTCGATATTGTTTTGTAAAATCCCAAAGTTCCATGTAAAAGACCTGAGCACATGACACCAGCATGGACTACTTTCCTCTTTTTTATGATCTAATAACTGATATGAAAGGAAAGCTAACATTAGAATATAGAATTTTCTTATTTTTGGTCATTTTTGACTAGAGGCTGAAATAAAATCATCTCAATTTCAACGTCTCTCTGATCGAAACTGTTTAAAGCTGTTTCGGGTAGATCTCCTCATGAAACAAAACACTTTTGGAATTAAAGGCTGAAATAGGATTATTATATATTTGGTTTATTGTTTACAGTTTATGTAGGTTTTAAAAATCTATCAGTTTTTCTTTAAGTCTCAGCATCTTGCCAAAAATATTAACCTGTGTTTTGTCCCTTTTAGGCCTTCATCTGTATGTAGGCCGTGTCAGCTGAGCGAGCGTCACTGCAGGCAAACAAAGCTGAAATTCTTTTCGGACGTCTGCTGATGGTGCAGGCCCGGGCAGACGGTTGCTCATCTGTAGCTCACATTGTTGTACCGCCATGCAATATGAGTCATCGACCACAAGAGATCTCCTCATGGACGCTCCAGAGCTGCCAACACCCACCACCAACGGCTGTCCACTGGGTTATAAAAGCCCTCCTACGTAGAAATAGTCCATGCTGGTAGATAAAAAGCACTTTTCAAAATGTTTTTCTCTGTGTGTGTGTTATTGTGTCTGTTCATGTAAGAAAAACTAAAAAATATGTGAGGGGAACAGATTGTGTTGTCATTGTAAACTACTGTACACTTGTCTCTCAATAAAAATATTTAAAAAAAAAAAAAAAAAAAAAGTTTTTCTTTTATGGGTAAGATTCTATTCAGTAAAGTATTATGTAGCATCCATTAGAGAAACTACTGCTAATTAAAATTTTTATTAGAAGAGCACAACAGCTCAGTCCAAGGAAAATGAAATATTTTTAAAGCACTTTCCTTAAACCTGCATGTATTTGCTTTGGTGTGATCCCACAATGTGGTGATTCTAAAAATAATTAACAGTAGTTTAGTGTTTCTGGCTTGTGAAAAACAGATTTATTAAGCCCAAGATTTTAATATATTTTAATATATTATGTATTGGTTTTGGTAAATTCTTCTTAAGAAATTTTTTTTTCTCTATTTAACTTCAGTGTTGGTGATGTTTTCCCACAGACTGTACACTAAAATTCCTTTGCGCACTTACCAACCAACAGGAACCTCAGAGATCCAGGCCAACCCAAGCCAATATGCTCCCTTAGGTGAATTCTACTGATATACTTTAATTTACAAACATTCTTACAATTTGGTAATGTAAATCTTAACCACCCATATTGCCATTAAGCTATTGCAGTATAACATCAGTCTAATTATTCCTGTCACAGTACTTTAGTGTTCTGCAGAAATCATGGTACCCAGCATTACTAAGGACACTGAAACCATGACGAGCTTTTGCATCTAGTTTTTAAACATAACCTTATTTGACTGCAACTGCAAAACAAATGGATATGTGTTAAGGATATTATCTGCTCAAAGTCAACTGTCCCAATGATGATCAGTTCATTGATCCATTTCTGAACAGCAAAGTGACCTGAGCCAAAGGCCATCGTCAAATGACTCTGTGGCGGGGGCGTGGTTTGCTGGCCTGCTGCAGAGGAAGGGTGACACAGTGAGCTTTCTGGGCGGCACGGAGGTGGGGAGGCAACAGGTGTATGGGACTGTGTTTATGTCTTTTTGTGTGCCCACAGTGAGCTGGAGCAGATGATGCTGGCAGAGAGACGGAGTGGCTGAGTCCGAGTCGGGTGCCAAAAGATTATTTTCAAAATAAAAAGACACTAAGCATAACCCGTGTGTGTGTTGGTCCTGTGTCACAGACTACCATCAAAATTACAGTAGTTGCCTATCTGTCTTCAGTGGTCTGCTGCCAACCCTGCCAACCAACTACAGCTTCTTTCCTCACCACCACCACGCTTTTTTCTCTGCTTTAAGAACTGGAATGTATCTTTTGTTTGAGAATGTGATAACTGTAACCCACATAATATCCTTAGGGATTAATAAAGCATGCTGATTCTGATTCTGATAAGATTGCTTAAAAATTCCTTTTTTCACCTAACAAGTGCAACAATCTGTGTGGAAAGTGTTGTCAATCCTTTATTGTTATTAGGGAGGCTTGCTTACACATAAAGTAAGTACTTCAAAACTGATCATGTATAAATCAGTGGATGAACAAGTTTAACATCCTGAGTAAGTCACTGAAACTGGTAACCAATAGAAAACCCCTATGCTTTAAACAGATTTTAACTTATTTTCATTTATGGTGTCTATTATTATTTTGTCACAGTTTTACATTCTTAACCGTTTAGCTTTATTTATCTATGCGTGTATGTATTTTTCTATGTATTTATGTTTAAAAAATTTACAAAGGGAAAAAAAAATCAAACCAACATTCGGTAGCCATCTTTGGTGTTTTACTGCCCCCTGCTGGGAAACCCCGTGCACATGCTAAACCTACGTCACATCCGCACAGTCTCCAGTTGAATTCAGTGGACGAACATGGCGGTGCGTTTGATTAATCTGCTACCATCCAACCTGAAATATGAAGTGTTTCAGCTTTCGCACACCAAGTTATGACTTTGAAGCGGGTAGGTTACGTTACAATTTACTTATTTTTTACATTAGTCGCGTTTTAAAGTTTTACACGCCGCGTTTCTTTTTCGTTTCTTCCAACTGGCTGTCTCACACACATGGCAGACTGAGTTTAACAACAGCCGGTGTTTCTTACTTTGGGCCCACAGGCTGAAAACATTTTACGGTGTTGTGAAAATCCTGCAGACCTTTCCAGCGAGGCTCAGCCTTCGGTGGCTCTGTCCTTTCCTGTTGTGTCTGCTAGAGAAATGTGAGGCTGTTTGAGGCCCTGCTGTGACCCATCATGGCAGGGTTATAGGTAAACCTCAGACAAAGTAAAACAGATTTTAAAGTGAGTGATTTTAGTCATTTTGGTTTTCAGTGTATCAAATAGTTGTCTCTGTACATTTGTGTTTATTCAGGTAGCTGGATTCTGCATTAATCCACAGGGGCAGTGCACGAAGGCTGGCCGCTGCCGTTGATGGCATATGGGTAGTGTTGGGAAGGTTACTTTTAAAATGTATTCCATTGCAGAATACAGAATGCATGCCCCAACGTTTCTTGCCAGAGACAGAGAGAGGCGTTGAAAGGCTGCCCCAACGGAACTTATTGTTTTCGGAGGAAAACACGAACACGGAGTACGGAGTACAGTCGAGTCTTAATAGCTTACTTACAACTGGGCTCGTCAGGCTCTCTTCTTGGCTGCAGTGGTTATTATTATATTTACATGCTTCCAGCTCCCGTTTTTCCTTGATGACAACTCGTACCTTTCCACTCGCCTTTTTCTCCCTCCTCGCGCTCACAGACCCATTACAAAGTAAAACAGATTTTAAAGTGAGTGATTTTAGTCATTTTGGTTTTCAGTGTATCAAATAGTTGTCTCTGTACATTTGTGTTTATTCAGGTAGCTGGATTCTGCATTAATCCACAGGGGCAGTGCACGAAGGCTGGCCGCTGCCGTCGATGGCATATGGGTCACGAGATGTGACCATGGTAATTTCTTCATCATAATCTTCCCTCTTGTAGTTGGTTTGCAGACCTTTCCAGCGAGGCTCAGCCTGCGGTGGCTCTGTCCTTTCCTGTTGTGTCTGCTAGAGAAATGTGAGGCTGTTTGAGGCCCTGCTGTGACCACTCGCTGCAGGGTTGTAGGTAAACCTCTGACAAAGTGGACAGGTTGTTTTGTTTTGTTTTAAGTGATTTATCAGTTACAAAGCAGGCATTCCTTATTTCTGTGCATTACTAATGTTCACACACAGACGGCGTAAAAGACAAGCAGCTTCAAGGTGCGAAAAGATGTGTTAAACCTTCTGCAAAGAGACTTTTGGTCCTGATGAATCTGAAACCTTCAGTATTTCTAAAAAGTTCAAAAATACTGTCAGAAGTAAAGTTAGGTAACATTTCAGGCAAAATTCCTTGCTGAAGTTTACAGATGCTAATATTTGAAATGGATCTCAAACCACGTAAACCTCACATTTATCTTTCTCTGTGTTTACACAGGCGGCTGGCTTCTTCAGGAATGACTCATAAAGAGTAGCACATGAAGATGGGCAGCTGCCATCTTCAGTTCCAACCGCGTGGACCACGAGTTGCAAATAAGGTAATCTCTCCATCGCCGTCTTCCGTCACACATGACGTGAATGTGTAGGTGGTGTGCAGACTTTCCAGCGAGGCTCAGCCTGCAGTGGCTCTGTCCTTTCCTCTTGTGTCTGCTAGAGTAATGTGAGGCTGTTTGAGGCCCTGCTTTGACCGTTCGCTGCAGGGTTGTAGGTAAACCTCCAACATTATTTTACTCTGTTTAAATTGAAGCTGAAGGCTTGTTGTAACACTCGAGCGTTGTATTTTAGCTTCTTTACTGAACCTGTTTTTCTATTTTCTGCACAGGAGAAACCACAGCATGTGTCTGCTGTTGATGTCTCAATAGACGCCAAGTGGTATGTTCACCTGGACATCTCTTAACTGTAATAAGTGTCATAGCAGCAGTTCTGGACTAACACAAAGGCTCTTTCATTAAATCCAGAAGTGCGAATTGTTTTAAGGTCCTCTCACAGAGGCCTCACTCATTACCTACCACTAAATCCTGTGTTTACAAAAAGAATTACGTGTTTAACATCAGTAAGATATTTCTGTTAAATGCGCCATGTTTCAGCATTTAGACGTCAGGTGCAAATAAATAAACAAATGTTTATTTAGTGAACTTTTGTGTGTGTACGTTTAGTCCGGCTCAGTCAGGTTGTTGGGTGATGTCTCTGTTTGCACATAAACAGTTCTGTAAATGAAACCTGTGCTTCTCGTCTTTTCTAGCATGGCAGTGCTTCCAGAGAAAAGCTCTCCAGTGCAGATGGTTGTTGTTGCTCAAAGCGCCAGAGATTTAAGAGTCTGGCCTCACAGGTGAGAAAATGAATCCATGAATATCTGACATCTTTTTATTTTTATTTTTTAAAACCATTTTACTAAACTGTCTTTTTTTTTTTTCTTCTTCTTAAATTTGTTCTCTGCAGATTTCATCCAGAGAGCCGGAGAACCAGTTGATCAAGCAAAATAAATAAATATTAAAATATTTTTTATTGCACTGCTTTAGTAATGTACAGGTTGACTGTCATTTGAAGCACTTGTTGGTTAAGTTGACTTGCAGATTTTGTGGTTAAATGTTGAAAGAATCTGTGACACTAAAGAAACTAGAAAAATGTATTTGCACAGAGATAAATCGATTATAATCTGTTCTACGTTTAAACACATGAAAGTGTTCAACCAATTGAAATGAATACTAGAGAAACATTAAAATAAAATCATGAAAATGGATTTTGTTTTATTTATCTTATTCCTTCGAGGAGCTGGAGCAGGTGACGTTGGGAAAAAGTTAAAACTGCTGGCTAAGGCTAAATGTAAATTCAGTAAAATTGTAATTCACATCGTCAGTAATGACACATTAGACCTGGAGTGACATGTTTAGCTGCTTGTTCTCCATAAATTGCTGGCTGTCTGAGTGGTGTCCAAAAAACCGATGTGGGCTTTATAGATAATTGGGAAACTTTCTGGAGGAAACCTGGTCTTGTTAGGAGAGACGGCATCCATCCTACTTTGGATTTTGCTCTGCTCTCATTTCTAGAAATCTGGCCAAATTTATTAACCCTCCAAAACGTGACTATCTAGAGTTGGGACCCGGAAGCAGAGTTGCAGTCTCACACGCCTCTGCAGCTTCTCTGCTCCTGTTATCCCGCCCAAAACCCCATCCCCTTAGAGCTGGGTGGAGAACTCCAGGCCTGAAGGTCCTGTGTCCTGCAGGTTTTAGATCTCACCCTGGGTCAACACACCTGATTCAAATGGTTAGTTCATTACCAGGCCTCGGGAGCACTTCAAGACAGGTTGAGGAGGTAACTTAACTATTTAAATGATCTGTGTTGAATTAAGGACACATTTGAAACCTGTAGGACACCTTGAGACCTGGAGTTCCCCGCTCCTGCTTTGGACAGAAAACCCAAACAGACTAAAAACCAGCAAAAAAAAAAAGGATTTAAACACAAAATATTACAGAGACAGAACAATACAGTAACCAAAACGGCACTAAGATGTAAAACAGTGAAATACGGATTATTAAACAGAGGTCTCTCTTCTCTGCAGAATTTGTTAAATGCACATTTATCTGTCTACTGATTGAATCTGTGATGGGTAACCAGCTTGTCTTCTTCTGGCTGCTCCCTTTAGAGGTGGCCACAGCAGATCTATCATACTGGTGGTGGCCAGAGGGCCCGGTGGCGCCAGTGTCCGGCAGCCTCACCTCTGTCAGTGCGCCCCAGGGCAGCTGTGGCTACAATCTAGCTGCCATCATCAGTGTGTGAATGGGTGAATCACTGAATGTAGTGTGAAGCGCTTTGGGGTCCTTAGGGACTAGAAAAGCGCTATACAAATGCAGGCCAGGCAGGCCAGATCTTTCCTCTGTCACACCAACATGTCCTCCTTCAATACATCTATTAAATCTTCTCTGTGGTCTTCCCTTTCCTCGCCTGCCTGGCAGTTTCATATTCAGCCTCTTTTTGATACCCTCCAGCCATAAATGGCTTGTGGGGTATTGTCAACACCGTGCTGGCCTGGGTGAAGGGACAGTTTGTGAATGCGATAACTGGAGAACGATTGGAGTTGATTTGATACCGTAGGTACATCTATTGAAAATCTTGTAGACTTCAAATCTCAGTTTTCTGATAAAGTCGTGACTGTGTTAACAAGGTGACAGGATTTTGAAACTAATACCAGAGGTGTATCTAGTAGGATGCTGAGGGGTATGATGGAGTATTAGGGACACATTAAGAAAAAAAATATTGAAAAAAGTACTATTTCAAGATAAAAAGTTAAAACGTGGGGATTACAGTTGTTATTTGAAGACAAACTGTCATGGCTGCTGATGCCCTCTGCAAAATGTTTTGTGTAGATGCTTTGTGTAGTGGGATTAGCAGCTGTGGAGGTTTGTCCCAAAACAACTAATTCTGCCTAAATGTTTAATTCTGCATTACATCCACGTGAGGGCGCCATTGCACTACATGTAGGCACTAAAGGTTAAAGACCTGTTTGACTTTAAAGCGTGACCGTGATCTAATTGGGTTTCTCTGTTTATCTAACACTAATAAATTGATATGACAAGTTTAATGGCTTTTAACGGCCTTTACACAGCAGTGAGACATTTTTAGTCTGTGAACGAGGCGGAAATGAACCAACACCTTTTTAAAGTGTAAATAAACCTATTTTAATGTATCCCAAGAGATTTCCATTTAAAACTGGTTTATTTTTAAGCTATAATTTAATTATTGGTGGTAATAAATTATATGTTTTGCATGGTTTTCTGTGTAAAAAGTGTGTGACGGACGTGACGTGTGAGTTTCGATTTCGTCCTGACTTCCACGGGGCTGTGGAGTAAACAAAGCCGGTGTCATGAAGACAGAGAAGTGAGAAGTAACAGTAAGTTGTGGGTCGTCAGATCCTCGGTGTCTGTCTGTTTCTGGTATCTTTACTGAAACTATGATGGAGTAATCTCAAGAATCAGCAGGAGCAGTGTTCGTAAAAAAAAAAGTTTAGAGGGGTTTAAAAAATGAAGTTTTTGCTTTGCAGTGGCTGCACATCATACCTGCACATCTTTTATTCAGTTTTGCGGGTCAGTAATGCTAATCTGCACATGTTTTGTGTCTATGACTGACCTCAAAGCGCTACTTTCACTTTCGATTAAACTAAGTAAACGCGACAGATCCCGTGCTTTGTCTCTCTGGCACCAGAAAGTAGAAAACAAGTGAGTCTCAAGGGGTTTCCAGCTCCTTCCTGGAGATGCATAAGCAGGGGGGCCTGGTTAGGCGGTTGGGGGTTCCAGGTGTTTCACCAGGTGACAGGACAGCTGAAAAACATCGGTTCATTTCCTCAGACCTAAGCACGGAGGAGGGGAGGTGCTGTAGGTGTGGTGTGCCCCTCTCACCAGCCCGGACAGGCCGTCATCATAGTCCAGGACCAGAGGGTGAGTCCACCTGGAGCTCAGCTGGCCTTAAACAGGGGGTCAGGTGGAGGTGAAGGTGTTTGCTGTGGGTTGGACGTTTCTGTGTGGATAATAATAATTTCAGCCATTCAGGGTGCATTAATCTGTGGTACTTTAGCGCCCTCTGTAGGCATTAGAATGAAATGCAACAACAGTAAAATTGCCTCCGCGCTCCCGTTTTTGTCTTGGACTATGATAGAGTAGCTTTGCATGATTCACAGGTCAAAATAGTCTTTCTTTATCTGATCCTGGGTCCTCATGCAGACCCTCAGTTCATCCTCTGAAACAAGCTGTGCAGTGAATATTGTTGTTTTTACTTCAGTTTTATTTAATTTAGTTTGCAGAGTGGGTTTATTTACCAGCACTAGGTGAGAGGAATAAGGGATTTGATTATATGTTATTACAGTGAATCAGGACACTTTAACGCCCAAGTTGAGGCTATAAAATAATTTTAACATCTTTTTTTTAACAGTTCCTGCTGAGTTTAGCAGACTGATGTGCTGCAGATCGATGATCAACAGTATCATTTAACCGTGAAAATGTCTGAGGTAACTTGAACATTTACTGTTATTTATGTTCTATTAGGTCAGATTTATCCTTTATGTATTCATGCTGTTGGTCCTTCTCTCCCTCTCCCTTGTCCTCAGATGGATTTCCCAGTGGAGGCAACACTACATTTGAAAGAGTTTCAAGATGAGAGAGAAGTGAAGAATATCCTCAGGTTGCATGGCTTTGAGATGCATGATCTAGGAGAAGGTCAGGTGCGTGTAAAGGGTCATTTTTCTAAGCTCAAAGAGGTAAAGGCTAAATTAGAACAGCTTCCCTTATCACAAACCAAGATGTCGCCATCCTCTTCATCCTCACCAACCCCAGTTGCATCTTCTGGAGCCATTCCCAAAAACTACAGTCACAGAGACAAGCCCCCACACGCTGCTCTATCTTCCCCCACCTCCTCCTCATCATCAGCGCCAGGCCCTTCTCGTAGCCATCCAGCCTCTCATGGGTACGCTGCAGGCTCGTCCCCAGACCAGCGTGGTTCCCTCAGGCACGGAGAGAAGACTTTTGTCATTGATGCAGATGTGTTCAAGTATGCTGACCGGTTCAGGAAAAAAGAAATGGACAGCATCCTGATCAGCCATGATGTGAAAATGAAAGCACAGGATTGTGGTGATATGGTCAACATCACTTTAACGGGGGGGAACTCAAAGATAGCACTGAGTAAAGTGCAGAGCCTTATGGTTTCTCTTAGCAATACACTACGCACACAGGAAGTTCCTCTGCAGGACATGTCTGATGATGGCAAAATGCTTTTAACGAAAATTAAGAAAAAAGGAAACGTCGACGGTTCGGTGCTGGTGTGCGAGATGGGCGACAGGCTTCATCTTATTGGCTCATCTCGCGAGAGCTTCTTGTTAAAGCAGAGGTTGCTGGATGGGCGTGACCAGCACGGACGCACGGGGAGAGCCTCAGCTAAAGGCTCCAGAGGAAGGAGCAGCTCCGCTCCACCGACTAATCGCAAGAGCACAGAAACAGCTGCCAACCCTGATACATCGCCCGGTGGAGCCACAGGTTACTCCCCATCGAAGCACCAGGATGATGAACAGAAAGATGCCACAACTGGGCGGGAAGTTGATGCTTTCCACAGTCGGCCAAGAGTGTGGTCTCTGTCCCGTGAAAATAAAGATGCAAAGAGGGTCAATGGTAACCCGAAAGAGAGAGAAAGTAAACCTCCACCTCAGAAGTCATCCAGGTTAAATAACCTTTTAACATTGAATGAGATAAAGAACAAATTAAAAAAGATAAATAGAAATTTTAAAAAGAAGTGAGAGAGAATCTCTCTTGACACAAAACAGAGCACCGCTGCTCTTCTTGTGTGTGAGTATTTAAAAGGGTCTAAATGCATGTTTTTTTTTTTCTTACTGAGTACCTGTGTGGTGTTACACCACTAATCCTGAAACCAGGGCTCAAGCTTGAAAGGAATATGCGTTTGCCTTTTAAGGAAATGCAACCTGGATCAGTGGTTAGCTTAGCCTAGCATAACGACTGGAGAATGACAATAAACCTGTTTGTTGTTTATTTAATCCAGACAAAACACGTGTTTTGTGGGTAGAATATGTCCTAGCCTGGTGCTGTTTCTGCAAAGAATAATTTGACATTTAAAAAAAACAAAAGATTTAAAATTAATCTACATATTCTGAAAAGAGACAGAAGGTTTTATTTTATTTTTGCAGATGCCACCAGTGTGTCTGACTTGGCTCTGTTAAACTAACAATACTGAAACAGAGCTCATCATTCAAACGTCTAAAAGCATCTGAAACCAGAAGTAATAAAATGTCTGCATAAAGCACGAGACTGTGGACCTCCCCACCACTAAAAAAACACACATCAGTTTCCTGTTTAATAATTACATACAACAACAGAGGAGGTAGAGGTGAGCCCTTCCTTCTTCCCCTTTTCTGAGACTGCTGGTCAATATGTAGTGGATGGAGCCACCCAGTGATTAGTCATTTTAACGAAACAGCTCCATCCTAACTTTTTTGTTATTATCTGAGGAGTTTCAAACCTCACTGTTACTTAAAATTAACTAAATGAATAAATAGTTTGTGTAGTGTTGTGAGCAAACTTTCAAAATGCAAAGAAATGTGAATCAATGTTCTGTTCAAACAAGAAAACAAAAGCTGTTTTCATGTTTAAGGAGCTTAAACCAAAGGACTGTTTCTGTTCATTTTCTGTTGATGATTGAACTGTTTTATTGCTGCTTTTTTTACACTCAGACTTGTTAGATGATGGTGTAATCTGTCAGTCGAAGGTCAGGCCGATGGCCGGGTCAGATCTAGTTATCCTCTGGTGACCCTTGAATGAAGGCGGTCATTTATGCTGTTCAGACTTTGGGAGATTTTCCAGAGGTTCATTTGGATAAAGTCCAGACTGCTTGAATAATGAAGGTTTGTGCCTTAAACCTATCAATGCTGGCAGATACACCACTACCAGTACGCCTATCTTTATAATATCAGCTGTGTAGATGTACCAGTTTATCTCCGTTGTTTACCTTTAACTTTTTTTAATACTTTAAGTGTAAACATTGATTTATTTCTGTTTTGTGGTGCAATATTCTGATTTTGATTCTGACACAACACTCTTCAAAAGTAGATTTTTTAAACATTTTAAACACTAAAAATAAGCTTTACATAAAAAGGATTACACACTGACATGTGCAGAGGAGGGATAATGGATATACTGGACATGCTTAATATGAAGGGGTAAAAGAGGAAGACCAGGATGTCGTGACGGAGGACATGCAGAGGGTCGGTGTGACAGAGGGGGATGATAAGGACAGGGAGGACAATGAGACTAACTGAAAATACCATGACTCTGTATTTAATAGTTAATGAAACGTTTTTATTGTCAACTCAGTTGACTGACATCTCTTAATCGTTAGTTTTGATGGTCGCACCACCATTGTTTAATATTTTCACACATCAGTATTTGCTCTGGATCATAATGGCTCACTGAAATGCAAAGTATGTGAATGTATAAACCAGTGAATAAAAAACAAGCACTGTGCACATTTTAAGGTTACGCGATGTTTATGAAATGTGATGCATCTGTGTTTTTCTTCTGGATCTTTTAGTGACTGTGTGCTCTGCGCTATCACATTTTCCCTGTAACATCAATGGAGTCAGAAAAAGATGAGGGGAAGCCAGAGCAGGAAGTGAAAAAGTCTCTGACGTTGATCTGACCTGAGAGAGGAAGTATTGATGAGGATCTAACAGGCTCACTGTAATAACTGAAAGACCAGCTGAGTGTTTGAGTGGATTTTGCTGCCATTTTGTGGTAATAAATTTAGGATTGGACACTTAAAGGAGACTAGAGGATGTCAAGAGGTAGATGAACGCCCTGCAGTAGGTAGGCGTTTTGTTTTTCGGTCAAAAAGTCCCTTTACACGTCTATTTTCCAGTAAGTGTATGTATCAAGTGTAAATCATAAAGACCACACACTGATGACTATGATTATGATTCAAAGGCTGTTTTTTTTACGTAATAATGAAAACACATTAGTATGGTGAGAAATGTCTCCACGCAGCCTCATGTTGTGGTTTCCCTGTTTTGTTATCGGTCTGTTGCTAGGTTCAGTCACACACTGAACATGAAATCAAATACTGACATATTTTTTATTCATCAAGACAGAAAACTTAAAGATAACCACTTTTACTTCAAGGATTAGAGTAGCCACATTACACCAATCCCATCTCAACCTCGAGTTAGTGCTTTACTGAAGCTTTCAGCTGTTTCATAGACTTCATCAAATGACTTTTGTGGGCATTTTTTATCATAAAGACTCCCCCATTCATGCTGACTTAAAGGTTAAGCAAGTTGATTCTTAGCATTAAATCTGAAAACCACAGACAACAGCTTCAGTGTCTGAAAAGTATAGGAGAACGTGAAAAATGCATTCTTTTTATTGACCACCAGGGGGCGACACTTCTAGATGCAAAAAGATTTCCAGTTGCATAGTCTATGGGAAAACAACCCTCAACTTCCTTAATCTGTGACCACAGTACACTTTTTGGATGAATTTTCTGCTGAATTAATTAGGGAAATTAAGTGAATTATGGTCACTAGTGCTTAAAGAGCTACAGTGTTTTTGGCCTGTTTGTGATGCTGGAAAGCTTACATACAAAGTCACAGGGGCTGTAGATGTTGTTTAAATGCTAAAAATAGTCAGTGCTAGTGTTTTGCTAGGTGGTTGCTATACAGTTATGATTAAAATTTTGTGGATATAAATTACATAGTTATTGCTGAGCTACTGACAAGAAATGAAAAAAACAAAAACAAATTAGGTATTTTTTAGCCTGTTGCTAGGTGGTTGCCAGGAAGTGTAATGGTGTCATAATATACAATGCATAATTCAGCACTTGTGGATATAAATTAGATGTTACTGTCATCAAATAAAAATGATATAATGTATTAATTTTTTTTTGTTTCCGGTGCATTAAGACTTTTTAGGTTGTTGCTAAGTGTTCATAGCATGATGTCATCATTATATCTGAAATAGATAAGAACCTTAAGAGGCTAAGATGTACCTGCGCACTGAGTTTGTTAAAGTGCTGAAGGCATAGGAGGAGTTTTTTAAATCCAGTTTGGTGAATTGACTGACTCTTAGTGCTTTTCTACTCTACTTGAGCACTTTATAGAAAGTAAAAGTACTTTATAGACAGAAACAAAGACACAGGTTAGAGATTTTGTGTCATAGCCAGAGTATTAGAGTAAAAAAGAACAATTATCCAGGGCATGGTGACCAATCACAAGTCATTAGCCAGTGAGTGTGTGGATTTACCAACTTGATTCATGGTGTGACTGACTGTGGTCTGACTTCAGGATATGGCATAAAGCCCGCACCCTAAAAACATTTTTCCCAAATATGGTTTCTATCATTTAGAAGTACAAGTAGTTGTTAACACACTGATCAGGGTTCAAAAGTTCCCTTTTCTTGTAAATAGACAGGAAAGTTTAGTTAACCCAGATCATGTGTATAATTCTTCTTGGATAATTGGTTGGGTAAGTGGGGATTGCCAAAATATGTCCATTTCCTAGTGTGCACGTTCTTACTTCCTCTCCTCACATTTTAATCTCTTCCACAAGAGATACAAGCGGAGGAGGCAAGGGAGGACAGGAAATTGAAGTAACAGGCATTTAACAAAATGAGACATCCTTTCCATGATTGTCCTTAAGCACATTTAAAGGACAATATAAAACCAGGCTTCTTCGCCCAGAGGAGTCGCCGCTTGTTGGTCACTGGAAAAAAATGCAGGTTTAAAAAGCACTTCCACACTATATTAGAGCAAAACGTTTATGGTTTTTCATAAAGAGCAGCTTCTTATCCTTATCACAGACTCCATTTATCAAAGAGACAGTACAGGCATGGATTTGGCTCATCATGGCAAAAACAGTCCAACTGAGTCATGCAGTCACTTGTCTGTGCTTGGAAAGATAAGTGAGAACTGCAGGAGCATGTTGGAAATGCAGATTGAGTTTAGACTCACTGACTCGGTGCTGAGAGGAATCCAGATATAATCATCTGAATGTATAAGTTCATCCAAATGGGCTAAATGGGCTTCAAGGTTTGAGAATAAATACATTTTTAGACATCTGTTCATCAAGTCTTTGGTCTTACTCTATACTTAGACACATTTAGAGGAAGTGATGTTTTTTCGTCATTTTCTACACATCACCATTTTTATCTGAACATGCTCCTAATAAAGGCTGAAGATATAATTAATCAAAGTCAACTGAAAGCCAAATTCATCATTAACCACTGAGAAAAGGTTGAATATACATATATATATAAATGAGACTGCCACGTTTATAAAGCGAAGCTAATGTGGAAGCGTCTGAAATACCTGCATTATTTCTGATCACCAGCAGGGGGCAATGTTTTAGTTTCAAAAGGGAACTCCACTGTATTGATATCTGTGGAAAATTGACCTAACTGCTCACTTGATTTCAGACCCCAATAAACACTTTCCTGATTAGTTACTGTCCTCAATCTCTACTTTCAAGTCCTATTTAAGAAGAACTGATGCTCTTTTTGTGAATTACAGCCCCATTTAGAGACAAACAGACAATAAAACAGGGAAACGCTTATATGCTGGGAAAGATCTGCCTTTCTAGGCTTCTCAGCCAGATTAACCATTCAACTGAGAAATCTACTTTAAGAAACAAAATTAACTTTGATTTATGTCCCTTGTTTGTTCAGTTTAATTTGTGTGTTTTTGCTACATTTTTTGATGTTTTCTTGTCAGATTGTCAGATAACGGATAAAACACCCAGTGCAGTTGCTCCATGGTGCCAAAGAAGCAGCTTAAAGTATCTTAAATAAAAGATCCAGAATACTAATGCTTGTTTTTGTTATTAGATTTGAAACTGGTGCAGTAATAAGCCCCATGACACTAATGCTTAAAGTTGAGTGAGTGTCAAAGTTATTTTAGCTTGAGGTTCTGACTCTTGAAAAGGCTGTAAAATTAATTAGGTTGCAGTTTTTCACAGAGATTTAACACCTTTTGCAGTTGAGAGAATGAAACGGATCAGGCAATGCAAAGAGTGCCAACCCCACCCCAGTGTACGCACTACAAGAGCCTGAAATTTTCACAGTATGAAGATGAAATTTTGCGTGGCTTAAGTTATTGTAGAAAAAAAATTGATGATTCTGAGGGTGTGAGGTGGGAACGTTTCCTAGATTTGAGATCTTGAGTGATCTTGAAGTTAATAGCTGCTTACCGTATGTTGATAGTGGATAAGTCTCGATAATTCTTTTTTTGATTGTCAACCTTTTATCTAAATTTAGCTCTTACTTCATGATCTTTGACTAAAAGCCAAAAATGAGGCAATGTTTAGTCAAAATGGGTTTGGAAATCTGTCTTTGTCAACATTCCTGTAGCTCTGAACTAAATCACCCATACGTACATACTAACATGCTGCTGGAAAACCTTATCTTCACCATCTACAAACTGGAAACTGGTTTGAGAGAAATCTCTGAGGAACATGATGCATTGCTGATGCGGAACTAAGAAAGGAAATGCCACGAGATTAAGACCATTTCTCTACCCCCAAATTAGTAAGGTTAACTGCTCTTGTCTGGCAGCTTCTCAAATGTGAGTTTCTGTTCCTGGAAAGTAAAGATATAAGTAAAAAAAAGCGCACATCTACACACATACACACACAGACACACAAAAAGACAAGGCTGAAAGGCAAGCGCGTTAAGCACTGTTTAGTGACAGCTAAGAAATTTGGACGACTTGTGGCAGGAAGACAGAGCCGGAGGAGGATGCAGAAGCGGTTTGAGCTTTTAAAGATAGCCTCCTCCTATTTATATAGGTCCGTGTGAGGGCACAGGCGAGTGACTGACAGCATGACGTGCTGTAGCATGTTACCACAGCAGTGACTTGACTGAACACAGCCTCAAGACCCAACCAAAGATCACGCCACGCCTACAGCGCACTCTCTACACACTACCGGGTCCCAGAAGTCGAGCATACTTCTCTTTCTTCTTCCTTGAGGTGCTTTCTGTTCCCCCGGGTTTGGTCTGTCTTTTATTTTTTTTGTGTCTAGCGAGTTCAAACAGGGATGGCGGAGCTGGAAGGCCTGGAGTTTGGGAAGTCAGACTTTGTGCTCCTGGACGAGGTCACGATGGAGCAGTTTATGGAAAATCTGAAGCTGAGGTAAGGCCTGAGATACAGTTAGAGAGGAGGAAGGGAGGGGAGGAGGAGGGTGGAAGCAGCTGGATGGTAGAGATGCAGAGGGTTATACTTCACGTGTACCGGATGGTATGTGAAGGAAAACAGCTGGGTTTTACTTTGTTTAGCCAGCTATGAAGGGATAAAAAAATAAAAGATAAATTAAGGTGAATACTGACAGGATTTAACATGTGCAAGTTAAAAAAAAACAAACGGTATAAATTTCATACAACAATACTGATACTAACAGTTTGGCGTGTTGAATTTATAAGCTTGTGGCTAAGAGAGGATGTTACAATAAAACATAAAAGGGGAAAAAAAGACCATGACTCACTTCTACCTCCACGTTCCCGCTCAGCTTCAGTGTAAATGCTTGTGGTTGATCTGTTCACCACCACACCTCGTTCACTGTCAGGGGAAACAAATTACACACATGGCAACAGACCAAACCTAAACAGTTTAATATCCTGATATAACTTTTTTCTGGTTTTGTTTTTATGACCTTTAGCGTGTAAATGCTTTCGGTCCAGACTTTTCTCGCTTCCTCAGAGACCTCTTAGAGGGGCACCGTGTCCTCATTTCAAATTGTGAGAAGTCACACAGCACTTTTTATCCAGGCCGTCGTCATCCTGAAGGATGAGCAGAGGGAGCCAAAACACCAGAATGTCAGACACTGTTAAATGAGACTTAGAGAGAATAATCACACTATATCAGCTGACGTGTGCACAGCTGATGGCTCTAGATGAACATTTTTCACATCACTCTGGCCTAGAGTGTCACCAGAAGCTTGATTAGACTTGTCTGGGGCCAAAGAACAGCTACCAAACTCATAGACAGGTGACAAATTAAAGGAAAAACCTTTAATGGTTATATCTGGTGCCCAAACACCTTATCAGATTCTTCTTCTTTTTTTTTTTCTTTTGATTTTTCAGTGATCTGCAATTTGGGAATGCTACTAAGTACCATCCAGTCAGTCAGAACACTTTTACTGTATGAGCTGACATGAATAACTTGAACGGGGCATGAATTTTAGACACTGAGGTCTGCAATGGTTGCACTCTCTCGGGGGAAAGAAAGTTTGCATTTCTTGGCTGCATTTGGGAGACACTTTATAAATACTTACAGAAACTACACGATTACTGACACCTCTAAATAAAATGTAATATTAATGTAGTTTACTCAATTAACTTGAACTGCTCATTAGTACATAGATTGATGTATTTGACTGCATTCAAATTTTAAAAATAATTAAGGACTAACCCTCATTTACTAATATGTAAAGTAGTTTAACCTATGCTACAGCCATACTAAGGAACATCATGGCTGGGGACTGTGGCACAACCAAAAATAGTGCAATGGTGTGCAGTGAACTTGCAGCCTCGTTGCTTTTTAAATGGTTCTTTGGAAATGAGGACCGGTTTGTGACCACTCGCTGCCAGTTGTTTGAAAGGGACGATCAATTTTAACATAGTTTCAATCCGTCTGTTCCAACACAGATGTGCTACACATAGCTTTTACAGCTACTGCTAATTTCTAACTCTTGTTTGTTGTAGGCAATTCACAAAAAAAAACCCAAACAAAATTTACAACATTCAGTTGCATACATTTCGATACAGTCTGCTATCCGCTTGCAGTTTAATGGGGTCAAGTTCCCAATTACATGCAATCCGTTTGTGATAATACAACAACTGCAACAAATAGTCAAACACTGCAAATATTTTGCTGTCTTTTACAGCTGCTGTCTTCATGCACAGACACAGGATTTAGATCACAATGTCATATGTGCTGGGCAACCTTGTTTTAAAGTAGGTTTACCACTATATAATATATTGTAGCATTATAACCTGAATACAAACACTTTGTAACCAGTTCAGTCAGTCTGAGCTTGTGTGGAGACTTGCTCCCAGCAGGCAATCCAGCCATCACCTTGCAGTTAGAAGTGACCAATCTGGTCACCCAGAGGTTAAGTGTGCAACACCCTGTGCTTGACCCTCTGAGTTGACTTAGGTCTAAGCCACTGGTGAGTTAGACATAACCCCAACCCTGGCCCTAACCAAGAATATCTAATTTTTGCTCTCATTACACTGTTCTGCCAAAGCTTGGCTATCAAGAAACAAATAAAAACTCATTCTAACTGACACAGATTATTATTTTTTAAACGGTTTAGGGTGGTTTTAGTGTTGGAGTTACCACCCATGATGACTTAAACCTCAAAAGGTAAACCTAATTTTTAGCAGCTGTAACAAACAAATTCTCCAAATTATGAAGAAATCACGTTTTTATCTTATTTTCTTAAATAATTTTAAGAAATTTAAAAGATGCTTGTAGTAGTAGAAACAGGTTTCAGCACTTGTCTTGGAAATGCTTTTGGCCACTTTTGTCAGTTGTTTAAAAACACTATTCTAATTTCCAATGACTGTGATGACAACTAGCATGTAAAAACTGCATAATCATCAAATCTGAATGAAAACTGCTTCAAAACTATGCACAAGATAAAGTTTTTCTTCTTGAGCATTATTATTCTATCAACATCTTTGCCGTTATAAAATTATCCAATAGATTTCAAATTCAGGATTCTCTGATAGAGCCACATCTCCCTCTTGTTTCTCTGGTATAGCTAATTATTGCCTGAATACTCAGGTTGGGAAAACTTAACTATAGACGCTTTCAAACTGACCTTAAATACATAAACCATGCACAGATAGTCCACAAACATAAAAATACAGTGGTTTTTTTGTGTAGTGCAGGAGGACATGCAGAGGGTTTGACAGAAGGGGATGAAAGAACTGTTCCTACTACGGTGACCCCAAGTGGTAACAGCCAAAAGAAGAAGCAGTTTTGGTGTCTGACAGTTAGTAGCATGACTAAAATCAGGAGCACGATCGCAGATTGGAGCAGATAAAATGAAATAGATGCAATAAACTACTCATCCATCTATTTTTAATCGCTGAACCCGTTCAGGGCCTGGAGCGCATCTCTGTTGTCACAGTGCCAGAGGCAGGTGTAATGTTATGTTAACAGTCAATCGCAGGACCGATGCAGAGAGACAGATAATGTTTCACACTCCCATTCACACCACTGATCAGGGAGTGGTTAACACTATGGCCTCATTGCAAAAAGATTCCTTGTTTCCTATCTGCTGGCTGGCTTTTCTCTGAAGAGTTTGTGCATTCTTCCTGTGTTGTTGTGAGTTCTGCCCAGGTACTTAAGCTACTTCTCACATACCAAAAAATAGTTGTTTATTGGTGATTCTAAACTGGCTCTATGGGTGAACAATAAACTAACAAATTACACAACGGTTATAATAAAAGCACGTGCGCAAGTTTTATTATGTTGATGGTCTTTAGGTTAAAGTTTTAGACAATTATGCAAGTGGTCTGAACTTACTTTCATATCCTGGTGGAGCCTGAAACTTAGCCTGATGCAAAGAGCCAGCACAAGCACATTAAATGGAAAACACCATGAAATAAACAGGAATCATTCTTTAAGACAGATTCCAACCTCTGAGTTGAGACACAGCATTTCTGCCACATGTTGAGCAAACACAACACCTACCATCTACAAAGCTACACATGCAACACGACTGTTAGGTCTTATTCATTCTAGCAACCTGTTTATCCTCTGTGGCATGTAGTCTTAACCCCTCCCAGCTCAACAAACCCAGTCAGATTACCCAAGGCTTGGTGACGCCCTTCGAGCCGCAAGTTTCATTTCCTGCTTTCAGCATGCAGACACTTGTGTCACTTCCTGTCAGCTGTGACATAGTGGTGCGTGATCTTCATTTTCATGTGCATTGTGAAAAAATTAATGGCAAATGCAGCTAACTTGCACCTGCATACCTGTTAACAAAAGAGTGAATAAACGACATAATTCTATCTGACATACAGTCCAGACTGGACCACTACAGTCAAAAGGAAATTGGTAGTTAAATCTACAGTAACTGGAGAAGCAGATACAGATAGAAAATATATGACACTGGCTGAGTCAGAAAAAGTATTGAAGAAAGGGGGCTGGGGTAGAGGCGGGTTGCACAGTGGCTTATTCATGCACAAAGGAGCTTAATACATGCATTTGATTTGCTAACTTGCTGTGTAGAAGGGTATAAGTAGATATGAGCTAGCACTAAGATCAGCTGATCTGTGGTTGATCTTGACTCTATGGCTGAATGCTATGTTTTGTGACTTCTTTTAATCTCAAATGTGCACAGCAGGTCTGCAGGTACTGCATTTGGAAAATCTATATCACAAATCTTTAATAACAGCAGGTGTATGTGATTGCCTTTTGTCTTGTCAGGTTCGAGAAGGGCCGAATCTACACCTACATCGGAGAAGTGGTCGTCTCCGTTAACCCATACAGGCAGATGGACATTTACGGCAAAGATAACATTGAAGCATACCGAGGCCGCGAGCTGTATGAAAACCCTCCTCACCTGTATGCAGTGTCTGATGCTGCCTATAAAGCCATGAAGAGACGGGCCAAAGACACCTGCATTGTCATATCAGGTCAGACTAACCTCACTGCTGTTTACTTTCAATAACCTCATAATAAGCTTGTAATGTCTGACTGGTGGGATTTCTGTTCAATGATGAAACCTTCTTTGGTTTCTCTGATTTTATGTTTATTAAATATTTGGAACAATCCGATGAGGAATTAGATCATTTTAACAACTTCAAAGCTACTTAAAGGGAAATTATAGAGAAAACTAAACTTTAGTCAAAATATGAACCCTCTTAAGTATGACTCTGCTTTTCTTCGTTTGTGCCTTGACAAAAATATGGAATTAAAAATGTAAAATTGATTTAGGTGCACCTTGCTAGCACCAGGGTGAACCCCTTTTTGCCTTCAGAACAGACTTAATTTTTCATGACATGGATTCATCAAGGTGCTGGCAGTATTCTTCTAAAACTTTGGTCCATGTTCACATGACATCATCACACAGTTGCTGCAGATCTGTCTGCTGCACATGATGTCATTCACCCATTGCACCACATCTCAAAGGTGATCAAGTGACTGTGGAGCAAATTAGAGTACAGTGAACTCACTTTCATGTCTATAGTAGACATGAAGAGTGAAGTATTGGAATGTGATTAACTGATTAGATACGTTAATGAATAGTTGAACAAATGCGGCTAACAAAGTGGCTAGTGAGTGTAAGTTATCAGGTTGCTATAACTGTTTAGGATTTTTCTATTGTAAAAGTAAATCTTCAACCTAATATGAAAACATTGCACTTAGCACTTAATATCATTGTTAATTCAACAGTTAACATGATAATATGGTGAACATTTAGGTTAAAGCACCATGCTAACATTTAAAACGCAAAGCTAACTAGCTTGTATAGGTTCTCGGTCATTCAGGTCATGGTAGTCTCAGGATCTACACTACCAAAGAAAGCGACTGGACTTCTTTAAGTGTTGTGAAGGCCTTTCAACCCACTTAAAGAAGTCCAGTCGCTTTCTTTATTTTTTTCCAAGGTCCTTAGTTAACTAGCATGATGCTAATCCCAAAGTTAACTGTTATGTTGGGACATTGAGGTTAATGCTAGAGACAAAAGTTATTTAATTAATTAGGAAAATAATTAACAGTAAGGAAGCACCGATGCTGTACTTGTAACTATACCAAATAAGGTGGCTATACCAGTAGCAGTATTAATTAGTAAACTGGTTTTCTATCATTACCTGAACAGGCAGCTTGCCTAAATCTGGATTTAAAAATACATTTTTTGCGTCCCTCTACTAAAAATCAGCAGTGACCTTTGACTGAATTGTAATCACAGTGTTCCTGGAGTTAATTCATACACTGTTTTCAGGCTTTAGAAAAACAAGTCCTATAATGGGAGACTTTTATCACTGTTAATCACAGATCAGATCAGGATGGTAGTATTAGTATAGTTAAAACCTATACAGGTTTTTACTATAGGGATACAGAATTGAGATACAGTCAAAACCAGTGACTGTAAAATCAATTTAGGGTTAAACAGGTGACAGCATGGGACAGCGTGGTTTTACTTATATGAAGGTAAAAAAAAATTACGCTGTGGTATTTTCACATACACAAATCAGCCCTGTGTTTGGTGTTGGGTTTCCGCTTTCTGCAGTTTTAATACTCAGCTAGGTATTTTTGGGAATTTAATTTATGCTTCTTTTTTGGTCAAAACCAAGATGTCATCAGGTGATGAGTCACACCATAACTTAGGTGTTTGGCTTACGTTTGATTTTTTAAGTTTATTTCTGAGTGCTTTTTGAGTCGTTTTCACCTCATTGATCAAACTGTTTTATCATTGTGTAAATATATGTGTATTCAGATACATGCCTGTTCTGTGTATGCAAGCTTTTTTTGTATATATGTATTTTGTTGGCTGTTTTAAGAGGGGCATTTTTTCAACCTTTTCCCATAAATCGTGGCTCAAGAGTTAGGAGTTCGCCTTGTAATCGGAAGGTTGCCGGTTCGAGCCCCGGCTCGGACAGTCTCGGTCGTTGTGTCCTTGGGCAAGACACTTCACCCGTTGCCTACTGGTGGTGGTCAGAGGGCCCGGTGGCGCCAGTGTCCGGCAGCCTCGCCTCTGTCAGTGCGCCCCAGGGTGGCTGTGGTTACAATGTAGCTTGCCATCACCAGTGTGCGAATGTGTGTGTGAATGGGTGGATGACTGGATATGTAAAGCGCTTTCGGGTCCTTAGGGACTAGTAAAGCGCTATATAAATACAGGCCATTTACCATAAATAAAGTATACTGTATTTTACTACTTATTTCTTTCACTCTGTAGGCAGGGAGGATGTGAGACTTATTTTATGCAGACAGGAATAGATATAGGACTATGAAGGTTGTCAAACAATATGATCTGCTAGATAGTGATTATTACTGCGTTGACCAAATGTCTGTATCCTCATTCATTAGATGGCATGCTGCTTAAATACATCCTTTTGTCAGTGAGATGCCATTTTTTCACATCATGTAAATATTCTGATATTATATTCACTTCCATGCTCAAAAAGGTTGTGAAACATTTTTTGTGTTGTAGGTGAAAGTGGGGCCGGAAAAACAGAAGCCAGTAAATACATCATGCAGTACATTGCAGCAATCACAAACCCAAGCCAGAGGGCAGAGGTCGAGAGGTGAGCCCTCACATGATCATTAGGTTCATAAGTTTTATTTTAATGTGATGTTGCCATAAATAACTTGTCATTCTTCTATTCCTCTGACTGCGCTTTACCTCCCTCATGGCTGATTCTGTAAATCCATCATTGGTTACCACAACGTGATCAATCAGTGTGAAGAACGTGCTGCTGAAGTCCAACTGTGTGCTGGAGGCCTTTGGGAACGCCAAGACAAATCGCAACGACAACTCCAGCCGCTTCGGCAAGTACATGGACATCAACTTCAACTTCAACGGCGATCCCACCGGAGGACACATCAACAACTACCTGCTGGAGAAGGTGAGATGATGAAAGGGTTTAAACTGCAGAGAGAGGGCCTTCACAGCGAGCCGCTGCTGAAAAGTACCAAAAAGTTCTTCTCATTTAGCTTTTAAATTACATCTTTCCTGCTGAACATGAATGTTTCATGAGGTGATAACAAAGAGGTGTGAGGGAACATCCATGAATAGATGTGTCTGTGAAGCCTCTATCCTCCTGCTGCTGCGCGTTAATGAATTGCTCACCTGGGGGTACTTGATGCTGCTGTATTTATCCGCTCTGTTAAAAAACCGTCTGACACTCAGATCCAGTTTAAATGATGGTGCCATGATTTATTCTCAGAGGGCAGAAATAACCACGCTGTCTCGAAGCAGCAAAAAAAAATCCAGAGATGAAAAACTGAAACAGCTAGAAATACAGAAGGTGGAGATTTGGACTTTTTCCTCCAAAACTAGGTGGTCTGGTCTTATTTGCATGGTGCACTGGGGTTGTTGCTGTCTAAAAAACAAAAAGCAAAAACAGTTTTTCCTGGAAAAATGAATTTTTGACACCACAACAGAGACAAAAGAAAACCATCAGCACTGTGAAAATTCTTTTCTTCCACACTACTTTTGCTGTTTAACTCATTTACTAAAGCATAATAGTTTATTAGGACGATACATAAGCAACTGCTTATATTTTTACTGTATGTGGACTGTACATGTGTAGCCTTCCAGTAAAAGCTCAAATGGTGTTTGGAAAAGCCATGAAAGTCCTTCTTGGAGGTAAATCTTTTCACCAGTGTTTCAGAAACATCCAGGGAAATATTAGTCTTTGATATCTAAAAATGACAGCTGACTAGCATAACATGTGATGCTATGTTCACACTGAGGCCTATCCCAGATGTGACAGGGTGAGAGGCGGAGTAAACCCTGGACAGGTGTGGGGCCAGTGTGTCACAAGGCTAACATATAGAGACATACAAACATTTGCACGTATATTCTCATTTATGGGTAATTTAGCATTACCAACTAACTAATTAACTAATGACTTTTAACTGTGGGAGGAAACCAGAGTACTCAGAGAGAACCCACTGCAAACTCAGCCAAACTGTGGATTTGGATTTGAGCCCAGGCTGCAGTGCTAACCACTGTGCCGGGCTGTCAATCCAGACTTAAATAAGTAGGAAAGCTATGATTATAAGGCTTGATACAGAATTTTCTTGACATTTATGTACTTGACAGGTTAAACCACAGTAAGTAGCAATAGCATCTACGTAGTGTGAGTTTGGTTTTCCTGTGGTTTGAAGTCTCATGTGAACCTGTGCACTTCATGAGTCCAGTCAGCTAACCACTCCACTCCAACTAGACTGCATCATGTCATCTCAACTGGAACAAATTAAGTTGTTGAATTTCACGCAGATCCTACACGATTTAATTACGTTCACCATATAAACATGAAATTATTTTGTTTAAAATTACAAGTTAGAATTGTGTAAATGTAACAACCACCAAGTTTAATTTTTCTGAGTGATTAGTGTTGTTTTCACGTTTCCCTTTTGGACTGACCCACTTGATTCAGCGTCCAAAGCTTTCTTTTTTTTGTCTCAAAAACTTAAACCAATGAGCTCTGACCTTTGGGGAATTGTATGTAGTATGTAGTAAAGGTATAATGGTATTTTTAAATTTTAAATTTTAAGGTTAGAAGTTGAGTTTGTCAGATAAATATTTCATTTAATGTCAGTGAACAAAAGAGAAGAAATTCTAACAAACAGACACAGATAGGCATTTATTGTCAGCTTTGCATTCAAAGTGACCAAATATATTTAGGATACATTTACTCTAATATTCAGTTAGTCTGAGAACATATATGAACATATATGGATGTTTGTGTTCTCAGTCATCCAGGTGATGGTGATCTGAGCTTGGAAAGAAAGTCTGGTTGCTTTTCTTTCCAAGCTCCTTAGAAAACATGTATGGATGTATATTCCAGCTAACGCTAATTGTCTGAGGTTTGCAGATATATGGCAGTCACACAGGTCGTGTAATACAGTAGCAGAAAACTAATAGGATGTAGAGTGGTAGTTGTTAAATCATAGTAAGAAGGTTCCAGGTTTCAAATTCTTTTGGGGTTCTCTCTGTGTGCTCTTGCTTAATTAGGGAGTCTAACCTTGTTATAGGCTATTGAGCTGTCCAGGCCGTCTGCCTGCCTCTCACCTGATGACACCCGGGATAGCCCCACATGTGACCCTGAATTAAAGAAAGAGTTGGATGGAGTAGTCTTAAGGTTTTTTCCTCCTCTAAGGAATAAGTAAAGTAATGCATTATTTTTCATTATGCGACAGAATAATGTGTAACACATTTTGAGGAATGACCCTAACATTGGTTACAGAAACTGCACCTAACTGAAAGTAACTTTTGAAAAAGCTTCGTCATCACAGAGTAATCGTATAACACTGTAAGAGTACCTTAGGTAGCATTTTTTATTTGCTACCATAATCTGTTTTCCTGTTCAAGTCCAGGGTGGTGCACCAGCAAGGAGGTGAGAGGAACTTCCACTCGTTCTATCAGGTAAACTGCAGTCTGCACTTCTGCTGTAAAACAGTTATCGCAGTTATCACATGAACACATTCACTCCGCAGCTATAACCAGGCTGTGCAATGTAACCTCCACAAATAAATGTCACCTGCCCAGTGATGCCTGCACAGCTGTACAGTCACAATGGTGCTGAGCTGGTATATTTGCTGTGTTTTCATAGCTGCTGCGTGGAGGCTCTGATGAAATGCTGCAGTCGTTTCACCTGCAGAATGATCCTGCTGTTTACGTTTATACCAAAGAGGGAGCGGAAACTGTTGTGAGTATATCATCTTGAGAGTTTTAGTTTAAGAGTGAATAAAAGTTTGAATAACTGATATAAATTAAACTGTCTGAATTTTAAAATGAATCTTTTTTTAAATTTTTTGCATAATTTGGAAAAATATTCCCAGCAGCCCATTTGTTTTATTTTGCATTTTTATTTGATCTCTTCGCTTTCCAGACCTCCAACAATGATCGCTCAAGCCACAAAGCCGTGTTGAGCGCACTGGAAGTTATTGGCTTCTCAAAAGAAGAGATCACCTCAGTTTATCAGATCCTCGCCACCATTCTGCTTTTGGTATTTTAGAGCTCGGATTAATGACTTTTCTTGACATACATGCAAAACATAAATTGGTCAATATACTTGAAGCATCCAATGATATAGAATGGTGTCTTTTTCAGGGCAATATGCAATTTGAGAGCGATGGTGAGAGCGTTAATATTGTGGGACAAGAAGTTGTGAACCACATCTCAGAACTGACGGCCACAGACCCGGAGAGCGTCAATAAGAGCCTCCTGTACCGCACGGTGGCCACTGGAGGAGGCGAGGTCATTGAGAAGGGGCACACAGAGCAGGACGCCTGCTTTGGACGGGATGCTTTTGCCAAGGTGCCAGAAACAGGCCCAAAATAGCTCAACAGTAAAGCTAAATGGTGTTACGGCTACTGAGGATGAATATAGATGTTTACAACATACAGTAACGTGTTTTCCTTTTATCATAGTCACAGTTGTGACCTTTTTTAAGCTCTGCCTTCTCTCCTACAGGCTCTCTATGAAAGGCTTTTCGGCTGGATCGTCAGCCGCATCAACAGCATCATTGAGGTGAAAGACTACGACCCAGTGCTGCATGGGAAAAACACTGTAATTGGTGTGCTGGATATCTATGGCTTTGAGATCTTTGACAACAACAGGTGGGTGTCACAACAGTGTTTTGACATCCGCCCTCTTTTCTTGTGAATACTAGTCATTGTTGATGTTGTTGCTCAAGTGTTTGTTCCGCTGTTTTCGGCCAGCTTTGAGCAGTTCTGCATCAATTATTGCAACGAGAAGCTGCAGCAGCTTTTTATCGAGCTGATCCTCAGACAGGAACAAGACGAATATCAGAGAGAAGGCATCACCTGGCAACATGTGAGGAAAACACACAAACACAAGCACTTGCACAACAACAGCTGCGTCCATATTTGTTCTTACTCAAAGTGGGCCTGTCATTGTTTCTCTTGTATTATATATCCGGTTCCAGTGGTGGATGCTCATATGAAATATGACAAAATTTCAAATAATAAGGTCAAAAGGTCAGCTTTCAGACCACTTGATATGCTCTGAGCCAGACAGATTTCTCCCGCCTTGTCTCTGTGATTCAAATATGGAGATGTCTTTATATGGTCATCTTAAACAGATCTTGCATTGAAGCCTCACACACCTGCTGTTTAAACCTTCTGTTTGAGAGAGGCAGCCAATCAGAGGAAAGCTGGATTTCAGACAGGGGATGAAGTGGGCATCAAAACCCAGTATGAGATAAATAGCCATAATTTTACAGTGAACTATGCAAAACTACCCATCAACTCTGACTTTGAAGTGTAATGTTGTGTCTATGTGTATCTAAAGGTCAGGCTGAGAGATTAAAAGTGTATTTTGGATTCAACATCAACTTCAGTGGTTCCCATCCCATCTCAAATTTGTGTTTTAATTATGCTTTAACTTTTACATAACCCATGTAGCATTGCTGTCCCCCAAACCCAGAACAGCCCCTCACTGTTTGGTCAGTTCAAATGAGGGACTGATCTGAATGGGAAACTGAGGACACTGGACTTGTCAGTGAGAATTTTTTTTTTTTGCAAATTAGCATACCCTGAATAATTCTCAGTTCTGACTTTAATGAGGTCCATAAATTACAAATTAACTTCATGTTTTATTTATGATTTATCCACTGAAGTCTTCATCAAAGTGTTTACTGAGGACACAGACAAAGTGAGCCAAGGACCTTTTCCCCCTATGCAAGAAGTCTTTCTGCAGCCAGATGAGTCGCCCCCTGCTGGATTCTCTTAAAACTAATGCAGGTTAAAGAAGCTTGTCCAATGGCTTCACCTTTCACTTCCAGAAGCTACAGCTATCCTTCATAATGTTGATCCAAAAAGGAAACTCTTAAATCACTGATTTTCAAATTGAAAATCTTCTAATCGAGTGTTGGATTTAAAGTCTCGTGAAAAGACACGAGTTTTGTGTGAGCTTAAAACCCTGACCTGTCTGCTCACTAGTGGACACCTGGTTGCTTAGGTAACCCTCTCATGTCATTTAAACACTTTCTTATGTCAATAAGCATCTTTCACTCCCATTTGTAGTGTCTTCAATCACTCACCTCAAAGTTGAGAAAAGTTACCATTTAGCTTTGCATTGCTGACTCTTATGTTGCCTTTTGTTGCCACATGTTGTTGGATTCTGATTACGACATCACTGCTAGTCTCTTGTTGTGTTAACTCTCATTACTTGTAGTTTATTTTAACATCGGATATACAACAATCTGTGAATCTGTTTGTATGGGGGTGTCATTGCAAAATCAAGAAACTGACCGAAACCACACACTCGCTGTATGTGGACACATCTGTCACAAAAGCTCATAAACAGAACAAAATTCTCGTGCAGTAACAAGAGCAACCACTTCATTCACAAACCAATCTGTTCTTTCTTTGAACTGACAGTCGTGCTCTTTATGCGTAGATCGAATACTTCAACAACCAGATCATTGTCGACCTGGTGGAGCAGGCCCACAAAGGCATCATCTCCATTCTGGATGAGGCTTGCCTCACCGTTGGAAAAGTCACTGACACAGTCTGCTTGGACAGCATGGACACCAAACTGGCACAGCACCCCCACTACACCTCCCGCAAGGTCAGAACTAATTACTACATCTCCTCATGTGATGTAACATTTACACTACGATTCCCTTACTAGACCCGAAGGTTAGAAAATAACCTTATACTCTCTAACAGTAGCACACAATTAAAAGGGCACTCAAAGAGCACATCCTCTGCCAAAGCCAGTGCATTATTTTGCAAGTTTAGGAGAAATTTGCTTCATACTTGGAAAGATGCTTTCATAATGACTGGGTTTCATTAGCACTTCTGCCAGTGCACAATAACAAAAGTATTTGTTTTTGTGAATTATAACATGAGGTTATCAAGCTTCTCAACAAAAGCAGAAGATCTTTAAATGTTTTTAACACAAAGTGGTTTAAAAACAGGATCTCGAACTTTCAGAATTAACTGGGAAGGAAGTGGTTTTATTTTCAACATGTTCTCATCAGACTTACAGTAAACCTAAAAGGCAAAAGAAGGAAGAAATCTGATCATTTGCCAAAATGGAAATGCTAATATTTGCCTTTTGTAGGTTAGAAGCACCGAAGTAAAGCAGTGGAAATGCTACAACCTAAAATAAATTGAGTTTTGCTCATTTTGGGGAAGGGTGGATTGTAAACACGTAAAAACAAAACCAGTAAAGCCAGTGAAGCAATTTATTGGATAAAGGTTGAGACAAATCCACACTAGTCAGAATCAATAAATGAGATGAAATCTTCTTTCAGGCAGATATTAGTAAATGGAAGGCAGTGCTGAGCCTTGAAAGACTTGAAATGTCCATTTACGTGGACGTATAATTTAACCAGTCACAATATTTAATGGAATTGTTGAGCAACAGTTCTTTAGACTGTCTGAAGGTCCTTCATATGTTTTACTTTGGACATTGGCTGCTTTTTCACTCATTTCCAGTCCAGTCCTTTTACCTGACCATTTGTTTTACTGTTTGTTAAGCTACTGACACTGACTTATACATCATTCAAGGATAAAAGGCACCTAACTCAAGGGTAAGGGGTCAACGGTCTTCAATTGGTATTGTCTTTACACAGACAACTTAGCAAAGAACCAATTTTAAAATATATCTGTGGGTGCTTATTAGCAGCCTGGTGCAAAAACAGTCTATTTGCATTTCTTTATTGCATATATGAAAAATACCAAAGATGACAGTTTGACAGGCATAAAATATATTTTTGTACCAAGAGATTGATTCCCAAAGAACTATTGTTTGAAAAGTTATCATGCATAACTCAGCATGGTGTGCACTCTGTCATTAAGAAACTGAGGAAAACTAACAAGTGGAGATAAAGAGGAAGTGACAGTCCTAAAATCAAATGAACAGTATCTGAAAGTCCTGTCAGGAAATCAGACATAAAAACAGCAAAGACCTGACACAGAACCTAAGAGATGCATCTGGCCCTTCAGTTCAATCATCCACTGTTCACTGAAGCCTCATCAGAAATAGAAGGGTGGCGCTCAAGATGGCACTCTTAAGGAAGGGAAACGGGGAGAAAAGGCTGAGGTATGCCAAATTACATCAGAGCTGGAGTGAAAATCAGTGTTAGCAGGTGTTATGGAGTGATGAGACCGGATTTGAAATTTCTGGTCCAAATTTTTATCACTGTGTACAGAGAGGGTCAACGGCCATCTGTAAAACGCGATTTAAGCTGTGTCAGGGTTTGGGGCAGGGCTTTTTCTTAAATACTGTGTTTGTATTCATGTCTGCATGTTTCAGTAAATCAATGATCTTGTCTCTCATTGTTCAAAATGTGAAGAAATGAGAGGCGGTTTGAGAATTTTGCACAATACAATTTTTTTTTTAAATTTAAATATAGAGGAGAATAAAAACACCCATAGTTACCTAAGAGAACAGGTGCAGTTTTGAGGTTTTACCACTAGAGAGCAGAGTTTCTCCAACATTTTTCCTTTTAGGTTTGCTCCAGATATGAGATGCTTTATGAAGTGCAGGATCTCCAAAACTCCTCGTAAAGTTGAGTCTGAAGATGTCTGTAATTGAGTTAAATAGATCATATTTCACTCACATTGTCCTCTCTTGTTTCCAGCTCAGCCCCACTGACAAAAGCATGGACTTTCAGAAACACTTCCGTATTCGCCACTATGCCGGAGACGTCACGTGAGTCGCTACATTTTGCACTGTTTGTTGTCATGTTTTTCAGTCCAAGGATTCTCTGTGGAGAAAAAATAATGACAGGCTGCTGTGCTTGAGTTCATGAGTGTAAGCCATAAAATCCTATTAAAGGAGGTCAGCTCATGGCAATGACATCATTTGGGCTCCAGCGGTCCAGAGTGACAGCTTTACTGAGCAGAATATGTAGTAAATTCCCATGTTAACCAAAATCTGTGCAATCCTGGAAAGATGTTGTCACTTTTCATATCCACTTAATTTATAATTGTATGGACAGTGGATGTTTCCACAGATGACAGCAGGGTTCAGAAGTCACATATACATATGTGAGTAGGACACTACTCTGCACATAAACAAGGCAATGTAGTGGCATAGAGAGGACACGCACACATCTGCTTACAAGAGCTGGAAAGACATGATTTTCAACAGGATCAGTGGATATTCATGTCCAAAAGCTTCCAAACCGCTAATATTTTATATGTCAAATTTTAAATCACGTATAATTTAAAATATATGTTTTACAACACATAGAATAAATTCCATCTATTCATTTTCTTGACCACATATGTAGTTTGAAGTCACCGGAGTGCTGAAGTCTGTTCCAGCTGTCGTGTGGAGACAGAGGCGGGGTAGAGATCATCAGTCTATCACAGGGCTAATACAGAGAGACAGACAACCGTTCATTACTGATATCGTCTTTGTTGTAGTGACAAAGGTTGTTTTAGTTCACTAAAACTAAACAAAAAATCAAAACCACATGTGAAAAATAAGATATTTTAATGAATGTTAATAAAAGGTAAGTAGAGATAGTAAAGATTTTTAAAAAGCGCGTTTTGTTTTAGTGACATTTTTGAATATAGACAGGATTGTGAGACAGTTTTGCTTATGTTTATTGAGACTGGAGGGTAAACATGACTATGAGTCAAGTGTTTGTAAGTTATGTTCTGAAAACTTGCTTATATCAGCCTTTATCACTATAGCAAAAACACTCTAAACGTAACACTGAAGCAGAAAAAAGCAGTTAAAACTGTCTGGGCTCTCCCAGGAAGAAGTTCTACTCCTCCACCTTGAAAGGAGGCAGGTATGGTGATTCAGATATATGACTAGGATGCCTTTTAGATGCCTCCTATGCGAGACATTTTGGGCAAGTCCAACTAGGAGATGGCCTTCTGGAAGACCCGGGACACTGGGGAAATAACGTTAATAATGTCAGGCTTTGAATGTCACGCTGGATGAGGTGGCCTTTAATAAGGAGGTCTGGGTATCTACACATGCCCCTGCAACCGTGACCCTGTAGTAAATGCACAGATAAATTATACTTGTAAAAGTAGGCTAAATCTAAAAATTAAAAACTTTAAAAAAAAGAGCTATAGTTACCCTGGCAGCGGCTTACAAATGTGTACTTTACCAAAGTCAAACAGGAGGCGTTCTGAGCTGCTAGAAAACAATTTATAGGACAGATGACATCATAAATCACATGTATGGCTATAAAACTGATATATGCATATTGAGCTTTTTAGCTTTTAGCCTGCTCCGAAAGTTGAATTTATTTTTCATTGATGTTAGTGGTTGCTTGGTTTATGACACACAGACTAAAGAAGAAACACTTTTCTCAGCTTCCTTCTCCATCACTGCTCCATTTCCTTATCGGGATTTAAACACTGCAGCGGCCAGATGAGGCCCCTGGCCAGCAGTCAGCCACCGTGGCTTTGGATCCCCACAGCTCACGTGTACTGCCCTCAATCTAGAGAGGGAAGGACATTAATATGTCAAGGGAACACGCAAGTGGAGGAGGATGAGGAGAGATGGAGCCAACTGATGAGACAATTTCGTCTCTGTGTGATACAGCAGCAGTAATCAAAGACTACTGAAGGAGGTTTATTGAGGTTCTGTGACTCTGGGAAATCCAGGCTAACAGGATGTCAAACACACACAGAAACACAGGACAATTTCATGCATCAGCTCAGGATCGCTCTCACCCACAGTTAGCAATGGTGTTTCTATTCCCCTGAAATGCATAAAAGAAAAGGTTCTTGTAGTAGTGATGTAGTATATGAGACAAAATGTTATTATTACTGATGCAGTAATGTCCAAGTAGCTGTTCATTTTATTATTTTTTATATTAATTAGGATTGTAACTAACAAGACTCTTTTAAGAATTACTCTATTAATTTTAATTATTTCACAAATTTATGCTTTTTTTTAATGCAAACCCAAAAGAAAAAGTTTGAGACCACTTAATCAAAAATATTGTGACAGTTGGTTGATCAACATGAGTGTTAGTCAAGAACTTTTTGAAGTTCTTTTCATTGCCTGCGGGTGCTTTTTAAATGAAGATTTTGCTTACAAAGAAACATCTTACAACATGCTAACGGACTGACCGCTCACTCCCTTTCAGCTGCATCTAGCTCTCTATGTCGAGTGGTTCGTTGATCTGATTGGATGAAATTAGCCAGTTAGACAGTGATAAACAGATAGTACAGAAGTACCAGGCAACTAGGCCAACTTCACTAACCTGCCAAATGTTCCACGTATTTAGTTTTTCATCCTTGTTTATGTCTAAAGCTAAAGCAGTGCTGTATGTTTTTGATTTTATACAAATACTTCAGTCAGAACACAGTTTTGTGTAAAATTCAACTGTCTAACTCCCTGTTAACTTCTAACGCTCATAAAACCTCCTTTTCTTCTGGACATTAGGGTTAGGGCTAGACGATGGAAAGATAAGCAGATTAATTTTGATCGCCAGACCACTGCGCTGTCAGAGAAAAAACACACACGTAAGCTGAGTCAGAGAGGGTTAAATTATTGAATGTTACGTTTGTTTAATTGTTTAGTCATGAGCATCCTAGAAAAACCATGTCGTCAGGGTCCTGCCAGCGGTAATATGACGGGCTGGATAAGAGCGTGTGTCACAGACCTGCAGTAAGTCATGACAGATGGCTGTCCCTGTCACTACGTGTCCCCATCATCCGCCCCCTGATCACCTCAGGGCCACGACGGGGTCTCTCCAGCTGAGCTGTCACCTCTCGTATATTGCTTCCTGGTGGCACCATCCCCTGTCCCATCCCATCCCGTCTCAGTCTTTCCTTACTCTAGCTAAATATACCCTCTTCCTCACCACCCGCTGGCCCCCCCTTTCTCCACTCTCACCAAACCACCAGTATCAGAAGCTTTGACCTACTTTGTTCTCTCCTCCTTTTCTCATCCTGTTTCCTTTTCTCCTGCTTCTGTTCTGCAACACTCACCTAGCTCTCATTGCTATCCGCGCTTTTAAATCCCTGCAGAATTTCAGCCTGCACATGCAGCACTTTCAGGAAAGATATACAGTTTCATATATTCCTACTCTACAGCTTTATATTGCAGGCATCTCACATCTTTGTCACCTGACTCTCCCCATATGTGCTGCCTTTCACCTTGTGCCACTCAGCGGTCTCCTTGCATCAGCCTTGACCTTCATACTTTAATATACATTCCTCTAAATCATTGTCGTGTCTCTGGAGACCAGCTGCCTTTGTCTTTGCCTGTCCTCTCCTGTCTGCTCTGTCGCAACAGCTTTCCTATGCTTGTAAATAAGTGCTTTGGCTTCTTGTTGTGGGTCCTGAACCCTCACTTTTTTTTTTACACTGTCTTACTTCAGCGAGCCTCCAAGAAATCTGATCAGGTTATACTGACTTCTGAGAGCCAAGGAGACACATCTGTCATAGGCACTGATAAGTTGTTAACGAATCCTTGACCATTTCCCCTTTGACTTCTATAGGCCTGGAAGTCTCTTTGGAGCCACAGGTATCGCCCCCTGGTGGCCATTAAAATACAGATTTAAGGCACTTCCACGTTGGCATCCCTTCTAAGATCTGGAGGCTATGTCCAACTTTTACACTGTCTATTATGGAAATCTGTGACATGTCGGCCTTGAACTTAGGATGCTAGAGTATGCAGTGAAATAATTCTGTCCAGCATCAGCCTTTCCAGACTCCAAATATGGACGTTTTTGCCCTCATATGCCCCCCAAGAAACAGTGCAAATGAGACCAGACACTGGCTAATTTGCTCTGGCATTGGACTGAATATGAAGGGAAGCTAATTTAACATGAACAAGAGTATTCTGAAGCCATTGGGGAGGCCTTTATTGAAAGTAAAATTCATGTTGAATACTTTATTATTGTTAATAATTGGATAAAAATGCAGATGTTTCAGGGTTTTTTGGCTTCTAAATGGACTGGTGCTTATATAACGCTTTCATTCACTCACATTTGTGCTTTTCTATATAACATTCACACTCCAGTGAACACATCAGAGTGCAACTCAGGGTTCAGTGTTTTGTACAAGGATACTTTGGCATGGCAGGGATTGAACCACCAACCTTCCAATTAGTAGATGACCTGCCTCTGCCTTCAGAGCTACAGCCACCTCAAGTGGGGAAAGACAGAGAACGTTTGAGAACCAGTGGTTTAGCAGTTGAAGGTAAAACAAGTCCTGCAGTAATCAGGAAGTTGGTGACTGGGTCCCAGCTTGTGATAGTCAGCATACATATGTGTCCTTTAGTGAGACACTGAACCCAAAAGTGCCCCAAACGTGTCATTGTTGTGAGTATGTTAATATGGATTATAGTCCAAAGTCCTGTAACTGGGTGATAACAGTAGAAAACCCCTATATATATAATGTAGTTTAAAAAAAATGTAATTTTAGGGGAATATTTGTATACATTTTTGTTTTGCTGCTTTTACTGGTTTTAAAGCTTCTCATTTACAGGATATGTGCACAGTCCAATAAAAGGAATGCATTCTTTAAAGTCAGAAATGCATCCACACTGTGCATCGTATTGTTACACTGTGAATACGAGGGAGAGGTTTTTATGAGGCAATGCTTACACTACAGCAGGCTCATCCCCCGGAGCTGGACAGCTTATGTAACTGTGCCTTACAATGTGCCCGTGACCTCCCACTGATGCCTCATCAAAACCAACTGAGCAGTTTGTGGAGGGAAAAAAAAAAGGCAGACAGATTAGTTTGTAGACAGTTCATTTTATCTAAACGCGAGCCATGAGGAGAATTTGACCATGTACTTAATTTGTAAATTGACTAAGCAGCATGACTCTTGCTCTAATCCTTTGCCGGAGGTCTGTGAGTCATTAGTAGCAGAGAGTGCAGTTAATGATAGCGACCCTTTGAGTGGCAGACACTTACTCTTTAAACTCTATTGCTATTTTAGTCTGACTTTTGTGTAACTTTAGCATCTTGATTGTTATTGTTCACTCCAAATACTCATCAATGGGGCCGCCCTCTCATTACTAAATAATTACTCTCATATCACCCTCTCTACATCTGTTGCAGATATTCCGTCGAGGGCTTTTTGGACAAGAACAAGGACCTGCTTTTCCAAGACTTCAAGCGCCTTATGTACAACAGGTGCCAAACACAAGCATCACTGACAGTTTTTCCCAGCATCATAATGCTCTTGACAGTTCATTAACTGGGTCATGTGTATATATGAGTTTCTTCTTCCCTCAGTCTGCACATCCCTCCTCTGCTAGCCTAGTTAATGGTGTCCTTTCTTTACTCTTTACCCCGCTTTCTTGCTTCTCATAGTGCCAATCCAGTCCTAAAAGAGATGTGGCCAGATGGACATCTGAGCATCACAGAGGTCACCAAGCGGCCTTTGACTGCTGCCACCCTGTTCAAGAACTCCATTGTGGCTTTGGTTGATAAACTGGCGTGCAAGGTTAGTAGTTTCTGCTTATGATCGACTTCCTCGTTTCTTCTCTTAACCCCAGTGGGAGGCTGTGGATGTATTTTCAGCTAATTAATGCACGTTTGATGTCCACACAGTCAAAGAGTAGTAAATGAAGAAGCATTAAAGTTGAGAAAACTGATTTCTAAACTAGTTTGTAAATATGTTAATCCATAATACTGCTGCTTTATGTCGGTGTTAAGATAATTATTTTAATCGCTACCACTCCGTCTACTTAGAGAGCTGCCATGAGACAGTACATGATTGATGTTAAATGGCTAAAATAATAACAGCGTTTTGCAAAAGTGTGTTGATTGGATGGTTAAGACTTTATAACGGTACCTTTTCCTACCTTGTGCTACCTTGATAGCATGTGATTGTGTAAGATAACTGCTAATAAATGTTAGTAGTTTGGTGTGAAGCCAAAATGGTAAATGGTCTAAAATGACTTGTGGCATCCATTACGGTTACAGTAAAGTATTTGCTTTTATACTGAAAATATAATGAAACTTTTAGGTTGTAGCACCAGTCAGTTCATTCAAGCCAGAATTTGACTTAGTTGGATTTCCCCATTTATTGGAAATGTACTGAGTCATTCTAAAGGGCTCGCTGAATTTGTGTGTGGTATTGTAGTAAGATGCCATCAGTTAGTGAAATGTCTTTCCTCTTAGATATCCCACAATATCTGTGGTGTTTAGGAACTACAAGAGCTCAGTCACAATGTAGCATAGCTCTTAAAAGTCCCGTAGACCTCCTCTGGCATTAACATCAGCACAAAAACTGTGCACTGGGAGCTTCATGGTATAGTTTCCATGGCCAGCTCTTGTAGGTTTAATGTGTAGGTGACCCAGTACTTTTGAACACATATACTGTAGGTGGATGTCTCACCAGATGATATTTCAAATAGTTCTCTTTTTTATAGTGCAGCCATCTACTTATTAATGTAGTCTTGTTAGCTTTAGATGAGTTTTTTCTCAATTATTAGAACTACCAAAATGTCACTTTATTAAAAGGCACAAACCAGTTAAGGGGGATTTGTTCAGTTTAGATTTAGCTTTAACTAAAACAAAGTGGTCATATCACCAGCTGCATATCTCATTTTATTTAGCTTAGCTGTGTAGTTAGATAACTATGGAAGCCCGTTTCCGCCACTAAAAAAAAAAAAAAAAGCTAGTATCCATAACTCGAAATTTCGAGTTATTTTCTCGAAATTTCGAGTTAGCTCTGCCAATCAAAAATATACGTGAATGAGGTCGCTTTCTTGTTACACGGAAGCATATGGCGCAGGACCGCGCACTCAAAAACGGATCCCAACAAATTAAAGTATGTTTGCTGATAGTAACACCATGTGATTCAGCTAATAACACAGGGATTTCATCATTTGTGAAGCCAGGCTGAAAACACTCAGCAATCTGTGCATTCACGACTGGATGTAATACCGGTAGCTTAGCTGTAGCATTTGTAGCTGAGGGCTTCAGCTTCCGGGTAACATGGAAATGACGTCATTCACGTAGATTACTGATTGGCAGCGCTAACTCGAAATTTCGAGTTGCTTTTCTCAAAATTTTGAGTTAATATGTCGAAATTTCGAGACAATAACTCGAAATTTTGAGAAAATAACTCGAAATTTTGAGTTATGGATCCTTTTTTTTTTTTTTAGTGGCGGAAACGGGCTTCCATAGATACCCAATTAGTGAGTTAGTGAGAAATTTAGTTTTTGGCTCAAACCTTGGTTAAATTACCAAAATAAAATCTCACTAAAAAAGATAGCATAAAAATGATTCTCGTAATATTGTTCAGTTTAGTTTAGCTTCAGCTAAAGCTAATGTAGGTAGCTAATCACAAGCTTGCATTTAATTAGCCTTTTCTTGCTTTATTTAGCTTAGCTACCTAGTTTCTACCCAGTTACCGAGTTTCTATAAGCTTGCTAACTTTAGAAATAGGCAAAATGCCTTTTCCTCAAATCATTAGATAAGTTACTAAGATATAATTTAATTAAAAGTAAGAAAGGATATATTTGAATCAATCATTTTAGCTTTAGCTAAGCTACATGCCAGTCTTATCAGGTAAAATTTCATATGCCTTTCTTTCATTATTTAGCATTACTGTCTAGGTAGTTACCCTATTACACAGTTGCTCTAAGCTTGTTAGCTTTAGAGGATTTTAGTAGACTTCTTTCTTCCATCATGATTGGATTTAGCTACTTCCTGATTTAGCTTTGTGGAATGACTGTCTGATTAGCTTTACAGTCAGCCTATAATTCTATGGTTTGTGTTTTTTATATGCTGTTTTCATAAACACATAACACATTTGTTTATATAGGTTACAGATTTTAATCTAGCAAAAAACATATGAAAGATTGAGTCCAGTGGAGCATTTATTTTGGTTTTGCTTCTGTGCTTTGATTTTGTAGAACATGAATTGAAGTCAAATCAATTACTCTGGAAACCTACAGATTTGTTTATATTTCTGTGTCAGAGTTTGTGTTTAGTGCCAGCGTAGATCATCTCCCCAGTTTACTCTGCTGTCTGTACTGATGCTCTGCACCAGTTATAGGCGGTTCTGGTCCCTGTAAGTCTGCATGACTCACAGACTATTCTGAGACTCCCAATGTGTTTGTGTGATGTCTCCTTTGGATAGTGCATAATAAACATCGGAAGAGGAAGAAGAGGTGTAGCATTTACATGTATACATCGCAGTCTGTTCCTTGTGGTGTCAGGGAGTAGCAGTGTTTCTAAGTTGTCCTGATCCTATCTGTCTTTTTGTGGCGTTTAGAGGGTGCTGAGGAGGAGAAGGAGATGGAGGTGGTACATAAAGTATGCACCTCACCTCGCCTGGCCTCATCTCACTGACTGAAGTCTGACATTTCTTGCTGTTATTTTTGGATGGCCTGCTTCCGGGCTGCTGTAGCATCTCGTCATGATGTGGCTGAGGTGAAATGAAAGTAAACTCCCATGCCTGAAGGGTTTTTTTTGCTGTAGGTCACGTTGAAAGAGCAGACAGTTTTCTTCAGCAGCAGTACTGAAGCACCTGTGCTCAGGCTTCCCACTTCATTTCCTCTCAGCCTTCATTTTCTGACATTTTCTCAAACTGCTGCCGAGCTGAGTCGAAACTCCAGGCAAAGCCTGCACAGGGATCAGTGTTTGGTGTCAGAAAGTGCTTCGCCTTATTTGTCTTTAATGGACAGAGCGGTTAAATCAGTGAAAACACAACAGCCAGTTCTTTGACAGGATGTAGTGCATCCCCGCTATAACTGTCAAGGTTCAGGCATCCAGCCATGACCCTGCTTCATCTAAAGTGCAGCTCGGCGTGCTGCTAGCGAGTAGCTGCGCGGGGCTGGGCTGTTGTGAGGCTCAGCTGCTCACTGTGGCGTTTGTTGAAACATTCTGCAAGTCTGATTAAGGTCACTGAACTCAGTTTGCCAGTTTTGCAGCATGGCTGTGGTGCAGCTCATTGACAGTTTACAAGCTGAGTTCAGTTTATTTACTCGCACAGTGATGACCGCAGCGGTGACGCGAACACTGAGAAAAATCAAAGACCTGTTCAAGTTTGTGCAGGTGATAAAACAAGAGTGTTATGAAAAAATACATTCAGAGTATCAGTCTAAATGCAGTGTTGCTGTGTCACCAGTGATGTAACACTTTATTGAAAATGCAAACAGGCTTGTTGAAATACAGCCAAAGAAAGCTCACACCATGCCAGCTGAACAACTTGTTCTATTTTGCAGGAGCCATACTATGTGCGATGTATAAAGCCCAACGAAATGAAGTCACCGGTGTTGTTTGATGACGCCCGCTGCCAGCACCAGGTGGCCTACCTTGGCCTGCTGGAGAACGTGAGGGTACGCAGGGCGGGCTTTGCCTACAGGCAGCTCTATGCTCGCTTCCTGCAGAGGTAAGACAACGTGATTACGGTCTAGTGAAGTGGTCTCTTCAGCAGCGGAGTGTAACACCATGAGTAAAAAGTAAAAAAAAGTAACTTTTCTTACCCAAAATGTACTTTGATCTGAAACCTTAAAAAGATGGCACACATTTATGTAAATAATACTACTCAAGAGATTTAGACTATTTGACAATTGGTGCCTGTTTTAACAAAACCTAACACGACTAAAAAGACCTAAAGTTAACATTTAAGGTGTGTCAAAAAGTTGGCTAAAAGAAAAAACACATTACCAACATTACCAGCCTGGTTCGTGCATGATATGTTTTGTATTTTTTGAAGTCGCTACGTGTTGGACAAGTCATTATAATGACCATAATTTAATTAGTATGACCTGAAACTAGAAAATGAGTCATTAGCCATCAGGACAGTGTTTAGAGGTCCCATCACAAGAAAGTGGAGGGCAGACTTCCACAGGACTGGAAGTTTTTTTTGGGAGCTAGAGGGATCGCCCCCTGCTGGTAATTAAAAAGAAAAAGTTTATGGCTTCAGTTGTCAGACTATGTTCAGCATTTATACTGTGGTTGCTTTCCCTTCAGGGTTGTCTTCTTGTGTAATTCTGCACCACTGCAAGCACCCTAGCTATTTTAGGATTAAAGTCCTGTTCTGACCATCTGCTGAATCTCCTCCACAGTTTCAAAATAGCAAACCTTCAAGTTGAATTCCATTTTTGGATTTTTGGGAAGAGGAGGAAGTAGCAGTGAGCCCGATCTGGAGATTGGAAAGCTCAAGTGTGATTGTGTTACTCATAAACTCCTGAGTTTTTCTTTAACGGCCTGTCAGCAGGTGCACAATGGCACGATAGCAAATGTCAAAGTTAAAGTTACAAAATTGTCTGGGAGCAGGAAAGTGCTACATTAGAATAAGGTCTCAGCAGATGTGGCAGAAGCATGGCCATGTAAGTAATTAAATACAGATTTTAAAATTTTTTAATGAGAGCCAATGAAAGGAAGAAAAACATGGACAATGTCAGAATGTTATTTTGGTGTGGTCACAATGTTTTCTCCAATTTTAATCAAAGCTACACTTGACTCTAATACCATAAATTAAGATATCTGCCCTCCGATGCCTCTGGATATCACAGAAGGCATCTGGATAAAGTCTGACCCTCGTTGAGAGTTCATGGTGCACAAAAATGTGCAAATGTCAAAATCACAGTGACGATGAAAATTCTCTCGGTTATGCTTCTGATATTGATCCCTCAATCTGACACTTGGAAACTGCTTGGAAACTCACGTTCTCAGGTAGCAGAGTTAGTGATGTTCACTGACATCAACTGTCTCTACCCAAGTTTGAGGTCAGACTGCAAACACTTATGTGATCATCGTCTCTGATTCTTGCTGAATGTTGTTCAGGTATAAAATGACGTGCGAGTACACCTGGCCAAACCACCTGATGGCGTCAGACAGGGAAGCTGTGGAGGCCATCGTCATCCAGCACGGTTTCCAGGACGACGTTGCGTACGGCCAAACAAAGCTGTTTGTGAGAACGCCGCGGTCTCTCTTCACACTGGAGCAGGAGAGAAACCACCTCATCCCCATCCTGGTGACTTTCCTGCAAAAGGTGAGGCATGCAAGTGTCACCATGCTTCACAGCTGGTTTAATGTTTAATTTTAAAGATCCATTGATGTGATAGTTTGACATCTAATTCAGCATCAGGAACAGTTCAGATGGTGTGTTGAAGTTAATAACATGCAGTGTTTTTTCCACCAGGCTTCAAGGTATCAGAATAGAAACTGCAGTTTGTCTCAGGCTCATGAATATGTGGCTCTTGGTTATGTTTGACTGAAATTCATCTGCCAGCTTGAATCCTAATTTCCTGTAACAATAATTGGGATAATTAATGCGATCCAGAGCGCAGCTGCATTAAAGTCAATTACTTCGCTTGCTCAATGAAATACCCTTCTCTTTTCTCTTTCCTCTGACCTACTTTATAACTGCAGAGAAATCTGGAACTCTAACTGGAGGAAAAGTTTGTCTTAAGTGCTGTGGGATGCAGAGGCAATAATTTTTCTCTTGTTTTGTCTCTTTCACACGCCCCTTTGTTGTTGTTTTTTTTAACCTGACCCACAGGTGTGGCGCGGGACTCTAGCTCGTGCAAGGTGCCGGCGGATGAGGGCCATCTATGCCATCATGGGCTGCTATAAGCGCTACAAGGTCAAGGCACACTTCTGGGAGGTGGAGCGGAGGTTTGCTAATGTGCGAACTATGGCCGACTATGGGAAGAGCTTGGAGTGGCCGACGCCGCCTGCAGCACTGTCGCAGTTTCACAGCATCACAGTCATGCTGCATCGCAGGTCAGAGCACATAAAAATATGCAACTCTGTGTGGTCTGTGAAATACTAAGGATATTTTACATTACATAGACTGACATATTATGCTGTGTCATTATATATTTAATAAAAGCTCAGCCAAAAGAAGCAGTGTCCATCCTTACTGCATCCATGGGAACCCTACCAACATGATGCACAGTCACACAGTTTTAAACTTGGGTGTTATCAAATCGTTGTCTCTGGGGATTGACTTGATTTTGGAGCCAAGCTGAAGTGGCAGTTTTAGGAAACGCCGCTTTGGGGATTTTCATGTTGGCTTCATTGTTCATCCCCAGAGGTTGCTGCTTAGATGTGAAACACTTTAGAGACTTTATTACAGATGAAACAAAAGAGATGTAACTTTCGAATTAGTGGATTAGTTTTAGAGGTTAGTAAAGTATTAACGTTTAAAGATATTGAGAAACAGCCCTTCTACTTGTTTACAGCCTTTTTGTTAAGCTAAGCGAAGTGGCTGCTGGCTAAAGCCTGAATTCACAGATGCGAGAGTGATTCATCTGTCTGTTCTTTGCCGTTCTTTTGATCCACTTCAGACTTGGTGGATCTTTTCTGGGGTTTGAGGAAGAACAGCCCCAAGTTTGAAGTTGTTTGGATAAGTGGTTCAATATTTTAGCTGGAATTTATTCTCTGTTAGCAGTGTTTCCCATAAAGTGACTGCTGCCCGCCCGACTGCACATAGAGTTATACATATTCAAGCCTCTTAACCCTAGGTTTAACTATCTGAACTAAGTGCCAAACCCTAACCTAATCCTAATTCTATCCATTAGGGTTAAAGTCTTACTCCTTCTTCTTCATCCTTACCTCTTTATCCTCACTTCGTCTCCCCCACCACTCTCTCCACCTCTTCTCTACCCTGCCTGCTTTCTTCCTCCATCTCTTTCATCTTCATTTTGTAAAGTGTGCAAAAATCTGGTTTCTTTTTTAGATTAGATTAGATTAGATTAGATATTAATCCCTCGGGTGGGTTCCTCTGGGAAATTCGATTTCCAAAAAAGCACAGCACCGACAGAAGTTACAGAGTTACAGAATATATATATATATACACACACACATATATATATATATATATATATATATATATATATATATATATATATATATATATATATATATATATATATATATATATGTGTGTGTGTGTGTATATATATATATATATATATATATATATATATATATATATATATATATATACACACACACATATATATATATATATATATATATATATACACACACACACACACACACACACACACACACACACACACACATATATATATAAATACAGAGACAATATAAATAAAATATACGAAGGGGATAAATAGAATAAATAGGAATAAAAAATAAAATACAAGTGAATTGCACATTTCAAGTATTGAGTCTATTGCACCGTTGACTATTTACAAAAGTATTGCACAAAAGGTATTGCACAGTGAGGTGAAGAGGCACTACAGCTTAGTTGTTCCCCCCTCCTTTGTCCTCCTGTTTCCCCTCCCTCTCCCCTCCAGAGAGGAGTTAAACAGTCTGATGGCGTGTGGGACAAAGGAGTTTTTAAGTCTGTTAGTTCTTGTCTTTGGGAGAAGCAACCTGTCACTGAACAGACTCTTCTGGTTGTTAATGGCCGTGTGCAGAGGATGTCTGGCATTGTCCATAATGTCCATCAGTTTCTTTAATGTCCTTTTCTCTGCCACTGTCACCAGAGTGTCCAGCTTCATGCCGACCACAGAGCTAGCCCTCCTGATCAGTTTCTCCAGCCTGGATGAGTCCTTCTTTGCTGTGCTGCTCCCCCAGCACACCACAGCATAGAAAAGTACTCCAGCAACCACCGACTGGTAAAACATCCTCAGGAGCTTCCTGCAGATGTTAAAAGACCTCAGCCTCCTGAGGAAGTACAGTCGGCTTTGGGCTTTTTTATACAGGTGCTCTGTGTTGCATGACCAGTCCAGTTTATTGTCCACCCACAGCCCGAGGTACTTGTACTTGTTGACCACCTCCACCTCCTCCCCCTCTATCTGAACCGGCAGTGGACCTGCTCTAGACCTCCCGAAGTCCACAACCAGTTCCTTAGTCTTTGAGGTGTTGAGTTGCAGGTGGTTTGTGTGACTCCATGCGACAAAGTTCCTCACCAGACTTCTGTACTCCTCTTCCTGATCATCCCAGATACACCCCATGATGGCTGTGTCGTCTGCAAACTTCTGAATGTGGCATAATTCAGAGTTGTAGCAGAAGTCAGAGGTGTACAGGGTGAAGAGAAGAGGGGACAGCACAGTTCCCTGTGGTGCTCCTGTGCTGCTGACCACAGTGTCAGACGTGATGTCCTTCAGCCTGACGTACTGTGGTCTGTCGGTGAGGTAGTCGGAGATCCAAGCCACCAGGCAGGGGTCCACCTCCATCCTGTTCAGTTTTTCTTGAAGCATACAGGGCCGGATGGTATTAAAGGCACTGGAAAAGTCAAGAAACAGGATCCTGACCGTGCCTTTTCCCCCATCCAGGTGTGAGTGGGCTCTGTGTAGGAGGTACAGGATGGCATCCTGTACCATCCTGTACATTTAAGCACATGTGTTGAAATCAACTCATCTCTTAAGGTCACTAAATTCTCAGTAGCTGCAGAATAAGTCGAGTCAGTGTTTGGCTGTGTGATTGAGTGAGTTTTGGATCACTGATTTTTATCCTTTATCTGACTCTAACTTAAAGCTGTTCCTCCAACTTTTCTTTCTTTGGGCCTTTGAAGTAATATCCACCCTCATGGCATGCTGTCTTGTTCTCATCCCTCGGTGTCAGGTGGTGGGCGAGGCAGATCGTGAAAAACATCCCGCCGTCTGACATGCTGGAAGTTCGGGCCAAAGTGGCAGCTATGACGGCTCTGAGCGGAGAGAGAAAAGACTGGGGAGTCAGCCGAGCCTGGGAGAGGGACTACCTGGCAAATGTAAGAATCACAGTAGTAACAAGATAAATCCTGGGTACCTTTGTTGTTTCTCAGCACATCGTGTTCGAATAGGTTGTAAAATTATTTGTTTTGGGATTTATTTTGACCTCTGGAAGACACTTGATTTATTTTACCTTTATTTAAGCAAGAAAATTGGACACTTGAGATATGAAATCTTTCACAAATTTGTGAGTATCCACCTTAATATGCAAAGATGAGGCAACACACGCACACACACATACATGCACGCCACACTTTTTGGTGAATAGATGCTGGGATGTGTGATCAGCAAAGATGGATGGATAGGTCACTAGGAGATTGGTGCTCCTAAAGTTTGCTTAAAAGATGCTGACTTTTCTGCAGTCTCACCATTTACTGTCTGAAGATGAACAGTCTCTGTTTCCAGTTTACATCACACTTTTCATAGTTTCAATACAGTTTGGCAAATAGCTAGTGAGCAAAACAATAATAAAACAACTTTCTTTAAGTGTAAAGAAGTACATTATATATATATATATATATATATATATATATATATATATATATATATATATATATCAGTGATTCATTAAAAAAAGTCACATGTTTGAGATGTCATTAGAAAAATAATGCCACTCTTATATGTGCATTAAGTTTTACAGATAACAAAGCAAAAGTAAATAACTTTCACTTGTAGACCACCAGAAATCTGGAGTAGGGCTCATCCAGATTTTGTCATCCACCTTTCTGTGACGTCACTGTGACACACAGACAAAATGGAAGCTTGTATGTGCATTTGATGACCTTTTGTCTGACAGCATAGTACAAAGAAAAACAAAGAAAATCCAACAGGGAACTATATCTGCAAGAAAGGAAAACATGTGAGCAAAATAAAAATGTATTGGCAACATTTTCAGAGAGAAAACACCAACAAAACACATTAAACCTGAGGGTTGTTGTACACACAGGCTACTTAGAAGAAGTGAGTACAGCTGTGGAGAATACCTGGGTGCAAGCAATCAGTGAAACACAATTATGGGAGGCAAAACTGAATAATAAGCACACAAGACAAACTAGCTCTTGAACATGAGAACACCTAACACAGATTTATACTTAAGACACGAGAAACACACGCGAGGCAGAATAAACTGAAACAGTGAATAAAAGCAAACTATAACCACCAAATAAACTAGATGGCAAAACTAAAACTAAGAAACCAGCCATTATGTCTGCGATTATTGTGATTCAGACAGCACACCTAAATCTCAGCTAGAAAAGCAGAACTACTTTTGAAATCACCTGAAATGATATTGCAATGCATTTTATTGAAAAGCTGGAGTTGACTTTTCTGCCGTTTTTACACTTTCCACTCCAGATTTAAAAAACAAACAAACCCAAAAAACAGTAGAAATAAGTCTCAGTGGCTTCCCTGGAAAGGCAGAACATGATTTCAAAATTTAAAAAAAAACAAAACTTGTTTCTTTATATATATTTTAACATATCAATGTTAAAATAGTGACATAGATTCTCAAACACTGCTGAACTAATAAAAACATTAAAGCATTTTGTAGTTTTATAGTTTTCCGCTTGTTTTTTCTGCCTCTTTAACTTTCAAAACGGAAGAATTTCTTAAGCAGTTGTCATTTCACATGACTCCCATTTAGTTAGTTCAGCTGGATATTTTGCAGCCCACTGGCAGGAAATTTTCACACAAATTCATCACAGTAATGAAAAAAGACTTGAACAATCAGCTGTGTATAGGATCATCTTTTGTTGTGAATGTATACTGTGCATGTGATGTGCCTTGGGCTGTGACCAAAAGAGGGCTGTTCATGTGAACACAGCCCTTTATTGATGAATACTACAGTTGCTTCATTTACCAGCTAATATGAGGTTGTTTTCTGACTTTAAAGATGCCTTCGGGGAGCGTGAGCGTGACTGCCGCAGAGTCCTGAGACATTCCCTTTGCTAGTTTGTCAGCTGGCCCCTGACTTGCTGGCCTCCTTCAGGGATCTAAGTTCATGTGATTGCATTTAATTCCACAGTGACCTGTAGATTAGTGCATGCATCGTGGCATTCAGTCAGGCTGAATCCTTACTGTGATTGTAAGTTCACCGAGTTCAGGGGGTTCATGTCCAGTCTTAAGCTTCAACAAAGGAAAATTTTCAGGTAATCAACACTAAGACCTGGAAAAAGTGCCTGAACCTGCCCCGTTTCATATTACTTAAATGAACATATTTAGACAGTGATTTTCCCATTCAGCAAAAATGGTGGCTACATTCATCTTTTATATATAGTCAGAGATGTTGAATCTTAGCTGTTGGTAGTAATTTGGAATCACACTAGCATATCAGTTCACTCAGTAGCACTCAGATTTACCTCTGGAACCAGAGAAGCTGGTACAAGTTTAAAAACTAAGAGGTTTTTTGGATACTTACCGTTTCCAAATAACACCAAACGATAAGCCATAATATAAGAGTAAACCAGTATGCATCCCTGTGAAAAATATATCCTCTGTCTTCTGACATGTTTTGATTACAGCATCAGACAACAGAGAGAAGTGTCACCTTGCCTCCATCACCTTATGAAACACCTTCACACCAATCAACAGGCAGTCATGGAGCCTCTTGGTTGGCATCCGGTGCTCTTTTGAAGTAGGCCTAGTTTCTCTCAGAGGGGATATTTGGTTTCCAAGTGGCTCTTTAGGCTTTCTTGGCGTCATGTTAGCACACATTCAGATTAAGGGACGTTGACATCTCCAGGCAAATGAAGCCATTAGGCAGTTCAACTTTCCTCTATGCTCCCTACTGATTTTTTTTCTCTTTTCTTTAGTTGGCGAATAGGCTGGACTGGTAGTTAGTTGTGGTTTGATTCACACAAGAAAGTGAGCTGTTTTCCCCTTTGTATTCTCCCTGCTGTCAGTCAGAGCCTTTGATGTGTCATGCTGTCATAATACTCCTCAAACAGACTGAGGTTCACTTTGATAGAAGAGATTTTTTAAGGGAAACGAGTGTGCAGAAAGTACTGATACAGAGACTGAATTTATTTATATAGTTTGTCTGCAGTTATTTACTGCAAAATGAATGTACGATGGTCACACCTGGATTTCTTCAGTGCACACAGTCTGGGAACCACAGCTTTAAACCGTGTACTGTATATATTAAAGCATGTAAAATAGATTGTAGGAGAAATGTTTAAAAAATGACCGTGATAGCTGCACTTTATAGGAGGAAGACTATAACAGAGTGTTAGATTTGCCACCAAATGTATTTCTCATCAGCTTTGGTCCCTCTGAAACGGCACGTCAGGCTCCGTGTCTGGTAACAGCAGCCAGGGGCCTTGAGCTTTGATCTGCTGCTTATGGAATTAAAGCGATAAAAAGGCTTAAAAGAGGCTGGGAGAGGTCACCTGGAGTTTTGTGACTAACAGCGAAGTGCATTCCTATTCCATCTGTACTGAAGATCGTCGCCTCAACCGACCTCCTGAAATAATACTGGTCTTTCATTTCTGCAGGCCCGAGACTGCCCTCAGACCAGCGCCAGCTTCATCCGAATTTCCAAGGAGCTGAAGAACAAAGACGAGTACAGTCAGGTCCTCTTCTCGAGCTTCTGTAGGAAGGTACAGTATGTGAGGAAAGAACACAGGGAAATGGAAATGTCTGTTTTGTAGCCACAAGGAGTTTCTTTCTTCTGCTGCTTCCTTTTAGCTTTGGGATGTTTTTCTGGTTCGATGTGTTTCCCATTCCACCCCCTCATGCTTCCTCTCTTTTGTAACAGCTCATCTTTCAATATTTCATGTTCAAACCAGTGAACACAGCCTTCTCAGGAAGTAATCTGAGGATCAATCATAAAAAGGAACTGAACTATGAATTCAGTCCTCAAGTTCCCTTAACCTGAATGAAGCGCTGCTTATTATTTTACCTCATGCTGAACCTCTTATCGTCTCCCTGAGGATAATAATGGCCATACTTTCCATATCAGGGACTGAACATTGAGGGCTTCGCCTAAGTTATGAGTAGAGCTTAGTTATATTTGAAGTTACGTAGCCTTTGATACAGTGAACTGAAGCAACCCCCGACTCACAGACCCACCACAGTCTTTTTTATGTTTTCTTGTGTGTTGCTTCTTTGCTGCTTTACAAGGAAAACCTGTTTTTGAAATGAAATAACCCAAAAGATCCTGCAAGAGGCATGAAGGGCTCTTCACAGAAAATAGAAAATGAACAAACATGCTGAAGCTTTTTCTTTCCCCTGTTCTGCTCTCTCAGGTGAACAGGTTCAACAAGAGCACAGACCGAGGCCTGCTCATCACAGACAAGTACATCTACAAATTAGAGCCAAAGAAACAGTATAAGGTTCTGAAGAAGCTTCCTTTAGACTCAGTAAGTACTCACGTGGGAGAGCATACACTCTGAATGCAAGCTCACACACAGACTCATTTGCTAGCTTCCCTTCTAAATCCCTTCTCTTATCTTCACTCCTGCTGTCTTTATCCAATATTTCCAGCATTGCAAATGTATCCTGTTGGGATCTGAGCATATGTTACTCATTTCCACAGCCTGATTACATTATAACTCTCACCCTTAAACCCCAGACTGATTAAACATAGTGTCCCCAACAATGCTCATAGTTGCAGGCATTGACTTTTTACCATAAGACCATATGATGATTTTACAGTTTTTAATACAATAATAAATACTTTCATTTTTCATTAATTGCTTCAGTCAGTACTAAATTCACTTTACTGTCCTTATACTTATTTTGTGCTTTCATGTGGTCTCAGAGTGACTGAATGTCTGCTCAACTCTTTTGGTGCAGAATTTGCAGAGTTATTCATCATAATACATTTCTGATAAATAGTACAAACACATATATTGCATATAATGTTTGTGCCTGAGAATTAATTGTAACTGGACGGCTCATTGCTGCACTGGTTTGAATCCACAGGCCATCATGTTCTCTCCCTTCTCTCTCGTTACTTCCTCCTGTAGTCCAAAGACATGCACGTTAGGGCAAGGGTCTCCAACTCCAGGCCTCAAGGTTCGGTGTCCTGCAGGTTTTAGACATTACCCTCGGTCAACACACCTGAATCAAATGATTAGTTCATTACCAGGCCTCTGGAGAACTTCAAGACATGTTGAGGAGGTAATTTAACCATTTAAATCAAATGTGTTGAAAGACACATCTAAAACCTGCAGGATACCAGCCCTTGAGGCTGAGAGTTGGACGCTCCTGTGTTAGGGTAATTGGGGATTGTAATTTGCCACAGGTGTCAAGGCCTCGTGGCCTGTGACAGATCACTCCAGCACCCTTGCAGATGTGAACTAGATAAACAGTTTTTAAAATGGATTGATGGATTGTAACTGTGGCCTTCCAGCTGGAGGAGCCTTGACTAGACAGAACATTTTGATATTAGCATGAAAATGACCAAGATTTCACATTATTATGTAAAGGCACATAAAAAGTAGATTCCCAAGTCAGGAACTGTAACCATCCAAATATCACTTAAGTGGAACATTACAGCATACATGAAAGCACTGAAGAAACATTATTGTACTTGTGTTCAGCAAGTCAGTAAAATGCGCGGCAATAAATAAGTCCAGAAATCATGCCGCCCATAAGCAAGTACAAATCAGAAGGCTGATGTCAAAATGAGGACAGAAAGCAAGGGAGACACAACTACTGCAAAAACATGCTTTTTCAGCCAAGCTCACTGGACCCAGGTGTAGCTCATGCCGTTAGTTAGTCTCCTGTTAGCTCCTGAAGAACAAAGCACAGAACAAAACCAAGACAAATCACAGAGGTTTATAAAAGGTTTTGTCCTTAAAGTGTGGTACAAATACAAAAATAACAGCTGTTATGAATGTGGTCAGACTTTTTGTGCTTTATTCTGGCTGCTCTTTATTTCTTACTCTGTCCCCTCAGTTGTGTACACGCACAAACACAAACACACACACACCTACTCATCTTCCGTCCTGTTTGACCCAGGTCACAGCCATCCATCAACAAGTACAAGAGCAATAAGAGGACTCACACTGAGAGAACACTGTCTTCCTTTGGGTCTCAGGGCTGATGACCTTTAAGAATTGTGAGGTTGTTGATCAGTCAGTCAGTGTTTGTGTGCGTGTTTGTGTGTGTACGTTAGGTTTTGTTGTCAACATGTGACGCCGTGGTCATGCTTGGGAGGCAGCTGCCAAGCTTAGCTTTAGATTTTCTGCCATATGGGGCGAACCTCAGCTGAGAAACTGGATCAGGAATCTCAAAGGGCTGCTGGCTCTGCAGGGCAAGAGGCTGAAGTTCTCTTGAAATAACAGAAATCATAATTTTCTTCTACAGCTTGATGCATGAACCTTGGTGTTGGGAAAACATACAGAAAGTGAAGGGTTGACTAAAGAATTTAACATGTGGAACACTGGGTCTATTTTTATATCTAAAAAAAAAGGGGGGGGGGGGGTGGTATTGTTTCAGGTAGAGGCATTTAGCCAAACCTCTATGGTACTGTGATGGTGCATTTAATGCTAGAAAAACCTTCTTGGACATTTGGCATTTACCTCTGTCTCGGGTAAAAGTATGTTTTTATCACCACACAGACTTAAGGCGTCTTAAAGCAGGGCTGTAAGCATGCAGTCAAGATTGGAGGAGACCAACTCTAGAACTTTTGACCAAGCAGCTTAATGTCTTTGCTCTCTCATACATATTACATATATTTAAGAGAATTAAATGTATGTAATTGTCTTTACAGTGTCTGCATCTTTAAATGCATGGCGCTTCCACCATGTGATCAGCTGATTAGTGACTTAATGAGCAGTTTAACTGTTGTACCTAATAAAGTGGCTGTGTGTGTTTTGTAATAGCTAGTAGCACACCTTCTTTTTTGGCCAGAAAAACTTCTTAAACTGAACTAAAAAATTGAGATGTATGTAATAGTTTGTCTAGTTTATGATATTTCCATCCCATTTTTTACCCAGTTCCTCACTGAGGAATCTGAGATTAAGATGGATTCCAACAAAAGTTGGAGATTGCCAAGTGCCATCAGACTTTGAGGTGACTCAGGTACTGAATGCAAAATAGCTTTCACTGAGAACACCTTCGTGAGATGTAATGAGTCAGCACAGCTGGACGTCCAGCAGTGATAGAAGAGAGGTGGAGAGAGAGAGCGCTTGCATGCCAGAGGGTTAAAAACTATCATTATGCAGCAGCGGAGCGGCTAAAGATAACTGGTGCCATTAGACTCTGGTGCTCAGAATGAGGAATATGAGTCTTATCCAGGTCAGAAACTCAGAATACAGCATTAAAGAAGCAGTGCATCTCTGACTCTCACCCAGGTCACAGCTGAGGTCAAAACCTGAAGCAAAACACGAGCTCTGTACCTCTGACTGGTCAAATTCAGAAAACCTGACTTTAACTGGCGCTTATGTTTACTCAGTCTTCAAAAAATGTTGACAAAATTAAAAACTAAGCATTCACTTTGCATAAACATATTGTAAGCTTAAATAGTTACTGTTAAAACATTTAGTCATTTAAATAACTGATAGAAAGTTAATGGACGTTTCTCACACTGGAGTATTTCCAGTCATTAAACTTTTGATTTGTTTATAAGATAAACTATGTGAAAAATGCTCCTTTTATTTAGAACAGTCAAATGTTCAAAGTAGAAATCAAAGTGAAATTAAAAGACTGCTAGGAAGGAATACTAAAAACAATAGGAACACTGGAAAACTTTACACAACAACACAATCTCACAGCAACAGAGGAGATGGCGAGTTTATATACTGCAGGTGAGCTATTGGCAAATAGTGAACAAGTGGGATTAATCAAGGTGGAGCAGACGATGACCAATGAGGGGGGACAAGGAAAAGGAAGAAATAAAAATGAAAGGAATACACAAGGAGCAGTGATTTCAAAATAAAACAGGAAAGAGCGTGATCTTTGAGGTATAGAAGTCTCCCATAGATACTAATTTACAATTTATTGGGGGACATGTCTTGCTTTTTTGTATTATCTCTCTTTTGAGTCAGTCTTGATTGAATTTAGGTTCGATTTATCTACCATGAAGTCTTCTCATAGGTCAGGGACCTCAAACTCATTTTATACTGCAGGCCACACGCAGCCCGCTTTGATTTTCTGTGGGCTGAACCCGTAAAACTCCAATTTCTGTTGGTGTAAAAAGTTTAACTACAGATTTAATCAAGGAGATAAGACAAAAAAAGTGCAATATTCAACATTATTTCTCAGTTTTCCTACATGGTAAAGAAATGCTGCTGTTGTAAATGAAAGAAATCAGTCAGCATGAGTCTTTGAGCTTCAATTGTAAGGAGAAATGTGTAAAATGACAGATATCTATCATTTTATTACTTGTGAATGAGGGAGATTTTTATGGGAAGGAAAACCTGTAAAACTAGCAAAGAAAGACTTAAAAGTTCAAAATTCCTGCCCTCCTTCACATTTTCCAAAGCCATCCAGCAGGCTGGATTGGGGTCTTTGCCAGGTCAATTCTGGCCCACAGGCCTTATGTTTGACACCCCTAGATTATGTTCCAGTTTAAACCTTAATCATAAGAATAAAGCAGATAATCAAGGCAAAGTATAAAAACTTAAAACAGCCCCTAATGTCTAATGCAGGGCAGTTGCATTTCTTAAATTTGTGACGTTTATATTGTAATTATAAATTGGATATTTTTAGATTTTTTTTGTTGGGTTGACAGAGTGAGCACCTAAAAGATATGGTCTTGTACTGTGCAGCCAAAGTTTGTTTGTCTATTTAGTGAAACTTTAAAGACTGAAGTAAACGATTAACTGAAAAGATCATAAATGAGCCTCATATCAAATCCATCTTGTGTTATTTTAGAGCTGTAATTTAAGCACTGCCACTGCAAAGAGAAGTGCTGCAGATACAATAGAACAAAGTAAAGTAATGTAATTTATAAAATATGTTTGGAACACAGTAAAAAGTATCACGCTGCTAGATCAGCTGTGCAGCTTCCCCTTCACTGAAGGGCAGGTTTAACCAGCGTTTGTCGGTGCTGGGACATCCTGCACATTGTCGTCCCTGCTGGATTAACCTGTATGGCTGGAGGCCGTAAGAGGCTTAGTCCACTCTGTCCTTCCATTTGCTTTCTAAAAACCCATGACACTTTCTCTGTTTGCATGTCTCCTCTGGTTTTGTCTTTGACCTATATGGGTCTCTCATAGTCCTTCTTTCATTTGCACCCTGCCGCCTTCCTCTCCCTCCGTTGCGGTAAATCAGTACATTAATTCCAACTGGGTCACAGCTCATGACTTCCCCTTCACTGCACCCACACACGTGCACCTCCAGCTTACATATTCTGAGCAGAAATAATCCGCTGGCTTCATTTATGGCATTGAATTTTTTTGATCCAAGATATGCTGCGCTGTACTGTATTAAACTCACAGGTTTTGTACATTGATGTGATAATCCCTGACAATTTTATACAAATGAATCCCCAATGCTGCAATCTGTGTCGATGAATATTAAAGGTCACTCAGCCTATAGGCAGGTCATGCATGAGGCTTTAGAGGAAGGAGAATTCTCACCTTTGGTCTTTTGCTAAAATAAAAATAGCATTGCAGCGTTTATGAAATACTCCTTTGGAGGTAAAGGGTATGGAGTTCCAATGCCGCCATAATCAGAAAAAATAACAAGCAATTTATCAGTGAAAGCACCAAAATTATTAAAATCTATGTATTCATTTATTAATAAGACCCTCACTAAAGACTATTTATCTGTCAGTGTATCACACCATGCAGCAGACTGTGACAGCACTGAGCAGCTCCTTCAGTGGGAGACTGCGGCACCCACGGTGTGGGACGGAGAGATTTCGCAGGTCTTTCCTCCCCACTGCTGTCAGACTCCATAATAAAGACTTTAACTGATCAAGCACACACATCCATACATATGCAATAATACTAAGTGCAATAATCCTTTCTGTCATCGTTGTATTTTTACTCAGTTGTATATAGTATTTGTATTTGTATTCTATTTTTATCTTATTGTATATTTATTTTATTTTATTCTACTGTATATAGTATTTTATTTTATTCTATTCTGTACAGTTGTGTACTGTATTTATTCTTATTGTATTCTAATTTTTGCCTCATAACTTTTGCACTGTCCACTTCCTGCTGTGACAAAACAAATTTCCCACGTGTGGGACTAATAAAGGTTATCTTATCTTATCTTATCTTATCTTATCTTATCTTATATTACATGAAAAAGTCATACAAAGCATGAGCTCAAGCTTGGATCTGGCTGAGATCTTTCTTTAACGTGTTCTTTCTCCGCAGTTTACCGGAGTGAGCGTGACCACCGGGGTCGACCAGATGGTGGCGTTACACACGTCCTCCCAGGATGACGTCCTGCTGTGCCTGCAGCGAGGCGAGTTGTGCCCCAACCAGGACAGAGTGGGTGAACTGGTGGGAGCGATTGTGGACCACTTCACACGGTCAGTTACAGAGATTTTTTTTTTCTTTGTCTTTTATCCCGCACTCATTTATACTTATGTTGTCAGCCTGTAATGCACATTACCTTCAGGGTAAAAGTACTCAATACTAGCCTGCAGATAATTGCAATGCAAGTATTTGCTCCTAAAGATGACTGAAATGATAATAAACGGCCAAGTGCTGTGGCCTCGGTCATGGTATCTTAAAATGGATTATTCAGTTTGAAATCTGATTCTTTGTTCTCTACAGCTATTTGCGATTACATTACCTTACATCAACATATACTTATTTAACATCTGTGGGGGATTTTCTCCCGGAGCAATGGTTCCTAACCTGACTGTGGGTTATCCTATGAACAGGCACAAGTCAAACAACTTCTGGCAGAAAATAATTTCAGCCAGAATTTCTAGTATAAATATGCTGTTATAATAATGATGATACATTACAGATGATACAATGATGATAATGAGGTAAGTGTATGTACAAGTAATCCCTGTCAGCAAAAAACTGCTTCAAATGCTCTGGTTCAGTTTTTTTTTTTTTTTATTCTCTTGGCTCTTTATGATGTCACTGAGAGCAGATATCAAGTTATGGTCATCGTACATACATCTCTGACTCTCAGCCCCTCCCACCCGCTGTTTTAACTTTCTATTTGCAAGGGGCAGCCAATCAGCCAAAAAGTTGGATAAAAGGAGAGGCATTGAAACAACTTGTTTTAGACAGTAGATAAACTCAGGGGCTACAACAAGACCAACAACAACAACCCTGCATAAGATAAATAAGCATTATACTGAACTTCTGAATCATGCAAAGTAGGGCTGTACAATTTTGCATAAAATGAGAATCACGATTTTTTTGCTTAGAATTGAGATCACGATTCTCTCACGATTTTCTTTTCCAATATAAATATCTTTGGTCAGGTGATAAGTGATAGCCTCCGTAATTTCTTTGTGCCTGCGGGAGTTCGACGGGTATAGGGAAGCGCTGTATAAGGTTCCCGTTATTGATGTATGGGTGGTTGATCGGGACGGATTTTCTCCTGACACTTTCTTGGCCTTTACAGCTTCGTCATCTCTCACGTGCTCTCCGTTGTTTTTTCCCTGCCAGCTGACTTCTGTATCACGTGGTATAAGCCTCCGCCCTTGTCATTTGTTGAGCAGGAAGAGTGAGCGCTTGTTTTCATGCAGCTTAAGTCCCGGAACAAAATGCAGTACAATTGTAATTTTTTTTTTTTTTAAATCGTTGTCATTTCGAAATGAGATCGCACATAAGTATGAATTGAGATCGCAATTTTCTAACGATTAATTGTGCAGCCCTAATACAAAGCATCTTTAGTAGAATCAAGGGATAAAAATATGGAGCTTGAAATGAGCATAATGGGTTTACTTTAAGAAATTATAAACTCACAAGGGTAAAATATAGCCTTTGGGCCAGACATAGCAAACAGGAAAACAACACCCATGAATCAGCCAGTCGATCAGAGGCAGCACCATGCACAGGAATCTGAAGACCAATGATTGCAGGAAGTCTGTACCGCTGTTTAACTCAATTTCAGAGCAATCTGTTTCATCAGTGATCTATGCAGTGGTATATTTCAGACAACTGGCAAGATGTTAAATATAACCTGGTTTCGATTGAGTTATCCAATGTCTGGCTCTTTGCTTACTTTATTGAAGTCAGTATGGCTCTCTAGGGAGAAATGCTGCCTGCCCCTGCACTAACTGAAGGGGTTCATGGCTCAAAAGAGATGCCACAACACTGCTGCCTTTCAGGAAACGTTTATTTCTACAAAAGAAAATTTACTTGCAAGTGTTGAACACAAATAAGAGAGGCAGGCAGCAACTCCCAACTCATCTAATAATAAGCGAAACTTCAAAAAGCATCTGAGGAATACCGATGCTGATGGAGGAGAGGCGAGGCTCAGCAGGTGTGCCTCCGCAGACAATCAGCACTAGAAGTGAAGCAGAGAAGAGAGCAGGTTAATGAGGATGCAAGAAAACACTAACCAGATGGCGGATGTGTCGGCCCACTGGGGCATGCGTAACAGGGTGCACAGAGTGGTCATCATTCTCAAAGAGATCATCCGCAAATTCAGAAACAAATTTGTTTTCTCATGCTGATAATTCACATCTTTGACATAGGTTTTAATTAGAATAAAACATTCTTCATAAAACTTTTAATGAATTAATCAGCGAGATGAGCCGGCGAAGTGATTGTTCAAAATGAAAACCTGCCGCTTTCCAGGCCTCGGTGTCACATGAAGAAACGACACGGCTTTAGCCCCATTGTTGCCCGCCAAACATCTCGGTTACAACGAACTCTATTAACGCTGCATAAAAATTACGTAAATCATATCCTTGGCATTTATCACTGTCATAGTTGTCGCTGTCTGTGTCCTGCTCTGAATAACTACCGTGAAATGAATCAGTCACGCTGACATTTATCACATTTATCACTCGGATTCCGATTTTTCGTTGCTGTTTATAAACCTGATTCACATCCACCCGCATTCATCTCTGCCAGACTCCATTTGAATGGCACGGCCCACGAGTTTTCACACACAGCAGACTGTTTTGGTTGTGCGCGCGTGGGCGGGTGTGTGTTTAAGTGCGGCCGTGTTGTCGTAAGTACTGCCCTCGGAGTCCTCACCCAGTCTGCAGCGATCGATCTCCTGCAAATCCTGCCAGCTTCATGCTGAGAGAATTTTACAAAAATAAAGACATAAACAGTGGAGCTCATATCTGAATTCGTTTCCCTTTTTGTAAAATTCATCACAGACTTTGCATTCTTATAGGTACGACTTATGAAGTTGTGATGTGATTTCTGGAATCACTGAGTGCAGATGAAGTGTAGACTGAGCCATCAGCTGACTCACATCAACATGTTTTTTATTTCTTCTGTCCTGTCCGTCGTTTTGTTTTTGCTCTCAGCTCAGAATCCGGCGAGACAGCAGTCGCTCCAGGGTGCATGTGTTTCTGTGTGCTCCCACTTTTATGAGTCTCTCTGTGTGTATGTTCAGCTTCCTGATCCCAGATCCCCGGTGAGGCTTTTGTGGATTTTACGAGTCTTAGACTTTTGGTCTGGGTTTTTTCAGGGGGGGGTGTATGGGTATCTATATCACCAGGGTCCCTGCGGCAGCTGCGTGGCTCTGTGTCGGGGTGCGGCAGGCGTCTCAGGGGGAGTCTGTTTCAGCTCTCCGCCTGTTATTGTGCCACCATCTGCGGTGAATGGAAGGGGGCGCGACCTCAGCTAGGCTACTCATCAAAAGGAGACTCATGAGACAAAGTCAGGGGTGAGATGTGCAAGTGTGCGAGCATGTGCGAGAGGGGGGTGAGGATGACAACACACAGACACACTCTTCTTGTGCTTCCTTCTGTCAGGAAATGGGATGCCAGACTCTGAGAGTCACGCGCACGTCATTTTAGTTTTTATGTTTGGTGGGGAGAACGGTCAGAGGAGGAAACAGTCAATGGAGTGATTGTGACTCCTGCTGCTTTTCCTCGTCTCTTCAGAGTAAGTGAGTAGATCTGTGAGGCTGCCGGTGTTCACAGCTGAGAGAGTTTGCAGTGACACAGTGAGTTGTACAAAACTGGGTCAGAAAAGTCAGCGTTAAAGGCGCAAGGTAAAATCTGACTTCAAAGCCGCTCTGTGTTGTCGGTGAGGATGGCAAAGACAAGCTGTCTGGTTTGCTGTCATGTCACATCCGATTCTCATTCCCTCAGAGGACTGCGCTCTTTCACTCTCTCCTTTCCTGTACATAACCCCATCCTCTCATCCCTGATTCTCTCCTGCTTTCTCTTCCTGTCACCTGGGTCAGAGCTGTCAGTGTGAATGAGCTGTTTGTGTGTGTGTGTTGAGTGTGTCTGTTTACTAAGAGAGAAATACTGTGTATGTGTGTGTTTCTATGTGTTTTTTATTCAGGGGGTTGGACCATCTGCTGGGACAGCTGGGGGAGTATGAGTGAGCTAAAGGCAGGATTTAGGGTATGATCTGCTCCTGCCTCAAAAGATTTAGGAGGATTTTTACTTAAAAGGCAATTTGGGGGTTTATAATCTTATTGATCACGGCCACAGACTCCTTGCAGAATAAATAGAAGTTTGTACAAAATGTGCAGTTTGTTAACATCCTTCATGCAACTTTTCACATATTAGATGCTTTAAATTGACAGTTTTGAACTGACTTTAACAGAACCAATTGTAAAACTCTCAGTCTGTGGATTGATTTCGATATGAAGGATATAAAATACAAAAATACAACTCTGGCTCACTTAGCCCAGAAGTTGAGTTTATTGTTCCTCTTATAGAGGAACATTGTTTATTGTCTGTATATATTAAATATATCAATACTTATTTTATGTAAGATAAAATGAACTTTAATCGCTCGATCAAACTGGTTTGGTCCAAAACCCACCCTGACATCATGTACAACTTATTAACTATAGTCTTGAGCTACCACTCATTCCTTTATATTTTGGTGGGAAATAGGTAGGTGAGTGGGGTGGCTTCTTGACAGCCATTCTTCCACTGAGACCATTACTAATGAGACTTCAAACAGCAGATGGAATAACTGAAGGGCCAGATTCATCTCTCAGGTACTACGTCAGGTTTTTGCTGGCTGACTTTCAGATACTTTTTTTGTTTTTTAGTGCTGCCATTTCTTCTTTTGTCCTCCACATGTCTACATTTCTAATTACGATTTGTTGAGCTATGCCAAGTTTTTGGCTAAAAGCTCTTTGGGGATGACCTTGTTTGTGTAAAAATACAATTTTACACCTGTCAAACTGTGTTACCTTTGGCATTCTTTTAGACTGAGCTAAAGACATGGTGAGATGCGTTTTTGCAACAAGTTCCTCGTAATAAAGTGTCTAAAATTGGTTCAGTGATAAGTTGTGTGTTATGTGTAGAAACAACAATGGTTTATCCCTTGAGTTAGGTGCCTTTTGTATCCTTAAATAACACACAGGTCAGTGTTGAGTAAAATTCGAAAAATCACACACCACTAAACAAAAATGTCTCAAAAAGCATATTGGTCATTTTTTCCCCGCACACCAGGTACAGCGGAATTGGCTCAGTTTGTCCCCGGTATACGTTTTTTGCTTTCTTCTGACCACTACTCATGCTAGGGCCTTCATCTGGGTCGGGATTTTCTCCAGGACCCAGGTCAGATTGGCTACTTTTTCTTTTCATCTCACACTTCTTCGTCTTCTTCGGTTTTACTGGCAGTTGGCAACCCATTTAATTAGAGCAGGTAGCTGTACTGCCCTCTAGTGGAAGAGAATATAATTGTTCTGCCCGTTACGCTGGTCGTTTAGAGTACTAATCAGGTGGAACCACGGCACACCTGATCATTTCTAACGACACATTGGTTGAGAAACACTGTCATAAAGGACATACACAAGATTTTTACTTTATTGCAGAAAGCTGACTGCCTGACTGGTTTTGGTTGCATTGCTGGATTGTGTATAGAAGACTGTATTGTACTGTGTTGTGTTGTGTTGTATATAAGGCTTTTATTAAAGTTGTATCTTTTTATTTTTTAGTTGTTTAGTGTTTCTGTGCATCATCTGTACATATGGTTTTTGACAATAATGCTAACTTTAACTTTGACCGATATACTCAGCTTTACTATCTCTCTGGGTCAGAGGTTCTTCATTGCTAGCTTTGCATTAGCCTGTTTAAGTGGATGCTGTGTGCAGCAGTACAGCATCAATAGATCGATACCTGCCCTGAGCTTAGTATGCACTTGACTGTCACATTTAAAGAAAGTTATTTTTATTCCTCTACTCCTTAAAATTTACTCTGTTTTCCTTCTTTCCTTCCACAGGAGTCAGATTATTGTAGCACGAGTGTGCAGGAAATGACCACGTTTCTTTTCTTTAATGACATATTTGTTTTCGTAACGTTGGTCTAATTACTGGATTTAGTTTGGTAAGATGTTATATTCCAGATATTACTCAACAATCTAAGATCACCCGTTTATTTTCTGATGCGGTTGAACAACATGTCAGTTCAGCTCCAAATTGCTGCGTTGCTTCATGTCGCCTGTAGCTTTTTGTTTTCAGGTTACTCATCAATCCCATCTTGTGAAACAGATACTGTTTTCATATTTAACACTAACACTCGCTGGAACTCAAGGATGAACTGGTGAACGTCACAGTGACCACATGACTGCCCCATTCTTGATAAATGATTTGTCTAGAAGACTTGAAGGGGATTTAACTTCATGTTGCACAACGTCTTGAACTAAAAGATGAGTTTGCTCCACCTTACTCTGCGTATTCAAAGCCCAGTTACAAGCCTCATTCACCCAATTACACACAAACAATGCAAGTCCTTTTTTCTAAACTTAAGCACCTTGCCTAATATTCATGTGCACACTCACACCGACCTCCGACCTTCCAATTGTTATATCACTCTAACCTCCTTATTGGTAGGTTACAGTCTGGAGGTTAGAGGTCTCTGTGATCTAGCAGACTATAAATGTCTATGTTAATGTTTTACCATATAATAATGAAATGATGGCATTTTACATTAAAAAGGTCAAAGGTCAACTTCACATTGACTTTCCATATTTCTGGTGTTTATATAGCACAGTAACTCAGGAACAGAAGGGAGATTTTTTTATCATATTTAATATATATAGATGCTCAATTTATTGCACTAATCTTTATAGCCCACCTTAATTTAAAGTCTTCACTACCTATGTAATGAAAGTCTTAAACTTTGTAACTGTAAGTAAACCTATGCTTGAATGATTTGTGGAGTCCACAAAGTGTTAAGATCTAGTTTCCTCACTTGCACTCTCCTCCTCTAACTCTTATTTGTTTTCATTTCCTCAGTCTGCTCCTTCCAGACTCTTCTCCAGCATTTTCTCCACTCGTCTCCACATCAGCAGTTTCATTTATGAATATGGAAAGACCTGGAACGATGTTGCATTAATAGCAATCTTCTGGGTCACCCATCCCTTTACAGCTTAGCAAGAATAATGTGCAAGTTCATTAACCCTAAAGTATATGTGAGAGGACTTGTGATTAGGCGTTAATGCCCAGATCAAAGAGAATCACATAGACACACATGCTCACCTGCTAATGATGGACTCGAGGACTTGTTTGACCTCGCTGGACATCAACAGTTTGCCAGTTATTCTAGGTGTGAGAGAAATCAGCCCTCTCATTTCTAAATTCAGTTTTTAGGTCGTGAAAGGCGTCATCCAAGTCCTGAAATAGCCTCCCCTGTTTCTCTGCCTCCCCTTTTTTTTTCTCCCTCAGTGGCTGTCCTCAATGTGCTCGTCTCACAGTCGGTCCTGCTGGCTGGAGCAACAGGAGCTGCATCTTGTGCTCCAACTCTCCTCGGTCATCTCGTCCCCTCTTTTATGTTTTTGTCCCTAATTTTTTTGTCTCTTAAGATTTTTCCAAACCTGCAGCTTCTGATCAGGTTCTTGTTTTGACTTGTTATTGGAGTTTTGATCAAATGCAAAGTAACTGCAGGAGCAGCTTTTAACCCAGACGGGTGTAAATAATGTATATAAACTCTGACCTATTTCCTTCTCAGTTCCCACAGAGCTGGCAGGTCATGTGCTTCACTGATTTTCTTCATTTAGCCACAAAATCCAGCCTCAGTCGCACTGCTATTTAAAGTTGGTCAAAACGCCTTGTTGACATGTGCAGTGTGTGGTTGACTTCCACCAGCGCAAGTGTGAATGATTCATCCCATGTGCACAAAATCACATGGCACAGCCACACACATTATAGTTCAGCAGCTATAGAAAGAACTGGCATACATTATCCAGGATATTCTTGGTCCCTCTTTTGGGCTTTGACCAGATGCTCGTTTTGAGAGATCAGACACACGGTCTAAATCAGGGGTGTCATTTTAGATTGTTTGCAAGTTCACATAACGAATAACACATATTGTTCCTTTTTTTAATGTAAACAACATTAAGGTCATGGTTCTCAGCTGGAGAAGTGTGGAGTGCTCACTCCAGTTTGCAGATTAGCTGCTTTCAGGCACAGGAGCGCCATTATCTCAGGGTCTTGTTCACAAGTGAGGGGAGTGGGAGGTTCATTCTCCCCTCGACTGTTAATGCTGCCAATTGGTGCAGCTTTGGCAGTGATGCCGCTACCACACTGAACTGTTGTGGTGGAGAGTGAGCTGGTCATGAAAGCGAAGCTGTTGATTTGCATTCATACCATCACCTGTGGTCATAAGCTGTGGGTAGCGACTGAAAGAATAAAATCAAAAGTGCAGAAATGAGTTTCCTCTGGAAGGTGTATGGGCACTCCCTTAGAGATAGGCTGAGGAATATGGTCATTTAAGGCCAGGGGACTCAAAGTAGATCTGCTACTCCTCCACACTGAACAGTCCCAGTCCAACTGGGAATAGATTCCAGGGCAGACTCGCGACACACTGAAGAGATTACATGTCTTGGCAGGCTTGGCAATTTCTCAGCGTTCCCCCACAAGAGCTGGAAAAGGTAGCAAGGAAGTGGGACATCTGGGCTTCTCTCTCTGTTAATTATGCTACACCCGCAACCTGGCTAAGCTGCAGAAAATGGATGTTTAAGCACAAAAATGTTCACTTTTAATAATAAATGTAAAAGTTATTATGATAAGTCTGAGTTGTCTTTAGGGAAAATAAGTGTAATTTACAAGTTTAATTTCATATATATATATATATATATATATATATATATATATATATATATATATATATATATATATATATATATATATATATATATATATAAATAATTGGTTTTAACCTTTGTTTTCACAACAATAGACACTATATTTGGTAGTGTTCATATGATTGCGTTCAGCATCTGGATAAACTTATTTAAAAAATCAACAGAAAAGACTGAGAGCCAGTTAAATCACTGACTACAGGCAGTGTGTGCGGCGCATGACAGACTTACAACAACAACAAATTTGTTGTTTATTTGGACTCTCCAGTTTGACAGACTGTATGCGATGAGACTTCAGATGAAACACGTGACTGTAATGTCTTTGAAAAAGCTTCATTTATCCATTTTAGAGAGTGACTCACAAAAGGCCAATTCAAAGAGCATTAATGTTACAGGAAGTTGGTAATACAATATCTCTCCTTCTCCCTTGCCCTTCTGGATGGCACTTCAGCCACTGGCAAACCGTGTAGGAAAACCATGTGACTTTCATTACAGGCAGGCATAGTCACGCATTTGGTATCACATTATGTTCAGGAAATCATTTAGCTGTAATCATCCACACATTATTGTGTTTCTGCTAAATTGCTGCTTAGTATAGACTTAAGAGGATACCTGTAGCAGGGTTCACATTCAGGGCACAGCTCAGAATATGGGTTACAACATCACCATAAACCTTTTGTTTTTACTCTGTTGTTACCTTGTGCATGGGGTAATGAAGTTGAACTCAAACGCAGCTTCAAACTCGTATTTAAAATGTAAAGGCGTTGTCTGAACCTGCCTTAAATTACAGGGTGACCAGTGAGTTAGACCTGAGGAACAACAAGGAATTAGGACTGTAAAATGTCTGGGTTATGTGGTGAAAAACAAGATTAAAATCTACTAACTGTCCAGTTTAAACGGCTTGTTTAGACCCCAATGATCTCATCCAGATGCTCCTCCGGAATGACTCCATTCCTTGCCTTTTTAAATGCTTGTCCGACACTCTTTAGAGGAAACTCATTTCTGCACTTGTGTCCATGGCCCTTTTGTAATGACCTTGTGTAAGTGTATACCTTTGCTTCACACTCAGCACTCTCTTCACCACAACAGCTTCTTCATCCTTGCAGACGCTGCACCAATCCATCCTATCCTCACTCACAAACAACAACCTTAGAACTTGAGATTCTTGAACTCCTCCACTTGGGGCAAGAGCTGTTTCCCAAACTCGAGTGGACATTTAACCTTTCTCCTACAGAGATCCATGGCGTCAAGGGTGTGTCCACACAAGAGCAATTCGCTGGTCGCCTGTCACTTTGTAGCTAGAAGTCAGTAGCTGGCAGACATTCCAGGCTCAAGTTGCCTAGGTAACCTTCTCATATAATTACCATGCTGAAATGTTTCAGTCAGTGGCATCGTTTATTCTCACTGGTAGTTGCTGATAGTTCAATCGCTTGCCTTGAACTTGAGAAAAGTTTAACCCAGAACTTGGCAACTTAAGATCACCAGCAGTAGTTTTACCCATTCATACTTGAAGTCACTGAATGTCGCAGAGTTTCTGCTGTTTCCCGTTGTCACATCACTGCTAGTCGTTTCAGTGTGGATGCGCTTTTTGACTTGGAGGTGCTAATTTTCCTTCTTGCTACTTCACACTGAGCTGCAAACTGCTCTAGCCTGAGCTACTGTAGATGGTAATGTTCAATGAAGCCAGAGGGACAATGTGAAGACTTAGGCCTGTTTTTCACCACTTTGACTGCACCAAGAAATTCTGTCAAAAAAATGGCTACCATGGTGAAGCCCAGCAGGAACGAGTCTGACTTAGTGTCAGCAAGACCAAACAGACTCACTACAGGTATACCAAATGGACCGAATACCCTTTAACAACAGGCCCAGTACAGCAAACTCCTTAAAATAATGATGTCACAGAACTTTATGGCAAAGTTTCTAAATTCTCGTATTTGAGTTTACTACCTGATGGTGTTCACACAGTGCAGTTAGAGTGCATATTGTGTATTTGCACTACTGGTTCTGTCAGGTATTTCTTCCTAACACAGCCGTTCTGGTACTATGTGCTTTCAAAGTTTTTCTTTGGCTCCCCTCTTGTGTTTTAGTATTTTGTACTTTTGCACGTGTCCCCTGTGTTTCTGTGCCTGTTTCTTATTTATTTCTTGGTTTGCTTCTCTGCTAGTTTGAAGTCTTTGTTTTTCGCCCCCTTTTTAATTGGCTGTCTCTCCCTGATTTGTTTCTTTTGTTCTTTATTTCCCTTTCCGCTCCATGTGTATATATAACCTTCTCTTCCCTGACTCCTTTGCTGTCAGGACATCTGTTTGTTTCTGTTTGTTTGCCTACCTGAGTTTGCAGCCCATGTTCTCTGACTTCTTGTCTCTCCTGTGCTCCTCTCGTGTTCCTGTTTTCCTGTTTTGGTTTTGGTCTATTTTTCTGAAAAGACACAGTTCAGTTTTCCCTCTTGGAATATTAATATTCTGTTTCAACTTTTATTATTAAGGTAGAAGTTTACTGTTCTTTTCCAGTATTTTTATTAAAGAGTAACTTTAAAGAGATACGTCTAATGAAATCATATAGATGAGAGAGTGGAAAATAACTCACTCACTCACTGGTATAACTTGCAAATATATTAACCATATTTTTTTAAAGTCTGAGAAAGAAAATGAGGGAAAACATTATTCGCCCCCCTTTAAAGCTTGCTTTTTGCTGCTTTACTCCTGTCTGATTTGTGTCCTGCATATTTATCCGCATGCTGGGCACAGTGTGTTTGCAAATGTGTCCATGTGCACTGTTTGTATTCACTTTTGTGCTTCTCATGAAAACATCTTGTTCCTTCCTTGTTCCTCTTCTCTCTCTTGTCACCCCCACCAACTGTGCATCCCTAACACTTGTTCTGCCAGAGGTCTCTACATGTTAAAAGTGAATTCTTCCTCCCCTCTGTTGCCGAGTCTGCTCGTTGAGGTTTTCTTTGAAACCGTTGGCTCTTTATGATGATGAAGAGATGGCTGTTGTTGTGAGCCAGTGTTATATAAATCAAACTGTATTGGATTGAATTAAATTGAAAGCGGCATGAATGCAGATGAAGGAGATGCTACAGTACAGCCGTGAGATGTTTTCGAAACATCAAGTGTGCTGTGAAAGATTTAGACAAAGTGAATACTACATCATGCTTTCCTAATGAGCGCCTTCTCACACATTTACATCAAAGACAACATCAGCGGAGGAGCAGGTTTATGAAGACGTTGGCTCCTGTTCGTTTAACTTTTAAAGCCTCCTGGGTGCACTCAGACTGAGCCACTGACCTTGAAACTGCATCAAAAGGCCTCTTTGTGGATTCAAACGGCACACGTGCTGCCTCCAAATCCTCCTCCGAGTGCAACAAATGGATTCCTCACAATCATTTTCATTCTTCACTACAATGTTGCTTTAGTGCCAACTACTAAACCGTAATAAATGAAATGTTTTTAACAAAGCACATGATTGGCTGTTTGTTTTATCGTCGCTCAGCTGAAGATATCTGCACCAGTACGGGTTCAGTAGCAGGCATGACTAAGAGTTGCCTATCCAGTGACAAATGTTCCTGCTGCATAAAAACCCCTGATAAAGTTCGACCGCCTTATCGATAATCAATTTGAGGAGACGCTGGGCTCTTGCTTTGTGCGCTCCGTCATTGACTCTCTCTTAAACGGATTTGCTCTTATCTCAGAAACATGTCTGTTGTCCCGAGAATTAATCAGGACCAGGAAAATTATTTAAGTGCCTTTCACTCAGTGATTCAAGCCATGTGCATGAGCCAGTTTTAAGTCTGCAGAGTGTTGGCGTCGCATCTTAAATCATATTTTATCCATTCGGAGAAGTCGCTCTGTATGCATCAACTCTGCTGTTCTTACAGTATGAATCACTTTTTTTTCCCAGAATGCCCCCCTGCTGAGGCTCACCATGCAGGGTGCAGCCAGTTAAGATAGGCCCACTGTTAGCGATGATGCTGATGGTTATCATAATGGATGGGTGGTGATGATCAACGCTATGACGCTAAAGCGAACCCTGCAGGATGGTCAGCTCCCCGCCTGCCCATACCCGAAGACTTGAGTGGCCTCAGCCCCCGTTGTCCCCGCTGTGGGGGCTGCAGATGATGCTGTTGCCCCAGCGATGGTTGCCAGGCAGCTGGGGAAGTGCTAATTAAGACTGCAAGGGGAAAACTGGAGGATTGTGAGGACAGAGTGTCAAATTCTGAGAAGAAGATGGATGGGATAGAAGATTGCAAAGAGGGGGAGACAGCAAACAGGGTCATGTTAAGTAATGACAAATAATTAATCGTAACCGACTGATGTTATGTAATGTGTGTGTGATCTATACAAAAAATGTAGCGTTGAAGGGAATGCCTGTTATCTGAGTAGCTTCAGGAAGTTTACTGCTCCAAACTAAGAAGTGGTTTAGCTGTGCATCTTGTTTTTACACTGTTTTGTTTTACAGACTATTGGCATCTTGCACCAAAACAAGTCAGTCCCCATAGTGTAAGGCTCTGTGGGTTATGTTATATTTCAGAGGTTAGGTTTCTGGTTAGTATTGTATATGTCAGTTCCTGTTTAGTGTCTTTACTTGCGTATTGACTGCGTGTGAGCTTGTGTTTGTAGTGTGATGTCTTTAGGTGTCTTTGGGTAGTTTTTTGTTCTGTGTATGGCTACAGTCCAAAAACAGGTGACATGATGATGTGACATGATGATGTCTGTGTGCATCTAGCCACAAAAATAAACTACAAGTCCATTGACCACGCGTGTGTGCTGGATCTCCTCCAACTCATTGACGTGTTGACGATTGTCCATTTTGTATGAACATTTTAGCAGGCTGGGCAGGGTGTGAACAAACCATTGGGTTACTTTGCCTTTTCAGTGCAGGCCATCCAGCAGTATGCATTCGCTGTGCACAAAATGAGCATGTTTCTGGTCACCCTTTTGAACTGATGTTCTGCCTTCTGGCTGGGACTGTGGGTTCGGCCAATCAAAATTGCTGTTTGGCTCTGTAACATTAAAATCTGCTCGGCTTGAATCCAAAGTTACAGAAGCAAAACTTGAGATTTGTGGTGAAATTGTGAGTTGCGTACAGAGGTCAAAACAGTACTTAAGTGCTCTTGAGCTGAATAAAAAGCCTGAGAGGCTGAAATTCAAATTTGCTATGGTTTTTCCTTTTTATGGGTAGCATTGCAGGTTATTTTGATCACCCTGCTTACACGATGTGTTTCCCTCTGTTTCTTTGTGCTAAGCTAAACATTTTCAGATGTACTAAACTCACAACAATATGAGACCAGTTTTAACATCATGAACCAAATACACGGTTTTATAAATGGCAAACTTCTCCTTTAATCCCGTTTCCAATCACAACCGAGTGTTCATACTGTATTCAGTTGTGCAGCTTCAACTGGATACAAAGTGAATGGGAAAGAAACAATTAAATGCAAATATGTCCAGGGTGGCAAGAAGTGTTGTGAAAATGCTTCTGCGTGATCTGAAATTTTTCCCACTTGCATGAAAATTTTATTTGTGAATCTTTTTCATAAAAACACACAGACCAAAGGAAAAGGAGAGTGGGAGAGGAAGTAACCAAGAGACTTTAAGTTCAGTCAGATTAGCTGAACATAGACAGACTATATCTTGTGTAGCCCATAAATAGTTCACAGTCTGCGAACTAAAGCATCTCATCTTGGTCGTCCAACATGCCTTCATCAGTTTTGTCTCCTCTTTGGACCTGGAGTTCCTTTAGAGCATGCTCAGATTTTGCTCTGCTCGGTCAGTCTGTGCACACCTGTGTAGTTCAAGAACCAGTTTTTCCTAAACCCGAGGATTCAGATAAAGAAATTGCCAGAGAAGAAGAAAAAGAGGAAACCTTTCTGATCTTTTGCACAGTGCAAAAAGTTCTCATTAACAGTGTCTGATGGAAGGTGCCGTTACATGACTTCAGGTGTCAAGCTGTTGTTTCTTTTGCAGGTTTCTGCCTGTTCTTTCACACACCCAAGTGTTATCTGCAGGCTATGTGTGTTCATGTGTGTTTATGTGCGGTGGAAGCGGAAAGTGAAAGTTATGGCTGCACAAGAGAATTTGTGTGTTTTGACAGTCTGATGTTGTCTAGGGTCTGTGGGATCATTAGGAGCAGACGTTGTCGCTCTCTCTGCTTGTTATCTAATCTGACAGGCCTCTGATACAAGCTCTTTACTTCAGAGAATTAGCAACAACCAACAGACGCTGCATTTCCTCCTTTATTGTGTACTTTTTGGGGTTTCTTTAAGCAAAATACTATGTTTTGTTGTTGCAGCTCGACAGTTTGAGACTTCTTGAGTTAATTAAGATTTTACATAAACTGCACAGTGTAAGATTAGTCGTGGTGACGAGGGACAGATGGGCAGATGACAGATTGGGAGAGGATAAATTAAAAATCCTCACAGGGGTCATAGTATATGGAAGGTGGTGCACAGTCACATAGGGGCAAAGGCACAAGTGGCTTTTTTGAATACTTGAATTTACCTTTAAAAACTGCACAACCTGACTTTACAGTTGTCACAGGTCTGACACTTCCACAGTTCATCACTCCTTCTGGTTCCCACCTGGAGACAGCTTGCACAGTTTGCCTGTGGTGGCTCTTTGTCCAACGTCTGTGACATTCAGAAGTTGCCTCACAACAAACATTCGAGAAAACCAAAAAACAACAACACTAAATACAAATCCTAAAAATCACAGTATCACTGTCGTAACATACGATAACATACGTTGAAATGGAGACTCAGCGATGGTGTATCTTGCTGCCACATCGTTTTTAATTGGTCATTTGATTCGACTCTAGAGGGCTAAACCACTTACACTTAAAACTGTATAAATATCTATGGCAAAGTTCATGAGCTCAATCATTAATTTCAGGTCACACTGAAACACTGAACATTATTTTTAAGTTATGGTCCCCATTAGACTTAAAGTATGGTAAACCTTTTAAGATCATTGGCTAAGGATCAGTTAGTCACAAGTCATTAGCCAGTGAGCATGCAGCCACCATCAGATCTCGCCTTACACGTCATGTCTAGTTTCATTTGTGACTGCATCCATCTTTTAGGGTCACAGCTAGTCACCATGATACCATCGCAGCACAGCAACATTGATGGCATCTGTTATGTTTTGCATCACCTCAGATGGAGGTGTTGACTTCTTTTGTATAGACATAAATTTAGCTGTCAGTACCCACACTGCCACCTTAAAGGCACAACAGAAAAAGTGAATCCACATGGTGTGGAAGGTGCTTTAGTTTAATGTAAGGCTAAAAAAAAACAGTCCATCTACTATAAACTCTCAAGCACATGGTGTCTGTGAAAATTCTCAGTCATCCAAGTCAACGTAGTCTAAGGAGCTTGGAAAGAAAAGCGTCTGGACTTCTTTGAGTTGCTTGAAGACGTTTCACCTCTCATCCGAAAATTGGATTGGGAAACTCCCACTGGGTTTAAATCTGGGACTCTCCACCATTTGACCCTTAGAACTGAAGAAGCTTCTCGGATGAGAGGTGAAACGTCTTCAAGCAACTCAAAGAAGTCCAGACGCTTTTCTTTCCAAGCTCCTTAGACTCTCAAGCACATGGTTTCTAGTCAGCATGTGAATTGAAATCAAAGCTTTCTAAAAATGCAAATCACACTTATGATTTAATGTTTTAGGAAGTTATTTAACATAAAGCTGTTTGATGAACTTCAGATCTACTCGCCTTATGCGAATAAAAAATAGCTGTTGTTAGTGGTGAAGTTTGGGGGATGTCCTGAATCAGATGCTTCCATTCAGCTGATTATCTTATTAAGCAGGCTGATTTGCATCCACCCACAGCTGTAACTATAAGTCGTGGTGGCGCAGCTACGATAAGTTTGTTTGATAGTATTAGTTACAGTTTATTTGGCCATAATAAAATAGCTGATATTCATCCACCGTAGACATGTGCTCTTTTTCCCAGTCATAGTTCTGTCAATGCGTGTATAGACTGAGGTCTTCTCTCCAGTCTGTTTTAGTGAAACTAACAGTCGATATATGTATTCATCAGCTCCAAGTCTTGATGGCAGAGCGGTGCAGACACACAGGCTCATAAACATAAATGCAGGTGATGTTTTAATCATACTGTGCATATCCCATACAAGTGTGTCATGCTTCTGTCTCCTTGGGACAGATAATCTTTTTATTGTTCAGCAGTTACATTTTAATTATCAGTCATGATTTAATCGTGGTTGCTGTGTCACCGCTTGTCCCTTGGAGGCACTGATCCCCGTTTTCTATTTAAAGTGAAGAGAAGCTTCTGATAATATTATAAAATATTCAGTTTACTGAGCAGTGTCCTCCAGCAGGACAAACTGTTTCTAAAGAAAACTGTGTAAAAAGACATTAGAAGCATCTTTTATCTGTGTTGGCACATTACTCCCTCTGAGCTATGCTGCATGGGAGTGTTGTTGTTGATCTGATTTTCCTGCAGTGGCACACACAGCATCAGAAGCCCTGTGTTTCAGCAGGCTCACTGGCTATTCCACACCACACATGCAGCTCAACTGTAAATGAAATGGCCTGTAAGTCTCCATAATGGAGACACCAGAGGCATGTACTCACATCGGATTATCAGCATCCAGCATCATATTGGGGATGACAGGGAGAAATCCTAGAAAAAGCTGAAGAGGGGGAGGAGGAGGCAGAAAAAAGGGGAGATGAGATGAGGAGTGGAGGGTCCAAGGGCTCCTCCAGGAGCTGCTGCTCGTCCCAGTTCTGTCTGCACCGTCGTCTCCATGAATTATTTGACTGCAGCATGAGGACGTTTTTGCAGACAGGAGCCTGTGGACCATGTTTATATACCACATCCCACTGCTCCCGTACAGACTGTCTCCTAATATGTGTCACTGATTTTATGATTTCCATGGAGGACATTTTGAACTCAATACCAAAGGGGAGATGTTCATAAAATAAGCTATCACAATGACAACTACGATGGGTAGTTTGCAGAGGGGAATCTTTACATCTTTGTTTGAAAATATGTGAAAAAATTGTATATATAAAAAAGATAGATGGAAAATTATTATTATAATTAAACAGCTTTTCACTCCTCCTGTCATAGGCAGTGAGAGCAGCACGTGTAACCCTGCTAACGCTTTCCAATCACGGTGACTGTTTTAGCCACACAGCGTTCACAACAACCTGAGGTGTGAGTCTTCTTCATGAGAGGAAAGAACAAAAGACGACTGGTTCTGTTCATTACCAGCTGCATATTTTTTATTTGTGGACTGTGATAGAGGAGCTTGTCCACAGCTCAAAGTTAAAATAATCTTTATTTACTTTATTCTAAGCCTTGGTGCAGCACCTCAGTTTATCAGAGACAAGCTGCCTTAGCTTCTCTCTGTATGAACATTTGGAAAACAGTGGTTGGAGACGGTGGCCCAAACAAAATTATTGCGACCTTGTTCAGTGAGCTTGCAGTCTTGTTGAAGAAGGTGACCAGATGTGACCTGTCCTCAAAGTGAGTTTGGTGCACTGATAAAATGGCAATAAGACTGAGTCACACTAACATCAACACATTACATGCAATGGGGTGTGTCATAATATGTCTTAACCGTCCAATCATAAACAGAAATGTCTTTAATCTTGTTATCATATAGAAATATAACCCAAATAGTCTGCAACCAGTTGAATCACCTAAAGAGACGCAGCACAGACGAGTGTTTCTTATTGGTGCAGTATGACTCAGATTGATAGCATCGTGTTGGTATTCCCTGGGTTTATAAATAAGATTTGAAAACCTTTCTCAGTCTTTTGGAGAGTGATTACAGCCAGTCTGATTCAGGGCACGATTGTTTGGAGACCAGTTGTCTTCCACCAGTTGACCTGTGCAGTCACTTTACAACCAACTGGTCACTGCAGCAGCTTGCAATCAGTTTCCCTAAGCAAAAAAAAACTTAATGCAGTCATCAGGCAACCTGCCGCTTTAGCCTAGTAGCAAGGAGGTTGTCATCCTACTGACAGAGCTATAATTTAACTATCCTCTGACTAACTGCCCCTCCTGCAGGTAAAGATGCTCACAGATGATTACATTAAAGACATCAGCTCTTATTGACATCATACAGAGCCAAGAATAGAAAAAAACTGAAACTTAGCAATCATTTTTTTTATAAACATGCTGGCCTCTTTTAGCCATGTTTAAATTGAACAGCCTTTTTAGACCTTATATATAACAGAAGATAAGAAAAAAAGCCAATCCCAACAGGTTCACTTTTATGTCAAGGTCGACCTGCATTTCTGGGCCTTCTTTTTATTTTCTGCACAGTACAGACAGAGAATGCTAACATCTAATATTGAAGGTTTTCAAAGAGAATAAAAGAATCAAACCTTCACCCAAGTAAACTCAGGCCACAAGAGCTCCTCAAACCACTTAACTGTCTCTGTCTTGGGGGGGGGTTGGCATTTTGTTGCTCATTAATAGATGTGAGACAAGATTGGAAACATCTGAAATCTATATTCATGCGACCTTACACAAGAAAACGAATCAAATCAAATTAAAGCCACCATGTTGTTTATTTTCCGCTACATTTAATACAGCTCCCCTCTCACTCTCACTCTCGCTCACTGCTGCTCTCATAAATCAGGGCTGATAGGAGAGCATCTGTGATTTTGTGGTGATATTTTCAAACATGCCAGAAACTTCCGAGCGAATGAGGATGCATTTCTGGCTACTGGGCAACAGGTTTGTGCAAGAATTTGGCCAGAATCTGGATTGTTTGTCTGAGCAGTTTGTCTGTTTTAAAAAAACAACTGTTAAATAGTTGTAGTCTGAATTACTCAAAACTACAAAATTATTGTGAGAAGCTTTAATATATTAAAAAAACTATCCAGCAGTCCATAACTGCAAAAAACAATACATCAAAACAAACTAATCATTCATAAGGGTGTTGTCTAAAGGGTGGGTGTAGGTAAATGAAACAGTTTGGTTAGGGCAGGGTCATGGTCGTGGTAATTGTTGGTTAAAGGCCACAGGCTGGACACCACAGTGTCAGACATTGACGGTTTGGTTGTACACCGATCCATCCACCCCAAACTGCTTCCTGGGAGGTTTGGCTGTAATGTAACAACATGCTTTGTGCAGCTTTAAAGCATCATTTAAGTTGGAAAAAAATGGAAATGTGTTGAGAAATTGTGCACTCGGTCAGTGACTTCTATCTGTCCCAGTCCGCAGTTACTTCTTTAATCCTCTTGTGCACCTTGAGAGAATGTCTTCCCTGCTATGTACGTTATCTAAAACATGTTATGTAGACTTAAAGATGGCTAATCTGTTCTTTTTTTTAATGAATTTGCAAAGTGAGGTCCTCCAATGACCTCCTAGTTAAAGGTGGTTCCCCATCTAGTGCTTGTGAACATTAAATGTTTGCACAAGCAACATCTGGGCCGATTTCTATTGGTGGAGGAAAGTCTGGTTATTGTGGACAATCTCAGCCTTAAAACAAAATTCTCTTGCTGCAGCAGAAAAATTCACAGGCCTCTGCAGCCTGTCATCCACTGTCCTCAGGCGCAGCCAGAGGCTTTTCTCAATGTGCGCTGCCGGAGTTGGGTTTCACTTCTGGTAGTGCTACGATGAGGTCAGCATTGTGCACAAATTAAAAAAGCTCTCTGGAGGTCAGTGGGTTTTTGTGTCAGATTTATCATAGTCCAGCAGGGCTGGACAGCTGGTTTGGGGGTTCAGCCAGGCAGGGTTGGCTTGGCTGAGAAAAAAACAGCAGGGCCACACCTGTTGGGGTGATTCATGATGAATACCATCACAGCTCTGGAAAATTGCAGTGACTGAGGTCAAACTCTTTTAGAAAGAGCACAGCAAATAATGCATCTGCAACTTTAAAAATAGAGATCTCAGTTTCCGTCAGAAAATTCAAGAAATATGTCCCCACTGCTTGACTTGAAGCATATTTTTAAGCAATTTGATTACCTGATCCAAATATGAGGTTTTCCACCAGATAATCTTTTTGTTTTATTCAGAATGCGGCTGCATTTCTCTGTAATTGTCTGTTATGGTTTATTACATTAAGCTATCACACCTCTGATAGCTCAATGTGTTTAATGAGTTTTGTTTAGTTATAAAAGAGTGACCGTGCTTCATTTTCTCTTATAAATGTTATAATATAAGCGGCTAATACAGGAAATTAAGCCCTTTTACCTTCAAAGCAAAAGTTTCACTTTTTTAACATTTTGGCTACAGCACTAAGACATATGTTGTCCATTGCAATTTTTTTTCTAGTTCAACTAGAAGTTAGCAAATGTGTTTGCAGACAACCCGCTGTCTTCCATGCAAACCATGAAGAACCTTGACAATCTGCTAGACATTAAAGTACAGGGAAAAGGAGGTTTTTGGTGAAGCACTCTTATTATTTGGCCTAGTGACAACCAGCAACCACTCACCAACCCATCAGGGAGTACACACATGCACGCAATGCGCCTCTGACATCACATGAGAAACCTGAATACCATCAGCTAGGCTAAACAAAAACTTCATGATTAGTTTATAACAAATGAATTAGAAAATTAATTTGCTGAACTAGCTTATTTGCTAGCTGAACTAGCTTATTTGCTAGCTGAACTAGCTTTTTTGCTAGTTCAGCAAATCAATTCATTTGCTAAACTAGCAAATAAGCTAGTCTAATCATGTTGGTTAGCTATAGTAAAAACTTGACAACCAGTTCCATGAAAATGAAAGTTAAATGTATTTAATGCTAATCATCATCTTTAAATGTTCAATACAGACTTGTCTTTGCTTTGAAACAATTCAAACACATGAGGTAAAACTGAAAGTTCCAGCAAATACCACTTCCAGAAAAAAAACATTTTTCTTGCTTGTCAAAGACAAACTTGAGTATTCATGAACCTGAGCCTAATTGGAGCCAAAAATATTTGTCCAAACAATGTTGGATCAGGACATTGCAATATATGCAATCTAGTGCCAGGGGGCAAAGCCTCAAATTATATTTAATATGCAGGATAATTTTTTTATTGTACTTTTAACCGACTTTATGGGAGGTCCCCAGAGTTTGGTGAAGGGTTAAAACACAATGCACACACAAAAACCTAGCACACTTATAATCCAGTTCACCCTATTCCTATCTCTATTCCACTAATGTACATAGCATTATATATTTATATAACACTATAATAAACTGCATATTTAAACTCTAAGATTTCAGGTGTTTCTCCTCAGATTTGCACCAACGATTGCCAGCACTGTTGCATAACAATAATTATGCAATCTTCCCAAAAATGGGACTTTATCCTTTATGATTTCCAGCCAAATTTTTGAAGACGACCATGCAGTCTGGGGAGAAGATGACACAAACACTTTGAAACAACACATTCGTCTGTCTTGCCAAACTAACCTCAAGCTTGCCAAGTTGGCTTATCTTTACAAGCCAGCCTTTATCATCAGTCACATTACCAATATTCAGAGGCATCCACAAATAGTCATTATGTAAATATTGCCTTTCATCTCTTTTTTAAAGCCATTAACTTGAATTGAAACCGAGAGTGTTTGCTGATTGGAGAAGGAGAGAATACATTCGCAAGAGAAACATTCTTACAAGCAGAGTCTGAGCCTTAAACTCCCCTGGGCCTCTGACTATGACGTAGGTGGATTCAGTGTTAGAGTCTTTATAAGCATGCTGCACAGATCCAGCCATGTGCTGGGCCAGCTTGTGTTTGGTGGAGCAGCGGGGTCAAGGCAGCCACGCTGAGGCTGCGGGATCCCCAGGGGTCGAGGAGGAAGCAGCGACTTCACAGTGGATCATCTTCAGCTGACTGTGCAGCAGCCGAGCGAGCCCGGGCACACTTTCATGCCCCAGCTGTCAGCAGAGGGGCTGGATACTGCTTTGATCAGGAGAACTCAGCAAACAGCCAGGTGTTAGGTGATCAATAACAAATATTTTGTGGTGATGCTTCAGTTTTGGGTTTTTTTCTTTTTTTACTTTTTGACTTGCTCTGGAAATGTTGTAGTCTTGTTGCGGTAGACATTCAAAACACACTTCTAAGAGGAGCAGACTGCAATTTTGGTATCCCAAGATTTTGGATTAGCAGCAATTAATGCAATGTTCCTAAAACCCACACACCAGTGGGCAGGTTTGGGACTCTTGAATCTTAGCTTGTGTAGACCTGTATTTTAATGTCTGGGTAAAAATGAAATAAAGATCAAAGTTAGTTTTATATCTGTGCATCTGGGAATTCAGTCAAAAAAGGCTTAACAAAAAGTCTGTCTCCAAGTGAATCAAAAGCAGCTTCATACTTTCGTCTAATATCCAAGATAATATATAAGTGGCAATAAAAGTGATTTCTACAGCCCGTATATGGACATGGATGGATGTGCACATGTTTTAAACCTCCTTGTAATTTTCCCACTGAGCAATTGTGTCTGAACATCTTCTGCTATTTAACTGACCAGATCAATATTCCAGCAGTTTAATGAGTGATCCTGGTCCCTGTAACCATGATAACCATCAGCTAATCACGTATCAGTTCTGGCAAAGTTATTGAAACCCAAATGTTTGCGTTGTTGTCTTCCAGGGTGAAAAAAGTCCAGTTTCCTGTGAAGGTTTGCCGTTCAGGTTTGGAGATTCACATGCGAGGCAAGCCCAAGAACATCTCGGTGGAGACCAAAGCCGGTCAAACCATCGCTGATTTCAAGAAGAGTAAAGACGGTTTCATCCTGCTGGTGCCCGCTAACTAACAGTCCCCCAGTCAAACCATTAACAGCTACACCTCATCGACATCTAAGGAGAAAATATCAGCCACAGACATCCCAGCTGGACTTTAGCAAGAATTTCTTTTAATACATATAAACAATTTTGCAGTATATGAGGATTTTAAAGTAGTAATCTGAGCATTTTTTCTGGGAGAATCTGCTTTCTTCAGCACGCAGAGGAAACTGAAAGCTGAAATACTTTTATATTCATTTATAACACATTTATATGTATCGTACTGTTTATGCTTTTTTGTATTTTTATGAAATATAAAGATGTTTTTTTAAGATATGATTGAAAAAACAGAAACAAAAAGCACTTTTTATGATGATAAATATGGACATGTTTTTGTGTTGTAACACACCGCTGCCTGCAGACTGAGATAATTATGTCAGAAGTAATAAAAGGGGAAAGAAAAAAGACAGTGGGGGAAAATTCATTATTCAATGTTTACTTAAGTTCTCTGTTAGTGTTTCTCTCATGTTTTGCCACATGAACAGAGTGAATGTCGACTTTACGCAGTATTTAAAACCCATTAAAATGTTCAGCCTTAAGTGGCTTTAAGGTTTCCCTGCAACATAATGAATCAGTAAAGACGCTTCTATCCGTCCTCTGAGTGGCAGCTATGAGCCCGCGTCCACAGAAAACTGGACCCCGTGACGCAGGAGCTGCTTCCTCTCTCATCCCCTTTCCTGATAGTTAGACTGATAAACACAAACCAGCACTGGAGAGGTCATTTAAATGATTTCTGAGGAATGAAACTGAACATTCCTTGTTTATTTATTGTGCTATCTGGTTGTCCAGATATGTTTCTTTTATTGTGAACAAACTCACAATGAAACCTGCTTTTATACAAACGTCTTCTATTGGAGTCTTTTACAGAACTTTAAATAAAAGTACGGCATTAAATAAAGTGTAAATTTGTCGTCTCAGGAGAAGCCGCACTAAACTGAAGCCCAGCTTGTTTATCATGGTTAAAGCTAACCAATCATAGAAAACAAGAAACGTGTGATTAAATTGAACCTTGTGTGTTTCTACAGTGCCGTTGAAAATCGTGCTACCTTTGCATTGTTCACGTTTTGAGATTTGTAGAAACAATAATTGTGACAATAAATGTTTTTTTACATTAATAATCATGAGTGTTTTCCAGGTCTAACTAACAGCAGCTGCAGATAAATTTGAGCTCTTTTGTGTAATTCTTCCCAGAATATTTACAATTGAAGAACAGATAAACCATTTGGTATGAACCAGATTTACGGACATGCTTAAAGAAAATGATCCTTTAATAGTAAAGATTGCTGCATAATTGTCATTATTAGTCCTTTAGTTTGTTGTCTCAATGTTTGATGCAAACTGTCCCGTGGAAGGAACTGATACTTACATAATACAAGTGGTAAAAAAATAAAGCCAGGACTATAAACTACAGTTCCTCTGGTGGCCACTCAAGACTAACTCCAAATATGAGTTAATCCCCACAGACTCCCATGTTACAGCAGGAATAAACATGTTTACAGCCTGCTACAAACATGGTTTCAGTCTCTGTAGCTGATTTACATGCTTATAACAACTGAACAGGGTTTGTTGTTGTTTAGTCCCGGAGGGCTTTTTACATAACCGATCATTTTAAACTCAATTAAGGCGAACAGTCTGTGACTGAACCAGACCTATCCACCTTGTTTGAGATATTTTAGATGTATTATCAGCCAAAAAAATGTTGTGTGGCTTACTGTACTAACAAATGACCCAAGAAGTCTCTGCTTCAGTTTCACATTCTGGTGATTTTTAAACTACCAGTCAACACACAATTTATACCTGCAGCCAATGCTAATTAAATTTGATGTTGGTTGATAACTTAACATTCTACCTTTCTGACTCAAATGAAAATCAGCCAGTGGTGCTGATACCAATACAAATACTTTTAACCTGTAAAGGCAGCTTGTGTTACATGATTTATAAATGAATCATCATCAGTTAGCAATTTCTTTTTGTGCCAGCCTCTAAAGCACTTTGGCTCAGCCACTGTTGCTTAAATGTGCTACAGGCTATAAATACAATTCACATGACAGTCAGCACAAAAAGGTTTGCACATTTTTCACAGATTATAACTGATGTATGTTTTTTAATTTTCCAAAGAAAAAAATGTTTAACACAGTTCAGTACGCTTCATACTAAGAGGGTAGAAACAAAGCATCCTATCAGTCCTAGCGCTAGCATCGATCAAATACCACTACCAGTGTTGGTATCGATATAGATGTTTAGATCAGTCTGCCCATCTCTAGGAGGCAGGTGAGGCCACAGGTGGTGGCGACTGGACTGATGGAGGTCTCAGTTTCTTTTCATAGTGAAGGAACAGACGAGCGGAGAAGGGAGAGACAGAGGTCTGGACTGACTGTGTCTTTGTCTGTGCAACTGATAAGTAAAGTGAAAACCAGTAAGCACAACCATCGCATGTGTTGGGTCCTTGAACAGATGCATCCCGGGTGTACTCTTAGGAGAGATGTTACAAGCATATCCCAGCAGGAGTTGCCCCGGGGAAGACCCAGAGCATGCTGGAGGGATTATATCTCTCAGCTGGCTTGGGAATGCCTTGGTATCCCCTTCAGATGAGCTAGACGAGGTGGGGGGAGAGGAAGATCTGGGTTTCTCTGCTTTGACTGCTGCCCTCCTGCATGGATGGATGCACAAACATAACAGTGTCCCTCTTTTATACATGCCCACTATAGAGTGGATTTAAAACAGCCTTGGACTTTTTTATTCCTTTATTATTCCTTATTCTCAATGCAACTGCAGATTCGGGTGTGTTATGCTAGTAGCAGCTAATGTAGCCTTTAGCCGAGATTAGCAGCAGGTTTCCAAAGAAGGACAAGCAGACTTTAATGTGGAAAATTAGATTTAGTGTTTTATTGCAAAAGCTTCATTTCAAACACAACAAAACTTCCACTTTCTTTTAGTGAGGTTTTAAATACGGTTACTGCTCCACTTGTAGTTTTTTCCCCCTCTGAGCAAATATGTGCGTGTCTCTGTTCACAGTCTGAGATCTTAATTCTCTGATGTGCTGCCAGTTTTTATCTGTCTCCACGGTGACCTGTTAGTGCGACTCGGTGATGTCCTGCCCTCGCCGTGACTCCTGCTCTTTGACGCACACCCTGCTGTGATTCCCCAAATCTCAGTGCTACATAATACTCTGAGAGTACAGATGTGTGTGTGTGTATTTTTCATGAGTAGGATCTGCATAATGTGGAAGGAGAAAATATTGTAGCTCTGTAAGTTACACCAAAGTCACCAAAATCGTCCGTGATGCTGGACCAGGATGTTCACACCTTCTGAATACTGGGTGGAAGTTGGAAAAAGCATGTCTTTCCTCTGATTTAAATCCGTGTTTAAGCTTCTGAGTTCTTTATAAAATAAATGACAATGATTTGTTGCCCACATCATTGTCTCAGAAGCTCAGAAAAGCAATGTAACTGCTTTCAGGGTACGCAACATATAAAGATAACAGCCAGTAGCCGATGATGAGATTTACGCCACTGGGACCCAAGCAGACTCGCAGACATCAAATAAGCTCAAGAGACGGGGAGTATTTTGAATAGTTTGAACTGGACCGTTTCCTGTCCAGTCCTGTGTGGCACGTGTGAGTGAGGACACCTGTGGGAAACATCCCAGCCTAATTCTGTTCAAACTGTTTGGACCTCATGTGTGGAAAGAGCCTTTCAAACTTGTTTCCAAAAACGTTAACAGATCACACTGCTCAGCTATCACTAAGCGAAAAATAAATAATGCACTGTTAAAGTGTATTTAGGGAACACTGCAAATTAAACAGCTAGTGAATGTGAAACATCAAAAAGTCGAAAGCTTGCTTGTTTTTTTTCTCTTCACTTCAAAGTGGTGCTGGGACTACAAGGCTGTCTTGACATCCTGTCTCAGGAGGTTTGATGCCAATTCACACCTTTATTCTTGCAACTGTAATGACTCTCGCATGACTGCAACGTGACATTAACGTGTGAACGATCCAGAGGAAGTTTAAAACACATAATCTTCCTCTGGGAAATGGGAGCTACAGGTATGTGGGAAGTTCTAAAGAATAAAACAGCTAAATAAAGCGACTAATAACTCAGGCCTTGTAAAGATAAAATATCTGGTGGTGTCATAAAATGCTGTATAGAGAGAGAAGTTCATGGGGCATGGAAACAATAAAGATGGAAGAGGCATATCTTCTAGAGGGCAAAAACCTGCTTTTTAAAACTGATTTAAATTAGTTTTTGTCTGGTAATTTTATACATGCAGTTTTTACTTCCCTGTGACGAGTGAAATTAAAGTTAATTTAGATGATGCTTCAAGGAACTGACAAAAAAAATGCCATGTTCCTACCTGACTGAAGACTTTGTTACACTGGGGGAATTGGATTGTTTTTCATGCCTCGCTGCTATCTGAAGCAACACACCTTCAAGACGGTGCAACTTTTTGTGTAGTTTTATTACGAGGTGGTTTTGCTCAGTGCCCATTTCTCAGTGGAATAAATAAAAACAAATCAAATAAATATTGTACAAAACACAAGGCATGATTTTCACTTTCATGTGCCATAATACAGATTACATGAAAAGTAGTGAAAGAATCATTTAGGTTGTTAAATAAAAGTCATTATCCTACGTAAGAAAAGTTTAGCATCAAAATATGCTTAAAATGCCCAAAGTAAAAGTAAGTATTATACTACATTACTTCACTGGATCATTATTATTTATTTATTAATGTGTTTAGCACTTCAATGAGTGATGAGTGAGTCTTTTTGGTTTCTTCTCTGAACCTCTTGTGAACTTTTGACCCTCAGGTTTTATTAACTAGGTGACCGAAGTCAGCAGCTTCTTCTTTCGCGTCTCGTTATATTGAGATCTCAATAATCAAAGAAAAATTAAAGTAAGCATGCAGCAGAAATCACGGCCGTCGGCACACCTCAGCCCTCTGCCCTCATGCTGCTATTTTCACAGCAAATTGCATTTAGTAGCAAAACAAAGTTAATTGTAAATCTAATTTCGACTTTGAGTCTCAGGAAATGAGAGAATCCCAAGGTCTCTACAGCTGCAGAGGGAAGATCAGGCAACTGACCGAGATTTGTTTACCAAGATGCCACGAGCAGCTCCTCAGCGTGAGCCTCAGACTCATGCGTGTTACTGTGAAAGCTCTGTGTTTCGGCGCCAAACGAAGGCCTCCAGAGTTTCTGTGTTAATCTGCTGTCGCTCCCGTGGATGAAAACCACAGCTCTTCTCCCAGTTACAGCTCCACCAATCACTCGCTGGAGGCGGCTGTATGTTAGAAAACAGAGATTATATGCTGCATTTGTTTGTGTGTAATCCTTTAATCATTCATGTAAAAGCAGTGATTTATCAATTACGTGTTAGAGCAGCATTTGAAGCCTCTCCATCTCCGATTATTAAGTGTGTTTCGCGTGCGTCTTCGATCCATGCAAACACGTTTTCAGAACAGATGAACAATTAATTATCAGATCATATTTTTGCCTCACCAAATCAACATCTTTTTCACAAAAGCAGAGTTGAAATTCATAGTGCTTCCCCTGCTTTTTGATGGGTTTAGCTTAATGGCATCTTTTCCATTAGCACAAATGCAACAGTTATTTTCTCAATTGTTTCCCCATCACAGTCACAGCTGCTGCTGCCAAGCTTTTCTTCGGCATCATTTTTGCAGTCATTTTCCTTTCTGACAGCTCCAATCACATCTCTCCTCGCTGTGAATAAAACCCAATCTCGCTGGCACAAACGCAATACTGCAATCAGCCATGTGGTTAGAATGTAGATCGACGCTAACAGCGTTTCATCTGATGCTTGCTTTGGATTATCATGAAGTTTCTCGGTTTCTTACAGCAACAGTGTGCAAACAGGATTCTTCTACGTCTAATCTAATTTATCAGGGGTGGCAATTGTTGATGCAATCACTTAAACCGCCGTGCAATTCCATTACAAAAAGACTGGCACCTGGTCCGTCTCTCTTTAGAGCTTAGCAGCCCTGCAGTGAGGATTTGGTAATGAGTTGGAGAGGATTTACCAGTGGGAATATAACGTGTCCCAGAGCTTCTGTGTTTTTTCCCCTTAAATCCTCTCAGTGCAGAGCAGCCACTGGTTTGGTGAGCCCTGCAGGTTTTCCAGCATCCCTCCGTCAGAGGAGGTCACATGCTGCAGATTACAGTAACATGAGGGGGGAGATTGGTTTTTACTTTGGCTCGCTCTGAGCCAGCATGCCATCAGCCCAAATGCTTACTAATCAGGAAACGTTTGATAAACCACAGCGACCAAACACAGGGAAAAAGAGTCACATTTTATGTTGTTTGGGTAGCTTGCAAAGGTTCAATATGAAGAAAATCTTCTTCTTAAACTGTTGCTTTTTTTTCTTACACTGACTTTCTTGAATGGTGCATCGATAGTGAAGAAGCAGGTGTTCGTGTTGAACATCACCAGACAGGGTCATGTCTGCAGTGCAAAGCTTTATTTTTAGTACTCTTTGTATTGAGACTGACATGTCTCAAACTGAAAAATACGTGGTCAAAGCAGACAAAGCAACTTTAAGTGGTGTGCTTGTTGATAATACGCAGTATAAAGGCAGTTCACATACTGTATATAAAATACGGACATGGCAACCATGATGTCACCCTCTGGTTTCGAAGGTGCCGTGTTTGGATAAAAGTGGAATCCAAAGTAACAGACTAGAATTTTACTGGATAAGCGCTTCATCCCGCTCTGGGACATAAGGAGAGAAGGTGCATCAAACTGGCTCCAAGTAAGGTCTAGCCTCAGAATTTTACCAGAGGACAAACGTTTTATTTAACAGAAGTGAAGTACATACTTTTTGGACACATACTACCACACAGTCAGTCTTATTTGTCATCTAATCCAGTTAAAAAATATTCTAGAAGTCACCAACAGTGCAAATACGATGGAATTTGTTGCACAAAGTCGCAATAATTTTGGCTCTGACTGCTGTTGTGACTGTAGCATTAATGACTAACCTCGTCTTGTGGATGGGGTCATTGCAGATGTTCTCTTGGTTGCACCATGGACCTTGCACTGAAAGCAGTTTAGCCATTCTAGGTCTGCTAATGTGTTTATATTAGCTTAACCGTAGCGCTATAGCATGCCACACGGTGATTTTACATCAACTAGCTCCGCTTTGCTAACCTCCAAATGTCACTGCTATTTCCTTTTCCATCTTCATTCATCCAAAATAATAGCAGCGCTGTTCTGGGGGGTTGTTTTGTTTATTTAAGTCAGAACACTTACTGCCAATTTCTATTCCTGCCTCTAAACCTCATATATCCTATTTTTTTATGGATGTCTGGACTTCAAACTTTATTGCAACACCTAGAAGAACAGCCACTCTGATCATTTTAATGGACACAAAAGAATTTCCATTCTACAGTAGGAATCCAGTGGGATTTGAGATTACAGTTATTTCCCATGATTGAGGAATTCCCAGTGAGAGCGGATCACAGGCTTGCATTGATTAAGTTAGGGTGGCTGTGGCTCAGAAGGTACAGGGAAAGGTCGGTGGAATGATTCTCTAACTACTCCAGTTTACATGTCGACGTATCCTTGGGCAAGATAATGAACCTCAAGTCGCCTGTGATTGCATCCTTAGACGAGGCAGTTAGGTATACAAAAAAGTATATGAATGTGTGTGTAATTGGGTGAATGAGGCTTTGAGTAAAAAGCACTTTGAGTGCCCACTCAAAGCAAGCTGCCTTATATACGGATAGCTACTCTAAAGCTAACAGTCAAGGGCAAAAGATGTCCCTCGGTAGTTCATGGTATGTGCAGAAGGCTTGGAAATAAAGGATGTTCTGTTCTCGTACTGCAATCTAGTGCCAGTTAGTCCTAGTCCTACATGTGCACCAGAACTGTTTCATGTCATTTTGTCCATTTGACCATTAGCAGGAAATAATGAGTCGGTTGGCTTATTTAAACACTAAACAAACAGCCTCCCCATTCAGTATTAATTAGTGTTGACGCCAGTGCTGTTTATAAGTGGTAAATTGGTAATTACACTATGACGTGAACACGGCATTGAGCGTTGAAAATGACCCCTGTGTCTAACATTAGTGTAGAGTAGACATAACTGATATAGCCGCCACAGAGGATATGCTTGTTCTTGTAAACAGGGTTTTATTATTATGACCACCACACACTAATGTGACCTAATTACCCAGTAATATGCTCCTTGCCCTTGCTTGCCAATAGCTGAATATGCTGAATATACAGTTTGGAAAGCAACTGTTTTGCTCTTCGTATTAACACCTGAACATGTTTTCTTTTTTAAATATGTACTTAAAGCAGGGACTGAGGCAGAAAAGTGCAGCACAGCTCGGACAGATAATGTCTTTGGAGACCATCTATGGGAAGAATGGCAGCAGGGTTTTGGTGCATGTTGGTTCCCAGAGGACCGATAAAAGTCAGTGAACAGCAGCCGAGGCTTTGAAAAGCCCCAGGGAGCTCAGAGGCTCTATAGAAGAGTGACACCGGGAGGCAGAGAGCTGGTGATTTGTGTCCTCCGAGGACAGGAGAAAGCTGGAAAGGACTCGGTCAGGCCGCGGCAGCCATCTGCAGCGAATCCTCTCCATCTCGTCTCATCTGTCTTCTTCCTTTTTTTCTTATTAAAGCACCCCAGGCCTCACCTCCCTCACCTCTTTGCCCTATGAGGGGTCCCCCGTGCCGGCCACTGACCACCGCTGTGTAGTTTTCCCCGACTGCCCTCTCACCCTCGCATTGTGAAGAGATAATAAATGACATTTAAATAATCATTTTCTAGTATCATCGACAGGGTGACATAGTGCCGCGCCAAGTAAGCTTCTTTCACCGAAAACTCATTTCTCAGTCATAGTTAGATGGAGAACAGCTGTTACATGACAAAAGCTAAATATATGCATTTAAAAGGAAAACCCATGTGTTTGTTAAGAAGCACTTAACCATTTCTAGCTTTGGTAAAAAGTAAGAACGTGGATTAAACACGCCATAACGGTGCCACTCTCATTTAGCCACCTGTTAGCAAACGTCTCCTCTGGGACATTTAAAAGCTTTAAAGTAAAAAAATGTAGGGTTTTATTTTCATGGCAGACGTTTGGACTCACTGTAAAAGGAATAGCAAAGGAAAGACCTCAGTCACAAAGGCTTAGAGTCTGGTCTGCAACTCCTTGGTTACCACCCGTTGCTATGGAGAAATGTGTGTTCTACCAACAGGTTGGGGAGTGGTTTCCGGCAGTTGCTAGGTGAAATTAGTCACAAGGTTACGGTGCTGTGCCAGAAACCTCTCCAGTCGCTACCCGATTGCCTGTAGTTTGCATGAGAGATGCCAGCTTGTCTAATCAGTCACACAGTGAGGAGATCAAAGAAAAGGCCATTACACCGAGCGTTTGACATAAACTAGTGTTATTTCACTATTTTCATATCATTGTATGTTCAGTACCAGTGCGTGTTTTGAGCTATGGGTGTATTGTTGCCAAATGCTGTGGTCTGACTGGTCAGATCTATTTATTCGGATCTGAAAAATTGGTTTGAAAAAATAACTAAATAAACTCATCCAAGGAAATTACTTGGTCGGTGTGGAGGGTTGCATTTAGGATTGGTGAGTCTGAAAAATGTTTTATTGCACAAAATAATCACACGGACGCTTCCAGTGTGTAAAGGCCTTAAAAGCTGCATTTCTTTTTTGCATAAATTTCTATTATATTTTTAACCTTCTTGGCTTTTATTTGGGACCAAAGAAGCATCATAGCCACGTGAATTAACTATCAATAATAAAATGACAGTGTGACAGTTTACAAGTTTCAAAGAAAGTGCAGTGTGAAGACTCAAGTGGTTTCTCATGCCTGTCATCTTTAGCTTGTAGCAGCAGACTACAGAGCACCACCCGAGGTCAGCAGTCTTACAGCCTCAGGGAAGAAGGTCTTCCTCAGTCTGGGGGTCCTGCTTTGATGCTCCACGGCCTCCTGCCTGAGGGAAGTGAAACAAACAGTGTGTGTGCTGGGTGAGTAAGGTCTTTCAAGATGCAGAAGACACTTTTCCTGCATCTGCTGGAGTTGATGGTGGTGGTGTTGGACCGATCGTCAGCAAAGACTTATTTTCTGCCATGCCACACAGTGATGCAGAAGCAGAGGAATCCTTCACCACACATCTGTAGAATACGTTAAAGACTGAGCTCCCATGTCCAGCGAGCCTCAGAGAACAACACGAGTCTTACCGTTTCTGATCTTAATCGCACTGTTTTAAGTTTCACTGTCACTTGGTAGTCTTCGCTGCAAACTCCAGGCGATGGAAGCATTCTTCGAGCAACCAAAACAATCACACAGGGGTTTTTGGTGCAGCAACCATCACCAAGAAACAACAATCCGCTCACCAGCTATTGAGGGAACGTGCATTTTTCCCTATTGACCTGCGACTGCCAAAGGTTTGGCAACTAAACTCTTAGCCTGTGTGACTGAGGCCTAGAACAGGCTAACGATGGCTCAGTTAAATGTTAGAAAGCAAAACAGTCTAAAACTTCAGCTCAATTTATTACTGAGCCAGCCATTAAAACGCCTTTAATGGCTTCTGCTAGGGTATCTGATTCAATATTACCTTTAACAATAACATTGAGCGGACGATACCTATGATTGTTTTTTCCCTCAGTGCTGTGATTTTGTGCCAGTTCGAATATGTTGGAGCTATTGGAGAATATTCTACATATAAAGTTCATGTATGCGGTTCATTTATGTAACTATTATTATTAGCTAGTAACAGTGCACCAATTCGAAGGTGTCCTTTTCTTTTAAAGTAATGTAAACGTAACAAGAAATAAATGTTGTAGTTTCTGAATCAAAATTTTAAGAAAAATTTTTAGAAAAATGCAAAGTTGTGGGAAGAGAAGCAGCTAAGATGTAGAGATATCGGTGTGTGTGTGTGTGTGTGTGTGTGTGTGTGTGTGTGTGTGTGTGTGTGTGTGTGTGTGTGTGTGTGTGTGCGTGCATACGTGCATGTGTGTGTGTGCATACGTGCGTGTGTGTGTGTGTGTGTGTGAAGGCAGCCCGAGGCAGACGCTCTGCTGACCACAGCTACTAAATCAGCAACACAAAACCTGCTTTCCTCTCTGCGTTTCTCATTTTAAACTCATGTACGCTTGCAGAACAAAGCCGTCTCAGCTCTGCAGCACCAACTTTGTTCTTTCATGTCGTATAAAAATCTTCTCATCGCACTCGGAGGAGAGCAGAGGCAGCTTCACATCACAGCAATTCCACCTGTGGTAACAGAGGAAAGGGTGGCAACTGAGTGCAGAGAAATGCTCAGATGGAGCCCAGCCCTCACTGACAGGAAGCCAAAAGGCCATCTGCAGCGCAGCGCCATTGTGTGTCTGTGCATTAAGTTTTTTTCTTATGTCCCACATGAATTTACAGCCAGCCTTAAGTTAGCTGGATTGAATGCAGAGAATATATCATCATGTGCTGTGTGGAGGACAAAGGCAGTTTATTTAAGTGGAAAATGGGAAGCAGCAGGTTTGGATTTCAGCTCAATACTTTATTAAATAATCAATATAGTAAACATCATCATCGTCATCATCATGAAAAAGGAAATAAACAACAAAAAAAAGAAAAAAAAATGAAACAGTCACATTTGTTTTTCTTCAAGTTTTCCCCATCAACAGTATTTTCACTTTTAGAGAGACGCACACTTGAGTGGCTTTACAAAAGTCGCTCGAGGTGCTGCTTCATCTCGGTGCGACAGTTATAAAAGATGTCTGAGGAAAGTAACCATGGAAACTCAGGAGCAGCAGCAGCGGTGGAGGAGGAAATGGACTGGACAGTTACATATTTATCTCTGGACTAACATCTGTCCACTCCTGGCACAGGAAAAGACGCAGAAATAAAGTGAAGTTGTGGTGAAATTTTAACGTGTTGTTTTGCATCAGAGGACGCAGGCCGAGCCGGAGCCGCCTGCGACGACTGCTGCACGCACAATGGACGCCTTTGTGTCACCAGCTGGTGCATCGATGAGAAAAGCCTCTAACTCGATCAGTTCTTTACGAATTTAGCAACAAGACAGGGGTGAGCTCGGGTTTTAAAAAAGACTCCAGATGTCCACATCTAACTTAGCGAAGTGACAAATGAAGCCTGGTGTGAGAGTGAGTCACGTGACACGCTTTGATCTTTCAGGACTTTCGAAAAACGAGCTTTTCTGTTTCGTTAAATGTCTCTAGTGTTTCTGAACATGAGCAGACCATAATGTTGATCGTTACACCTGCAGCCATGAGAGACTTTAATACTGACGACATCGTGTTTCCTGTAACCAATGAGATCCAGTTTTAAATTACCATAGAAATTCATTTAAAACATCACACAAATCCAACAAAAGCAGAAGTAAAAAAAAAAGAAAGAAAAATATCTAAACTACCTGGCTGGCATGCATGCTACTACACAGCAACACTATTTGTTTTTGTTCATTTTTTCATTCTTAACAGCTCTTTTTGTTACACATCCTCGTATTTACATCATCAGTCTAAGGCGTGCCATTGAAATGACACACCAACCTACAGCAGCACTGAAATAACACAGCTCACAGAGCTGTGGCAGCTTAAAGGATAAGCAGTGATGTACTTTCCAGATTTCTTAGTGTCAACAGATCAAATAATTATTGATACGCAGCAGCTTAAACACAAACACATGCTGCTTAATTTAATGAACATAGGCACTGTAGTTTTTCTAACTCGAACCCTGCAGCTGTAAATTCCCCAACTAATTTCCTCCTGTGTCATTGATGTTTCCTATAAACTAAAGTGCCCACCCCTTTTTCATAAAATAAAAGTATACATCCACGTCCCGTCTTCAGTCAGAACCAGCTTGCAGACAAGTCTGAAAGCGTAAAAACCCAGTCTGATGCTTGTTGACAGTAAGAAAAATAAAGAACAATACCAGACTTATCTTTTAAGTCTTTTGTAACATTGTTCACAAACAGCCAAAGCCTCCTGCAAAGAGCCACCTGAAATATTCTGCAACTCTCAGTTGCCAAAGTCCCAGACGGAGGTCCCATCTACAGAGCGAGGTCCAAACTGCACTGTTTTATCACGGTTAAATCACAGGCATCGTGTGTCCGCCGTCAGTCAGAAGCAAGAATCCGCTCGGGACGCATATCGGGGGGTTTTGATTGGATAAAACAGAATTACAGTTCCAGCTAAAAAGCGAGTTAGTTAAGGAACAGCTATACAGTCCAGCTGCCGACTGATTGGACAGATGTGCTGAAAAAAGGGGCGGGGGAGGTGTTGCCTTTTTGTTTAGGGTCAAATTCTAACGATCAGGCTGATATAATCGTGGTTCTGTGCTGTGTCTGTGCTGCTACAGAGAGTGAAGAATAGGCCACGTGTAAGAAAAAGGCCTTTTTCATTAAAAGAAAAGGGTCGCGATGTGCTCCTCTACTCCTCATTTCTTGCTGATGTCAATGAGATGATTTAATTATCACCCAGGTCTGCACGAGCTGCATGGTGGAAGCAGATGTTGCCCTTAACTTTGACCTGCATGCACACGCAAACACAAACCAAGCCGGTGCCAACAAACTGGCCCATTCTGCCCTTCCTCGTCCTGACAATGGCTGGCGGGTGCGGGGTGTCAAATCTAATGAAACAGGCAGGGAACAACAGCTGAGTGTGTGTAGGGAGGGGAGAGGCAGGAGGGGGTGAGTTAAGACACAAGTGTCCTTGTTAGAGACGAAACCAGGCCGCAGAGAGAGCTGCGCTGACCTACAAGTCCAAAATGGCTGCTGGTCAACGCTGTAGAGAAAGCGATGTTTCACTACTCGACTCTCCGAGCGTGACTCACCACAGTCGCTCCTCTCAGGCTGGCGTGAGCTCATGCGAGACCCCTCAGGAGAGCAGGGAGGCTCAACTCCAGTAAGCTTGGATGAGCTGGAGTAGGCGGTGGGGCAGCCTTCACTTTGTCAGAGCTGGGCTTGAAGGCTTCACTCGAGGGGAATTGTTTGCTTATTTCTCCATGTTTTCATCCTGGGTTCCCTCTATCTGTTTGATTGGGCTGCAGGATTAGAAGATGCTCGTGTATCGTACGACCTTGTGGCCGAGAATATAGCGAAGCATCACACCAAAGTGATTGCCACGTGGAGAAGGGAGGTGGAGCACCAAAACCTCCAGATGCCCTGCTACAATAAGATTAAGGCATTTCCACTTCACACAATAAGAAATTTTTATGTTTTAAACAGCTTCTTGGTTCAAATTCATCATAAACCCCCTCAAGAACCCAAAATAAGGGTCACAGGAAAGACTCTGAAGGATCTTGAAGTGATTAAAAGAGGAGGAGAACAAAAAGATATCTTTTTTTCCACAAACATTTACCTTCTTTATGTAAATGACTTACATTTTTCTTTTAAAAACACGTTTTACAATTAGACATACGCATCAGCGATGAGTCACAGACACACATATAATTTTTAAAGGAGCATAAGCCCAAAATAAGTTGGGAAGCCTCTTCATTTTTCTCCCCCAAACCCTTTAAATATGTGAGTTTATCAACCTTGATTAAAAAATCTAAAAGAATCCATACGTCTAGCGTTTTTCTGAAAATTTGAACATTTGGGCTTTAATCGAGCTTTTATTGTGCTGTCAGCATTACAAGACGTAGCTCTAGTTCACGGCGGCCATGAAGTCAAGCTCAGCCGCAATCTTGGCAGATTGGCTGATTTTAACGCAAGCCCAGATCAGCTGATTGCTCAGCCGTTACCCTTCTACAGAGCCAACTTTCTATCTCATATAGGGCAAGTCACTTTGCAACCCACTTCCACCCCAGCTCGTCCTTCCATGCTGTGTCTGACTTAATAAATATCACGTCTGCTGCCGCTGATGCCTGCTCTGTTCTCAGCTGGGTCTTGCAGCTGCTCTCCCTTCCTCTGGCTTCCCCTGCATGCATGTGAAAGAAGAGAGAGCTCCCAGAAAAAAAATAAAAAGCCACCAAATATAAATGACTGTAGAACCAAATCTTCTTATGACTACAGTGGTTCAAATGCAGTTGATAAGCCCTTAAAATCTAAAAACAATGAACTTGGAGCTCATCTGTGACCCATCACTGACATGCACAGTAAAACACACGAGGACCAGGGATTAAAGCCACTGAAGCACAAATGCCAATGGCTTCATTCAAGGGAATAGTCGAGCGGAGGGAGGAACATGAGAGAAATGAACTCCCAGTTCCTGAGAGCCTGTTGATGGCAGATGAGGATGCGCAGGTGAGGGATGAGAAAGTGGGACAAATTCAGAAGCAGCAATAACAAACGCCTTTCGTCTGTCATTTCTGCCTGGATGGCCTCTGGAAAGATTTGCTGCCTCCACCTCGGACCCCAAGCTGCACACGTGTGCCACACATTCACGCAGCACGGAGAATAAAGCACACACAGCAAAGTATTTTAATGTGTGTGTGTCTATAGTCCTGCCCAGTCCTGCCTGGGCTGGATTAGCCACTGAAGGTCTGCAGGGCTGCCGACCGGACAAGAAGGGGGAGAGGTTGACGTAGGGGAGGGGCAGCAGTAATCGGCTAATCTCATTAATACCACGGCTGTGGGTGCCCTGTCAACAAGATGCAGGGAACAAAGGATGGGGTAAACAGCTGATGACCTTGGCTGCCGTCCAGCGCACGATGCCTGCGCGCACAGCCATGCATGCGCTCGCACCAAACATGCCCACGGTAAACGCATGTTCGGCTTCCTCCTCAGGGTTAAATGAGACTTTAACACACGGAAGAGCCGCTGGCAGGTTTGAGTGAGTGAAGGGAAAAACAAACAGCAAGTGTTCCCTCAAAAGGCTCCACAAAAACACACTGCCTGTTCGTTTTGTTTTACTGAGCAAACATGGACGTCTCAGCTGTTCCCATCAGTCTGAACCGCGGGCACTTAAGACGGCGGAGGATGTCAAGATGTTGCTTTGTATTATCCATGAAATTTTCATGTGGACTATGTTGTCTGAGCCCTATTTTCTCTTCTGTCACTATTGGGAAAAAAAACGTGCTTTGCGTAAGGTGATGGCATCTCCTTGCCTTGTGCATACAGATTGATAATGTTAAGGTGAGGCTGTGCAGATACAGAGGAGTAGCTGGGACGACTGGGACCAGACACGGAAGGGAGCAGGTGGACCAAATGGTTAAAGTAAACTCACAAACAGCTGTAAGCCCCACTCAACCAGTTATCTGTGGACGGATGGGACAATGGCAACAAGCACAAATGCAATGATTCAATACTTCTGTGTAATTCTTTTAAGATAGGCCTTCATAGAAGAAAAAGGGGTGGAGCAATCTGCATGACAATTATGTGTGTGTGTGTGTGTGTGTGTGTGTACGAGTGCATGAGTGTACACAAAGGCATGTGGTCAGCGAGGATGGGTGCTCACCGATCAAGCACCCGGCTATAATCCTGAGGGCCGCAGCCTCCTTCGCTCTTGAGTTCAGCAAATACTTGTGTGAAAAAGTGCGGGTCTGCATTGATGCGCAGCATCTTGGAGCTTGTGGCGTCGATGATGGCGAGGCAGCGGTCCCAGAAGGCCTCCTTGCCCGCCTCTACCAGGAAGGGCTTAAGAGGGTATGAGATCTCATTGCCCATGTAGGAGTAGGACAGGTAGAGGCAGGTGAGCAGGATGGCCTGCAGCTCGTGCTCCGACGCCACTAGATCACCATCCACTACGTCTCGGCACAGCATGTAGACGAAGACCACGTTGGCCGGAGTAACGAAGGCCTGGTCCTGCCAGCCCTGCAGCAGCAGCGAGCGGTCCACAGCCCGCAGCCAGAGCACCGGATCGGCCGGAGACAGGTGCTTCAGGCGGTAGCAGCGACAGCACAGGAACTCCCCCAAACAGCGGAGGAGCTCGCTGGTGGAGGCCTGGACGATGACGCGCTTCGGAGACGAGGTCACCGTGCCCTGGGGGACTTTTTTCACAGAGGAAAGCTGCTGGGATTTGGTGTAGCCATATCCATGTCCCTGACCCATCCCCAGTCCGTAGCCGAGCCCCAGACCCAGACCGGCTGGGCCCTCGTAGCTGGACAGGTTGGCACATGACAGCGACTTCTTCACATTCTCACGGTTGAGGTGCAGCACGGGATCCTTCTGGTAGATGTTAATGTTGTTGTTGTTATTCAGAGGATCCCCGAGGGCCACCGGGCCACCAGAGCCTTTCTTCGAGTTGCCCTTCTTCTTTGTAGAGGCCACAAGTCTCTTCCATGTGAGTGCTGGGAGGAAGATGGACTGGCCCCTCTTTAGCCCGCGGTCTTTTTGGCTGTTGAGGGAGCGGCTGCTGAGGCTCGGGTAGTGGCTGAGAGAGCCGGGACGGTTGTCATAGTAGCCTGATTTGCGAGAGCTGGGTGATAATGATAGTACGGTGCCCATGGTGAGTCAGTCAGTGCTTCACAGATTATACTGCCTCACTGGTGATGAGGAGGAAGTTTTTCCTTTTCTTTTATTCTAAATATCCAGGAGGTGTGATCTCATGAAGAGGTGAGTAGTGCAGGCATGTCAGAGAGTGCTGAATGACAGAGACAAAAAAAGGAAAGAGTTTAATCTAAAGTAGAACGAACGTAAACAAAGCCAACTAATCCCACAAACACATCATCTACTGCCAAATGACCCGGTGGCTGACTGTAACCTCTTTAAACTCATCTTGTGCAGCCAAAAAAGGACTCAACTGTGCATTGAATTTCAGAGGAGATCCCAAAAGCGCCTCCAACATCCTGGAAATGTTGGGTAAACATCATGAATTTTTGCAGTAATTAAACCATTTTGGGATAAAAATTCACTGAGACTAAACATCTCTGGGGAGCTAATTGAAACTGCTGGTGCAACGCTTATTTAACGTTTAACATATTTAGTCAATGTGGATTAACACCATTTGTTTCAACCCTTAAGGGCAAAAAGCTCACAGGATAAACTGGTCTATAAGGGGTTAACCACCAGTCTAATTTAATCTCCCTCCAGATTCCTGGATTTTAAACAATTAAAGGGATTCCTCTCTTAATCAGCAAATGCTTGAACCAACATGGTGAATATATAGCACAGTGAGCACAGAATGCACTTCAGGCTGTTTACAGAGCTACATCTGGCTATTCCTTGCTTTAAACCTTCTCTTTGGTTCAAAGAGATGAAAAATGTGACAGCAGAACCAGAAATGTACATGACTGTCCTCAGAGCAGCTCACCTGCGTTTACGCGCAGTCCAGGTACGAGATGATTGCCCGCTTGTGCGTTCCTGCCGCAGTCCGCGACGGTGCAAAGATGAAGACATAGGCTATAGGAGCGCAACACATGCACTGATTCTGCAGCTGCAGAAAATAACCAAGGACCAGAGCGAGCGGGACTGTGATCTGAGTGCAGAATGAGAGGCAGAAAGTCACTCTCGCAGAAGCTTTGACCTACTATTCAAAGATGCCAAGTGTGGTGCAGGTGTCATCCTCTGCTGCACCTCAAAAGAAGGCGAATGTGAAGCGTGACTGCATTCCGATTAATTGTCTGTAATTTGCTTTTCCACGAGAAAAACCCAAACTTTCACAGAGTCGGAGTCCTTTCAATGCATTCCATCTCCTCAGCAGAGCTGTGCGTAAAGTCACCTCTGTCTGACTTCTCCCGGTCCCGGGGTCGGACTGAAGGCGGTGCTGGAGTGTCCGCACACTGCGAGCTTCAGTCACCTAATGACCAAACGTCGGTCGCGGTGGCCAGACCTCTAAGAGGACTCTCACACATTAGAGACAGAGCAGCCAGTGAGCTCACGGAGCGGCTCGGCACACACCGCCCCCCTCCGACACAGACTCCTCCTAACAGCGCTCGACGGCCGCGCGCGCGCGCGCGCGCGCGCGCGCGCACACACACACACACACACACACACACACACACACACACACACACACACATTCACAGATTAGGGAAAGGCAGCTCTATCTCATCTGGCCAGGGGCACAGCTAAATTGCAGAGAAACAGCAGCACAGTAAGGCAAGTGCTACTTTATTGGTCTATGTGGCAGTGCAGGAGCAGCTGTAGTATTATTTGTTTGTAAAGCAACATTTGCACAAATGTTGTTGCCAACTCTGCGCAAAGCAGCACTTCACCTGCTGAATGATGGGATTGTCTAATAAACGCTCTCAGCTACATAAACCGCAAATGGTGCAGAATGCATTCGGGCCAATAAAGGTGTAATGACTTGAATGAAGTTGTATAATAGTCTCCCAGAAGCCTGGAGAAAAGTGTCAAGTACAGGAGGAAGAGGGGGCCTAAAATTATCGGTTGGTGTTGATTTATAGGAACATTAAGGCAAAATCGTTAGATTAAATGTCCTCCTCACAGATATATGAAACTGCACACGAAGCACATCCCTGAAGCCTTTGCTCCTGTTTACTATTTTTATTGTATTTTTCTGCCTTGTTTCTGCTGCAGTGCGATTCCTGCTGGTCATGATAATCTTTTTCGTGACATTCCTCAGATGAATAACCCTTTGGACACAAATCAAATCACAGAGAAAATGAAATATCAGACGATGATGATGAAATGACAGTGAGTAACCTATACCTGCGAGGGTTTACTGTGGGTTACAGTGAGTAAGCCTCCCTCACGTGGAGGCAGGTCTGCTGGTATTATGCAACCGTCTTCATGTGTCCATCCTGTATTACGGGTCATTTGTCAGCCTGAGCTGTTGCTCATAAGAGGATCAGATATATTGTTTGGAAGGAAGGATGATAAAATATCTTCTGTTCTTCTACTGTTTGGATCTATGTGTGAGGAAACGAAGTCACGTGCAGAATAACTTGTACAGTTTTTGTCTATCTTTGTCATGAAGCCACGTGCAGTGAAACCAAATGTTTTTTTTTTTAGTGCTTGCGAGTATTAAACTAGAACAAAGATATAATTTACTAAAGCTTTAGAAATCTTGAATAAGTATTGTTTTTAGATTTTGTAAAATCCCATTGAGTCTTATTACCAACTTCCTAATAGTTACAACTGCAGAACTAATGCCTTATTAACTTGTTTTACTGCTTCCTTTTATAACCTTGTATCTTTAAATAAAATAACAGTTCTATAAAAACTTAGCATTCATAATGCATTGACCACTGAATACAACAAAATATACCTGCAACCTGAAAATGTGTTTAATTTTGTCTTTAAAAAGATTTCCTGTTGCAAAGTGCTTCCACGCATTTGTTTACCTCACTCTTTAATTTTCCATGCCAGGGACTCAGAGGCTTTCCCTGGCACTTTGGCATCAATGGAGAGCTCAGGACTTTCTGGGAAAACAGGATAAATTTAGACTGTATCTCAAGGATTCCTCAGAGATGAAGGATTGCAGGAAACCAGAGTTTTAAACAAGTAATAATAGGCCAAAGAGATAAGGAGGGTGCAGAGGACGGGAAGCAGGCAGAAGATAAACAAGCAGTTGATGAGTGAAGACAAGACAGAGGTGAAGTCTTTGAAGTTTAGAAACACTGGTAGATGTTACTGTTAGAATGTGACCGCATATTTGCAGAGAGGTGATTCTTTTCCTGGTGTGGTTTAGGTTTTTTGTCCCCTTAGATTAAATTCTATTTCTTGCGAGCCACGTCTGTGTGTCCCCCACACTGACCTGTGTGTGAAATTAGGATTCAAACATAAATGGGTATACATCAAACCAACAAACACTCTTTGATAAACTCCCCATCAGAAAACTGTTTTTTGGCAGTTGTGGGAAATCACAATTCAGTTGTTGCTTTTGTTTGACTGATATTTTTTAAAGATTTATATAACATGTGTGTGTAAGCTTCACTGTAAATGTCTTGGACCTGATGTTTATGAAAAGGATGTGAGATTGCAATTCCCGGAAGATGTCAGCTCATATGAAAAAGAAGAAAGTGCGCTTTACCTCTACCAGCTTTGTGATTTTCACAATCACACAAAATACAGTAAACCATTTTCTAATGGGGGAGTTTATCAAATAGCCTTTGGTGGACTTTGATTTTATTACTCTTCACCTTCCATGGTGAAGCGTAATAAAACAGATCAGTGACAATGGAGGAAATCTGGAGCTTCAACTGGAAAACAAAATGGACAATTCTGACTTCTTTGGCTTTACTACGGCACATCCCACTTACTTATCTTTGCGCACGGGATAATGAAAGTTTGAAACGAAGCAGGAGCTGGCAGCAATGTGCTCAATGAAAGGCCCTACATCAAGGAGTGATTCGTTCACAGAAGTAAGTGCATGCTTGGAAACGCTTTGGCTGAAATGGGCAAACTGGCAGGTGTTACAAAAGATGGCTGTTCAAATCTGTCAGGAAGAAATGTTGCTATTAAGTGGAATGAACCCAAAAGTGGTATTTTCATATTTCGTATTTTCACAGGCAGGTGCTGTGTGAGTCAGTGCCAAAAATTAACCATGTTGCTCTTGTTGTAACTAAAATAGTTAACTTCATCAGGAAAAGATCGCTGAATCACAGTTTGAAGTTTTAGAGGAGCATGGTGACATAGGCTACCACACAGCTGTCAGGTGGCTCCGCCTGGGCAAAGTGCTAAAAGAGTTTGGGACCTGAGAGCAAAAATCTGAGAGCTTCATAAGAAAAAAGGGGAAAGACATTCGACATCTCAGATGCAGAACGGAGGGCTTTCATTTGTTGTTAATAATGTAACTGTCCTTCACAAATCCACCTCAGACACTGAAGCTGACTTTAATTCACGTGTTCAAACCCACAGCAGACTAGTCTTATCTCACTGAACAAGAAAACACAGGATAAAAACTGCAGATGAACAAGCAGAGTAACATCAGGTTCCTTTTATATTCTGACTAACCTGCTTCCATGAAGAAAGTTAATCAGAGTATAAAATGCTCTCTGCTTAGGTCCACAAATAAACACATCAGATAAATTTAGCTGCCGACCACTCTATCATCCAATTAAAGCTGTGAATAGCTACAATCCTGCGCACGGTAAAAAGATTTAGCCCTGACACAGAGGTTTGTAACTCTCACCAAGTTCAAACAAATATTGAACTGAAATATTGAATCTTTTAATACATTCAATAATTTATCTTGTTATAAGGCCAGTGAATGTTTGCTTGGCGATGAGAATAAAATCAAATCATATGTTTGTACACCAAATACGGCCTGTATCATCCACTGTCCATAATCGCAGTGAATGGAAAAGGACGTCATGAGTGCACAGATGGGGAGTTTTAACATATGAGGAGTTCAATCTTTTCAAGGACGGCTACATCAGCTTCTCAGAGAGGAGAGTAAAGCGGCAAAATTAGATCACCTTGATGTCTTCAAATCTGTCAAACAGACTCTTCATTCCTTCCCTCCGGTGGTAAAATCCCCCAGCTCAGCATCTCTGAAGGACAAAAATCCCCCAGAGACAGTCAGGTCAACAGCACATCGCTTCATTTAATGAAAGCAGATCTCAGCTTTTCCTCCACTAGTGTTTTAAGTTCCAGTGTTTAGGTGCCCCAACTAGAAGATAAGACACATGGTAGTTAAATTTCTAAGAGGTTAATTAGATCTTTTTCCAAAGAATGAATATAAAAGAACTGAATAATGGTGAAAGGGATAACCACAACAAAGGACCTCTCAAAAGTTCTTTTGGTTGAAACCACTCACCTGATTGATCATGAATCACTTTTGAACCTTGCAGAGTGTGTCTAAAAGCTTGTTTGGCAGCTTCTCTAACAAGCTGTCACAAAAACAGCCCTCCACTGTATTTATTACTGACTCATCCTCCAGAAGAGTGAAGGCTTAATAAGATAAAACTCCCCGACTGTGCACTCGCAACATCTCTTCATGGGTACAGCAAATGTTCACTGACGCATGAAGGATTTTGTGTTTGAAAACAAGATTTAAAAACAAAATCCTGACCCACTCGGCCCATCAAATAAAGAACAAATGCTTTATAAGAACCAAACTAAATCAACTACATACACGTATTAAAGGAATAGTGCAACATTTTGGGAAGAAGCTTAATTTGATATTCCTGGGAGCTCACTCTGATTACTGAGCCCACTCTCATATCAAAACTAGTTAGCTCAGCTTAAAGACTGGAAACATGTGAACATGTACATGTAAAGTTAAGCATCATTTTTCAACACGCAATGGCATTTTGAATATTTAAACCAACATTGTGATCATTTTCTGTGAATTAAACCTTTTACCCAACAGTCTCGTGGCCTCCCTGAGTATACGCTGTTCTAAAGACATTAGCTCTTACAGGACTAGTTTCCTGGAAAATTCAATACAGTTTAAAATATGAGTTTTCCTTATTGTTGTCTCTGAAAAGCCTTTCCTGATTACCGTCTGTCTTAGTGAAGCCTTCTGCCCAGATACAGAGGATAAAGATTGAAGATCAAAGTGTCGAGTTGAGTCCCCGTGCATAATAAATCTGAATTTAATCATGGACAAATTTGGCACATTGTTTGAGAGCATGACTCACCACTATTGTCACAACAGCAGCAAGACTCTGTGACACCACAAAAGGAGAGCGCTGATGGGAAATGAAAAAAAAAAAGAAGAAAAATACAGAAATGGAGGAAAAATCAACTACACGCACCAAGATTCACACATATTTCAACAAATTTCATACAGCGTGGCTCTCTGATGTAGCTCCATGCCAGAATTCAGAGTGTATGAGAGGGGAAGATGCTCTGCACAGTTTTTCATATTCGAGGTTATGTGTGTGTGGATTATTCAAATGGTGTCATATCACATGCTTAAAACCCAAATAACAGACGGAGGGAATAGTTTGAGTAAGCAGAAGCTGTCGTCTTCTGGCATAAAGCCATCTTTGTTTTCGCCTCTGTTTAGGTTTTATGTCAGAGTGAGCCAGCTGATTGGCTGCTCGAGCTGTATAGGGGAGATCTCCTCATTCAACAGACACACATGCACTCTCTCTGTCTCTCTCTCTCTCTCTCTCACACACACACACACACACACGCACACACACAAACATTGTCTATATCTTTGTTTAATTTCCCGGAGGTTCACTCTCACCTCAGACCAGGTCTTCATACTCTGGTTATGATTATGTGAACTTTTTTGGTCCCCCAAAAAAGGAGGCAGGTTCCCACAATGTGACTGTGTAAAACTGATTTTTGTACCCACAACATGATTAGCACGCACACACTTACACACACACACACACTGCTATTCCTTCTCCATCCTCATTTGCTCTGCTGTTCTTCCCTCCAACAGCTGCAGGACTCTCAGCATCTCCTGCACAGCTGACCCGGATCTACTGACAGCAATGAATAGAGCTGTTGTTGTCCACTGGTGACTCCTCCCCACCCGCTCCCTCTTTTGTATCCCTACACAAACAGACATACACACACAAGCACACGTGCACAACATCACTTTACAGCAGCAGGAATCACAAGCACAGACTTGTGGTGTCATCCTAATCCCCATTTATGGCGTTTTACTTTGTTGAACCCTCAGATTAAAGGTGGATGAAAGGCTCGTAGCTGCATCTTAGCTTTTGCCTAAAAATCTTTGAACTGTTCCCAAAGTTCCCTTGTTTTGAGCTGCTTTTCCACAGGTCTGTCATTTTTTGTTGTTTGACCTAGATCCATTATGCAATTGTGATTTGTACTGTCATGTCCCACATTTTGCAGCAGGAGAGGAAAGCGGGTGCAGTCAACAAATCGTTTCCTGTCAGTTTTCTCTCTCGCTCTCTCTCTTTTTCTTTTTTTTTTCTGCAGCAAGGCTTCAGTTACAAAGAAGCCCACAAGCTGTATTTTGTTCTGCTCACATCAAAACACACAGTGGATCCATCTCGTCTGTCTGTCACACACCCACTGATCTTATTTTATTTATTTAATTTCTTTAAAAGACTTACAGGAAGGCTGTGAAATGAAGCCTTCCTGATTTCTTTTCCTTTTTTGTAGCAGCAGAGCTCCCTGAGTTGTTTCATCTAAGTGTTTCTTGGTATAATTATGGCTCGCTGGTGCTTTTTGTCATTCATTTGCGTTGAATACTTTATAACGTAATGGCTTGTCTGCGTGCTACAGACCCAACTGGCATTCTTTCAGGCCATTTGAGTTCAGTCAGTTTGTGCAGCAGCAGCAGCAGCAGCACCAGCAGGGGCAGGGGCACTTCAGGTTGGAAAGGATCCCACCCTGCGCTCTTTAAGGGATAAAAACAAAGCCAGCCGCATCAAAACAAAACAAGTCAAAATGAGAGCAAGTAAAGGGATGCAGACATGAGGGAAATGAGGGCAGGGACTTCACAGAAAGGGAGTGGGTGAAAGGCGTAAAAAGGAGGACACAGACAGAAGGGAACAGCGGCAGGAGAGAGATGGATGGAGAGGATAAAGGAGGGCGAGAGTGAGAGGAGACAATAACGGGGGCTGCAGAACGAGGGCACAGACGGTCAGAGAGGGACGGTAAGCTCAGCTGTGGCTGCTGCCGAAGTCAGACTGGTTCACCTGATGACACATCTGTCGGTCTGACTCACCCAGACTCTGTAATCTCTCTCTTAGAGACCTGCAGGAAGCAGCAGACAACACACTGGGAAAACACAACACACACCGCAGATGGATTACATGATGTTTCAGGCCAGTTTTCAGGCCTATATTAAACAGCAGATATCCATTTGTGTTGTCGTGAAGGAAAAACAATAAAATAGGTTTTTGTTTGTGATTTGAACTCTTTTAACTCAAAGCTGAAATGCTCAAATTCAGTCAAAGGTCAAACAGATAAGTCGATTATCTGAAGATCAGAGATTCCTGAGTGAATTCTCTAACAAAATAACTCTCCTTATCCTTATCTCCAGGCTGCAATGATTCAAAACTTTAAACAGGAGGTTAAATAACAGCAATAAAATAAGGAGTTTCTCACACTGAGGCTTTTCTGAAAGCTCTTAAGTGCACCTCTAACCACATTTCATGCAACAGAAAGGAAGCACAAAAATGTGGCATCCTGTTTAAATAACAGTCAGACAAGGTGACTCTGGAAGAACAACCTGCAGATTGGAAAGAGCTAAGAAATTACATAAAAACACAGACTTATAAAATATGCAGGGGCTCTGATTAAAGCAAATATATTAAGAAAATGTTCAAATTAGCCCCGCTTTGACCAATTATGTAATTAATATGATGGATACACCTTTCAGCAGGAGTAGCAATAATGGATGCAGTATTTTTCTTCTGCATTTAATAATTAGAAAACACTTTAAATTAAGTGTTTTACATTTGTGTGTGTGTGTGTGTGTGTGTGTGTGTGTGTGTGTGTGTGTGTGTGTGTGTGTGTGTGTGTGTGTGTGTGTGTGTGTGTGTTTTACATTGCATGCCACACTGATGCAAATCGTGTTTCAATGACTTCCCTGTCACAATGGGGCAGAAATTCAGTTTGAACATTCACAATCAGAAATACTTTATTAATCCCGAAGGAAATTACATCACATTTGAAACTTCACCGAATGGAAAATATACGTTGTTTTAGCCTTCAAAGGTATGTGTGTGTGCCTCACAGAGCCTCAAAATTCTGTGTCAACACATATGTAAAGGAGTTCAAGGCTTCCTGCTTCTGTTTGAATGAATAAAAAGGCTTTTACAGCCTTTATACAGACTAACCATACTGTGGATCCATGTGGTGATGCTGCCATCTAGTGGGTAAAAATGGTTGTGCAACGCTGTAGCACGAAAGCTGGTTTACTTTTCCACTTCAACCCTTTAAAGCCAAGAGTGTCATTGTTGATGAGTTTTTGAGGGTTTTTGAGACTTCTTCATCATTAGTTATTTGTCTTCTTAAGCTCATGAAAGTTACAGAATTTATAATGTGATCACGAAACAATAAAATAAAAAAGTTCAACATGTAGATGGTAAAATCTGAATATCTTATATAGCTTTCATGTAAACCAGTCAGACTGTATATAAATAATACTCATGTATATATAGTCCTATACAGGTTTCATTTGTATAACAACAACACAACTATTACCTCAGGGTGTTTTTAGGTAAAGGCCCTAAAATGTTAGAGAGAAAGACCCCAACAATCGAACGACCTCCTGTGGGAACACTTGGCGAAGGTGGGAAAGAAGAACCCCTTTTAAACAGAAAGACTCAGGCTCAGGCAAAAGAGAGGAGAAAAAGGCCAAAGCACAAGCCAAGGGAGAGAGATGACATTTAATGACATGCAATAGAGGGGAGATAAAGGTCTGAACCTGAAGTTTTAGGAAAGGAAAAGGTTCATGGCAATATCAAAACTAGAGAAGGTGTCTGTCTCCTGAACTCAAACTGGGAACCGGTTCCACAAGTTCTTTGAACTTTGACCTTTAAGCTGCACGGAGGGAGTTTCATGACTGAACTGAGAGGATGAATTTTGGAGGAGCCCGCTGAGCAAAAGAGAAATAAAAATGGAGAGCCAGGTGCTGGTGGGCGTGGCCTGCTAGCCTGCTGACAAGCTAACAGACCAACAACAGATATTCGGAAAACTTTCATCTCTCAAGTGAAACAAAATAAAAATGATGGAAGAAGTCGAAGACCTGCTCTCTAAAGATTTCAACCACCTGTTCAGCGGGATGAAGAGAGGACAGTGAAACGCACAGGTGAAACATCTTTGAGTGTTTGCTGGTGTTTACAGCAGTTGGAGTCAGTCACTATTTGTGTGTTCACCATTTTTATTATCAGCAGGTTATTTCTGCTGCGCTGAAACCTGTTTGTGTTTGACTTATATTGAATATTAAGCATGATTTTAAGTGACCCGATGGGTGTGCTAAACATAGCCAGTCTTTATTAGCCTTAACTCGAGAAAACTTAAAACCAATTTGGAGATGATGGGCATCAACTTTCTCTCATAAACATTTCGTGTCGGAAAGTAATTATCGGTTTAAACTGTTGTTACTTGTTGACCTACAGTGTAATATGTCAAATATGTGTCTTATGAATTATATCAAGACATTTTGAACCAAAAATATTTTGAATCTGTCATAAAGGATTGGATTAGACGGGTCATGTGACTCTTCTGCGCTTAAAGGATCGCGAAAGTGCTGCTGCTCCAATCAGCGGCGTTATCAGATGATGCTAAAAACGTGATTATAAATGTGTACAGGAGACACAAATACAGCAGTAACATCCATCATTGTTGCAGATAAAGATGTAAAATAAACATTTGAATTCATGTTAATTATTTTATTGTTGAATTTCCAGTCGGTGCTGTTAATTTCTAAGGTGATGGCTGCACGTAAAAATCAAATGTCACTGTCCCACAGCCTAACGACTTTCCTTTGCTCACTTTGTGCTGAGTATATTTTATTTCCTGTGATCTTTGTGTAACGAGAGCACTGCACAAGCGGCTTTAAATCGTGCAGGGAGCTGAAATGTTTTTGCTTCTGCGGTTGTTTCAAATATTCTTTCCCAGTAGAGGGCAGTAGATCCATGTGCATGGATGATGATGATGATTATTCCCTTGCACGCCAGCCTTAACTTCTCAGTGTATTGTTTGTGATTTTAAATCACTGACTGCCAGTTTAGTCTGGACCTAACCTGTTTAGGCAGAATACAACAGTAGTGACGCTCCATCAGTGTGACTGTTGCAAATGAAGTGTGGGCTGGCTTTTACTGACTGCGCTGCCTTTTTCAACACTGGCGGAGCTGCTTCATGCATTGCTGTTGGGATCCCGGAGCAAAAAGAGGTTTCAGGGTTTTACAGAGGGTAGATCCATCCATCCATCCATTTTCTGTTTATTCAGGTTGCATAGGGTAGCAATTAAGGAAGAGATGCCTGGAATTTCAGCCATCTAAACCAGCTCTTCTGAGGGGATAGAGAGGCCTCCCCGATCCAGCTGAAAGACAAAATTTCTCCAGTGTGTCCCGAGTCTGCTCTGAGGTCTGCTCACAGTTTGACGTGTCCAAAACACCTCACAGGTGACCAGGGGAATCCCTGATCAGATGCCGAGACCATCTCAAATGGCTCAGTTTGATGTTGAGGAGCTACTTCATGAATCATGGTGGAGGGGCTCTGTGAGCATGTGATCCCAGTGTAGTTGGGCAGCCCCTGGTCCTGGATGTGGAATCATACTAACACCCGCAAGGAAGATAATAACTAGGAACACCAAACTTGTCAAGATCAGAGATACTAGGTCTCCATGTTGGAGCGAAGCCCGAGGCAGGGTTGGAGGCCTTGGCTGTTTCATATCCGCCTGTCCAAACAAATGCACTACAGTAAAAAACAAACACATTTATTTCAGTCATCTATCATTGTTGTGTAGTTTTTTCTTCCAGCCTGTCATGTACATTGTTTAATAATTTCCTGATAAATGAACCAGTATCAGATAAAGAGACAAAAGCCGAAACAATTAGTGAATTTATCACTGGATTAAGAAGACAGTCAAGCTGTGAAGTTTTTTTTATAGAGAAATACTTTACATTCTGTGACTTCATGCTTGTCGCTGTGATTATTTGCTCTTTTTCTTAGCAGCCTCTGATATTAAACTGAAGTATTTTGTTGCCTGTGAATTAGAGCTGGGCGATATGAGATTTTTTCATATCACGATATGTTTTTTTCATTTCAGGCGATAATGATATCTATCACGATATAAGCCAAATAACTATATTTGTAAGATTTAAATGTGCCGTTGCTCACAAGTAAAATGTGAAATAATCAGCAGCTTGTTTTTATTTAAATATTTATTTCCCATAATAAGTTCAACAGGGTAGATGTACTTAAGGAACATGAGACTTTTTCAGATAAATAAAGGCAAATATTACAAACTACACAAAAGGCAGCCGCTAAAGCGTTTAAGTTTCTTTCTTTTTTTTTTTTTTTTTCTTAAATGACATCAGAAACAGCAGTATGCGACATTACGTGATGGCAGAGCTTCAGTTCATCCTTTGTTTTTTTTTTTTTTTTTTTTTGTTTTTTTTTTTTTAATAAATAGGACAGGGGGAATGAATGAGAGAAAGAGGGGGAGAGAAAGAAAGAAAACCAAAGGGGAGAAGAGACGGTGAGAAGGGGGGGAAGAGAGAGAAAAAAAAAAGAACTCCTGGGTCACCTGTATGGAGAAAAAAAAAAAAACAAACAAAAAAAACAAACAGAGGAGACAGCAAACAACAAAGAGCAACATAATAATAGAGAAAACAAAGCACCATCACAATAAACTAGCTAGTCATAGATATCAATATTTACTAAATAATAAACGATATTGTGCAGCACGCAAGATAGACAGCGCACAGTGTGCTTTGAGGTAGCAGCCAAGAAAGCTTTAGTCCGCGTCTGTGAATACCCATGTGTGCATACCTGTGTGGATCAGCATGCTTGCATTCCAAAGGTTTCTCCATGTAATGATCTGCTAGGGAGTGTGGGGGGGCCACAGCCCCGTCCTCCAGGGTGTGAAGCAGGTATGGAGGAGATCAAAACCCCAGACATCCAGAGGCCCCCAGAACACAAGAGACCATGGAAGACCAACAGAGGGGCAGCCGCGCCACTGTTCCAGTAAGAGCTGAGGAGAGTCCCAGATGAGGGCTCGCCCAGCAGCCGCGGAGCAGAAGTCAGGGGGAGTTGCAGTGACGCGCCCGTGAGCTCCGCCGGCCCCCAGCTGTGCCTGAGTGACCGAGCCCCAGGCCGAGAGGCCGGGGGCACCCCACCTCCAAAGGGGCCCGAGCGAGCCCCAGGCCCCAGGCCCCGACAAGCGGCCGCCAAGGAGTGAGCCGGTGTGTACCCGGACGCCCACCCCCAGACACAAAGAACCACCAACACACCAACACCTGAGGGAGTCCGCCACCGGCAGGGGAAGTGGTGGTGGGTGGAGATAGGCCTCCAAACCTTGGAGGGCCTGAGGTGTCCCCAGAGAGGTGGCGTCTGATACCCAACCTGACATATAGACACAGACATACAGGCACACACAGACACAAACATCCATTCCCACCCTCATGCTCTCATATGCACTCACTCCACACTCAACCAACGTGGAGACAGACATAAAGAGACGCTGTACACACAATCACACTCCCCAAGCGTACTCTACAAACCGGGTCTAGGTACCCTTGCCCCTGGAGGGGGGAATTGCACCCAGACCCAGGTGGTGTTACCCTTTTCCCTGCGGTGGGGAGAGGCAGACCACCCCGACTCCGCAGCAGCAGGGAGGCCCCACACCCCAGACCGCAGTCGGACGGCCAACTCCTCCTACTAGCCCTCCCGCTCCAGCAGGCCGCAGAGAATGGGGGTGGGAGAAGACTCCAAACCTCCCTCCACCCGCTCATTGTAGTGTTGATGCATATGTGTTCTAAGGTGCATTTAAAACCCAGGAGGGCATGGAGCTACCTGCCAAGGAGCAGCAGGTAAGCGCATAGTCCCTCCTGCTAGCCCTCAATGACTAAGTGTATTTAAAATTGAGAGGTGGGCAACGACGTCAGGGGTGAGGTATACACCCTGATGGTAATTTGGACTCCGTGATTGTGCCCACCCCCAAGATCCTATATGTATGTGTAATGAGAGTGTGAATAATGTGAATGTCTAAGTTGTGGGATAAAATTGAGGCAGAGGCAGCCAGAAGGGGACAGGGGGGGGGGGGGTAGCCTCCTCTGCACCCTGGTGACATACCCCCACTCCAAGGCCCTGCATGTGTGGGTGGTTGTGGAGGAGCGGGAAGAGGGAGGCAGCTGGAGATGGGGAGGGAAGGAAGGGAGGGGCAGGTAACCCCTCCCTGGGGCCAGCTCCCCCGCTGACCCCAGTAGGCACTCCCACCCTCCGCGACCCGCCAGGGAAGGGGGGCCCAGGCCCATCAGACCGGGGCCCAGTGCAGTAGCGCCCTCCGGCTCCACAGAGCCCTGGACAGTCCACCCAACCCCACCACAGAGAAAACTGCACCCACCCCACCATCCACACATCTTCCAGACTACATAAGACGGTAAACGCCCAGGCTGAGATCTTCCTCCACCTCTCCTGTATCTCCCCCTCCTGCAGAGAGTTCCTGAAGAGAAGAAAGCTCCTGCAAGATGTGACCATCCCCCCCACCAGTTGAAGAGCCCCCCAGGCGGCTCGACGCACCGGCGGCACCCTGCTCCAGGGCCGGGCCCCCATGCACCCACCCGCCCACAACCCCGGCAACACACCAACCAGGACCCAAGCCCCCGAGGCCCGGCCCGGGCCCCAGCCCAGAGACGGAGCGCCCCCAGAACCTCACGCCCATCCCGGACCCACCCAGGGGCAGCCAGGTTGCCAGGTCAGTAACCCACGTCCGTCAGCACAGACCCTCCCCTAGCCCCGCTGCACGCAGCCGCGAGGAAACAGTCACCTGAGAGCCAACAGAGCCCCCAACCGGACGTGACCGCTACCCCGGGTTGAGCCCCCCAAGGAAGATGCCTCCGGGGAACCCCCCGACGCCCTAAGCCTGTCCCTACCCCCTCACCAATCACAACAGTGAAGGCGGGATCAAACTATGACCCCCCACCCCCACTAGGTGATGGAGCTGATAAAAGGGGCCCAGAGCAATTGATCTGATGTGGTGGCAGAGGCTGTATCAAGACTAATGTAATCTAATAGATAATTTCTATATTGGTTAGAATTAAGATTATTTTTATTTTTCCAGTTCATGAGGACTGTTTTCTTGGCTATGCATAGGGCAGTGAAGATCATATGGGCTATATTCTTTTCTGAAGTGACATTATCTAAGCTGCCCAGTAGACACACTAAGGGGGAGGTTGGAATGTTACATTTCAGACACTTTGATAAGTCTTCACATATCTCGCGCCAAAACTTTTGCACTGGTGGACAGAACCAAAGAGCGTGGATGTAATTGTCTGGTGTATTGCCTTGACAGTGTGAGCAGTTGTTGGAAGATGTAAAGCCCATCTTGAACATCCGATGACCTGTATAGTGCACTCTATGAAGTATTTTGTATTGTATTAATTGCAGACTGGGATTTTTAATTAATTTAAAAGTTTTTAAGCAAATCTGAGACCAGAAGTTTTGGTCTAGGTTGACTGATAAATCTGCTTCCCACTTTGCAGTAGGAAGGGATATTGATTCATCTAAAGCGTTTAAGTTTCAAAATAGAACAAACGAAACAGATTACTAAATTGTCAATTCCACTTAGAAACAAAATATTAATTCTAAAAATAAATCTTAGTTTGTTTTACAGAAGAACAGACAAAACTGACTAACTTTTGTCAATATCAAATAAACTGAGAACTAAAAGGAAATTCTCAATCTCTCCTTGTTGTATAGCTTAGCTTTTCAAACAGTTTTAACAGTTACTTTAGTCTGACAAAAGCCGAATGACGAATTAGCGCTTCCAGTCAGAGACTGAGGCTACGTCCACACGTACACGGGTATTTTTGAAAACGGAGATTTTCCGTTTTCGTTTTAAAAAATAATCTCGTCCACACATAAAGGCAGAAATGAAGGAAAACGCTGCTATGAACATGCCAAAGCAGCAGGTGGCGCTAGATTCCTAACCGTGCAGAAATGTTGGCCAATCAGAAGTCTAGAAGCCTCGGTGGGAAAAAGTAAACAAAGCTGGGGCATAGAAGCAGAACCGAGTCGTATGTGTGGAGGGACAGTAAACACTGCAGAGAGTAGAATTAACAGTAACAGTATTGTAGAAATTCATTTCACTGAAACAATAATGTGGCGCACAGTGTGACGCATGCACCAGTTTATTGTATTTCCAGACTTGCTTTCGGCACAATTTACAGTGCACGCTACTCTGTTTTTTGTCAGACTTGAAATAGCCGAAATACCTTCACCCTACGGAACTTCTATGGCTCTTCCGTTCGACAATCTCTCCGGCATTGGAACCATCATCTGTTTTCTCTTCGGTCACGCTCGGTTGATTTTTCTAGTCGGCACACTCATTTCCTCCATTACGCGCTGGCTCCACTACCCGCTGGCTGCTTCCCAAACAAACACACGTGCGGCTTGGCACTTGTGCTGTATGTAACAAGTCACGCGACGTGACGCTGCGGCTGTGATTGGTTCGGCTCTGCGCTACTGAATTTGGATTGGCTGACCTTTTTTTTTTTTTTTTTTTTTAAGAGGACAAGAGCGGCGAGGTCTATCGCGATAGCTTAATTTCTCTATCGAGTAAAAGTTATATCGCGATACATATCGTTATCGTTCTATCGCCCAGCTCTACTGTGAATAGTAGCTGAATATTTCAGTGTATTTGGTCCAACTTAGGACTTAACTGGAGTTAACTTAGGTCTTGACTAGCAGCTGTTCTTCATCATAAGTGTGACCTTGTGATTCTGCTTGATATTTTCTACCAGCCTGAGGACTTTACCGTGGCAGACAGAGGAAACAGGAGGCCCATGTGGCAAGCGACTTGGCCGGCTCGAGGGGCCTGCACTGTTGCCACAGAGAGAAAATTGGGGGGCAAACAGACAACTTTGGTCTCACACCTTGAACGTCCAGAGACAAAGAGCGATTCAGTTCTTAACAGTCCATCCCAAAAAAATTACAGACTGAAACCGTTTATGACTTTTATTTCCTCTAGTTGGACCAAAAACAGTCTTTTAGTCATCTTGGCTTGATTTGAAATAAACAGTAAGAGATTTGGAGCTTTTAGAAACGCTGTAAAAGAAAAGGAAATGCTGAATTTATAACACAGGACAAAGTGAGAGCTTCATAAGGAAAGTTACTGCAAATAAGTCATAGTTTTATTTCTTTAATGTTGTTTTTAGACTCACTGAAGGCCAAAATCCTGCCTGAAATTGAGATTTGATTAATTGCCCAGCTTCAGCCTGCTACAATGTTATTTAAAAAAACAAACAAACTGGAAATGAACTCAAAGAAGTAAAAAATGGTTAAATGAACAGATGTTATGACAGAAATCCATTTTACCTGTTCATTTTCCTCACCCGCTCATGTCCAATAATATTTGCAGGTTAAATAATTCATTGTATACAATGAATTCTATAAACAAGGTTAAATCTTTGCTTCCATCCTCTTCTTGTACATATGCTGATCTGCTGTTGTGTCTGATCCACCACACAAATAATAATTATAGTGACCGGGCAGTAGTGCATCAATCAAGTCAAACGTATTGACTGCTACACACTTAATATTTGCCACATCTCTCATTATCAAGCATTTTGCACAGTGATCTGCTTTTTGCAGCTTGAGGTGACTGTGTTTGTGTGCACAGTCATTGTTCCATCCATCAGATATCACCACTTCTATTATTGAAGGTGCTCTACAAGAGATGAGACCACAGATCCATTATTTCAAGGCATCAGGATCAAAACTGCCTAAATCATTAATTAATTTGTAAATAAATAAAGACAGAGGAAATAAAACCAGACATATCAATTTATGGTATATTTTATTAGTGCCCAAGTTATTATTTTCTTTAAGTAGGATGTTCAGTGGTTTTTCTGACTTTCGTTTTCTCTTACAAAGTACTTCTAAAGAAACAAAACAGCTCAGATAGCTTAACATTTTTGTGCTACATGTTCCTGTACGCTGTTTAACCACAGCTAAAGTTTCTACACATCCTCTCTGCTGGCGTCCTGTATGTTTGTGTGTCTGTCTGCCTGTCTGTCTGTCTTTGACCATGAGGCCTTTGGGGTCAAACTTGTTAACCTCTCCATTGAAGATCGCATCATCAGCGGGGATTTTGGTGCAGTTCACTACACCTCCAGGGGCACAAACAGACACCCTGATCCCACAGGCAGAACGTAGCTTTCATCGCCAAGCAAACATTTCTTCCGTCAGCGGATCAGGCCTCTCACCCTCATCCCCCATTAGCTCGACGTGTTTCACTCCATTACTCGTTTTTAATGCTGTAGATACAGAGCGAGGAGATGCAGTAGAGCTGACGGCAGCGTGGAAAATAGATTTGTCTTGTGAAAGACGAGATCCACATGCTCGCAAACTCATCAGCGGCTTTGAAAGAGACATTCACGGTGGCGCCTTGAGCGTGAAAATTAGCTGTTTATTTGGGGTGTGATGGGATTTATGGGACCTGAAAGTGAAGTCTTTAAGCTCCCTTTTGGGGATTTTGGGACAACTTGTTTGTTGTTGTAGAGCAGCTTGTGGTGTTAACCCACGACCCCGCTGCCCTCTGACCCCCAGCACAACAGCTCTATCCACGCGTCAGGGAGAAGGGCTTTCACAGCGGAAACATCCAGAACACGGGCAAGTCTCGCAGGGAGGGAGGTCAATTAGAGTCAGGATCAAAAACACCGCACAAGAGGACAGCTAATAATCTGACTGCAGGAAATATGCGAATAGATGCCACAAGCAGTTTGGAGGTTTCTGTGGAGCAAGTGAGTGGATTAAACGACTGATTAAAATGGGAGGCAGAGCCTTTCCTTCAGAACTGGCTCCCAGTTTGGATTTGAGAAACGGACACCCTCTCTGCTTCTACGATTGGACTCAAACGTTTATGGAAAAGTAAAGCTTAAAGTTAGGGCTAGTTCAGGTGACTCCATACCACCCCATCATTAAGCTGCTACAGGCTCCGACCGAGTCTTCTTTTCACTCCCCACATATTTATACACCTCTGCAGCACGTCAGTAAACTTTAGTCTTTGCTTTAGTCTATATTTTGTCATGACATCCCAGCTCTCTTTTTTTTCCCCTCTCTCTTTCCAATCACCAAACGACCTGTCACAGCAGATGGCCGCCCCCTCCCCCCTCCCCGAGCCTGGTTCTGCCAGAAGTTTCTTCCTGTTAAAAGGGAGTTTTTCCTTCCCACCATCACAAAGTGCTTGCTCACAGGGTGTCGTTTTCATCATTGGTACTGAAGCACCTTGATGTGGCTGTTGTGATTTGGTGCTATTTAAATAAACCTCAGCTGAATTCAATTCAAGTGGCTCATTTATGATCCTAGCTGTATATTTATATGCACCACTGTGATATGTCTAGTTATAAAACTATTTTCTAGTTTGAAATTGTTAACCTGTTGCAGGGAGAAGGTTCCTGGTTTGAAGTTATATGTTGTCTCTGTGCCTGTGAGTACAGAGCTTCTGGGTACTGTAGTTTTCTTCCTCAGCCAGAAGATGTGCTCGTTAGATTAATTTAGAATTTGGCCACAGGTGTGAATGGCTGCCTGTTTTTTTTAGGTATCAATTTTATTAGTCATAAGTAACCACACTAAAAAACGCTTTAGCTGCTAAAATAGCTTGATCACATGGTCTTAGCTTGTTGGATTATCAGACTTACACATCCACAAAATATTAATGTTTTATTAAATGTAAAAGGCCTCTGCCTATGACTGGTGCTTAGTGACTGGTACCCTCACTATGACCACAAGCTGTGGATAGTGAGAGGAAAAAATGAAATATTTGATGCACGCAGCCAAAATGAGTTTCTTCCATAAAGCATTTGGGCTCATTGTTAGCGACTGGGTGAGTAGCTCAGACTCAGAGTAGAGCTGCTCCTCTTTCTTAGGTTCAGATGTTTGATCAGGATGCCTCTCGATGAGATTTCAGGCATGTCTTTCTGGGAGGAGTCCCCAGGGTCGACCCAGGAAATGCAGGAGAGGTTACATCCCTCAGCTGGCTTGGGAACTCGTCGGTGCCCACTACTGGAACAGCAAGAGAAAGTAGCTGGGGAAATGGAAGTGGATGGATGTTTTCTACTTTTAATATCCATTTAGTGTCATTTTAAGAGTTTAGAAGACGCGTATACACATTTTTACAATTAATTAATTGTTTCTGCCTTTGTGGAATAGCTTTGGCTTAGGAGGTAGAGTGTGTTTCTCACTAACTGAGAGGCCAATTTTACACTTTGCATACATTGATTAGTGAGTGTGATAAAGTGATTAATTAATATGGCTCCCTGTGTAAAAGCTTTAAGTGGTCAATAAGATCAGGGAAATGTTAAATAATCACCAATCAATTTGATCTGTGCTGCCTTCTGAATTATTTGATAAATTTTATCTCCAAAAATATTCATCACAAATTCCTGCATGAAGTAATCAATCAAGTTTTAGTTGATTTTGCAGTTGGTTCCAGGAGGAAGGAGCTACAAATCTGAGTGCTCGTTTTCCAAATTCAGTGTGAGCTTTTTGGGGACAGGCAGAAGGAATCGTCACATTTAACTGGCTAGCGTTTGGTGTTCCTCACTGGTAAATGATTAATAGAAAATAACATTATTATGAGACCAATGATAGGCGATCGTATATAAAAGTGTGAATAAAACAAATCATTCACGTTGCTGTATTGGGTAACACGTCAAAGGAGTGGAAAGTGGAAAACTCCCAGCGATGTATCCTCCAGCCGCAGGTTATATGCGGTCTAAGTGGAAAAATTTCAGCTTGCACTGATGTTGCATGTGACATTTTTTTTTGTCTTGATTTAAAAACATGATTATCTATCAACTCTTTTACAGTAAGATCATATCCCCGTTTTCGAAGCAGTGTTAAATATATTCGGGTGGGTCAGGTGTAAAATCATGCACATTTAATGTTCTCATTTGTTGCATTTAAAACGTGGTTTTAATTCAAGACATTTCACCCACATGTGATGCAGGCCTAAAGCTTTTTTCCTTTTTTTTCTCCACACAGTCAATGCACTGTATACAGTACATTGTTTTCCTCCGTGGAAAGAATTTTTAGCTCCAGCTAATGAAAGCCAAACTTAAATGGGACATTGAAGCGATCTGGTCAGTGTTCCTGCTCTTTATCTTCTCTGAAACTCTGCATCTATCAGACGGTGACACCGCACTGAATTTTATCACTGTTTTTGTTGTAAGCTGCCTTCCAGTGAGGTTACAATGTGCATATTTCGATCTGTTTTTTCAGGTGACAAGTTTTCCATCCACCTCGGTTGCTTGACTGGACGCCTGCGTACCCCAGCCGAATAACTGCTGAGGGAGGGTTTTGTTCCTGTCTGTGAATCCTTCAGGCCGTCGTCGGGGAATGTGGAGGTAGGTGACCGCAAACATCCGTGTGCCAGCACCGTGCCACACATGCATCCAACGGGGTCGCATTATCTTCAAAGCCTGTCGCCTTCAACATGTGATACGACTCAGAGCTCAAAATAAAAAATGGAAAAAAAAAGAAATGGCAGACATCTTGCATTCCTGAGCTCATTCCACAAAGTACAATAACTTCCTTGAATTCTTCGACCCCCGGCGGCGGAGCCAGGGCACATCCTGTTGTCCTTGCAGCACTTCCTGCTCATGCAGCTCAATCAGGCTCCTTTGTTGCCATGGCCACTGGAAAACAGTGTAGTCATGCTTAATAGGCACCCAAACACGTAACGCTCGGATGATTATGGATCAAAGATCTGGCAGATATTTTTTTTTCAAACCTCTAACATCCACTTTTCAAGCTTTACTGCTATTAGAATAACTTTATTCGAGAGTCTGACTGCATATCATTTAATTTCTGGACTGGCTTGATGCTTCTCTTCATTCATTCCTTGTGATGTTAAAACTGAGAAAGACTGTATATGAGTCATTAAGACTTTATGCTTTTATGTCTGCACCCTTCTATCAAATACAAATGTTGTTTTTGTGCATTATTTTGTACCCATCTTCTCCAACATATCTGAGTTACAGCGATGTATACTCAGTGTAAATATATTCATTCGTTTGTAAAAGAAAGTTTTCACAGGACTTCTTGCTGTCGCTTGAAAAGCAAATTCTTACTGCTTCCATAGGAATTAAGAGTGTAAGTAGCAGCCAGTTGCTGCTAGTCAAATGCACTTGATTAATTGATCGTCAGCAAGTATGAACACCTTAGTAAAAACAGACATTTTGGCAGTTTGCTAGGAAGCATTCAGGTGTTAACAGAGCGTTAAGGAGGAAAGACATCAGTAATGATCTTAGAGAAGCAACGGTTGTTGCGTAGCAGTCTGGGAAGGGTTATAAAGTCAACCAATTTAAAGTCTATCATTCTATTGTGAGAAAGATTATTAGGTAGAAAACATTCAAGGCAATTCTCAGTCTGAGTGGAAATCCCAGAGAGTTCATCCCAAGGTCAGACAGTGCGATTCTTAGCAGAATTTTAAAAAACCCAAGCGCTACATCTCAGACTCTACAGGCCTCAGCTAGCATGTTAAATGTTGAAGTTCATGAGAGTAAAATTAGAAAAAGACTGAACAAGTGCGGCTTGTTTGTTAGAGGTGCCAGGAGAAAAGCTTCTTCAGTCTAGGTTTGAACAGTTGCTTCTGAAAAAAACCACAAGACAGATTTCAATTTTTCTCTGTTATATTATGTTTAATTGCTGACAACAGGCGAAGTACAAGATTTGATACTACAGTAGTGCATTTGTAGTCTGAGTTCATTGTGGTACAGCGGGCTATGGCTGCATATTTAGTTTCTTCAGCAGGAACATTGGACAATAGATGTATTGTGCCAGGTGTAGCAAAAAGATCATTTTCGTATGTAGTTACTGGGTGGAGAATTTTAACGTGCATGTGCAAAAATGCACAAAAAATGCAAAAGCAATCAAAGATGGCAGAGTTGTGGTAAACATTAGCTAAATAACATATATGCACAGTGTAAAAGCCTAAAAATACAAGCACAAATCCACTGGATCATGACCTTTAATGCTTTCCTTAGTTTGATTCTAATTGTACATATTTGTTCATTTGAATTAGTTTCCCTATTACTGAGAGTAACATGACTAGTATTAGACACTGGCTGTATTTTAAAGGATTGTGCAGACAGAATAGTTGATAGTAACTGAGGTAAAACTGTGTTTATTTGTTTTAAATCAATTCTGCCTATCATAAGATCATTCGATTTTTGTTCATTAGAGTGTGTTTGGGTGCAGATGATGAATTATTTGTGAGTGAATGAAGTGCCCCTTTCAATTTTGCCAATATATAAAGTACTTAGGATAAAGTTAGGTAAAGGTGGCTTTGCATGTGTGTGGTTGTGTGAGTAAAAACACTAAAGTAGGTCTGGATGAATTGGGTCTTTCACTTGTGGAAAGACCCAAACGGCTTTAATCAGCAAATCAGTGCTCACTTTCCTAGACTGTGCATTCGCTTCACTCTGTTTACTGTTTCGTTTGTGGGTGAACACTGCATCAGAGTTGCTCTCTTTCATAACTACTCTCTCGCTTGCCAGCACAATGTTCATTTGTCAGCTTCCAGCATGGCAGCTCCAGCCAAACTTTCATCCTGCTTAGTCAAACAGAGAAAGGAGCAAAGCGAGCAGGCTCTCCTGGGATCATGCTAACCCTGGAGGGATGCATTCAATTCTGCTTCCTGCACTGCTGTGTCTTTCCAAGAGTTTACAAGCCGGAGGAAACAAGGCTGGCAACGGACCCATTTTAAAGAGATGTTTAGCAGGTCAAAGTGTTTCTTCACTTTGCCGTCTTTGATTTCTTTATGTAAGATTTATTTTTCCTTCAGCGATTAGATGATGTTTGCCTGTGAAAACAGAGCAGGGATGTTACAAACCCTCATACCCTGATTTGATAGGGATGAGCAGTCGTTTGGTATGGATGGACAAAGATAGCAGACAGTAGTGGCGTCCATGACATCATGTGTCAGGAATGTGATACCACCTCAACTCTGCTCTGGCAGGGTTGACCCGTATGACTGCAGGCTGCACGCCACCCCTGTTTTGGACAAAGATGGGAAAACCTCAGAATTTATTTTTTTGTTCCCCTAATTTTTCTTGAATTATGTGGTTAATAATAAAATTTTGTCATGATGTTGCCGACAGAACCGTTTATTACATTTTAAAATGCATTAATTAGAGCTTAAAATGGCAATGAGGGTATTCGTGACTGTATACATTTTTCTTCTCTTATGATTCACCCCATATCTTTTCACGCGGAGGAATTTTCACACCGTTTGGGCGAGGCGTATCAGATGGCATACCGGATGCTTTTGTCTCAGCCAGGGCATAGTTATCCACGGATATTCTTGAGATTGGGTTGTTATCTGACGAACCCCTACACGACCAATGGCAAAACATACAAAAACATAATTGTAACGCGGTATTAGGAATGTGAATACGTTTTACGTTTGTTCCATGTGACGTTTTTGGGGTTTGTGCTAGCAGATGATTGTGTAAACGTCCTTTTTCAGCCCGTCATCATGATGCATCGGTGTCAAATTTTCAGCTCGTTTCATTTGCAGTTATGGAGGTAGACAATCATCGGTTATAATCTCTTATCTTAGATGGTGATGAAGTATCTTCCAATTTTTTTTCACTGTGATAATGTATGTTTTTCAGACTATAGGATAAGAAAGCTATCATTTTTCTGTTAATCATGCTGTTTATTATCAACACTATGTGCTTTCTATAAATATTATTTACATATATGTCATAACTTCACCCACCATGACTTCAGTGCTGTACATTACATGTCTAATGTAACTCCTTTGTCTGTTTATTCTTCATTTTCGCCAAGACGCCACCTTGTTTCTTTGTTTTTATTGATGATGTCATAAGTGTTGGATGGATGTGACTGAGAAACCAAGAGAAGAATAGTGCACACCCATGCTGCCAACTGTTATTAACAGTGTAGCTATGTTGTAAACCACATCCTGGGGGTCTCCAAATTCATAGGCCGCATCTTGATGCATTCTCAATCATCCAGGTAAGTAAATCTCCAAAAGTTGATTCTGTTCAACGTAGCGTTTTGTGGGAGAAACGTTTCGTCAGTCATCCAGGCGACTTCTTCAGTCTCAGTTGACTGCAGGTTAGGCCACATCCTCCTGAGGCTGCATTTGTAGGCCAGTTACGTCACAGCGACACGAAGAAGACTGTCCAAATTCGTACACTCCTCCAAATGCAGCCGACAAATGATTCCTTCTTTTCCCTGAATTTGAAGGATGGGTCGGGTGTATCCTTCGCGGCACAACATGTTCCAAAATTCATAACGCGGCCCAGCCAATTCCAGTTTCCAAAAATGGCGGCAGCTACTAAGTGTTAATATTACTCTTATTACTCTTTCTGGGTCACAAAATAAACTTTTAAGATTTTTTCAGGCGAGAATGTAGCTGTGTAAACTTCAAATATCTGCTCGGTTTATCAAGACGGCACATATTTGTAAAAGTGCTCCGACGTTTTCGGAGACGTCTGTTACCCAACAGCTCGATAGCTAACTGGGGCGAGAACAGCGGACTTGCATTGTTTTCAAACCCCTTGCGGTCTTTCGCTACTCAGGTTAAACATGATATATAAGTCACTTAACTTAAAAATGTTATTGTTTGGCTTTTTTCTGTGTTTTATTTGTTCTGAGTAAATCGGTTTGGTTAGATTACAGCTAATTAAACGTTAAACGGATTAAACAGAAGTGTGAGTTGGTCGAGAATTTACGGTAGTGTCCTGTTATATTTTACATAGCAGGGAGCAGACAGCTGAGGTTATTAAACTCCACCGAGACAGCTGTTGATGCAAAACTGAAGACTAGACTGTCCAATTTCACAGCCTCTCACTTCCGGCCTACCCCGTTTTCGGAGGATCCCGCCCACGTAGACCGCGAAGACTGGGTCCTCAGGAGGATGCGGCCTATGAGTTTTGAAAAGTGCAACACAAACTGTAAACATCGACTGTCTTGAGAGTATTAAGAGAATTATGTTCCAGCAATTGGATACAACTTTTACTTAAAAGGTGGAAAATTCTTCATATCTGGTTTGTGCAGCACTTTTTCCCGTGTTTCTGCAAGCAGGAGAGTAAACAGTGAGTGTTTGCTCTATAAACAACCACAAGCCACACAGTCGCCCCCTGCTGGCCATTAGAAAGACTGCAGACTTATGTCTTCACTTCATAGTCTGTTTTAATTGTAAGTTTTCTGCTCTTTGTATGTAGTAGTTCTAAATGCATTTTACTGAAACGGTGTGTGCAAAAAATATAAAGTAAAATTTATAATAACGCCAAATAATAATGCGCTGGAATTAATGTAGATGTATCACAGACAGTTTAACAGATAGAAGTTGCCTCAGTGGCATCACCAACTCACTCTGCAGTTGTTGCCTCTGTGTTAGCGCTTTGGCTCCCACATGTTAGTTGTTCTGATGCCAGAAGTGAGAGCTAAGTTATCAGCAAGCTGTAATAAAAGATTTTCAATTACTAAAATGGGAGAATAAACTACTTGGATGGTCTGTACCAGAAAAAAACAGGTTTTTGTTTGTTTGTTTGTTTGTTTGTTTGTTTGTTTGTTTGTTTGTTTTTTGCCCACTTTCTTGTTTCAGATCATGGAGCCATTGACACAATTGTGCTCTGGGACATCATTGCCTTTAGAGGCCTTCTTCTGGCTGATCAAAGACTTGAGGATTTGGTGCGGCTGTGTGCGTGTGAATCACCTCAGTAAATACTTTTCATCACACTTGATATCTTAAGAGATTTTAAAGAAGCCTTTTGGACTTATAAGTGAAAGGCTACTTTAGTTACATTAGAAGAATCATTACCTTTAAATGGCTTTAAAGCACTTGAGGCAAACAGCTGGAACATACCGGCCTATTTGCAGTTTTTGTCTCGACATTAGACCTGTTGAAACAGATTAAATGTCTGAATGTTTTCGATGTCACAGTGATTTTCCTGTTTAATATGCTCCACTCTGAGCTGAACTGAGCAACACCATTTATTGGCTCTAACGCGATCAGTGAAATCCTCTCTAAGCCTCTCCCCCTCAGCTCTGCATGCTCATCACACTTCACTCAAATATGTTATGATCTTCTAACTGCTTTCCCCAGCAGGGCAGCACGTAAAGAATGCTGCTTAATGTCACCGGCTGTCAGTCTGACTTTAGACGAGCCGCTCGGTAACACACGAATATGTTAACCCTGTGATGTCACGGTGAGAGAGTAGGGAAGCAGAAGCACAGCCGGCACGCTATGGTATTATTAGAGTGAAGTGTGTGCATGTGCCTGTGTGTTTGTGTACATGCAATACGTTTGCCTAATCAGAGCCCTCAGAGGTATTAAATAAGAGTGTGGGTGTGTGTAGAGAGCAATGTAGTTTAACTGTCATGTATGGAACTGCACTGCACTTCTCTTCAGAGAGCAATAACGATGGGTTGTCTTTAAATTGTCTTGAACTAAGATCAAATTAAACCTCAATGTTAATTCTTGACTTTGGAAAAGTGTTGATAGAATAAGCCGACCCTGAAGTCCATTTTAGTGTCTGTTCCAGTCACAATGAAATTCCAAGAACTGATACTTCACACCAAGTTGATGCCAGAATTCTTAGCTAGCACTTTTCTTTGGTACCAAACTGGAGATACTGGACAACAACATATGGGATGGTGATAGTAAGTGCAGATAAAACACTTGGTCTATTGGGGTCCTTAAAAAAAAAAAAAAAAGTTTATGCTCTATTATTAGGATCCACTGAAGAAGCTTGTTGTTAATTTTACAACTGGTGTTTCTTACTTTATTGTTTTTCTATTTTTTCTTTCCTTTTCAGAGACAAAACATTGAGAGAAGAGTATTTAACCTAATCCTGCAAATAATTTATAGGTTAGCAAAAAAAGCACGTCTTTTCTTCACATCGTGTTGATTTTAGACAGTAGTTGCCACTAAGGACATCAATTACAGTTAGAGATTTTGAAAAGTGCCAGAGTTTTGACTGTGTCCTGTAGCTCTGCACCGAGTCCTCACCTCTAACATTACGAGCTGAGCGCTGCATAGTTCTGGTATTTTGATGTCACAAAGCAGAATATAACTGAATGTTGGGCATCAGTAGGGAGGAGAATCCCAGTATAAGACACATGGATGCACTGGGTATTAAAGGCAAACAAGTTACTTTTGCCAGTAAGCAATGGGCAGCGCTGGGTGTAACACGTTACGCCTTAGGCATAACCTGTTGCTGTCATCACATTACATTTTTCTTTAACGAATTACATTTTTCTGTAATGCAGTAAGTAAGTCATTACTGTAATAAATTCAGTAATCACATTGCAGTTACAGTTGTCATTACTTGCATTGCAAATGTTCTGCCAATATCTGCATCAAACAAAGGAAAAAGTAATAAAAACGTTGTTTTTTTTTTTCCCCCTGCGCCTTCAGCTCATGTGCAAGAAGGCAGAAAGTCATAGAGTCATCTGCAATTTACTTCAATTACTGCATTATACCACTAACAGGGCACTGGCTGTTTGCAAGCATTTACACCAAGAGCTAGCAAAGAACCCAGAGTAATGTTAGTGGCCTATTAAGTGATTGTATGTTGAGCCCAGATAAGCAATCACAGTCTGATCTTTGATGAGTAAGAACAGCATCAATAAGCAGGATGGTAGCCTGTTCCTGTCTCTACAGCAGAATCTCCGTAAACTCTTTGCTCTGGTTGTGAAATTTGCCGTCCAATTTGTGTTAATACGTTAAAAGAAGGATCTTCATCCTCATTAGAAGAATTTATGTCATTAAATCAGATTGCCTAGTTTTTGTATTGTTACCTAGTAGGGGTGCAACGATACACAAAATTCAGGGCTCGGTTTGGTTCGATACTTTGGTGTCACGGTTCGATATTTTTTCGATACAAAAAAAATGTTCATGCCTTTTTAATTTATCATTTATTAAAAGTATAAATATATATTTTAACTCAAAAGTACAGTTTTTAAATTTAATGTTGCTGAAACAACAAAATAATAAAAATAAATAAATATCTGATTTAGAAATCACTCATCTTTGGAAAAAGAGAGTTTATTACAGAGAAATGTCTCTTTCCAAAATAAAAGCTATACTATACGCTTCTTCTGGGCTATATTCTCAGCAGCATATTAAACATCAGGTCCCCATAAGGAGAATCATGTGCTAACGGCTGTCTAAATGACTCGGGTAAAGTTTGTAGCATGCGTGCTTGTTGTTTTTGTCTGCTTCCACTTGTCTTTGCACTAGGATGATGTCGGCGTAAATGTGCAGTCATATTCGTTGTGTTCCCACTAGTGCCAGCGTTAATCTCGTTAAAATGACATTAATGCCATAACGCGGCAAATCTCCGTTAACGAGCTACCGCGGATCGCCCCGTGCATGGGGCTGGACGGCCAACACGTTAACAAGCTAACTGCGCTGACGCACTAGTTCCCACCAATTGAGCATTGCGTGGCACATCCGACATACTGTTTTACTTTTGTCCATGACGCGCTTACCATCAGGGTCATACTTCACATGAAAACTAAAATAGTTCCAAACGCCAGATCTGAATGAAGGTGGGGAGGTTCAATTTCGGGTAGCGTTGAGGCAGTTGCCATGTTGCAACGAGCTTAGCTTCTGTCTTGCTAGCTTGCGCTGCACTCAGTGGATCTGCACTCGACAGTGCAGCCTAGGTGGATAAGTCGAACGCAGATCCACTGAGCGCTCAACACAGACAGCATCGTCAGAAGAAAAGTTGATAAAATAAATTTTAAAAATTGTATTGTTCGATACAAATGCATACCGAACCGAAAGCACTGTATCGAACGGTTCAATATCGATACGAGTATCGTTGCACCCCTATTACCTAGTAATTATGTGACGCATGTTCCAGGGTAATACAAAAGTAATGTAACGAGTAGTGAAATTAATTACTTTGTCCAGGGGGTAATTAACTTAACAATATTAACTAATATAATGTTATTTGTTAAAAAAGAAACCCCAAAAAACGAGTCACGTGTAATACTTTTCTCTTTTCTCAGCAGTCGTGGCACTCAGAGCTCCGTAAGCTCACAAATTGGCTTTCATGTTAATTCACAAAAGACCAAAAGCCATTATGCAAACAGTGCCACAGAGCTTTTCAAATGAAAGGAGAAAACACGTAAAGTTTACAACTGAATCTGTACACAGAATGGACAGTGAAACTTTCTATTCACAACTTGTGTTGCCGTTATTGTTTGCATTGTATCGTATACATTCAGCCCATTCTCACTCCCAAGGCGTCGAGTGTTTCGGTTTGGTCAGACGCCACCAGTGTCACAGAAACGGTCCAAACAAACCAAAACAAAGAAACATGACACCAACAACAACCTCGTCTGTGACACACAGGGGATTACTGAATGGTGAGATTTTTTTCGTGTCATTCTGATTCATGACTGTAAATTCCACACATAGTTTTGGAAAGCTGCTGAAATGAAAGAAACAAAAGGTGTGTGCGCGTGTGTGTGATGCTTTTGTGCAAAATAATCATCTTGAAATTATGTTAATTTGAAATGACCAGACAAAGTCAAACCCCTTTTTTTTTTTTTTCTTTAAATCCTATTCACTAATTTATTAAGACCTCCAATTAATATGTATCAAAAGAAAGAACAAAGGATTTGGATTTTTTTAAATTATTTTTTTTACCTTACATTTACCTTAATAAATGTCTGTGAAGTTTAATAACTGGATAACAGTAAAATAACTGTTTGCATCACTGAGAGGGTGGGTCTTGAGTTAAACTTTTCTTAACTTTCTGGTAAGTGATTAAAGCAAAAAACAACAGAAGAAAAGATGAAAATTTTTACACCATATTTCTCTTTTCTCTGTATTATTGCTACTTGAATCAGCTGTGTTGTGATTTGTTCATATATACATACAATTGAATTGACTTAATAATTTGGACTCATTCTTATGTTTGTCCTGCTAGACCTATATGCGGTGCCCAATGCTGTCGACCACAATATTTTATTATCAAGATTAGAGCATGCCATAGGCAATAAAGACACTGCCATGCAGTGGTTTTAATTTTATCTAGACTCCAATTTGCCATAATGACACACTAAAGTTCATTATGGAGTTCCACAGGGTTCTGTGCTGGGACCACTTCTCTTTACATTATACATGCTTCCCTCAGGCAGAATTATTAATAGGCATAGCATACATCTTCATTACTATGCAGATGATACCCAGCTTTATCCATAAATCAGTTTGACTGCAGTCGTGTCTTAAACACATATGATGACCTCTAATTTCCTGCTCCTAAATTCCTTAGTCTAACCAGATGCTTACTCCGGATAGCATTACCCTGGCCTCCAGTAACACAGTGAGGAATCTTAAAGTCATGTTTTTTCTTCAATGCGTGTATTAAACAAATATGTGGGACTGCTTTCTTCCATTTGCGCAATATCTAAAAAATTAGAAGCATCCTGTCTCAGAGTGATGATGAAATATGAGTTCATACATTTATGACTTCTAGTCTGGGCTATTCTAATTCATTATTATCAGGATGTCCTAAAAAGTCAGTGAAAAGCCTTGAGTTGATCCAAAATGCTGCAGCGAGAGAGCATATTTCTCCCGTATTGGCTCCCTGTTAAATCCAGTTTAAAATTGAAAATTCTTCTCACATACAAGGTCTTGAATAATCAGCCTCCATCTTAAAGACCTCCTAGTACCATGTCGTCCAATGAGTGCGCTCCACCTTCAGACTACTGGCTTACTTGTACTTTGTATGTAGAAGTAGGAGGGGAGACAGAGCCTTCAGCTTTCAAACCCCTTGTCTGTGGGACCAACTCCCAGTTTGGATAGAGATAATCTCTCTGCTTTTAAGATTACTCTTAAAACTTTCTTTTAATAATTGAATTGACATTTTTGATCAGCTTAATATTTTATTTGACAGGATAGTAGAGAACAGACAGGGAAGTAGGTAGGTGATGGGTTGAATGTGTTTTTTGCAGTGGTCGTATGTATGGACAGCTTTGCAGATCTTCACCTAGTTTGCTTAGGTTTAATGTACACAAATACTAGGGGTGCAACGATACACAAAATTCACAGTTCGGTTTGATACTTTGGTGTCACGGTTCGATATTTTTTCGATACAAAAAAATGTTCATGCCTTTTTAATTTGTCATTTATTAAAATTATACATTTATATTTTAACTCAAAAGTACAGTTTTTAAATTTAATGTTGCTGAAACAACAAAGTAATAAAAAAAGAAATCTATCTGATCGAGAAATCACTCATCTTTGGAAAAAGAGTTTATTACAGAGAAATGGCTCTTTCCAAAATAAAAGCTATACTATAAACTTCTTCTGGGCTATATTCTCAGCAGCATATTAAACATATCAGGTCCCCATAAGGAGAATCATGTGCTAACGGTTGTCTAAATGACTCGGGTAAAGTTTGTAGCATGGCGCTTGTTGTTTTTGTCTGCTTCCACTTGTCTTTGCACTAGGATGATGTCGGCGTAAATGTGCAGTCATATTCGTTGTGTTCCCACTAGTGCTGTCAGCGTTAATCTCGTTGAAATGACGTGCTTACCATCAGAGTCATACTTCACATGAAGACCAAAATAGTTCCAAACGCCAGATCTGAATGAGGGTGGGGGTAGGTTCAATTTCGGGTAGCGTTGAGGCAGTTGCCATGTTGCAATGAGCTTAGCGTCTGTCTCGCTAGCTTGCGCTGTGCTCAGTGGATCTGCACTCGACAGTGCAGCCTAGGCGGATAAGTCGAACGCAGATCCACTGAGCGCTCAACACAGACAGCATCGTCAGAAGAAAAGTTAATAAAATAAATGTAAAAAATTTTATTGTTCGATACACATGCGTACCGAACTGAAAGCACTGTAACGAACGGCTCAATATCGATACGAGTATTGTTGCACCCCTAACAAATACCTACGCAGCCACAAATGTGGAACTGTAAAACAAGTATCAAGAGGAATGACGTTCAGGAAATGGTCCAGTGCCAATTTGAACCCAGGCTCCTGCAGCCTTTTGGCAAAAACGTCATGGGTCACAAGCTTAACCATGTGTGCTAAGACATCTAAAGAAGCCTATGGATTTTACTAATGTGCAGATGCATTTTGATGATTATGGGTTATGTTTTAGCTTTTCTCCTTCATATTTCTCTCCTTTTAAACACAGAGATATGAAATCTTTTTTTTTACTCTTTCAGAGTCTTTCCTAAATGTTTTCTACCGAACGTAGTGAGAAACATAGTGGGACAGGTGTAAGGGTGTCCACTGTTACCTGTTTTGTGGTATTGCAATTACATATGGAAGAACTGCCAAAGCATTTATGATAAATCTGATCTTGTGGGCTGTGAATTGTATACTTGGCATAAAGGAGTTGGGCTACATTAGTTCAAAACACTGAAGACTTGGAAGAACATGCACTGAAGCTTAAGTGACTCAACTGCAGCACTTACAGGGAGTGGTTTGTTGTAGAAACATTTTCGCCCATAGCAACATTTTTTCTCACAACTAATTAGAAATACAGTAGCACTTAATAGATCAAAGTCAGAAAGCAGCAAACGCCGAGCACAACACAACCTTTACGCCTATCAGAATTACCTAGCACTGTTCCTTGTCCCCAGTGAGGATGAATGTGTGATTGTTCCTGTTTAACCTGAATAACCAGCAAACATTAGCAGAGGTAGGGTGCAGGACAGTGGTGGCAAATTTGTTTTGAAGTGTTTGAAGGGACAATGTTTCACTCGCGTTTCTCGCTTCTGCTTTGGGGACCTGTCTTTATCTTTTTTCAACAAAAATTCTTCGAAGGCCATCGATTTGAAGCAGTCTTTCGTCTCGACTTCCTCTTTGCACATTAATTGTTTTGATTGGTTGGGAATACTTCGTAAGGAGTGGCAAGAATGTGATTCTGGCTCACATGCCAGTGTCCTCAGGGCATCCATAGTTCAGAGAGATTGAGTTCTCAGCAGCTTAATGGCTGACTGGCAGTATTAAAAAGGTGCTTCTTTAGAGTTTAATGGCAGACGGTCAAAATGACTGCTTTCATACGTTTGTGTCCTTTTATTACACAACACATAATGATAGCTACTAGCCTGAAACGGGAAGTTAATCTGAGATTCTTTGTTAAAATTACATTGAGCAACTGAACCCGTCCCTTTATGTTATAACTCCTGTCAAAACTGGTCACAGTATGAGAACAGAAACAGCACCGCCGATGGAGATGCTGACATTGTTTCTAAGGACAATAGTAATTCAGTCAGCCTGTCTCATAAAAAGAAGAAATATTGTTCACATTTTTTTGCAGTGAAAAAAGCAAGTTTAAAGACATTAAATAAATCAATAGAATAGACAATGTTCACTTCAAGTGCACAAACCACTATTACTGGGAGAGTGTATTTTAAACATAAATGTGTTATGCGGTATGAATTTGTATCTGTTCTGATATGTCAGTAAAGGTAGACATCAACAGCTTGACTTTCATTTGTGCAGCAGTTTCTTTTTCATTTTTTTAAATTCTTTTTTTTACAACCGAGAATGTTTATGGTTTGTTCTCATCAATAAAGGTAAAATGGTTACTGTACTTGCTAGAAAGCCCAAGAAGGCCATCTAGGTGCTGTTCAGGAAAGTTATGTCTTCAACATTAGCACAACTTTGGTTTTGGAGCTATTTTTGAACCAAAACTAAACATTTTGAAGGGACAACGAGCAAACAGTTATTCACCGTGTTTGCTGGGTATTTTACCTTTGAATTGTAGCTGGGGAAATGGCACCTAATTCATTCTAAATCCTCAAGCATGTCAGTGATTTATTTATTTTTTTTTAAGTTTTTTAATGTGCTCTTTGTTTGTTGATTTATTAGTTGTTGTAGTCTGAAACTGTAAGAGTCACGTAGCCACGAAAGTACTAGTTGTTATACATGGTTTCTTTGATTAGCACTTAAAAGACACAAAGTGGTGGCTAAATGGGGACCTGGAGTGACACTTGCTGAATTTTTAACACAGTTTCATGTTCTCTGGTGTGGTTGTCATTTCTGATTTTCATGACTGGTTCCTGGTCCCAGTAGCCCTATTTTTAACAAATACTGGAAGATGGCATAGAGGGTTATTGTTTTTCTTTGTTTATGTGTTTGTTAGCAGGATTATTCAAAGTTTTATGGACAAATTTGCATGAAATTTTACTTAATGGCAGGTTTAGCATATGACTAAGTTTTGAAAGCAATCGGGATTTGAATCTGGATCCAGGAATGCAATACAGAGCAAAACTGGACATTTTTGGCAAAGCTTCACAAATGCATAGAAAAATTTGGGAGACATCACTTTGCTGTTCTCACTAAGGAATCCACATTCAAATTGTATTAATTCAGCCATAGATTTTCATATGTATTCAGTCTTTGCATTTGTCTTCGGCATATTTAGAAAAATACATATATTTGGAATTGTTTTATACATTAATTTTTTAAAACATAGTTATGATTTGACAGAACTAAGGACAGATATAACACTAAATAGAAGATCATTAGCTTGTTTCAATACCCATTCATATGAAGTGTTTATTATAATGACCATATTTGGTGATTTATTTTTTATTTTTTTTTATTTTTTTTAAATGCACTTTATGTTTTTCTTTTTTTAGTGTCGTTTATTTCATCAACCAATCTGGGAACCCAACTTCTACTCTGATGTAGTATCTGGGGGTTTCCATTGTAACCAGATGAGGCCAGGGCTTCGTTAGAAAGGCAAAATAATTTAAATAAAGTTTTCATACGACTCATTTGCCCTTTACACATTGAATGTTTACCTGTATGCGAGTTGGCTGTGTAAATTGAACTCTGCTAAGGTGGTAGGGGGTGGAGCTTATACCGTAACAAGCCACCAGGGGCTCGAGATCAGGCAATTGAGATCTTTGTGTCCATGTTTATATACAGTCTTTGTGATCAAGCGAAAGTGTGTAACTACATGTAACTGTCTCACAAAAGTTTATTCTGTATTAATTGAGCCAAAGGTTTGTTGCGTACACAAAACCACACACAGTTCAGGAACATAATGATACCTAAACTGAATTCCTGGTGTTCCAGGCAGTAATTATGTTTCCATTTAAATGTATTTGGAAAAACAGTTTAGCAGCGTATAAATGTAATTTATTGCAGACGGGGTTTTTTTAGCGTGTCCCTCCACAGTTTTAGTCACAAATCTCAGATTGAACTGAATTTCTGTTCTAATTACTGTTTACCCTCCAAGTTCAGCAATTGACAGATACGCCTTTTATATCCTCCTTTTCTGTGATGTTATTTTTGTGCACCTCCACCATGAGAAAAGTTGTACGCAATAGCCTGTATCTATATTTAAAGTGATTAATCTAAGTTGTGATGATTACGAGGCCTCGAAACGCAACTCTGCGCAAACTACGGGTTTGTTTATGACAAGTATACCCTTCGAAGGAACAGATTCATTTTGCTTTTCATAATCACAGAGTGGAGCGTCTACATTCACTCCTGCAGTTTGTCGGGAGGAGCACACCCAGGGCATGCAAACTTGTATTAAATGGTAAACAAGATGTAAAATAAAGGGAACTCCTGACCTCATTTTAGCACCACGAATGCCTCTTTATTTGAATTGCATAACACAGTGGAAGCTCTTTTCCTCAGGCCTCTTCTGTTTGCTGATGATAAAAGCTGATAAGCCTATTTGTTTTTCAAATACTGGTTAGTAGTTTCATAATATTTTCATTCACAGAGACCGACAGCGAAGATGTTTGACATTAACTAGAAGTGGTCCTGGATTCTTGTCCAAAACTGTACAGCAAAGCAGTGTGTTGTATACAATTATTCCACCTTTACATTCATAACCACTTCCTGTTGAGTGTTATGGTTTGAGAAGGCGGAGGGGCGTGAAAAGCAGTTAAAGAGAGCTGCATTCCAGAAGTTGCTGTCATTTATGTGTTCCATTACGCCAGCACAATGTAAAAGACATAAATAGAAGAAAATAACTAACAATTAGGGAGACAAATGCATCTCGTCGACTTCACGTCATCGTGAGCTGTGACATTGTCTGATGCACGCGGGACCTTGGCGATGAGTGTGTCATTTCCATTTTGGCTTTGTCCCTTAGATTCCAGGTACTATGTTGTCTGAAATAGCTGAATATTATCAGCATTATTCATTACTGGAACTTTTCATGTGGCCCGAGGTCCTCATTCAGCATGGCTCTTATCTGCAGCGCTGCAGGAGTCGCTGTGCGTGTTCCTGTTATTGCGATCCCCCGGCCTGCAGGCAGATACTTGCACCCACTTTGGCTGCGGCCGGGCTCTTTTTCCTCTGCAAGAAAATTCAGATTGTATAAACCTCAATGGCAGAAAATAAAGACTGTTTGTTATTACAATGCCAGTCCACAGTAGCTTGAGCGTGCGTTGTTTTGACTCTGAGAACAATCAACTGTGGCAATAAAAGAGCCTCCCTTTCTCCCTCCCTCCCTGCACAACTCACCCCCTCCCTTTAACCCCCTTCTCTTCTGTTTATTTACAGCAAGGAATCCTCTAAAGATGTAACTCTCAGATCCTCAGTCTTACTTTTACTGGGGTAGATAAACCTCCTCTAGCTTTTCCATTTTATGATGTGAAACGAAGTAGGAATTTCCTGCGGTGTTGACAGCTGTCAGCAGCACATCCGAGTTAATCAATAATTAAAACTTTATGTAAAGTATTATGTAAAACTGGAATGAGGGCATCTTAAAACTGCAGTAAAGGTGTGTTGGTTACTAAAGTAAGATGATTATGTTCGAAGTTTTTACAGCAAATTGCACTCTCAGCACATCCATAGTGCCTTTATGGTTCTGTGCATTTACTGCACTGAAGTGTACTCACTTGAATCCTCTGTAACTAATCTAACTGGCTAAGTCCCACCTCCTTTGTAGTGCTTGCCAGGCAGAGCTTTGTCTATAATGACAGTGCTGCTGGATTCCCAAATTAAACTCGCATTTTAGTATTGTGTTTAAAAAGTAACCTCTCAATTCATGGTACAAAACAAGGTGATAAAATAATGGAATGGGGTTTATTTAAGATATCTCCAAAAAGCACAAACATGGTGTAGAGGATCCAGTTTGGTGACTCCAGTTAATAAAGTCAAAAACTTTTTTTTTTTTTTTTTTTAAAAAGACGACACTAACAAGCTTGGTTAGCCAGGCGTGTCGATACACTGATGGACCTGAAACGGATCCAAGATCAAACAGCATCCACCTGTTTCACAGAGCCAAAAAATCTTAGTAAAGCATCCACCGATCTTTATTCAAATCAGGGTCACGTAGGAGGAGGTCTGGAGCTTATCCCTTATCTGAGGAGGTGAGCTGTAAGCAGCACCCCTGGGTAACTCAGTCTGGGAAAGTGACACGCCTGTCATACTGTAATCCAGGTGTCCTAAGGTGAAGTCAAAGAGGACAGAAGCCTCACGTGGAGCAGTAGTGCAAATGTTTACATGATCTTGACTGTAAAAGTGGGGCCTCAAGGTTCTTCTGATTTTTTTGGGTTTTAAGACGGTTTTAAGGTGTCTGAACCGTTACCACAGGGCTAACCGAACTAAAATTGTGTTTTAGATTATTTCACCGGGATGTTTTTGTGTTTGTTTCTTCGGTAAATATAAGCCTCACTTTGGGAGTTCATAAACAAGTGGGTGACATTGTGTTGTCCATCTTTTATATACAGTCTAAGGTTAAAGCTAATGTAGTCTAGTCCTGCATAAATCCCAACTTCATGAAGGTTATGTTTAGGGAAAAAAACAAAAGTTAAACTTTCTGCAGACATGTTTTCAGCCAGCCAACAATTAGTGCACTCACTGTCATCTGTCTCCTAGACAGAGGTGATTTTTCTTTATGTGGATGCGGTCATCCACTCTTCAGTCAGAGGATATTGTTTGTCATCCAGGGGAGCAAAGTCCCAGCCCTGCCTCATCCTGAACTTGACATATCTAACCCCTCTCACATGGGAAGATCTAAAATTAGTCAGCAGAGTCAGTTAATCGAGCCTGCCATTGATTATACCTGCAAATGATACGGGTATCTGAACTGCCTTTATGCAAGATTTCTTATTGTCATTTTTGTCCTACTTAGCATTTTATGTTGAATATCAAATGACTATCAAATGACAAAACATTATATTTCTTTTGGAAGTGTTCATGTGGAGTAAATAGTGAACATAATTTAAAAGGCAGGTTCTTCTTACAGGTTGAAGTACTCTGCAGATTTAGAAGTGATGCTTTCACACGAAAAGCTTGAAAACAACCTTAAAATAGAAGTTTCTCTAATGTCCACTTGAGGTTCGATCCAAAAGCCAAATTTCTTACATTCCCTCCCAGAGTACTTTTTTATAACTGATCCGCCAGGTTACTAGAGTTGGGGCTGTCCTGAATCCGAAGCTGATCAGCAGAGTTCTAGGCCTCAACTCTGCTAATTAGATCTTTCTGGCAGGTTTGTGCTCTTGGTGCCTTTTGAAGCATTTTAAGTCGAAGTTATCTTACTAATAACAGCCCAAGATGTCTGTGTTTTAGTTTTGCTGTGTGAAATTGTAATATTTTATTAGCCTGTTAGCATTATTTAGCAGGTAAGTGTTTCTGAGGATTGCAGTCGCGCTGCTAATGGTTGCTGCTTGATTGCCTGCTAACTCCACATTCTCACAGAAATGTTAACACAGAGACTTTAGAATGAAAGTCCAATGGGTGATGTCACAATGGCTGCATCCATCTTTTACACTGTTTGTCTGGACCAATCCAGATTCACTGTAGTCTCACGCCACATAGATAGAAGACCAGATCCCAGCTAGAATATGTGTAATTAAAAAACAGTAGAAGACCAGTTTCCTGGTTACTAATACACAGAATCAGTTATTTCAGTTGTTTTATTTATGAAGGGGAAAATCCCAATAACAGTCACCTCAAGGTGCTTTATGTTATAAGATAAAGACCCTACAATAATACAGAGAAAACCCCAATGATGCGATCGGCAAGCACTTGGCAACAGTGGAGAGGAAAAACTCCATTTTGAAAGGAAGAAGGCTCAGGGAGATCATCCATCTGCCACAACAAAAAATACCTCTTAGACTCAAATGGTTCGGTCTATGAAGCCACACCCTCAGCGCCCCTTGCGCCCTCTCTCTCTTTCCTTCCCTTTTTATCTATCAGGAAGTTGTAACATGGAAGGTGAAAGTATTACTGATACCACATGAATCAGACTGGTTCTGAAGAAAGTGAGCGCATGAAGGCGCGGTCAGAGTAAGCTGTACTGGAGCAATGGGTAATCACATTCTGCACAGGGGTGTGGACGTTTACCTGCACTGCTAACATTATTAATACTCTGCAAATTAACCTGACATCGTGTGTATCCAACACGCATATAGCTCAAAGTCCTGCACATTTTAGCAGGAATTAAAATATGACTTGATCACAAAGGATGTGATTAATGGTTTCAGAGGGCTCTTGAGTGCAGTAATAACTGGTTTGGAGAACATTTAGTATCGTCCAGTCCACCAGTTAGGTTTTTTTTTTCTCCTGTTTAAAGAACTAGCCAGGGCTGAAGCCAGTGACTTTTCCAGGAATGTCACATTCCCCATTCTAAAATTCACAGTTTGTGTTTGTATAGTTATGGCTGCACGCACAAACAAAATGCACTAATCAGTAACACGGAGACTAATGTTTAGTGTGTACACAGGCATTTTCTGTGCCCCATGGAGGTGTAATATCCTGAATATGATCAAAAATTGGATAAGCCTCAGAAACAGCGCATTCATGTTCATGTAAACACACTCATTGTGGGTAGTAGCACTTGATCTTGGAGTGAACAACAGGAAGCTGTGCTGCGTATTTGTGGAACAGGTAGTTCACAGATGGTTACGTAGCTTTTTTTTGTGAGCGAGATAAGACACAAAAGCTGCAAATGAAATCGCTCCACATGAGCACCATCTGAAATGGAAAACTACTTACTGATGGAGACTTTGAAAGCTTTTCAGCTTTCCTTTCCAGAGTTTCCATCCTTTGCTTATGAGACCAAGGAGTGAAGTGTGTGCATGTGCTTTGTGTGTTCGAGGGAGGATTTTTTTTTTTTTTTTTTTTTTTTTTTGGGTGAGCGGTGGAAAGGTGGGAGTCTCTCCTTTCAAAAGGGCCGAGAACAAAACAGGAAACCATCCCCTTGTTTTGGCTCGTGGTAGCTACAAGTGTTTGGAATTTTGAGGAGGTGAATTCACATGTTATGTTCATGTCTGTGCTCAGGTCAGAGCATGCACACACAAACACATCCAAGCGTACGTTCACACACAGCGCAGGGAATGTCTGGCATGCTTCGATAAGCAGAGACACGAAGACTTGAACCCCCTGTGGATGTTATGAGGAGCCATCGCTGAATAGACTAAATACTCTCCGAGATGATTCGGTGACCTTGGTCGAATATGGACTCTTGTTCTTTGTGGGTCAAAGTGCTCCTCGTGCTCGTGTTTTCAAGGTTTTTTTTTCCCCAACTAGTTGAAAAAGTCTCATGACCTCCTTCGTGCACAGTAAAAAGCTGTTTTATCTGTCGCGTTGTCTTTCTTTGGAGAGAATAAAAACACAGCGGAGTGCGGCTTCTTGAAATGTGTCTTATCACCACCAGCAGACAATGAGAACGAAGGACTCGGTCTGCGGGAACAAGCGCTGTTGTTGATATTGTTGTTTCCAGCCCGATGGGGCTTTCCTGAGCTTCATCAGGCTTCATATTAGTTTGGCATAGCTGGCATTGTTGTGGGTTAATCGGGGACTTTCTAATATTGGGTTAGGGGCATCCTCCAGCAGAGCTGCTAAACAAAATGACACCTATTCTTCTCTGCTGGCGGAGGCCTTCCTGTAGCTGTCAGTTTTCTGCTCTGTGCGCACATGATAAACAATGTCAGGAGAGATGCCCCTCCTGATATTAAAGCCTTTAATGCTTCCCATCATTGTGTGAAACAATTCGGTAACACAAAGGGAAAAGCTACAAAGACGAAAAAAGACGTTTGGCTTATAATTGATTTCTCGATTGTTACAAGTTAACACACACAAAGAAAGATGCATCAATCGGCCTTTGTGTGTGACATTCTTTAAATGGGAAAGTTAAATGATCCCAGTGTTAGCCTAGGAAGCTATTACTATGGGATATGCAGTTCCCGAATTTATATAACTCAAAACCGGTGTTAGGGGAGTGAATGGCAACTGGTTCACGCAATTTAAGGAGGATATTCATATAGGAAATGTGATGCTTACGCTAAGAGGAAGTAAATACTGCTGAGTGTCTATGAGTGAACATAGTGGGAAATATAAAAGACATTTGTGACGCAACACTGGAAACGACAGTTAAAGACACGGACTTTGCACAAACAGCCAATCAGTGTTGGCAGTGTCTGCCATCTTTACTCACTGCCTGCAAAAATATATACATAGCAGTCTTCACAGGATAAAAACCACAAAGTGCTTCACAGTAATATAAAAACAGATATACATTAAAAAAAAACAAAACCCAGCACAGTCAAACGTTCAGCACAAATCTAACGTAATGATGGAGGGAGAGCATTCCACAACCTGCGGGCCACCGCTCTAAAAGACGTCTCACAGCTGTGTCTGAAAAATGCAGCTCACTGAACGGTTTCCGCTTTAGTGATGCAGTGCTACGGTCACTTTATATGTGTCACATTTAAGACCATCAAAGAAGCAAATCTTTTATTTTTGCTTTAATCAAGTAATGGAAAATTGTTATATTTGACTACTTTTGATAAACCAGTTTATTTTTGTAATTAGAGCTGTGCCCATTCCCCTTTCAGATATGAACAGTTGACCTTTAAAAGATCAAATTAAATAAAAATATGCATTTCTTCCCTTTTTTCAGGAAAACTTAATTAAAGCAACTTTTCCTAAAATCATAATATTTTGTGAAGTTTACGACAAAGTGTGTAAAAACAGCATTTTAGAAACAGTGACAGTCTCATGTGACACGAGAAGACATTTTCCTTTGTTCCTGTGAACCTTTCTCTCATTTCACTCAGTGTTTTCTGTTTACTCATAGATGTTGTCACTCAGGTTCAATAGTATTGACCTTTGACCCCAGTGAAGTACTTCCAGGTGGGGCCTCTCTGTTCTCGCCGCGACGCTGAGCAGAGACCTCCTGCAGCTACACACAGATACGCCAACCCTAAACAAATAGGTGAACCAAACGCTCAGCAACATTTCCTAAAATCATAATATTTTGTGAAGTTTACGACAAAGTCTGTAAAAAAACAGCATTTTAGACACAGTGACAGCATTACCAGGCTAATTTTCAAAAATCGAATTTAAACAATTGGAGTTCAGAGGCTTGAATAATGTGCTGTAATTGTCTATAATTAGTTAAAATGTCTATATAGACATATTTATGTAAACATAGTGCCCTAAAAGACAGTGACTTACCTCCACAGGTTTCAGAACAGGTTCAAACATCAACACAGAAGCACTTTTCCTTTATTTTTGGGTGGCTGTGACTCAGGAAGTAGAAAAGCACTGTATAAGTAGCAATCCATTATCAGGAAATGCAGCCACTTTTTGTGACTTTTTTAAACATAAAGTCCACGGGCCAGAATCGGCCTGGCAAAGACTCCAATCCGGCCCACAGGATAACTAAATATGAAGGAGGGCATGCATTTTTTTTAACTTAACTGTAAGTTTTATAGCTTTTCCTGCTGATAAAGACCTTCACCAAAGTGGTTAAGTAATAGATAAACAGTTAAATGACAAGTTACTGTTTTTCACTGTCTACTAAGGACATTTTGGTTAGAAGAAAGTTTTCATCAATCAACAAAAACGTTATTTTTATAAACGTAGGACAGTCTGGGCAGTGAGCTACCAGGCCTTTTTCTGTAATTTAAACATTTATGATGCAGAAAAACTGAGATGCGATGTTGAAATTGCACTTCTTTATCTTGCGTGGAGATATCTCGAGGATTAAATGTGTTATTAAATGTGCTTATGCTGACAGAAAGTGAAGTTTCACTCGTCCAGCCCAGTTAAGATCAGTGTGTTACTGTATGTGGCCCTCGATGTAAAATGAGATGTGACATCCCTGCCACATGGATGTAAACAAAGATGCTACACTACCTGTTCTACAAACAGCCTTTTTGTGAGGGGCAGCCAATCAGAAAACATTTGTCTTAAAATAGTAGTTTTTAGCGTTCTAACATTCAGAAGGTCTCACATACCAGTTTTTTGTTGTTAACAATAAAAACGCTCCAAGCTGCTCCGTGTCCCACCGCTGAATGATTTGTGGGGCTCTGCGGAGGCGCACTAAGATAAGGTTTATCTTGAACTATGAATCAGTGATTGCAAATCTGCTGCATAACAGGTCTCCTTTTAAACAAACAAAATAAGACACTCTGATGTCATGCCAATCAAGTTCATCAACTTTCTTTCACCACACTCATCACTGCTAAACCACAGAGTTATTAAATTGTGATAGATATGAATCTGGGTTATCTGTCTGAAAGTCTCGGGTGCTGTGGTGACTCTTGGGTGTTTTTTAGCCACCAGCCATCTGCAGGAGCTCCTCTCATTCCTCTGACTTAAACCGACTTTGAGCTCATCATCTGTGACAGCTGCAGTTCGCGGCTGTTTGATTTGATTAATTTGGATTTTCTCCCCGGTTCATTTCTGCTGCCAAGATGTTGTGAGAAGCTCAAAACTTGTTTTCACTTGTCATGAATTTATTTCCTTTGTGGAAGCACAACGTGTTACTCCTGCAAATTAACCGGAGCAAGCCAAACACTTTTAGTGCTTATTACTACTATAAACACACCTGCTAGCCTAGCAACATCAAGGCTACAAACACCTCACAAGCACTCCCTAATGTTACTCTGCTGAAGACCATAATTACGCTCTCTCCTGAAGGCGAATCTGTATAGTCACAAAATGTATGGCAGTGGGTTTTTTGGCTAAGAATCACCCTTTGGGGGATGACTAGCCACAGAAGCAAGAATGACTGGTTCATGCATACGCTAAAGACAATGGGACTTTATTTAAAAGAAATGGATGCATCTTCTGGTTAGTTCTGTGGATGTGTAAAGCAATAGAGCTTTATTCTTTGGTTACTGCAGCCTAAATTGACAGTACTCTCAAAAATATTTATTTTTTTATGGCATTGCAACGGGGAACTTTCCATTGCATGTGGCTAAAGCCTCATGAAGTTCCTTTAAGCAGGAAAAATTGTGTCCCTTGATTTTTTTCTCTCCGTAGTGGTAGAAAATACATGGACTTATTATTACGGCAAAAATGATAAACCTGATGTTTGGTGGCATGTCTTTGGTAGGATACAGTATATCTTCCATATGTTTCTATATACAGCTGTCACGTGATCTCAGTGAGACTGCTTAAATGCATGATTTAATATTAATGTAATCTCAATGATATCAGTGGAATTATTGTTTCTGTTTGTAGATCAGGTGAATTCACGCAATCTTTACAGAAAATAGTCCACACAGACGTCACTGTTTCAGAAACGCATCCACTGATAAAACAAACTGATATGAATTTATTTCTCATAGTTCTGAATATTATTTATGACCAGCTCTATATTCTGATGCCTACAGGCGCTACATTAAAATGCTCTGACCTTTGTGACAGGTCCCTTATTGGTGGAAGAAATTCTAAAAATAAGCATTGAACTCATTTCAGTTTGCCTTTTTCCTCATGTTGTCTATGTTTGAAGCTATCTTATGTAAAATGTTCGTGCTTGAAAATATCTCGTTGAAATCAGCGCAAGGAGTGGGTTGTGAAGTGATGTATGATAACAACTTTAGGTGATGTTAGTTCTGTCCATTAGGGCCTGTGCTCACACGCAATGTTGTTGTTGTTGTTTTCAAACCGATCCAGGTTTAATATAAGGAATGAGCATTTCTGCAACCTACATCACTATGCAACTTTCTCAGCCGGTAATCCTGTAATCCTGTTTTGTTTTGCTGTTTGACATGTTGCCTCTATCTCTTATTGCCTCTATCTCTTGTTGCCTCTATCGCATTTGCTGCCTGCTCTCAACAAAGAAGTACAGGAATTCTAGGCCATGTGTTTAAATGCCGCTCTTGCTATTTAGCATCTGAAACGCTAGCTAGTAGTTATATAATAATGTGTAACAGCAGGTAACTGTTGAACCTAAAAGGTTGCTAAAAGTGCACCATACATGATTAACCTGGGTTTCAGTAGTGGAAAGCCACATTTGCACATTTGTGTGGACGTTAACTTGCAAGTACACTGTAGCCGCTAATGCTAGCCACAGTCATTTTAATTGGGGGGTGGCTTCAATGACAAGAATGTAAATCAGGTATAAGCACTGCTTCTGTCTGAGCCAATCATTTTTACATAAACGGTGGATTTTATATACTGTAATATGTAGGCAGTGAATAGACTAAACTTTCAGAACTTTTAGTGACTTTTAGAATTGTTGACTTGTGTGATTTATCTTTTCTTTTAGTAGTTTGTTTCTGAGGAGCAATTTACTAAAAAAAATCTTAGTTCTTGTTGTCAGCTGAACCTAAAAGAAATCTGACATTTTCACTTTCCATTCTTTGTTCTTTTTGAGGGAAAACTTGTGGTCACAGCGAGAACAAACACCACACAATAAAGTTGCAGCCAGCTGTGTCGTGTTCAGACTCACGCTCTGTCTGTTCTGAAGTAACTGTACCATCTACCAGATCATTTGTCTCTCCGTGGTGCTGATCAACGTCAGTTGTGTGCAATTATTTGGTTGATTGAATGTCTTTCCATCACAGACTCTGCCGCTTGCAGCCGGAGATGTTCACAGCGCTCAGATCAGCTGTCATGCCTTCGTTAATCTGCTCCATGTGTGAGAGGAATGTGTGCAGGACGAAAGCTGTGGCTCGTTGCATTAGTGAAGCTGGAAAGAAATTATCATTCCTTCTCCCAGCACCTTGGGAATGCTGGTGTCTGAACTGAGGGGTCACTGCTGAGCACACAGGACATGAATGTGAGGAATTTTGTTTGCTAAAATCTTTAGCAGGTGCCTTCAAACATGCTAACTGTACATGTAAGCTTCCCTAAGGAGACTATGGTGCCCTGATATCACGCAAGTCTCGACTTCTTGGTAATTTCAGTCCCCATCTGCCGTACCTGTGCTCTCCTAGCATGTCTGAAAAAGCACAGTTGTAATCAGGCTGACTTGTTCAGCACTGTGTTATGTTCAGCAGCCCCAGATGCCATTTGAAGTGAAGTGGATTCTTTAAAATATGGAAAACAGATTGCTCATTATGTTGAGCCGCTATGTGAAAAATCTTCCTGAAGCGTACGAGAGTCATCAAGCGACTCCATTCAAGTTTTTAAGCTGATTTCACTCGACCTGAACTCTGCAGTTCGTGGAGATTTTCCAGACCTGTGGGAAGGTCTGCAACACACCAGTGAACAAACAAACCCTGGGTGCGTCGGGATGATGCTGAGAGAGGTGGCAGGCTGCTGAAGGGGGTGCTGTACACAGTTTGGTGGTGAATGAATGACACCAAGTGCCACCTGCAGTGGACAGACCGCACAAGCTGCATGAAGTGGAGTCATGAGTTGTTTATCGACCTTTCCGTCCTCACAGCCGGTCTGCTTGTGCGACTGCTTAAGTTCCAGTCAGTAGGCCAGGCATTGTCGGGCATTTCAGTCAAAGTTCCTGTAGTTCAATGCCATCTCTCTCCTCCTCCCTTTTCTCTTCCTCTTGTTCTGTCAACATTTCCCGGCTGAGAAATGGGAGGTAGACTTTGCAAAGGTTGACTTTAGTTCTTTATTTCTGCTCTGATCAAAAGTCTGTGTTTGGCTTGGACTTGTTTGGGGATTTCCTGTCACCGAGACTGGGTATCAAATGAATAGGTGGCTTTTTATGCGAGAGAGCTTAATCATAATTTTGATCATCTGATAACAAAGCGTTTCTCACGTTCAGGAATATCTTATTCTTAAAACTTTCAGTAATCAGCTGTTACCATAAGAAACGAAACTGTGTAATTTAAAAAAAAAAAAAAAGCAGTGTAATTACCCATGTTCACCCCGAACATATCTTTGGCTACGTCTACACTAATCCGGATAAATTTGAAAACGGCGCTCTGCTTCCACACACGTTTTCAATCGTTTTCATCCACACTGAAAGCGCTTATGTTTCTGTACTTGCGTAAAACGTAAGACGATTCGACCTGCGTCATTTCCATCTGCTGTTTATTTACTTTCCGGCTCTTTGAAACAAAATGTCGAGGAAAAGCACCGAGTTTCATCTGGAACTATCTGGAGGATCTACAAACTGATATTAATCTTTAATACGGCTGTCGATATTGAGAGCAAACAAAACAACTGCTGTAAAATGCTGTCCGCCGTCTTAGTTGAATTGGTCACATGACTGCATCATATGACTAAAATGTGTCTTCGTTTTCGTAGTCCACACTGCGACGCAAAAACTGCATTTTCAAATTTATCCAATTTGGAGAGCGTTTTCAAAAAGCTCTGTTTCCCTTGACCGAAAACGCCGTCTCAGTGTGGACGAAAGGCCAAAACGCAGAGAAAAGGATGCGTTTTCAAACGAAAACATATTGGTGTGGACATGGTCTTTGTCCTGTCTTTATCCCCTCACCCCCAACTGCTCACGGCAGATGGTCCCGCCCCTCCCTGACCCTGGTTCTGCTGGAGGTTTCTTCCTGTTAGAAGGGAGTTTTTCTTCCCACTGTCACAAAAGTGCTCACTCATAGCGAGTCGTATGTTTGTTGGGGAATCCTACAGTTAAATGTTAGAGTTTCCTAATACGACTAATACTACTACTACTACCACTGCCCGTCACCCCTTCCAGGGTATGGGCCGCTAAAGCTAGATCTCCAGAGATTTCTGTCCTGAACCATTCTTTCTAGTTGGCTCAAGGCGTATCCATCTTTTGGAAGCTCTTACTGAAGACTTAATTTTGGACCAGAAGCTGAACAGCTGTTGATATTATTGTGGGATAGGACAGCAGAGAGAAGACAGGAAGAGTGTGGGGGATGACGCGTAGTGAAGCATTACCTTTGCACAAAATGTGTTGCTTGCCTATCCTGTTGAGCTATACTAGCACCCAGGTTACTTATATATTTTTTGTTTGTTTGTTTTCTCAGCAAATCTCACAAAAAGACTTCAAATTAGTCTCACTCAGCCTGAAGCTCATTGGTTCCTTCTGAAGACTTAAACAAAGGGTCACAGCTCTTCTTATCAGTCTGATTAGATATTATCCTTGCTATCCATAATGCTTTTCAGCTATGACTAAAATGTGTCCACATTCTCACCAATAAAAGTTTTTAATTTTTATTATTATTTAATCATAAACATAGAATTATTATCGGTTCACGATTCTCTTGAAACAGCTGGACACTGTTACTTAAGCAGGACTATTTTCAGCTGTGGATTAATGTGCATTTGGTGCTGCGGGATAGTGATAAAATGTCACGAAAGTCCTTCCTGGATCACAGATTGTGCATCTGTTCTTCAATGTGATTAACAAATTAAGGATATTATTGCGTAATTATTATTGTAGGAGTCATGTACATGGGTAAAACATGTTACGAGATTAGAGGTGTCATCCTTTCTCCCCGTGGGCATCACTGGTGCCTCAAACATCTTTCACCCTGAACCTCCCCCACTCTGTCCTCCACTCTTTTTCTCCCTCATCACGCCAAACCCACTCAGAGCCTCAGGATTAACCAGTAAGAAGCTGTCTATCGACACCCGTGGCAGCGAGGTAATGGAGCAGTAAGGACTGTTTTGAGGTGTGTAACTGTCAGGCAGCGCAGGGTGCTGCAGGCTCATGGCTTTGGGATTAGCGTGACAGGAGAGGGCTGTTTCCTCTTATTTAAGATGACTGGGTGACCTCAGACGCGCTGCATGCCATCAGCTTTTCTGTTTAGCCATAGCAACACGAGAAAATATTTCATAGTGTAGCCAGGGAGGGAAAAACTATAAAGTTTATAGCATGTGTTTGTGTAGCTGTTGTTTCCGCTGCATCTTTGAGGGCTTTAATCAGCCCACCAGGGACCTGAACTCTGTGACCCTGGGGGGATCACAGAGCCCGATCCGGGCTGTTGTTGCCGGGGACCACAGAGGGACGGGTCAGGAATTAGAGTTACAAACAGGTGGTGCCACCAGCGCTTTGCCAAAATATTTCATGCTTAACCAGGCTTTCTCAAAACGTGTTACCCAAGTGAGAGCAATGAGGAAGGCGGAGGAGGGGGAGCTGCCGCTGACACCAGCATCAGATCAAGAATGTGGATAACGCTGTTTTTGTGGATCTGCCTGCATAGAAATTAAAAAATTGAGTCATTTTGAGCTAGAAACTCTGTTAGCAGGTGTGAACAGGGACGTGCTGATGTTTTCTGTCCTCCAACAATAACACCACACAGACTTAATGACGCTGGCTGGGCGAAAATATCTTTTAAGCCTGTATGTCTTCCTGTTTGTGTATTATTATAACGTGAACCCATGAAGAATCAGACAAGGATCTGTTTTTTTAAAATGCAGGTTTTTATCCAACTCTGACTAAACAATCATATCTCTGTTGCTTGTTGTCTATGATCTCTCTACACTCCTCTTTCATGCCTTTTCTTTTACTTTGCCCACTAACCAGTCATACCAGCCCCTTCCTGAACCTGGTTCAGCCCGATCTCCCTCCTCGGCATGCACTGATTCAATTTCCCCCAGTTCTGAGATGATACAGAACTTTGGCTTCAGTACTGTTTTCAGTACAAAACAGGACTAAACTTAATTTAAATGTGAGTTTCTTTTCGACATACTGCTGTCATTTATACTTGTTTCTCCTTTTTGTGCTCTCAAAGTGAGCTCAGCCTCTCACATTCATCGTGCTGACATCAACACATTTTGTTGCGGTTACGTCCAATAAAGGCTTCACAACATATTTGTGTTATGTGGCTAGAGTGAGAGTAAAAGAGAGAAGCTGTCAGGGAAAACATCATCAAAGCTGGCCGAGCTTTTCAGACCGTTTTTCTTGTGCCAGAAAACTTTTCAGTATAAAGCAAAGCTCTCTGGCTGGCAACAGGTGCACCGCTGCTGCAGGTGGCGACGTCCAGTTTAAAGGTTCTGTCTGTTATCACTGAGAGTCAGTTTAGCTTATTTGAGTCAGGACTGAATTAACATAGAGTCCAATTAACCAAGTCTCCATCTGTTAAGAAGGAGTTCTTTCTCCCCACTGTCTCCAAGTGCTCATAGACAATCATCTGATCACTGAGGTTCTCTTTCTGGTTTGAGTCATGTTTGTGATCTTCAATAAGTTTAGTTTTGATTGGCTGTTTTCATACTTTAACTCACCGTGTGGTGAGGCTTTGGCTTCTGTAGAGGGGTTGGCACTACCACACATCTTTGCACTTATTTATCTGGTTACTAGACATTGCTCAATTTCTTATGATTAATTTCAGTGCAAAAAAACATTAAAAAAAAACATTAAAAAAAGAGAAAAAGAAAGCGTTTAATGTGATTTAGCTGGTAGACAATCTACTTCTGTAAACTCTGGAAAGATGCAGGCAGCATTAGTAGTGCAAGGAAAATGTAGAGTAGTATACTCTCACGTACATGCAAAACCTAATCTCTTTTACAAAAGAGACTAATATGCAGAAGGAATATGATGTTTCATCACAGTTTTCCCACATGAAAAGGGCAAATTAAATCAGGACTTCTGTAGAACTTCCATACAGGATTCTGGTAACTAATAAACATGTGAACAGTGCCAACAGAGATCTTTTCACTATCTACAGGTGAACTACTTTGAATAGAGGGATGCATCAGCTTCTATTCACCGAATTAAATGAGCTGGAAGAGATGGTGCTCGGTGAATACAGATATGTGCAATGACTGGATTAGTTCCAAATTTCAGAAATATATATAGTAAATATGGTAAATGTTAGATTTAAGATGATTATGGGTAACTGTACATTTATTAAGGTCCGTTATTTATATTCTAGTACTTAGTTTTTATATTTATTTTTGTATTGATTACAGTTATTTCTGCTGTTTTACCTGTTGTTTGGTAGCACGCTGCAATACTGAGGCCTTTCATATCATGTCAATGGTTGAATGACAATAAAGCTGGATCTGAGTCTGGGTCTAAACTACAAAATAAAAAGTACATGTGGGGAAAAAACATTTTAATTAATTAAAATAAATATACAAACTAGAGTTTTAAGAAAAGTTAATTACTTAACTAAAATACAACTTATATAGAGGGAAATTTTAATAGGTTAAAAATGTGGTAGTTGTCAGTCTGGTATTGGAATATAGCTGATGAGGCGTTCATGGGCATGTTTATGTGAGTCAGCTGCTTTCAAAAGATATCTACTGTGATTTTCCCTAAAGTTGACTCTTAACGTGCGTCTGCAGAACAAAATGCTGAAACTAATAATAGCTAAAGCTAAAAATATCTTCAAGCAATAAAAACTAAACTGAATTTAGCAAACTTGAAACGAAACTAATATAAAAAGTAAAAAAAATCAAAGCAAATAAAAATTAAAACATAATTAGAAAATATAACACTGTAATAACTCTGATCACATCATAAGAGGTGCAGTTTGCTGCGATGACTGTGTCACAGAAATGACAGTTTGTTGCTTCTGTCTATTTTAAGTTTTGCTTTCTGCAGACATGTTTGGATTGAGGCATAATTCGGAGTAACAGCTTCATCTGATACTGACGGTATTCATTGTCGCTATCTTCTCACCATCCGAGAGGCAGACAGCGGCAGTGACTGGTGGTTTCCAGGTATTTTTGGCATTCATCAGAGGAGGCGGTCCCTCATCCTGGTTTACGGTAAGGAAGTAACTCTGCTGATAACATCAGCAGAGTAAAATGTGTTGAAATGATAATTGGATTCGAGTCCATGATCTACCGCATCCGGGTAGAAAGTAATCCGGCAAATTAGGGAGTGTGACACCACACAGGAACAGCGCACTCAGTGTAAGTTCGATCATTGTTAGGTGCAGATGTTGTGCGATGTTAAGAGGAAACGTTTGGTAATGTAACAGCCTGCTGCAGCTCTGCTTCACCCCATGCTGGGGCTTTGCACTTTAACCTTTCTGCACGTCTTTTTTTTTTTTGTCGTCTTCTCCTCATTCCTCTGTTTCTTTCAGCCTTTTGTCCCTGACTCTTGTCTTCCTCTGGCTTTTCAGGACAGCTTACTCATTTCAGGTTCAGTGACCAACAATCATCCAGCACAATGGTTTGAGTCTGAGAAATGGGCTCAGCTTGCTTCCTGTGTGTAGGAAATCCAACTCTTTCCAGCTTGTAAATAACAGAAATGAGAAGAATTGTTTTCCCAACAAGGTTTTCTAATCTGACTTTAGTATCCTCTTCTTCATAGATGTCATAAGTAAAAAATGTATCCCACTCATGGGTGTGGTCTATGCAAAGTAAAGCCTGATACACTTAGTTACTTTATTGCAATGACTGCCACTATAAGAACACATCAGCGGGGCACACGTGTTGCAAACATGACACGGGTTAATGTGTAATGTGTAAAAAAAATCCTTGTAAGGCTTCTCTAACCAATATTTTATATGTAAATGATAAATCATTTACTATGCATAATGTGAAATGAACCTTGATGGAATTAGCTTTTGACTATTTAGGTCCTCTTGGTTCTGCAGAGCATTTAACTCCTTACATCTCTTTGTTTTTGTTTTATGGCCCAGGAATTTCACTGCTTTTTCTTCCAGTGGCAGACAGCTGCTCATTAAGCTACCTGCACAAATGGCTAAGGCACAAAGCTGGAGACTGATTGACGATCACAATGGAGCATGTTGAGCTAAAGGGCTGGCTACTTCTCAGAGCTAAAAGAAGAGTAAATATTACAATTAAATATACCCAAAGTGTGTTTATGTTGCATTATTTTTAAACGTGCCTCCCTTTGCCAGGCACTCTGGTTTCCCGTTGCAGCCTAAAGGCCAATATTGGTACACCAGGTCATTTAAAACTGTGCTGCCTCCTGTTTGGTACTGAGCAGTTTACTGTTTACGTCTCCAAGTGGCTTTGTGCTGCAGAGCAATGCTGCAAGATAAGAATAAACCAAAGCAAAAGTAAAGCTGGCAGCTTAACAGTAGACCTCCATTAAGCCAGAGAGTTGGTGGCGGTGATAATTCTGTTATTTCAGCACTACAGAATCACATAATATCCACTTCTAAGTACTAGGTGAAAGTGAAACATTTCACACAGCTCTCAGCAGTCTTATAAAAGCTAAGTACATCCCGTGATTCAGCAGCTTGTAGCACCACCTTTAGCAGCAATAACTTTAAGTAATCATTTTCTGGATGACTTTATCAGTCTCTTACGTCACAGTGGAAGAATTTTGGCCCACTCTTCTTTACAATGTTGCTCCAGTTCATTGAAGTTTATGCACAACTCTGTTAAGGTCCCACAGCAGCATATCAGTCGGGTTGAGGGCTGGACTTTGCAACGCCTTGATTTCTTTCTTTCTATGCCATTCTGCTGTAGATTTGCTGATGTGCTTGAGATTATTGTCCTGTTGCATGACCCAGTTTTAGCCAAATGTCATCTATCACGCAGATGGCCTCAAGTTTGACTCTGTAAGACTTTGTTATAAGAAAAGAATTCATGGTCAACTCAGTGACTGCACGATTTCCACGTCATGTGGAGCCCAAATCTTGACTCCTCCACCACCGTCTTGTGGTTTGTTCAAATGCAACTTTGCAAATCTAAGCTGCGCTGCAATGTTTTGTTTATCGTTCAGTTTGCCATACTTGGTACTGTCATTCACTTCAACATATTAACTGAGGTCTGAGATGTAGCCTTTGTTCTTTGTTTTCCAGTTTCTCTGAGCATTGCACGATCAGATCTTTTGGTAAATTTGCTGGAATGTTCATACTTGGAAAGAATGTTGCACCAGACAAGACGCCAAGATAAATTTAGCTTTTTGCGCCAAATTTTTTTTTCTTTTTTCCAAGGTGGTCCCACTTGCTGATTATCTTATAATGGGTATATAATTGATTGGCTGCTTCCTACCCTCTTAATTCTTATGAAAGAAATAAGGGTGTACTTGATTTTTCACAGGACTGCACAGAGTAAAAACTGCAGCTGAAACTGATGGCAGTAGACTAGCTACGTCACTCATAGCCACTTGGTTAGGAGAAAGCACAACAAAAGAGACTGGATAGCACGAAGAAAGATCAGAAGCTAAATGAACTTGCATAAACGAAAAGGAATTTGTCTGGTTATCGGGCTGATATAGACTGATGTTAAACCGTCTGTTTGGCAAACAGCCAAAACGCTGACAGATACAAAGAGTTACGGTGACACCGAGGGGATTATCTCCTCCACTTTAGCACCAGCCTGCTTCTGCATCCCAAACTGTCGCACCATCACTCACCTTTCCTTTCCAACCACTCTAAAAACAACACAAGTCACTCAGGTGAGGCGAGACGCTGGTGTCCTGCGGCATTCCTCCCAGCAGTCGCTTTTGATTCTTTTATTAAAAATGCTTCAATCCTACAAAAGGGACATTAAATTTTTTTTCCTCCTCTGTGTCCCTTAAATGCCTTATTAAGAAAAACAAACAAGCTGCCAAGATAAATCATCTCATGTTTTTCACTTCCACTTATAAAGGCTGCCGTTTCGTCATGCTGCTGCCGTCCTCACATTGTACTTCCTGAGGCAGATAACAGGTCAACAGACTAAGGGAGTGTAGAAAGCGATCTGTCCTGCACCCTCATTCGCAGCACGCAAAAACACAGCCAGTTCGCAGTGCAGTGAGCGTGATGGGGAAATTTACACTGACTTGTGCGGATGTCTGCATTACAGCAGCAGGAACATTGATATGAGGTGTTTTACTAAGTAGATAAAAGATCCGGACCAGTCTGAAGAGCATGGCAACGCTGAATGAACAGGACGCGCTCGGCTAAACAGATATGACCGGTGCATTGATAAACGTGCAACGGTGCCATTATCACTCTGACAGACGGCACAGTGCTTTCCCCTTTTCTAATCTTGGAATGCCAAACCTGAATGTTTTTTTCTGTCTTAAAGGGCCGAGCGCATGTTTTTACATGCTGTTTTCTAATAATACACATTCCACCTTTAAAAAGATCATTGTTGTGAGTTTTATTGGTGGCGTAGGGCCCAGAGATATTCAGTATCCAGACAGTAAGACGGATATTGGACATGTTTGCAAAATTCCAGTTGGAAAAGGGGTAAAAGGATGGATGGATGGATCCAGACTGCTGAATTAGTCAGCAGGTTTAATAACAGAATAGATGTCAGGGTTTTTCTTGTAAATAAGAAACTCTCGCCACCCCAATGAGACTTTGGCCAGGGGCAAAGAAAAGTCGCCAGCATTTTAGCACAATTATTGTTTTGGGCACGTCCTACAGGATGGAGACCCTAGAGAGATTACATCTCTCATGGGTCATGGGAAAACCTTGGTGTGCCCCCACAGAGGCCTATTTTGAGATGGAGGAAGAACTCCATCACCATTGCTCTGAGCCGTGAAGCCACATGCAAATCCATGTTGGAAATATCTGTGTGTGATGTGATTAGAAACTGTAGGCAGGTGATGATTGGTTCATTAACTTCCCAAAATATCCTCTATTAAAGACGTTGAATGTCAACTTGCTCACAGTGCCAGTCAAGTGTCCTGAAATTGGAGCGCCACCATAAATAGTGGAGTAGACTTTTGATTTGCTTACTCTTGGCTCTGTATGTCATAATCCTTAATATGGTCACATCAGACACACAGCTCAGACTGTGAGCACATAAGCTCCAACCATACTGTTCAACTGACTATGTGTGAGAGATTCACAATCAGAAAAACTTGGCTTATTAAAGGGAAACGGGCTTAAGGGGCTTGATTCAGATAGAGGATTAACTAAAAGGCTACAACAAAGCCTAATGTAAGATAAACTCTATTAGAGTCCCAAATTAAAAAAAAGAAGAAGCTGAAAATAGGCTTTATAGCCCACTTTAAACAAGTGCTGCTGCTAAAAGTCCAAACCCCCATTCAGTCACAGTTTGTTTGACTTTAGTAAATTTTCTTCCCTCGATGGCACGAGCCACCACGTTTACTGACCTAAATTCAACACATGAAAGGATTACAGTGCGAGACATTGTGGAGTTTGATTATTTAAATGACAAACTGGGTTTACTCACACGTTCACACAGATGCTCTTCATCTATCAGATGAGGCACAGCTGACCACCGTGAACTCAAATATCTGCGTTTCACCGTCGGTGCGAATGCTTTCAGTTTCAACCTGGCAGCAGCGATTGTGAACACATCACATAAATCACTTGTCACATGTCAGATGGGAATGCTGCTGTACTTTAGGCTTTGACATTAAATGTCAAATGTATTTTGTGGTGTCTTAAATTCAACATAATCCAAAAACCTTTTTCCAACAAAGATTTGTTGGAGTCATCGAAGTTTAGCGTGCATTTTGGCTTCACTCCTTTATTTTTTTTAAATAAAAGCTGATGCCAGCTGGAATCCAGAACCAAAGTATGTTTTCCTGCTTGTGAGCAGAAATGTGCTTTCACATTCACGCTGAACACACCTTTGGGCTATAACGTGTTATATAAAAGAACTGGTGAGCCAAGAGGGGGGAAAAGCTGCAGCCGTGCAACTGTAAGAATGTAGTTTCTGCCAGCAGCCCCAATGGAGCCAATTTTAAATGCGTTTGTTGAATTATTTTTGGAACTTTTTGCATAATGTAACTCATGTAATGTGTACAAAGGCTTGTGTTAGAAAACTTAGACAATAAACTGGGTGGAGTTAATGTGCAGTTACTTTGTTTTCTTTTCATCAGAATAATAATTATGATGTGAATGAGTGCAGGATGACATGTTCTTGTTCCTGCCAGTTTTCATCCTTAAATTTGATTAAAGTCTTTGGTATATTAACTACTTCCATTACATTAATCCTGTTTATTTCCCATTTGGAAATTGAAGGCAGTGGTTGTAAAAGAAAACTATGAGAAAGCGTCTTAATAAGGTCGCACCTGTATTTATGGAACTACTGAGGAGCTGCTTGACCCGCCGTGAGATTGTGCGGCTTTTACTCATTATGTTCCTGACTCTTTTACTGCCGCTGGATGCAGTCTGTGTGGTCTGAAAGTGGATGGCAGGGTTTTGGGGGACACCATAAAGTCCTGAGGATTTACACAACCCAGCTAAGTGTTCAGGAGAGAAACTAAGGCTAGGAGAGTAAAGCCTGAACCTGGCGTCTTAAAGCAGACTACAACAAAACTAGAGGCAGTGGTGGTGACCCTACGTCAGCTAAAAGGAGTAGGTGATACGATGCACGTCAGTCGATGTGTAATTTATAACCAGTTAAACCGGCTTGGTAATTTATTTTTTATTGGATGTGAGCGAGCATTGTGCTTTAATCGCCTCGATGGAGGGTAAGGCACATGGATCTTCTGTCTAGACCAATTATTTAAACTTTATTTAACCAGAAAAGTCCTACTGAGATTACTTACCACTGTCTTCTGTCAGGATAAACCTGGCAAGACGATTGTACTACAGAGCAAGCTCAACATATCCAGGCTTAATTCTTTGTTAGCTGGCTTGATTGAAATCTCAAATCCTAGTGAGAGATAGAGGCCATCATGATGGTGGTTATCAGCTCTCTGACTGAATGTGCATGCTTTGACGCTTCTTCTGCGTATTTCAATCTGTAGGATCGGATTGATGGATTTTTTTTTTTCCAAACTTTTACGACAAAACCCAAATCGTGTGCTAATAACAGGAGAGAGGCGGTGCTTATGTCACAGCTGCACATGCTCCTTACGATGGATCTTTAGCCTGGCAGCGTATGAAACTGAAGATGTTGCAAATCTGGTTTTAGCCAAATAAAGTGACTTATTCTATCGGATCGGTATTCACTGTCATAAATGCTGGAAAACCTAAATTATTTTGATACTTGTGTTTGATTTTCTGAATCCACAGCAATGTAAACCTGACTTGGCATCATCAGGTCAGTGCTGCAGCCCCAATCGTAGCAAGCATTACCTACTGTTCTAAGGTAATAAAATAAAAAAAACCTTGTTTACCGACTACTATGTAAGGCATTGATTAGTAAATGAAGCATTGTTTAAACTTCGAGTGGAATAGTTGTGCACATACATAGGACTTCTATGCCTAAAATAGCAGGTTATTCTGTTTTGGCCTGTTGTTTTTGGTATCAGTTTCATGGTGGTCATATTGAAAGGTAAATGCTGTTGATCTCTGTCACACAAGTACAGCGACTGAAAGCGAGACAAAGAGCAGAGCCAGCTGTCTTTGCTGTTATCGCTAAATAAACTGTCCGACACAGCCAAACAAACAGCTCGGTGTCTGTTTGGCCACAGAAAACACATCAGCGCTTAGTTATTGTGCTCAATGAAATACTTTCACAGAGATTAGATGGCCTCATAAACTGATACAGTGGATCACGGTCCACAGAGGGCCGTTCATAATGAATTTGATGACCGTGAGGAAGGATTTTTAGATAAACTGTTTAAATGATGCGTCTGTATTTAACTGGCAGAACACCTTTGGTATTGATTTTTTTTCTTTCTTCAAATAAAACAACAGGAGAGCAAACAAACAAGAGAAAACCCAACCAAAATATTTATTTTGATTATCACTGAAGAGCCACAAAGTGCTTTAAAAATCTACTGATAAGCTTCCAAAGCTAGAATTTTAAAGGGAACCAAAAGGTTAAAAAAGATAAACAAAAACATTTAATCATTTAAAAATAAAAGAGTCCTTGTCTTTGTGGGAATAAACCACCATTCCTAATGTGTGTTGGCTTCTGTTACTGCATGTTTTGTTGGGGGAAAATGGAAAACCTCAAATCCTGCTGAAAGCACCATTGATAATTTACTCAACCTGTCTTTGTAATATGGATTAAAATGAACCTCAGCCTCACGGGGCTGCTGTCACATCTCTAAGAAATCCCATTTCTTATTTAGACTGAGCTCTTTCATAGCTGCATAATGTACTTGCTGTGCCATCTCATGATGCAGACAGTCTATGGAGCACTGTGTGTACTATATTCACAGAAACAACTCAAATATTATGGAACATGCTGCCCAGTGTCACAAAGAGAGAAGTAGTGAGTTATTAGGTCAAAGTGAAATGTATTTTGGTACAGTGTGTGATGTCAGACTTTTTAAGCAAAGCGTTATTTCTTTTTTCTTTTTTTTTTGTCAATATTTAACTTTAGTACAGCACCCAAACAAGAGCCGTCTGCATCTTTGCTTTATTCCACACCAAAAAACATTAACCTCGAACAGAGATAAGTAGCTCTAATGTTGTAATCTATAGTCAGTTTCATGTCAAGAGTCAAATGCTGTTGCACGTGCTGAGTATTACTGGACCAGCTGGTAGTTTGCAGAGTTAGTTTCTTTGAATATTTTAGCTTTCAGATGCTAAGCAGAGACTGTTTTTTTTTTAATACTGTAATTGGTTTGCAGTTTTTCTTTCAGAGCTCACTTGATGTAGACAGTCTCTATGTACTGCATGTACTATATGCACTCGTAGAGACAAATATTTTGGAACATGCTGCTCATTGTTCGCAGAGTGATTTGTGTTTCGGTTTAATCCGAAGGAGGCTTATCATGGTACAGTGTGCAACGTCAGACAATCGCTACAAGACGGTGTGCATTTTAAATATTTTACTTTTAGTACAGCACCCAAACAAGAGCTGTGTACATCTTCACTTTACACCAGACCAAAGCTTAAACATGAGCAGTGAACTTTAACTCCACACTCTCGCTCTCAGCGACGCACTGTAGCCGGATGTCCATCAGTCTGGTCTCCGTTCCAACCACTGATGACTGAAACGGCACTAATTTCTCTTCACTGGCTCTCTGTCAAATTTATAATTGATTTCAAAGTTAGATTTATAATTTTTTTGCTCCAGCTCAGCCACAAGTGTCCAGAACAACTGCTTTAAGTTCAGAGCAGCAGTTCTTTTTTCTGCCATGCCCCAGTTCAAAAAGTTGACGTTTATTATGGAAATAAAGGCTAAAATGTCATCAGCTCATTTCCTTTGCAAATAATTTTGGAGCTATGCCCTATTAGCTCAGTGACGTAGAAGTTGAGTCGGTGGTCTCAATATATTTTTGATTATTTTGCATATATTCCTGATATTGGGTTTCATACAATGTATTCTGCCCTTTGTTTGTTTGTTTGTTTGTTTGTTTGTTTGTTTTAATAAACTGATTTTATAATTAGCACTAATCAATGGTTGGTTTCATATCAAAGTCACAGATAATATTACATCTGAAGGTTACAGGACCAGCAGTTACTTTGATTTGATGCTGTTCCATCTGCAAGAAGTGAAATGACACACAGGGACACGTTTCTGGTTCAGGAAACTTTTTTTGTATTTTATGTTAAAATATCAAAAATAACATTTAAAAAAATACAAAAGGGTCAAATTGAGCTGTAATACAAAAAGTGCCCAAATAAGACAGAAAGAAAAAGAACAAAAAGTAAACTTGGTGGAGAAAAACCAATCTCTCCCCCCCCCCCCCCCCCCCCCCCCCCAATGCTGTCAGTCACATGGTTTGATCCACTTTGATAGCACCTGTATATCAACTAGCTCCACCCTCAGCCTCCTTCTTTGACTCACTGACTTAACTATGTAACTTTAGTGGCCCTAATAAAGATGTAAACAGAAATATGGTACCGATGGAGTGTAAAACTATAAAGCCGTGTATGCGGAGTGTTGAGAGGATATATACTATAAAACTTATTTCAGCTGTCAACATCTGATGTCTGTTAGAGACCATCAGATGTTATCTGCAGTTATCACATAATTTCTAGTGTTTTGTGAATTGTGAATTTTTGTGAATGTGCAGTCTTGTCAGAGGACGTACTACCTATACCAGCTGATAACCAACGAAAACCTTGGAAGACCTTCAGAAAGCCTGGAGTCTTTTTAAAAAATCATCACAAACTCATAAAGAATGAGGGAATGACCTACACAGCACTTTATGGAAACATATATACCACATATCAACATATATGGAGCCACTAACAAACTGCTTGCAAAGACTGGAAAAAATAAGCCTAGCTGTTTTTATTTTTTCATCTTTAGCCTACCCAGAGTTGCTGTGCATCTGCAAGCTACTTTGCAACCCTCCTCGTGCCATGCTGGGACTTATTGAGTGTCGTAACTCTTGTCACTGTTCTGGGCTCTGCTGCCTTTTCCTTCCCTTGTATCAACGTGGCACTCCCATAAAACTCCCATAAAAGTCATATCAACCAGTATTAATTATCTAAGGTGGAAATATCAATCTACATTCATTATACTGATCCTGACTTGATCTGTGTACAAGCATACCAAGGTGTTCCTGTTTTTAAAGATGGTTGCAACAAAGGCATTTTTATGTAATGTGTAATTTAATGTTAGTTTAAGTGCCTCAAACTCGCTTTCTCCTCAATGTGTAAAGATTATTCTAGTGGAAGCTGTTCACCCTTTGTTTCCCTGAACCTCCCTCTTTGTCCTGAGGCAGTGTCAATGCAGGAAAGGTCATCAGGACCTGAATGGCGAGCCAGACAGCCATCATAAAGGAGGCAGTCCATCCAGGACCCCTGTGGGGATCAGGTAGGACACAAGGGTCCCTGACATGAAGCTGGGCTTAGCACATCAAAGATTGGTGCTTTAAGAGGGTGAGATTTGAGAGACCTGACCCTCCAGCAGTCACACTAATTAGGAAACATGAGGTCGAAAAAGAAATGATTAAAGAAGAAGATTGAAAATCAGCCTAAGCCCACCGTTCCATTAGTATGTAACTAACCTTTTTTGTTTAAAATGAACTCATTTTCATGATTGTGTAAAACAAAAAAAATAATTATAATAAGATCTCCTGTGGCCGCGAACAGCTTTATCAGACTAAGATATTAAAAAGCTGAAGAAGCTTGGAGAGTAGGACTGGTTTATAAATGCAATCAAGTATTAAACATGGTTATTTTTTAAGACAAATGTTAAATTGAAAAGATTCCTTCCCTAACATTCAAGAGAAAGACTAAGAGCTGAAAATAACAGTCAACCAATATTAATTCTATTCATATGGATTCAGTGGGAGAAACGTTTCAGAACTCATCCAGGTATCCCCGGCCCCATAAACCTTATTTTGCATAATGACTGAACCCAGCACGGTGGTGTATCTATGAACCATAAGCTCAGGTTTTGTTTTTTTTTAATATGCAAATTGTGGTGACTGTGGCTCAGTAATGATGAGTACCATTCACAGAGAGTTGGCCAATGATGATTGTTCCCATTTCACATAAATAGCCTTCTTGACTCCTCACTCAAAACCAGTGTTCCTCCCTGTACAGTATGTGTACATTCCCATCACTGAACGAGTGGCCACTGGCATGTAGGTGTAGGTGACTCTGGTGTCCTGGACTGATGAGGCAGCTCTTCTGTGCTGTGGCATCTACTTAGAAGTTGTATGCTTTCCTCGATGTATAATTCACAGCAAACATACTAAAACTTAAAAACGTATGTACTATATTACTCCGTTTATACCAGGGGACTCAATTATTGGACCAGTTTTTAGTTTAATGTGTTTTGGGCCTTGAGAGCCAAAGATACAAACAGCTAGGTGGGATAACCACATTTACTCATGGCCTTGATGTTCTTCTGCTTCCCTGGCCGCTGTGTCTGTGGGGATGGTGTTGGCTCTCCATCCTGATGACACCCAGTTTGTGCTGCAGTGGATGATGAGAATTAAACCATGAATACTGATGTGTATGGATTGGTGTGCGGTGCACGTAAGCTTTCAAATGTCCCCCATTACTGTGAAATCTCACAGTCGAAGAACACTAGACTGTAATATTTCTTATCCTTCCTGGTGAATCTGATCTGTTTGCCCATCAAGTTAATGAGATCAGTGAATTGTGGTACGGCCTGAGATTTGGCTTTCACTTCCTTCTGTCATTCACATGCCAATGGATCGGTGTTGTTCCAGGATAGGATATCATAGCCCTCTTTTCCACTTCCTCCATATACAAATAAGCCACTGAGAACTGGGAACCCATGAATCTGCGTGTAGTGCTGGTCCTTGTATGTGAAATATGTACAGTAGATAGAAGACACCGCTCCAAGAACAACCAACACGTCCTTCACTTCGCAGCTGCAGGCAGGGGTTTGTCCAGATCTAGTATAGTTACTGCAGTACTTAGTATATCAGTACAGGTCTAAAGACCTTGTACTTTTTTATTTTTTGTATTTTAAGTATTTCTTTTATGCTGACTGCTTCTGCTCCGCTGCATCTTGGATGCAAACACTGTACTTTGTGCACCAATACTTAGTTGTTTTGAAACGTTTGTTATCTGTTGTTCTAGATAAAATGACCCAGCAGTAAGCAATAAAATTATCTCCAGGTGCAACATTAAGGTTATATAAACATCTTACTTCATCAATCATAGGATCCAATCATGACTTTAGCTACGTAAATAATCTTAAAGCCTAAACCTACATAGGATCATGACTTTTACATAAATAAATGGTTTAAATATTTGTTTTTAATCACAACAAAATAATGTTCTAGCTCTTTTTAAATACTACATCCCTAATCCAAATCTACTCTGTTTTTTCCACTTACCCGGTGCGGCGGGGAGGCGAGCCCCGAGCAGGCTCTCGCTTCTGGTGCCGGGCATGATCCGCTCCGTGGACAGTGGCAGGTGGGGAGTTGACTTGGGTGTTACACCTGTCAAACTGTAACGCAGGTATCCTAAGGCGAGCTCAGGGAGGACAGAAACTTCACTTGGAGCAGACGGGCAAAAGCTCACTTGATCTTGATTTTCAGTATGAATACAGACCGTGAAAGCGGGGCCTCCCGATTCTCATACCTTTTGGGTTTTAAGCAGGAGGTGTCAGAAAAGTTACCACAGGGATAACTGGCTTGTGGCGGCCAAGTGTTCATAGCGACGCCGCTTTTTGATCCTTTGATGTTGGCTCACAAAATTGTGAAGCAGAATTCACCCACTAATAGGGAACGTGAGCTGGGTTTAGACCATCGTGAGACAGGTTAGTTTAACCCTACTTATGATATATTGTTGCAATAGTAAATCCTGCTCAGTACGAGAGAAGGTTCAGACATTTGGTGTAGATGCTTGGCTGAGGAGCCAATGGTGCAAAGCTACCATCTGCTTCAGAATCCTGCCAAGATGCAGTGATACTGTAGTGCTGTGGATCTTCAGTCGGTCTCGGATAGCCGGCCCGACGGTGAAGAGAGGCATTCGTGACTGGGCTGGGGGACGGCCCGACGGCGGTCGCCCCTCTTCGATCGCACACTCATATTTGTGGAGAACCTGGTGCTAAATAACTTGTAAACAACCTGACTGGGCTAATTTTGTGCTAGTTTTCTGATTTCCTGTGGATCCCTGCTGCCTTGTTCTTGGTCATTCATCTACAGAAATCTTGCATCTTACTTGTACATACTGATTATTGTTGTCATTTTGAGTAAATTAACTAAATTATGAGTAGATTTGGGGGGAAGAACGTGTGCTTTATAGCGCAGGGCAAAACAAGAGCTTCTGATTTGTCCCAGTTAGCTTGATTTCATAAATTTGTTATAGAAATGAATATGTAGTTAATCGTCCAGCCTGAGAATGAAGTTGCTTAGCACATCCGCTTTTCATTGTAAGCACGTTATTCAATAATCCTTTCTACTGTCAATCTAAATGACACCTTTTTTTAAGGATGCAGGCAGCATTTCTTTGGACGGCTGTAATCTTCCATGTTGTTTGGGTTAGAGGTTTCTGAAGATGCCATCTGAGGTTGTTGACAGTTTTCGTTTTGTTTGGGAACGGCTCTCTCAAAGTGCTGCAGGTGCACACAATCGTGTTTAGTTTCAGAAAGATAACACCAAAAGCAGAGAAGGAGAGGATGTGTTATTCAGCTACAGGGCAAAGCGACATTATCAGAGCTCCACATAAGACAGCTTGACTTTAACTGAGAGCCGGGGTGATAGAGTGATAGCGAGTGCGTAAACACTTTCAGTTTTTGTGTTGTTCACTTTCAGCTGTGAGTGTGTCTGTAAGTCAGTAGCTGTGAGTCGTCTTTATTGGGCAGTTTTCACCCTAACAGGCACATGCTCAGACATAGAAACGAGTAAATGCCCTAAAAAGCAGGTTTTTTTTAGGCAATCTGCTGGATTATGGCAACACTTTGGAAACATGGACCACTGCAGACAGACAGTCACATTGTCAAATTATCTGACTATAATGGATGTTTATAGAAATTTAGCCTAGTCATAGTTGAGTAACAGAAAACCAGCTCAGCACTTCAGACCTGAAGCTGTAAAAGGTGCAGGCTTTTGCACTATAGCACAAAATGAGCCCTTTGTTTGTCCAGGGCTTTTCACCTATTAAAATCTATCTCTGCAAATCTAAAACATGCCCTTTAAAGAACTCTGTCAGCTTTCAGTAAGCTTTGAATTACACACGGTCTGCAGCAATTCTCTTATTTCACATCACCAAAGTGTTTGCAGCTTGAAATTGGTTTTCATACATTTTGCTTTCCTGTGTTTGCTCGACTATCTACTTTGGCCTCACTTCATGTCGCACCTTTTCACGTCACGGGACTTCTGGATCTTCAGACTTCAGACTCTAGTGCAGCTGCAGCGCTGTGATTGTGGTATTCAGCGTTGAGTGGGGACATGCAGGGCCTCGCTGCAGACTGGCGGCCGTTTGGGAAATGGGACAAAGTCTTAGAGAAAATATGTCTGGAATGTAGTGGAGAGAAAAAAAAGACAGGACACACTTTCATAACCGAGCCAAAAGGATGGTTAAAGGTTACAGTAATCTTGATGTTGTTTAGAACACCAGAGCCCAGCAGATAATTTCCTTTAATATTAACTAAGCATCCATAATTACATTATGTGCAGCCTTTAAGATCAGTAATTCATTTTGGATTGCAGAGGGGAGATTGTGTACATACCAGTTAAATAAATGATTTTACCAGTGAGCAAGGCTCAGCAACTTAAGTTAGCCAGCTACAGTTGTGGTCAGACTTTTGCATGCACTCATCAGGGGCATGAATGTCATGGTAATTCTGAGCTTTACTGTTTCTTGATTTATATTTATCCTCCTAAGAACTCTTTCATGGCATGCATTTTTAATTTTTCTTTGCTATTTGGGTTGATTGGGACCTAAAGAATGTAAAAACAAAGAATTACCAGATTATTTGGTTTTTTTTACCTAATTTTTGTTTTTGAGAAAAATGAGATCCACATATAAGGACATTCATTTCAAATTTTGATAGAACAGTGTCAGTACAATGTCCTCGTAAGTGGATATCAGGTCTTTGTAGAGAAAAATTAAGCATTTTGGTCTAGACGGCCCAAATGTGATGTCCACATATGTGGACGGCAGGTCCTAGGAGGTTAAATATCTATATATACGTACTGACTTGAATCGTTTAATAAGTGGATTTGAAGGTTCCACAACATCCTTTCACTCGACTGTTAACTTCTCATTAGTGATCATGGCAGCAAAAAGAGGATTTGAGTTCCTGGGACTCATTGGATTGACCAAAGGAAAAGTCCCAGGAACTCAGTGAAGATCTAAGGAGAACTGTAGATTTACACAAGTTGGGAAGTTGCCGCCCCAGAGCAACAAAGCAGCACAGTCACCTCACAGCAAGAAGAGCTCGCTGAGCCCGCTCTATGTTGAGTTTGCATGTTCTCGTTTCTGCGTAGGTTTTCTCTGTATACTCCAGCTCCTTCCCACAGTACAAAGACAGGCATGGTGTGAGATGAACTGGAGATTGTAAATTGACCGTAGGCGTGAATGTGAGTGCGAAAGGTTGTCTGCCTCTCTGTGCTAGCTCTGCGATAAACTGATATCCTGACTACCCCACCCTGCACCATCTTCCAGCTGTGATAAGCCACAGCCTTCCACGAACCTGAAGAAAATGGACTTATATTAAAGAATAGAGAAAATCAAACATTTTGAATTAAATATCTGAACTGAACTGTTTTGTGGGAAGGTTTTGTGAAAGTGAATACAAAATACAGTCAACACAAATCCAATTTAATATGCTACAAAATATTTTTTTTGCCTGCAAATTGATGTGATTAGTATCTGCCAGTTATTTTTCGGGACATGTAAGTGTTGATGTTTCGACTGTTTTACCTAAAAAAAGGTTGACATGATAAACTTTTACTATGTATCGTCAAACATCCTCTTCTAAATTAGCTCGCGGTTTCTGTTGTATTTTATCAGGAGCAGAACGCTTCATGGGGAGAGATCTTTTTGTGACAATACTTGCATTTAAGTGGATGAATTCTCATATCATATGTTTTGCTCATCGTAGGATTGACGATATCTTGCTGATTGCACTGAGCGCAATCAGATTCAAAACGGTGAAAGACAGCAGTTCCCTCATCACCGCTGGCTGCCTCGACCGACACTTGTGAATGCACTTTGCACCGACCTGTTGGCCTGTTCACTTCAAAGAACTTGGATGTTTACGTCCTGGGTTGCATCCATGTTGTACCAGTGCACACATGTCAGTAGTCTCCTCATTCCTGCAAGATCCCGTATTTAGAAAGCGCATTCTGGGGCTCTTCCCGTATTGTTGTAAGTCCCTTATTTGCCGCCTCACGATGGGATTAAATCTCTGAACTTCAGCTGAACTGTATCGATCCAACGCATCAGAGAGACAGGTTTCTGATGAAGGGCGCAGCAATCTGCTGATTTGTTTTATTAATTCCACTTCAAACATTGCAGCAAACTTCGGATGGAATAACAAAAGCGAAATCACGAGCTTGTTATCTAATCTGATTGGCTTGAAATTACCTGTCACTCCCTGGCACACGATTAGATTGTGATTGCTTGCTTTTTAAAATAATTTTAGGAGCCAATGCATTGCACAGATATTCATCATAATTTATGAGGTTGTAAATCTGCATGCCTAGATATTACTAATTCAAGTGCAGAGTTGAAAGATAATGGGCAGCAGCATGTGTTATTGTTATGGCTGAGATTTCTGTCAGATTCAGCCACAAACTTTTTTGTTGACGAGTTCCAACATGAACAATCATCTTGGCATCACTTATACAATGAAAAGCTAAGCTAAGGAGGATGATGATGGAGTATATAAAAAGACCGGACACAATGAGTCCAACCCAGATGTTTATTACTTGGCACCCATCCTGCCAAAACAGCAACCCAGACTCTTGGTGCTCTCGTCCCAGCGCAGGTTAGCCGACGCTGGCAGCTGGATGGCAGCGAGGCGCTCAGCCCTCGCTCAGGTCACTCACCTCAAATGAGTGGGCTTGGAGTGTTTATGGTCAGGACTCGTTGGTCCACGTTTTGCATGGAGACTGTAAACAAAAGGAAAAAAGGTGGTCTGGCTCTGTTTAAAGTTAAAAAAAGGTGGGGGCGAAAGCAGAATATTTTGAGCCGTTTACTTATTTACCTAAGCTGAGATGAAAAGATAATTATCAATGTTGTGTCTATGCTTTACACGTGAAGCTAAAATTAGGATGTATTATTATTATTTTAGAACTCCTACTAGAAATGCATGCTGAAGCCAGGAAACGCTGACTTTTTCTTGGGCTGGAGAATGTAAACGGAGGGAAACATCTAGTCTGCTCCTGTCCAGTGGTAACAGCACTCGCCTACCAGCATCTCTGAAGCTCACTAATTAACACATTGTGTCTGATCTGTTGCATTCAGAGTGTGAAAACAAAAAGTTGTGGTTTCAAGATGCCACCCTCAGTTCACTGTCGCCAAGCTTTAGCTTTGCAGTGCTTTTAAATGGGACCATCCTTATTTCCAACTCCATATATATTGCTGGACCCTACTAGAGTAGCTTTGCATGATGCACAGGTCAAAATAATCTTTAAACTGGCCCCTGGTGCAAACCCTTAGTAGCTCCACCTTCTGAAACAAGCAGTATTAATTCTTCTACCTTTAACACTTGTTTAAAACCAGCTGTTTTCTGACTGGCTGCTTCTCACAAACAGAGGGTTTGATCAGCGGGTGGGTGGAGCTTCTGTGTTTACACACTGTGGGATATCCTCACTTGGGGCAAAGAGTCAGAAAAACACTACTTGAAACAACTTTAATAGCAGTCTGAATCGTGAGCTTTTGGTTCAAAGGAATTACTTCTTCACACACTGACTTCATTTTGTGTCATTTTTATGCAATTAACAATTTGATCACTCGATCATTACATTCACACATATGGCTCGTGCAGCACCTCGACCCCCAGCCCCCCTACACTCCTTAAGGTTCCCGATATAACCTGTATTATTGTCCAGAGAATAGTCCAAATAACAAAACATGATGTGCAGCTTCTAAAGTATTTCTAAAGTTGTCCTTTCAGTTTCGCTTTCACCTGCTGTTGTGCTTTTAAGGCATTTAAACATCAAACCAAGTTACTGGCATTTTGAAGTACTGGAAAGGTTTTATGCAGAGGCCATGCTCGATGTAGACTTTAAATGTATAGCCAAAGCCAAGTTCAAACACCAGTCCCAGGGCGTTAATAATGGCTGAAAAAAAGCTATTTATAGCACATACTCACAACTAGAAGCTACTTGTTTCGATTGCATTTCTGCTCAAGTTTTAGCCCCGGATGTGTTTTATTCTGCAGGTATTTTCTGCACGGAGCTTTGCAGAATTTACGGTAATGTTTGATTGCTGTCATAATGTGTTAGTAAAGTGTTCATGCAGTAAATCCAAATGAAAATCTTTTTACATGAAAAAAGGCAGTTTGTGTTTTAAAGGCTTTTATTCTGAAGTATGTTGAAGGCTTTGATACTTTAAATGTATTAACAAATGAAAACAGAGGTAATGGCATTAATTGTTGATGAAATGTCTCTCTCAAGGTGGTTTACACACAAAAGCCTAGTCTTCGCTGCTTTGTACACACCGTTCCCATCTATCAACGTTTACCTTGTGCGTCCTTCACGAGGCACAATAAGAGTTTCATCTCCACCTGCCTAGCAATGTAAGCAAACACGCCGACAAAAGAGAGCAAAACAAACAGCAGATGCTATTAATAACATGTTACCAGGACTGATACTGTAAGTGAATGTCCTCGTTTCTTCATGCGTTTCTCTTTCAGGTTATCCCTCGTAACTGAAATCAAATCTTAATCTGTCTGTTTGCAGAGTCAGCTCAGGGGAGTGTTTTTTGCTGATAATGTGAGGTTTATCCAGGGGCCAGTGTGTCAGCACTTTTCTGCTGGCATTTATAGCAGTGAGAGGAATATGGGTTAAAATTCTCGAGTCAGTCAGCGGCACTTTTTTTTTTTTTTTTGTAGTATAAGATAAACCTGAATCAGTTTAATTCTAAATGCAATGAATGAAAAGGATATTTTTACATCAGCTTGTTTGACTAAGAGCTGCTGATGTTTTGCAGGAAAAATACTTAATTTATGCAATAGATGCTCCAGCTGTGTGACAAGTGAAAGCAGTGTAGAAATGTGCATAGTTTTAAACCAGTAGGGGTAAAATGGACTCCAACACTACTTATTCAGCAGTACTGAAAAAGAAATGAAATTAATCTTATAAATTATCTTTATTCGAGTCAAAAAAGGTAGATTTGCTAGGGCATGCTCAGTGGCTATCGACTTGTCAATTAGCGAGTTAGCCAATGAGCATGCAGTATTACTCCCTCTTCACATCTTGATTCAAAACACCCAGATCCCAGTGACAAACATGCTCATCCTGAAGCTTTTTAACAGGACCTCACTAGCCAGTGGATAATGTTATGGTGTGGTGGAGCTGAAATTACTGAGTTCCCAGTGAGAATTTTCAACTGCAACTCTCTTTGAAGGTTGGAACAGCCATAAACCCCCCACATAACTATCTCTGATCACGGCAGTACACATAAACATTAGTAACACTGTAAAACTATTGAGATGCCACTGTTGTGTATTTATGAGTAGCCAATCAAGCCATACGTAGAGCACTGACCAGCCTCTGTTGGCGAATATGTTACATTCTGTGTTTTTAAACACACCTCAGACTGATGATGACTAAAGGAATCCGACATCAGTCCATCCTTAACACTGTCTATTAGTATAGCATGCTAACATTTGGCAGAAAGTAAAGTGCAAGTAAGGCTGAGGAGAGTGTCATTAGTCCAGTGATAAACTCGATATTCAATCCAAGCCCTTCTAGAAGCAAAGGCTCTTGAAAACACCTTCAGAAACTTGTTTGGGCAGTTATTTAGACGCATTATCCAGATTAACTTTAATTTCAGATGTCACACGGACATAAAAGTGCTTGTTTTAGACTCACCACTCAAGTATGATAATAACAGTGTAATGACTTTTCCCCAAAATAAAGGTTTTAAAAGCTTCCATCACGGTCAGACTCTCCCATAGACTTCCCATGGTTTCGTGTTATCATAGCCAGGGGTGCACATAAGTGGTCCGCAGGTGCGCATGCACTGTCAAAATAAAAGACGCGGACCAGATAAGAAGTTGCAACGCGCGTTTGCGTACATAAGATTTCCTGGAGGAGGACAGACATTTGTTTAGAACTCTTAACGCTGGCTTCAAACAAATGCCAGCTCACCTCCTGCAACCACTTTCCCGAGAATGCGCGCTTCTTTTGTGGTTCGGACTCCTTCTGACATTTCTTTGGAGGTGGAGGAACACCAAAGTACTTGCTTAAAGGAGCTTGCTTCTTCAACATCTTTAAGAGTTCTAAACAGAGTCTGTTATCTGGTGGTGCTGATGTAAACCCAAGAGATCGGTGGGATGTATCTTCTGGATACCATGAATGCACCAACATTTCATTGAGAAGATAAAGGTAAAAACCTTGACTCGGAAAACTCGAGAGGAACACAGCAGTCACTGGAATTTGTCCTATTGGGTAGTGAAGTAAAAACATTCATGCCAATCTGTCTTGTTGTTGTCGACATGCCTGAGTCATGAAAGTGGTGGTCTTAGCGACTGACACTGCCATGCCTAAAGCGATGGTGCTGCTAAACTAAAAATAACTGAAAATGTTTCTGTATTTAAGCTTTAATTGACGTTAAGCCATTCTTCTACAGTAGCTCGCCCTCAGGCGGAGTCTTGTCAGCCAGGATGATGAATGTTGGGTGGGTGAATTACTGGATCAGGAATGCTCTCAGACTAACAGCTGTTAGCCACGCAAACAGAAAAATGCAAACAGTTACTTCAACTCCCACATAAATAAATATTTTATTATGTTTTTAACTTTGTATGCATGAAGTTTCATGATGTTTTTAACTTTGGTCGCTTCATGCATACAATCAGATGCAGCATTAGAAGCACCTCTGCGTGGAAACTGCTCTGCTGAGGATGTTTTGTAGTGTTTTGCGCCGTATCGTTTGGGCCCGTTGGTCAACGGGTGGGGCTCAGATTGGGCACTGAGGAGTTTTCTTTGTTTTGCTCGAGCCGTTCCTGAGCAGGTTTTGTGTTGTTTCCCTGAAACTGAAACTGCTTATGAAAAACATTTTAGTTAACTGAAACTGTTGTGGACAGAGTAGAAAAGTGAAGACAACGTTAAACAGTATTTTATAAAAATGGCAAAAAACCCAACCGAGATTTAAAAATTCACCCTTCTGACAAACACATCCATCTATAATCCATAACAATAAAGCTTCATACTGAAACTAAACCGAAACAGGCAAAAATGAACTAAAAAACAAACATTTAAAAGCACATTCAAATGAAAACATCTATTTAAAAAAATCTGTCAAGTTTAGCTTCAGGCTCAAAGCCATTTAGCAGAACACTGAATTATAAGAAGATGATTAATGTTATTCACTTTATCTAATGGGTTAAAGGTCGTTGTCATTACTCACAGGGAGACTTCCTGTAAGGGTGAAAGAACTATTTTATTGATCGATCATATTTTTTCCGTTGGCACCGATCAGTTTTACAGGTTTGGTTGCGCCAATAGAAAATATTTGAATGATTAGATAATTATTTAATGATTTTAAATAACTAACTGGGTTTATTACATTTGGCCTTGATTCAGTCCAGCTGTTACACCCTCCCTCTTCACATGAGTGTAGCTCATGTGTGAAGTCACTCTTTAATGGTTTTGTTATTAATTCAGTTGAATTACATTATTTTTAATATAGCAACAGTCACTTTAAAGCCTTTTCTACTGCAGAGTAAAGAAACGAAACCCCAACAGTCACAATGAGTGCTGGAGCTGTCCAGTACAACAGTGATCAGTCAAACTGTGTACAATAATACAATAAAGCCTTGTGTGTTGGCAAGCAAACAGTGCATCTCCAGCGTCGTGCTGGTGCTTCCCGTGGCCGAGACATCAAAAGCTCCCATTGGCACAGATTAAATATTAGATGTGTTGTACTCGGTCCACAACAAGTGAGACAAACACAGTGAAAGTGGGTTGGGAGAGGGTTTGGTGTCCGATTATACCTGGACTCTGTAGTAGTAGTATGTGTAGTATGTGCAGTATTACTATAGGTAAGATTCCCACAACTCCTGTGATCAGCAATGTTTTTAGTTTGCTTCATCGTTTTATCACAAAAATATTCACCTGGCTCTTCATCGCTGTCTCAGCTCTCCTGCTTTACCCCAACAGCTGTGACTGGTTTTAATGTTGTGGCGGATGGGCGTACATGTTATGTCATCTGTATATATTTAGACTTTGATGGCGAATCTGTTTTTCACCGCCTGCTGACTTTGACTGATTTAATTTTATACACTGGAGTTCACACCGAGGCTGGTTTCTGAAAGTTTGTGTATAATTCTTTGCGTTCTGAGCATTCCTCCTCAAATGTGTGTGACACTGTGAGACAGGCGCAGCACGGTTAAATAAAGCCGTGATGGAAACGCAGAGGTATAAGTGCAGACTCATCTCATCCCCACAAACATACTTGTCAGCAGCAGAGCATTTTCAGAATATCTCAGGGATATTCTGAAAATGCTCCTCAGTGTTTGTCGTGCTCCTGCCAGGCAGGGAGGGTCAGGCAGGACTAAGAGTGGGATTACAGGAGTGCTGAGAGATACCAATAATCAGCCCAAGTGTTTCAGGCCTCCTCGCCAAGATGTGATGACAAATCGAGACTCACTTCAGCGTGCCAGTTTCCAGTCTCACCCTCACAGGCCAACATCTTCCACTACAAACCCAACCCTGAATCCTCAGCCTCAACCTCCCACACTGGTTTCATTTGCTCCATCATCCAGCAGCCCACTCCTGATAACCTTCTCAGCCAAACACTGAGTTTGGCTCATGCAGCCAGGGTAATTAATCCGCTCTGGTGGGGCCGCAGCCGAGTTTCGTGATGCTTTCGCACACCTGGGAGTGTTGGTTGGAAAAACAGGGCGTGTGGAGGGAGAGCCAAGCGTTGGGCACACGTCAGAAGCAGAGGCCACCATGCCCTGCCCAGACGTTCCTCGCACAGGTTCCTATTGTTCGGCTCCCGCGCTCGAGAATTCCTGTCGAGTCGAGGAGATTCCTTCACGTGTAATGGGCTATTATGTTGTGCTCGCTCTATTGAATAGACTAATGAGTTATGCCAAAAGCTAATGTCTCAGGGGAGTTCTCTGCACAGAGCTGCGTAGCACAGACTCAGTGCCATTGTGTTCAGACCCCCCTGTCCGTTGGCATGCTGTTAACCTGATCAGTGTGCAGGTACAGTGAGGCATCTCCTTTTAGCAATTATCCTGCAGACCTGAAAACTTAATAAAGCTACACCTGACTCATGGTGTAAAATCGAGGGCATTTAAAGGCTGAGGAGATAAGAACAGAGTCATAAAAGTAAACATGCAACAATCACGCTGATAAAAGTAATCTGACAACAAACTGTACAGTCACTGTTGTAAAAGAGCCAAAGTGATATAACATTTTTTTCAGCAGAAGTCTGTTAATATTTATATTGTCAATACTTTAGCACTTGATTTTTCCATAGCGTTATCTTACCATCAAAACATACGGTGAGCTTACTACTTTACTACTTTACCTTACTCCATTTTTACCAACCGCATTAATGTAATAAGAATTTAAGTTTATGTTTTAACGACGGCCACATACATACCAATACTTAAAGACGATTAAATACATTTTAATTCCAGTTAATTTCCTTCTGAGCTGTGATGTAGCCACTTTTACACAACTACAAAATCCAAATCCTTCTGCCACCACCCAACACTGATGTTGTGCATCACCTTTATGTCATGGATTACATTCGTTAACCTGACTGAGCATGTAGAAGAATGCCTTAATGGATTGCTGTTATTGTTCATTTTCACCTGTGGAAGAAGCATTCAGATATTGCTCACCTCACCGCATGAGATCTTAACTTAATCTAAAGTTAAACACGCTTATTGTTGAATTTAAAGACTGTGGTAAAAGAGGCCTGCGGTTGTTACAGCGTGTGTTTTTTGTTGTAGCTGTCTGCATATATGCTGAGTTTCATTGTATTTGTTCCATTTTTAATATGCTGAGAGTTTGTACAGCTGCTGGTTTGGCCACGTCTGTCTTTCAAAATTAATTTTTAGCTCAAAGGTAGGTAAAAATGATCTAGTCCTTAGCAGGTCTTAAGATTAAGTAAATACTGCTTCAGATGAACAACAATACAGGAAATATGACAGTGTGTCAGTATTTATTTACCCAAAGCTAAGCAAGAATGCGGTGTGTGAAAAACTAAGTACACCCCAGGATTCAGTAGCTAGTGGAACCACTTTTAGCAGCAATGACTTGAACAAATTGTTTTCTTTATGACTTTATCAGTTTGTCACATTATTGTGGAGGAATTTTGGCCCAGTCTTCTTTACATTGTTATCTTTGTTTCAGGTAATCACATATCCACAGCTCTCGTCAGGTCCTCCCACAGTATTTCAGTCGAGGCGATGTCTGGACTTTGGCAGGGCGATTGCAACACCTTCTTTTTCAAACATTTTGTTGTAGATTTGTTGCTGGGACTTGAGAGTGCTTTGGTATACAGACGAGTTCTTCGTGGCTGCAAAATGAGCCCAAATCATCACACCTCCACCACCGTGCTTAATTTATGTTGTGCTTGCTGATTTGCTGTGTTTGGTTTTCTCCAACTGTGATGCTGCACTGCATTATGGCCAAAGATCTTGGCTTTTGTCTCGTCTGTCTAAAACATTGTTCCAGAAGTCTTGTGGTTTGTTCAAATTGAGCTTTTTAAACCTAAGCTGTGCTGCTGTGCTCTTTCATTTGTTGTTTTTTTGCATATATTGTTGCTTCCTGCTAACCAGGGCCTGTAGCGTCAGAGATGTAAGCCTATTTTGTCTGCACATTAGTACAGAGTGAATGAACATACACCACTGGGCCCCTCAGAGCAGCTCTACCGAATACGTTACAATAAAAAAAAAAATATTGTAGGGAAAATTGGCAGCAATTGTCATAACAATTTGGGTCTTTTGGTGTATCTATCGTCTCAGATCTCCCTTTCAGAAAGAAAGTATCCAAGAAAATACCCAAATTTTACCGCTATGTTTGTAAATGAGTGAATAAATTCTAGACTCCCATTTCACAGAGACATATCCATGCTTCTGCTTCCATTAACAGGATTTTTGTTTGGCTGCGCTGACCACTGCACCTGGGATTAAGTCCAGCTTTTTTGCGTGTCATCTAAACTTTCTCATTATTGTCTGAATCTTTGGTCCTGACTGTCTCCTGCAGCAGACATGCCTCCAAATTGTTTTGCAAACAAACAGTAGGTCTGTGTGGAAAATGTGACTTCAGCATTGTTATGATTGGACTCAGAGCGCGGGAGGACACAGCAGTGTTTCTTACAGCACGCCCGAGGCACAGAAACCACCGCGGATTTGTTTGCTAAATGGGCTGGATAGATAAGACTTTTCACCCAATTTGCATTGGATTGTTTTTTAGCTGCTAGTTCAAGCAGCTCTCCGATGAGTGATGGCGGAACAATCTGGGCATGCCAGTGTTTGAGCCGAACCAAGAACAACTTGTATCACGTTCATTAAAGAGCAGGGACGTGTCTGACAGATTAATCCAGCAGATTCACGCCGTTTTAATCTCTGCTTTGCAAGAATAAGTGCTTGGAGATCTTTAATGTATGATATAACTGTAGCTTTAGCTGTTTTTGCGAGTCCTGTCCAGTATTACTGTGAAGCTTATGGTGTAACGAAGCAAAGTTTTGCTTCGTTACACCACTTTGCTTCGTTACTGAGTTTAATGCATGCATATGCATATGTGGCGTCAGGTTACAGGGTCATTCCAGAGGTAATCGACAAAATGTGGAAAAAAATCAGGTACGTTTTTTTAAACTATAAGTTTAGGATGTTAATGAAGCTACATTTTATCATCATGTCACTTTGACATGTCGTGAAAGTGAGTAAAGATGGGCTGAAATGTTGCTTTTTGTCAATTAGCATTAATTTTCCTGGATGTTTTTAGCCCGAATGACTTTATACAATGCTGTTCAAAAGTCTTGAGCTCGCCATCATTTCTTTATACTTTCCTTCCAAGGAGTCTGCAGACCTAAGTCAAGGGGTGAAGCAGCGTTGTGTCTAAACGTAACAGACAACAAAGAAAGAACCAATTTTAAACTGTATCTTTAAGTGCTTTGTTTACTAGCAACCTGTTGTTTTGTACCAAAAACGTGATTTCAAACACTTATATGCATATATCTGCATGGTGTGTAGTGTGTCTTTAAAAAATTTGAGGAAACTGGATTAGTAGAGATCGAAAACAGGACAGACCTAAAAAAAACTATTTACATCAAATAAAGATCAAATCATGCAAATCGCGAAAAGACCAGGCAGAGGACCTGAGCGATGTGTCCGGCCCTTCAGATGTTCACTGAGGGGTAAAGGTGGCTGTCATGAACCCATTTTTGATGAAAGGAAATGGGGATAAACAGCTAAAGTATTCCAAATTATACAGGAGCTGGGCTTAAAAATCTGTGGTAACAGGTCTTTTTCAGTTGAATTTTTCCTGCCACAGTCTGAAGACATGGATGTTGGGTTCATTCCTGTGTTAGCCCTGCTATAGACTAGCAACCTGCGCAGGGGTGTACCCTTCTTTTTACCCTATGACAGCTGGGAGAGAGCCCAGTGCCCATCCAATGCTAAATTGGATAAGCACTTAAGAAAATGGATGGATCCTAGAGTAACATATTTTCAACACTTTGGTTTTCAGTCAGCTTTCTTTATGACCTCTATTTGACCACTTAGTTGAACCATGCAGCTGCAGTTGGCTTGTGCTCTTCCAACCTGCTTGTCTGTGGGAGAATCCCAGCTGATGATGAAGGTTACAGTCCACAGTCCACATCTGTCTTCTAAGCATTTGAGACCGATTTTAATTTTAAACGATGCACCAGCACATTGCTGAATATCTGCATCCCCACTCTCAGTGGCCGATACTTATTATTTGTGTCAAGTCAATTTTGGTCATGCTAAATGTTTAAAAATACTGTAACGAAGAGCTGAAGAACTCTGAAACTTTAAAATGTCAAATATCAGTCTCATGTCAGTATCAGTACTAGCCCAGAAGTTCATACACTAATTTCTCTTAATTCCTTCAAAGCTGACATTTCCATGGCTCTAGGGTTTCTTTTTGCAGCAGTGATAATAGCTGGATGAATGATTTACTGAAATAAAACGAAGTTGACTCGCGAGCCAAGATTAAATTAAAAGATATGCACGGAAGCTCCTGAGAGGAGAACAGCTGCCCCTGGAGGAGGAGGAGTGGTAAAGGTCGACGAGGAGACAGCAAGCGTACGTAATGACCTGTATGTGTAATGATCATTAAAGGTGAGCCGGGAGGTCGTGGCAGGTTGGAATGAGAACTACATAAGAGTGACACGCGCTGTACTTTGCTGAGTCACTTGGTGGTAAAATGTGGAAACTTTGAGGTGGATACATAAAAGACACATCTTACAGGGTTGAACATAAACCGCGTGCTGGATGTGCGAGCTGCTGGAAGAAACCCGACGTCCACTTTCAGCTCGTTTAGAAATTGCACTGTACACACAGGTTTGTTGCCGAGATGAAAGGCCATGTTTAGCTGCGTTTGACTGCTCTTTGCCTGCACTTTCTTACCTCTCAGTTTGTCTGTCTTTATCTTGTTGCTCACACTTTGCTTTCTGACTTTCCCTTTTTTTATTTACCAACTTAAAACCCTGCATACTGAACACATGCAGCTTTCGTCCCAGTTCAGAAACTTTAATCCCACATTCATTCTTTCTTCAGCGGAAAATGAACCTTTGACGTGACAAAAAATGAAGGAGCCGATCCGTCGCTTTTAAATAAACGTATCAAATTTATTAAAGTTTGCCCAGAATTCGGCACGTTGGCGACCAATCATTTCGCAGAAATGACAAACCAAACAAACAAAGGATCGACCAATATGGCCATCTAATTACAATGTGTAAAAATGATAAATAAATAGAGAGCAGCACATGTAAGCAACAAAGTTACTGAAAACATAAATTATGATGAGTGAATGGCAAGAAATCAGTGATAACATCTGGAATACAAAAAAAAGGCTCCCAGCAGCTGACACACAGGAGACACCCTGTTAGGTAAATACAGTTTCAGTCAGTGAAAACATGTCTCGAGCAAAGCCATGATACAAGGCACATAATCCCTTTTACTGACAGATGATCTGTTATTGCAGTTGTGTGCTAGGAAAAAGAAACTATGGCATTTTCAGAATATACAGCAGAGATTTTTTTTTATTCTGTTAGAAAGATTTGAGTACATTCCTCTCTGTAATATCAGGTTCATGAAATGTTATTTGGTGTCTGTTTTTTTTTTTGCTTTGTTTGTTTGTTTGTTTGTTTGTAAAGTCAATAACCGTGAGTCTCTGACCGTGACATCTGAAAAGATCAATGAGTGTCCTTGATTTTTGCAGATTGTGGCCAAGTTCTCTTTTTCAGCTTGTCTCCTTTCACCCGAACTCCTTGTAATGTCTCTAACGTCATTCTGGCGTCTGAAGAAGTGCAGCCCGGTCGAGCTGTCTGTGCTCTCTGCTCTGCTGCACTCGTGAAACCGACATGGAGTCGGTTATAGCCGGCCTTATGCGGGCTACCCGCTTCCTTCCTGAGGGGCGCTGCTGCACAGAAGTCCCCGCTGGCTTTAGAGAAGGTTTAAAGCCCCTTCCTGCCTCTGTATGACAGTGCAGAGGAAAGCAGTCTTCTTTAGGAGGCCACGCTCTCGCCCTCCCATGCTCTCGCCCTGTGGTGCTGTCTCACCCTCCACTTCTCCAGGAACAGGCGGGTTTTCAGCGCAGCCCTGAGCGCTGGAGGCGGTGCCCGTTTATCACTGTTGTTCTTCAACCTGTAGATAAAGGCATAAAGCCATTAGACATGCAAACCGGTGACTTTGCAGATTATGAAAAAAGCAGGTGTGTGAATTGGAGCAGTCAGTCAAACACATTCAAAACAAAGTTGTTACTCCTGAGTGGTTCGAGAAGATGGATGTTTGGAGTTTTATGATTCCAATTATTAATAAGTTAGAAAGTACAGACATGTGGCGCCGCAAACTTTGAGACATGACAGCACATGAACGCGGCTCCTTTACCCACACGGCTCCCACAGTTAAGCGACGTAAAGTGGCAGAGCTTACTCGAGGTGAATTCCACACGATCCTAGGAGTTTTATGGAATTTATAACGCAGCTCAGTCATCATAAGTTTCAAGGAATTCCTCGCTTGGGGGTTAATCTCTAAATTTCTGCTTCTGAACATGTGCTGGCTGTTTTTATCCTGCAGGCTCACGGGTGTTACGCTCACAAGAGCTGACATATTTCACGCTACAAAGGGGCCTCGTGTTGCTGTGAGGTTGTACAGGGGCGAGTATAGAGGGTGGCCATGGGGTGGTGCACGGCCCCCTGCTGCCCCACCAGCATCAAAAGTGCTATTGAACTAGAATTGGACAAGAGTGTTAAAGCACTTTTAATTATGTATCTACAGCTTTTTACTTCTACTCCACTACATTTTAATACAAATATAGTACTATTTACTCTATTTAGTCATTTTTTTCAAAGCTTTAATTTAACTAATGGTGATTTTTAAATATGAATCAACTAAGAAATGTTGCTGTTATTATAAATTAATATACCCAGAAGTATTTAAATTATTTAAAATCATCACCAGCTGCAGGATGAAAGTAACAAACAAGAATTATTACCCACAGTATCATATATATGATTCTGTGTAGGAAGTACTTTACTTTGAGTATATTTTGATGCTAAAACCTTGAGAATGTTAAGTAAGATTGTGACTTTTTCTTAAGTAAAGAGATCAAATGCTTGTTTCCACTGTGCCACTTTGTCCTGTGCAATAACACAGGGCCACATGGGAGCATGAGAACAATGCCCTCTATAGATTTCAAATCAAATATTTTGATTTCTTTCTTCTTGTTCTTTGTCCTTCCAGTCCCTCCCTATTTAAAAAAAAATCCTTTTAATGTCCCTGGTTGTAATTGCCACTTTATTTTGCAAATACTGCGGTGTTTATCCCTCTTTAGTGCAAGCGTGTTGTTTTACCTCTTAATCCTGTCCGTGTCTGCTGCCAGCTTGTGTTTGCGCTGCGCCCCAGCACCGTCGTCGCCCCCGGGGGAGCGAATCACCACGTCGGCCGTTGTCTCATACCTGAGAGCGGGAGCAGAAACACGCGATGAGAACAGGATCACATTTCAGTTATTCATTTTCTACACAAAACCTGTCGCCACATGTGATGGAGACAATGCAGAACGACAGACTGGGAGCGTCTTTTGGTGTTACTGTCAGTAAATATGCTTTGGCTGTGTGAAGCGCACCTGAGGCGGTTTTCAGGCCGGCAGAAGTTCAGGCAGGTGTTGTCGTTTTCCCGGACACACTGGCAGCGAGGTACGCTCCTGGGTGCGCTGGAGTCCGCGAGCGCGCGCCGCGTCCGCGGAGCGTTGCCGAGTCCGTACGAGACCACGCGCCTGGATGCGACAGAGACACAGTTAGAATCATAAAACTAAAAGAGTCAAAAACTGAAAACTAAACATGCTTAAAAACATATCAGAAGACTGTTGAATGCGATTCAATTTTGTTGTTTCGCTTTCACGTGCAAAAATACAAATAATCGGAGATTGCTTAAAGAGAGTAAAAACGCATAATTTATCGCAAAACTTCGTCAAACATCAATCTAAGCGATTTACTTTCTCTTTACACATGTTTACACGCTGCTGGAGACCACTAACCACACTTAAAAATACTTACTCAGGTGTGTTGACCCATATGATGTCCAGGTGGCAGAAATAGACGCACTCCTTGTCCTGGAACGATGCGCAGGAACAGCGTTTGGTCCGCACATGGCGCCCCTCTTTGACGGTGGAGGCAGTGAGCGCGTCTCCGGCGGGGGCCGACAGGACTGTAATTACAGCGTCGTTATCAAAACACAATCTACAAGCTATTAAACTAAAGAGAAGTTGAGACTAATCTGCATAACTGCAGGCTGGGGATGTTTTTGATTTGATTTGCTTTCACTCAGCATGGTGAGTGGTTTGCTCGGTGTTTATATACATTTACGTAAAATTAAGTTTATAAGTGGTTGGAAAAAATCTCGCAAAAGTTACCTGTGGAGGAAATCCAGGAGTACATCACTGATAACACGGAAATCCAAACGTATATATCCATAGTTTGCAGTAAAGTAGTGCTGAAGAAAATGAATAATCCCTCAGAGGTGAGAAAACGAGCGTGTATCCCTCAGAGCGTTTCAGCGAGAGTCCTCGGAGATTCGCGCAGGAGCGCAGAAGAGTCGGTCTACAGTCTCTGTTGTCAGTGTGGGCCCACATGTGCAGCCCTTTGACTTTATAGTACAAGTGCTTCCCACCTCCCCTCCTCCCCCTGCAGCGCTGTACAGTTTTGTCCTTTGGCTTGTACCCAGACAATAATGTTTGTTAGCAGTCGGTCCCTGATAAGGGGCCGTGCAGGCCAAGTTGAGGAGTTTGAGATGCTTTGGTTCCAAGTTTGGGGGTGTGGGGAGTGTGGGGGGAGACTCCAGACGAGTAAATGCGACCTGAGCCGTACTCATCTAGTGGTGCTCTGATTAGACAGCAGGTGGCAGTCTAGTGACAGCATTTCTGCTTTTGCAAATTCAAATTCACTGTAGACGTTTAATACATCAGCGTCAGAGGGGACTTGGGGCTATTTAGCAGAAATATAGCTGAAGCACACAGAACTACAAAAAATGTTGATGCTTCACTTAAAGTGTATCAGCATGAGTTCTTTCTGAAAATTACTCAGTTTTTCCTGCATAAAAAAAATAAACCTCAATAAAGATGCCTTAGCCTTTTCTGAAAAATTAAAAAATGTCCCCAGGATTATAATAAAAACATGTTAACAGCCAGGCTTAATATTCTCAACAATTAAATACATAATGGAAGTTTTGATAAACAACAATAAGTAAGGCCTTGGTTCCCATACACGTGACTTGGTATTTAGTACTAAATATACCATTTTGTGCATTATCTGCACAAAAAGTGATGAGTGGAATTTAAAAGTGCCTTATGCCCTTTTTTAATGAGAGGATGAATTAATTTTCTTTAGCTTTATCTTATTTGTAGGCAACAACGGTCGCAACTGATGGTGACTAGGAGGCAAACTTTGTGAAGGGGAAAAGGAGTGGTTCATTTTCTTGTGTGAAGCAGACAACAGGTACCTGCAGAGTACCCATGACCCAAAGGGAGGTAGAGACTAATTAGAAACCATCATGAAAGGTACGTGTAGGTATGTAAGGTATGTGCCTTCAGCAGGATCAGAGATTCAGGTGATGGAGAGAAACTATATGGTTTTGGAGCTTTAAAAATAACAGCTGGCAAAAACGCTGTCAAGTAAAAGTATAACAGGCATAATAATTTTACATTCTATTGATAACGAATGCACCGTATTGTGTCTGCAGTCAAGTGAAATAATTCTTTCAAACTACAGCAGCATAACAGCTTAAAGACACAATTTGAAAAAAGCAGTGCCATCCATACTGGCACAAAGGCTTTAAAGCAGTTGGTTTAGTCTCCAGCACTCTTTTTACTGCACCTCCCCTTAACTTAGATAATGATCTCAACTTTTCTTTAGAATTGTAGTGTCTTAAATCTGACCTGTGATCTACACATTGGGGGGAAAAAACCCAAAATCAAAGCGCAAGAAAAGACCCAAAAAATTTGACTTTATTTTTATTAGTGTAAAAATTAGTCTAAAAATGTAAGTGTACCTTTTTTAAAATGACCTTACAATGAGTGAATATATACACTCATTGTAAAACTCTAACCATGAATACACCCACTCACTGACTAAACCTGTGAAAAACAGAGAGCAGCATGATCATTTTTAGTGGAAAAACTTTCTCACGTATTGTTTCATGACGGGAAAATAAACTCAAAGCAAGCTTAAATGGAGTATGAACCCGATTAGACCTCTACAGCACAATGCAATTTGTTTCTTCCTTCATTTCCTACTTTAATACACATATCAATATCTAAGACTGTGAAACAGTACAAAGTATTGTCCGCTGCATCCACTTAATCACAGCTTCTAATAAGATATTCCAGCATTTTCTTAAGAAGCCAGCATGTGTTCGTATTGGGACTCGTGTCGTCCACTCTCTGTATAATCTGCACGGCTGCAGATCAAAATGTTGGTCTGCTTGTTCATGAGCTGGAAAAAAGAAGTGAGTTTAATGTGAGTCATTCTCTCTGTTCTTCACAGCATTGTTTGCCTGAAACAATACATTACATAACCGAAGCAAACAGCTTTTTCTGGGGTCCCTTTGGTCATGATTTTTGCCGGAGATTAAACATCTCAGCTGATAAGTATGGCCCAAATGGAGTGTCCTATTTACAGATTAATTGTAGTCGAATTCCACATATGACATGTTTGTAGCGTGTAGGGTATTTTGTGATTGTCTGTTGTCTTGCGTCACCCCTTGCGATCACAAGTTGGAGCAGACTACTTAATCTGATGGTTTCCCTCCATCACCAGTTGTAATAAACCGTGGAAACCGAGGGGTACTTCATTTTCAGACACACTTTGCTGTGGGCAGCAGTGGAAAATTGGTCTTGTTTGCATGTGTGTGCATGCCCATAGTGGAAAAGTCTTAGGTAAAGTATCCTGTCGTGCTCTGATGCCCCTACTCAGAAACTGGCCTCGAGAGTTTCCACTGGCTGGGAAAACAAGTTTGTCCAGGAAAGAAACAAAGCAGGGGAGCTGCACCACGAGCAGATTTGTAAGGTTTGGATTAAAAATTTTGGCACTCAAGTTTAAATCATGCATGGTGTGCTTAAGCCTTTAGAAACAGCCCAGGTTTTCTTCTGTTTTGGCTCTTCGCTTCATCAGTGTTGCAGATCTTGACCTCTAGGGGTCTCTGTTTGCTTTGCTATAGCTTCACCCACAGCAGCCAGCCCTGAGGGAGGAGGGGTGGGAGGATTAGTCTTCAGTGTGGATGGATGAGTCACCTTTCTGAATGGTGAAGAACAAGGTTATCACTGAAAACCTCTTAAGACGACAGGGAAGTTTTCCTCACTGAGGCCAGATTGCCATGTTTGAGCTCTCCATATCGTCACTTTTTTATTTGTATAAAATAAATCAATTCGAAGTTTAGATCGAATTCTACTCGTTAAAATCAACAAATTGCAATATTTAGGGAATGTTTATCATTAAAGAGTGGTAGTAAGTGATACATTTAAAAAAAAAAAAGGAAAGAAAAAAAAGTGAACTATGGTTCAAGATTGTTGCAGTATTTTTTCATCATTTAACACAGCCCAGTGAGCATGCTGATTTTCATTCTGCTCAGGTCTATGCAAAGGTTAGAACACAGAACAGTGCTGAAGCAAACGTGTGCAACATCATCTTTCTGAGAGGTAAGAAACTAAAGTCTGAACACTGAAAACAAACATAACCACCTACTTGTAATTTAAGAAGCTCCATTTTTGGCTCTGCAGAGCATATTTTCATGGTTTAAACTATTAAGATTAATATGTGTGCTTCACATGGCAGTTTGATGTAATTGCTTTGGGGCACCAGATATTAATGACACGCATTTAATGTGTTCATTTCGTAATGAAATCCCTTTGGGCAAGTGGGTTATTTTATTTGCAGTTGTAACAAACAGTTTGCTGCTCATTAATTCATCTTTCAGATCTTTTCCTGTTTGGTCTGCAAAACTTTCCGAGTTTTAAAATAAAGTCAAAAAACCCTAAAAACCAAGCTTATCATTGCAAATCCAGTTCTGTTTTAAAACATAAGCTTTAAAGTATTTCCAGGAAATGTAATTGATTTATTTATTGTTAGACTGAAACACTCCACCTGTCACCTGTAACCGATTCACAAGTCTGACACAAAAATTGTCTAATGACAATCTTGCTCTAGTAATGGCTACAAGTCTGAGAAGACCAATAATAATTCATGTAACTGAGTCACCCGTAAGATGAGGGTAACATGAAGTGTAAAGTGTACGTTAAGATCCATTTTTCACTAACTGGAGCATTTCTGATGTGGCTTCATTAACTATACATCCATAGTGTAGTGGTTTACACATTTGCCTAACACGTGAAGGCTCCAAATTCCTCTGGGGTGGGATCAGGTGTTAAATAAATAAATAAATCTGCCAAATCAAACATGTGGAGCTACCTGCTGTGATGAAAGTAGCTTTTATTAAAGAAGCAAACTAAAGTCTACATTTAATGACAGGAGTGTGTTTTTCTGGCTCATTTCCATCAATTTCCAGTATATAAAAGCACAGCCTGTAAACTGATGTTTACTGTTGGAAATGAGTGAGGTTTGCAGGTGATCAGAGGGACGAATAGCCTCCTTTTTAATGCAGTAAGTGTTTAATCAATCAAGTATAAGACAGTTTAAAGGTTTATAAACAATTTTTTTTACTGATACAGTTAAGAATATTGATACAGCAATGTAAAGCTACCATAATGCACATACCTATGGACTTATGGGTCATAATGGGCACTAGATGGATTATAATAAATAGTTGAACACAACATCTGTACACAGAAACATTGCCCGATAATCCATAGAAATGTACATATACAAGTACAACATTTATAATTCCATAAATTTACGAATGACGAATCCTCCAGAATAAAATTGATATCATCCAGTATTATGGTTCTTTTTTATTTTTTTGAATTAAACACAAGCATTGACTGAATTTATAAGGAATTATGTACAGATTCCTAAACAAGAAACTCCATAAAGGCACAATTGTCTATACAACATGTACAAAAAAAAAAGAAAAAAAACTGTCTGGAGCTGACAATTTGGAAAAAAAATTAAATGATTGGTCATCATCATCATAACTGTCATATGATTGCACGTACAATATGAATGTCAGCATCTGTGCTTTGAAAGGTGATTTGCTGAGAAACAAACCCCTGAAAAGTGTTTTCAGTCTTACAAAGTGACAAGAATTACAAAAGGAGAAGAAGTGTTTCCACTTGAGGGTTTCAGGTGGCAATGACCAGTCGGTCTTCATCGTCACTGGAGGCCTCATTATAGTCTTCAACTACCTTCTGCCAGCTGGTCACTGGTGGCGGTCGTAGAGGTGCAGGATCACCAGCTCCTTCAGCTGCAGGCTGTTTGCGGCTTCTTGCTTGACTCTCAGGAGCTGGTGATGGATTCTGCTGGAGGGATTTTTCTCGTTCATCCCTCGCCACAGTCTGTGTGAGCTCTGCTCCACTGTTACCTCCGGGGCTAGCCCTGCTGCCTGAGGTCAGTTCTGGAGAGGAGCTGACCTTAAAAGGGGTGGGTGGTGAACCAAGCCTGTGTTCACCATGAGGTGGCTGTGTTCCCAAAGCTTCAGGGCTTCCCTGCCTCTCAGAGGACCCGGGGAGGGGACTGAGGGTGGACAGAGGGCTGAGCGAAGGAATGATGGCAGGCAGGGCAATATTTACTATTTGCAGGCCTGGGACGTGTGTCTGCGGCCCAGTGCCGCTTTGGGAGGTGGGGTTGGCAGCTAAAACCTGCACTCCGAGGGCAGCATTGAGGGTGAGGCCTTGCTGGGGCAGCAGCTGTGTGGATGCCAGGCCTGTATTGGTCAGTCCCATGAGGTTAAGTGTTTCCAGACCCACTGGCTGGATCGTTTGAGCCTGCAGGCCAGTAACCTGCCCTAGAGGGAAGCAGGGTACAACACTGCTGATTGGTTCCTGGACCACAAGTGGCTGAGTTGGCAAGCTCTCAGTTTGGGGTGGAGTGTTGGGAGCTGGCAACGGGCTCGTGTTTCGATGAATGACGCTCAAAGCTGGGATGGTGAGCTGGACGGGGCCCGCCTGGATTGGCACAAAGGTAGAATAAGCCGCCAGGCCAGCAGGGACCAGCTGGATCCCCCCAACTGGAACCATACTGTAAGAGGAGCGAGATGGCTGCTGAGAGTGCAGGGGCAGGTGACTGAACAGGTGAGTCTGGGTCTCTGCTCCCGGTGTTTGTGATACACCCTGTAGGGGGAAGTGTGAAGGAACTTGAGAACCAAAGGAGGAAGTCTGTGTGCCCCGGTCCACTGGTATACTTGACTCACTGGTTGCCACAGCAGGAGACGCAGAGGTGTCCTGTGAAAGGAAAAAAAATATCGTCACTTCTTGACATTATTTTGGCAAAACCCAAGTTTAGAAGATATCTGGATGAGTCCAGTAGACCTATAGGATTATTCACCTTTGCTCAGAGAATTCAGAGGAGTTTTGTGGAAGTGCCTTGCATGCAGGAGTCAAAGTAAGGGTATGGATAGGAAAGAAGGGAAGCAGACAGGGAGGGATGGGGGGGGGGACACAGTGAGAAAATAAGGGTCTCACCTGGCCTATTTTGGAGCCCTTGCCTTGCACTGGGGGACTAGGGGGCACATCAAAGTCTGGGTAGTCGATGGACATCTGCCTGCAGGGTGACACTGGGCTCATCATGTGCACCGACTCTGTGTCTGAGGTGTAGGACTCTGATGTGGTGGCAACAGGTGGAGGAGAGTGAAGGAAAGCCATTTGACTGCAGCAGGACCCCGAATGCTTGCTCAGGAACACGGGGCTCATCATGGGGACAGATTCGGAGTATGTTGTGTGGGATTCGGGAACTGGAGGCTGGGACAGAGGGAGGGAGATGGAGCTGATCGACATCTGGGCTAGGAGTGCGCTAGGAGGGACGTCAGCCTCTTTGGAAGAGATGTGCTGCGGGCTTGCAGACACAGAAGGATTGGTAGAGAGTCCCGACTCTGCCTGGCTGTCCTCCTCTTCCTCCTCGTTGTCATCATTCTCCTCATCATCAGGACCATCGGAGTCATCTCCATCTGAATCTTGGCGGTCAGCACTGCTCACCTGACTGCGGTCTCCTGCCGAGGAAATACGTGAGAAGAAAAATTGAATTCTTGTCTCTGAAATCTGCTGTACTTACACGTCATCACAGCTAGAAAAAAAACTCATTCACTAAATAACTTTGATTATCATCCAAGATTTCTTTCTTAAAGTGAGAAAAAACAGCACTGAAAATCCCGCTACTCGTGGATGTTTTGTACTGCTGCTGCAGTGTTTCACACCCTACACCACCATACGCCCCTGAGCTCCATCACAGGCAGAGGAGGAAAAACAAATAAGCTGTTAGAGACTTGGACCACAGAATGTTTTCAGGCAGCCTCTCTCTCCCTCTCTTTTTTTCTAAAATTAGATGCAGCAATTTCCTCTTTCTAAACGCTGTGCATGTCGCCCACATGCGCTTTGAGTTAAGAGGAAGAAGCTGCATTTAGAATTTCTAATTAGACCGTGGCAAAGCCATTGATCGACATAGCAACAGAGCACAAGCAGGGACACTCCATGTTTTATATTTCATGCCATTAAACTATTAAAAGAAGGGCAATCCTGCTGTTAGAAATCAAAGCTGACTGTATAAGTAAATCTGAATTAAGTCAATATTATATATGCAACTGTAGTAATACAAAACTCATATTTTACAGACAAACTGTTCATCTTATAGAAGTTATGGCTTTTGTGCAATTCCCTCAAGGAAAACCCCGAGGAGCAAAGCACCGTACCAGAGTCCTCAGCATCCTGATCGTCAATTAGACCGTCAGGCACCCCCATCTCCATGCACTTCTTACTGTGGGCCTTGGATTTCATGTGCTTGGTCAGATTGCCTATAACAAAAAGGGAGGCAATGAGGTCTTACGGGTGGGTAGAGCTTGAACAATAGCACAGAAGGAGTTTATGTAAGAGTATGCGGTCTTTGGGAAAGCTCTATGTAAAGGGTGAGTAACTGATAAAGACATTTTTAAATGAACGTGGGTTGCTGACACCAAGTACTGTTCTGCAGTGTCGCGTGGGTAGGCAAGTTCGATAAAGAATGGTGAATCATACTGTCTTGGTTTAAGAAATGGTGGAATAACATTTTTAATTTCACAGCTTGTAAAAGGAAAGAGTAAATTCTTTCAGTTCCTGTGTGTTACAGATACAGAGTTTGATATTGCAAAATCAGGCGTGAGAAAGAGCTATAACTTTTAAAGACATTAACAGAACTACATTTGTTCCTGTTTATACGAGGCTGCACTAATTATCAAAAGACAAGGCAAATGAAAAATCATACATGCATGTACTGCATTTAAAAGGGACTTATACAGCTGCATTGTACGAACTATAATCACATGGCTTTAACACTCACCTTTCGTCTTAAAGGAGAAATTGCAGTGGACACAATGGTACGGCCGGACATCAGAGTGAGTACGGATGTGTTTGCGCAGCATGCTCGGCTTCTTGCAGCGAATCCCACATTCCTCACAGATGTATTTACCTCGCCCACGGCCACGTACATAAACATACTCCTCGTTAGATTTGTACCTGTGGGTTTGAAATGTAACCATGAGCACAAAATCTAACATAATGTTGCTAACATTTTGAATATAATCAGATTGTTCCGTTTCATACCCGCCATCAAATATTTTGATTCGCCTCGGTTCTGTTGTAGTGACCAAGTCCTTGTCTGAATCGTTGCTGGCTTGAGTCTCTGGCTGCACTTTACTTTTGGTTTCAACTGATACAGACTTTTGGGTTACTGGCAACTGCAGGAAAAAGATGATATTTTTGGATGTGACTCAAGAAACAAGTCATCATTACAACATTATGATATTTCAGACTTTGCAGAAAGTTAGTCTTACCCTGGGCATGACATCCTTCAGCTTGCCTGAGTAAGACAAGATGTCCGATTTCCCACTTGTTTTTATGGCTGATGTGTAGTGTATTTTCTTGGAGCTCTGCTTGGAGTCAAACAAAGACATGACCACCTTGGTAGGCAACCCCAGTGGGTTAGGGTTGTTGGGTTTGGCTGTCCAGGTAGCGTATGCTGAAGTCTTCAGGTCGGTCTGTTGAACATGGAGAGGTTTCCTTTTCATCAAAAAACACCATGTGAAAGTGGTGGTGGTCTTCAGGCTGGGGAAAGACAGGCGGTGGCTGTCTTTTGTGTTAACCACAGACACAGATGTGGTCAATTTCACTTGACCACCGTGGAAACTGGAGGGCCTAATTGGGGATTTGGCTGGAGTCCACCTCTGTTCCTCAGCTTTTTCTTGAGGCTTCAGATTGTTGTTGGCTGGCATGGAGGTTCCCTGGCTACCAAGTGTAGTATTCAGGATAGGGCCTGTCTCTTCATGAATAACAGTTATTGTATCTTTTTCTATCCCAGCACCATCAGGTGACATAGGTTTAACATCATCAGTAGCCTCTGAGTCCTTCTCCCCATCTGACTTAACCTGGGGCAGAGGTGGGGCCTCCGTCTCAATGGGACTGTCCACTGGTTCAGTTGTGCACACCTGCCTAACAAGTGTCAGCTTCCGTTGTCGGGTCACCTCCGACATCTTGGAATTAAGATAATTGACTGATCGTCCATCGGTGAGGCAGGCCACACCATGCTCATCTTTAGCTCGTTTTTGGTGCTTTTCCATGTAGATGTCCAAGCTGTTTGCAGGTGACAACATTCGTTTGCTTGATGCAGTGGGTTCCTGCTGCGGGCATAGTGTTACTGATGCCAGTTTCTGCGTGCAATGTAAAGACCCAAGAGGAGTTTGTTCTACAGTGCGGTTATGAGGGCCTCCTGTCTGAGCTTGAGTCCTATCTTTCTTTGCAGTTGTTACAACACGAAAATCACTTTCCACACTGGGAGTCGACGACAGACTATTTTTATTGGGCACAGAGTGAGCAGGGTGGATCTGCTCGTGAGTTATCAAGATCTGTGGCAGTGGTACAGCACTTCCTTGGGTTTGATCAAATGATTCTCTTCGCTGTTCACCCGACAAAACAACCGTCTGTGTTTTACTGTCTGCAGCCTGTTGACTGGGTTGAGCTACATACAAATTTTGGATTACATCAGATGATTTTGAAATGCTCAAAATCGGATTGGCAATTGGTATTGTTAAAACTGGCAGGGCTATCTGAGCTCCCTGTGTGCCAGAGAAGGAAAAGGTTTGGCCTGTTCTCAGAGCTGGACACTGTAGTTGGTATTTGGGCACAAAATGTTTTTTTTCTTCTGTGTCAGCTGGTTTGTTTTGGATGTTCTCTCGACAAACCAAGATCTGGTTTAGTGGTTGTTGTATCTTTTGGCAAATTTGAACCCTTGATGTTTGGTGCCAAGGATGTGGAAGGCCATGGACTTGAGGCTGCTGAGTTGGGCTACCCAAATTAATGCTCTGCACCATTTGCTCATTCTTTTGCAGTGGTGGTTCTTCTGTGTGCAGGACAAAGGGCTGAGGCACTGCGCGCCTGCTAGTAATGTGAATCTGCTGGGGTCTGTTCTGAGTGAAAGAGCTAACATTTCCAATGAGAGGTTTATCTAAAGGAGCGGCAGCTTTCCTAACAGGTTGCTGACTTTCAGGTCCAATTTTTAAAGACATCTGCCGAACTAATGGCCCCCGTCTCCTTTCAATTAGTGGCACCTGGGAAAGTTGGGAGAGTTGTCCACTTTTTGGCTGTCCAGCAGGTGACAGAGATCTACTTGGAGATACATTGCCAGAGTCAAAGGATTTGCTGCGGTAGTCACATGAAATCTCCACAGAGGGTTGAGTACATGTGATCTGTTCAGATGCGGCACGCCTCATCATTCCAGGCACACCAAGGGTGTTGAAAGCTGTTGGCAAACACTGAGTCTCTGGAATTTTACCAACGCACTCTCCTCGAGAAGGACTCTCCGATCTAGATGGCTCATCTCTGTCAAAAGAGGCTGAGATGCTGGAGCCACGAGAAAGACTGCTGTCCCTGCTGAGGCTTCGTGAGAGGCTCGATTCAAAACTGGATTCGCCCGATGAATGATCCATTTGAGCCAGACGAATTCTCTTCTTCTTAGGGGGAAGTTTCTCTGCTGGGAGCTTTGACAAACTCTCACTTCTCTGAGGCCAGCTGAACTGATCTGCAGGTTTATCTGCTGGTTCAGCAGTCTGTGTTTCATGTTCTCTGTCCGGTTCCACTGTGACTAAAATCTCAGGAACTTGAATGTTATTTTGACGAACAAGGCGAGACTGATGGATAGGAGTAGAGTGTTCACCAACTGGTGCCACTGTCCTATCAGTGCACTGCTCCTTTCTTTGTTTTCCATAATCTGTGCTCTTAGGTTTTGATATGGTTTCATGGTAACCATCAGTTAAGACACCAGATGCCACATCTGATTTGGGTTTGTTCAGGGGATCCTTCTCCATGCTATCAACAGGAGAGATCCTGTCAATAGACTCTGTCTCAAAGGAATTGGGTCTGCTGAGAGAGTTGGTGTGTCTGATGACTGAAGTGCCGCTGCCTTGCCTTTGCAAGTCTCCTTTAGCAGGGGTACTGATCTGGGTCTCTCGTATTGGCGAAAGTCTGGAATCTGGAGAATTAATGCCTCTTGCTACAAGCTGTATCTGAGGTAGCTTTGGCTGGTTGATTTTGGGTTGTATATCTACTATTACAGCATGGTGAGGAAAATTCCTGTTTGCCAGAACTGCTGGTAGCTCAAAACTAACAGAGCAAGGTGCACTAGTATCAGTTGGAGACTGATCATCCTCATCACCAACACTTTTCATTTTCCTCCTCTTCCTGAATGATGTCTGTTGATCAAGTACCCCTGGCCCAGTTGTGGTTGCTCCTGCTATGGGCTGCTGTAAATTAACATGAAAAACATCTTGGTCAGTTTCTTTGGCAGCCATTGGTTTGTTTTTTGGACCATGAAGTTCAGAGCAGTAGAATTTCTTGTGAGTTTCAAAGTTCTCTAACTTTCTGTACCGGTTACGACACGTTTCACACTCATACATCGTGCCTTTAGTCTGCTGAGGTTTTCTGTTTCTTTCCTGACTGTGTTCAAAAGACCTGCTTCTTTGCATGTGCTCTGCAGAATTGCTTTGTCCGATATAGCCCTCATCCATGGAGCGAACAGAGGGGAGACCATGTCTCTCATTGTGGGAAAAGTCCTCTACTGCTATTTGTCTGACCAAGGTACGAGAATGCATTGCAGGATTTGGGGTTGATGGAGCTGATGAAAATACATCGTCATTTAGTGCACTAATTTTGTCATCACATGACTGGCTGCTGCGCAAAGGATGGGGGACAGCAGCAACATTAAGGGGAAGAGCAGTGTGTCCTGGTGTAGTAGGCATAGAGTTGCTCCTTGTTATTGGCAAACAATCCATCGGTGGGTATTGGGGGGGTACAGAAAGAAGAAATACTGGCTTTGATTTATCTGTGGGAGTGAATGGAGATTTGGGGATGTCTGAGCTGGAACTTGACCTTCTTCCCATTGGTTTAAGATCAAACTGAAAAGAGTCTTTAAATATGTATGACTTCGGGGAGTCTATGCTACCTCTCCTTGAAAGAGAGGTCCTCCTTGGCTTTACACTGTCCAGCTGCTTGTTGTCAACTACTATCTCATTATCAGATATCAACTTTGTAATTCGTTCTTCTAAAGAGCGTGCACTGGCTTCTAATCGTGGACGCATTTGTCCGTCTATCGCCCTTGGTCTCTGCTCATGTGCTACATGCATGACTGAGGCAACCACAGGAGGGACATTAGGAAGAGTGTTCTTGGCAATATCAACATCTACTGGTGGAGTTATCTTTACAAATGGACTGGGTGGACTCATGGCCTGATCAGCACTTTCAGAACGTGAGAAGTAACCTGAATCAGTGCTTCCCAAACTACGTGGACTAAGTAGACACTTAGGCTGTTGCTGCTGAGAAAAGTCTGTTGCTTGTTGCCGCTGAAGCTGAGCGTGCCCACTTAACAGTGGAGACTTGCAGTGTTGGTCTTCATCTTCACTGACGGTTTCTAGTAAGGGATTTGCACCATCCACCCCTTTCAGAGATGACAAGACTGTGATATTTGATCTCAGACTGGCAGTCTGGAAGTCTCGTTGTCGTTGTGCAGCAGCTTGCTCAGGTGCTGCTCCTGTAACTCTCGGACTATCCGCCCTCAGAGGGGAGACATTAACTGGGTACACAACAACTTTTGGGAGTGCAGCTGTTACTTTAGGCTCGTGAGCTCTCTGAGCTGGGGATGATTTGACTGAGTCAGAAACACCGGATAAGTCCACTTCCCCATGGTTGGCTTGTGTTCCACCTGCACTCAGTAAACTGTTTTCAGACAAAGCAGCCACGCTGCTTTGTGACGAGTCGGGGTCTAAGTCGGCAGTGCTACCTTCCTCATCGCTGTCTCCACTCTCCTCTGCCTCTGAATGTGTTCCTGTGGTTTTGTCAGACTCTTGAGATAGCGATCCACCTCCTGATTCGGAGCGTGCAATGAGACCCAGTTTTATGGCATGAGCATGTGATTTCTTGTGTTTGTACAAGTTGCTCTTGGTTTTGAATGAGAAGCCACAAGTAACACAGGGATATGGCCTTTCTCCTGTGTGAGACCTGATGTGTTTGAGCAGCACACTGGGTTTTGCACATGCCCGGTTGCAGTATTCACAAACGTACTTTCCTGGTTTTTTAGGCTTTTGGTCTTTGGAAACCTGTTCAGCACCAAAGGTCATAACAGTGGTCATCTGAACTTGGTTGCTGCCTGGTGTAACTGGGACCTGAATACTGCTGGGAACACTGGCTGAGAGGGACTGGCATGTGTGCACAACTGGTGGTTGGCTTTGTGGCAAAGCACTTGAGCCAGAGGGAACAGGAGCATGAGTTATAGTAGATGGTCCTGCATTAAAGTTTATGTGCAAGCTAGGATTTTCTGGATTGGAAGCAATGGGCATAAAATGCGGTGTAGCAAGGGGAGCGGTACCCTGTGGACCTGTTTGTAGATTTCCCTGTATTGGCGCTGCAATGCCAATGACATTGCCCTGTTTGTCAATATAATAGGTCTGCATATGGGAAGGTTGGGTCTGGAGACCAACATTGACACCTGGCATTGCTGTGATTTCACCACTGGCTTTACCGATGGCTGTGACCTGCATCGAGGCTTTCCTCTCAGCCAGTGTGCTAAAATCAGGCTCCATGGCCTTAAGTAGAACATCAAGTGGAGCGCTGTTGGCGTAAGGATCTCCGTCAAAGCTGGAGTCTTGGCTTTTGCTTTCTTTAGGCTTTAGAGTTCCTTTAGCAGTAATCAGAGTGTCCTCCTCACCAGCTGTGAGCTCAAGCGATGGTGGCCTAGAAGATGATTTTTCCTGCTTCAGCCTTTCAGCCTCAGCAGAAAATGACCCCTTGTCAGGGGACGCTGCAACTGGTTGAGCATACTTTTGGTCACTTTCTCCACTGGGCGATGTTGAAAGATTGTGGGAAGGACTGTTGGAGGAGGAGGAGCAAGAATGCGGAGTTTCCTTGGACGAAGATCCTCGGAGAGCAGATTCAGCAGATGTTTTTGACTGCAGGGGCTTCTTCACTGGAGATTTTGGAATTTTCTTTAGCTGATTCTCTGCAACAACCTTCTTCCTCTTAAGACCCTTTATGCTGTCCGCATTTCTTCGACTGCTGTCAGATAGCCCTGTGGAGACAGAGACAATAATTAAGGTGGTATAATAACCATTTCCTTCATCTCCTCTCTTCCAGTGCTACCACAAAGAGTTAGCACAAATGACATTATTGAAAAAATTAACTTCTACTGCTGACAACCTTGGCTTATAAAATGAGTTTAAATGTAATCTCTATTGGACACAGGAAATAACTCTAATGCCATTTTGAAAATCATATTTTTCGTATAACTAACTCTTCTTGTTCCATGAAACTAAAACAAAAATGCACACAGGAAAAGAAAAAGATCAACAGCTCACACACTACAGTGCTTCTGTTTTACCCCTTTATAGCGCATGAAGAATGTTTGAAACACACTTTAATCTCAATACCAGCACCATCTTCCAACTGGAAACAATAAAACAAGTAGACTGCAGTCTATTAAAATTACTGACTGTTCTGTTTTTGCTTTATTTCCCACTATTTAAATAAATTAACTACTTTTACTATTAATTCTGTACTATATAAGCTGTGTTATCTCCAGTGACAAATAGTGACACTATTCTGGATCATACTGCACATTTACATAGCAAGATAATCATTTACATGTACATGTGTTATCATTTTAATCCAACTGTAAAACGAATACATAACATTTGTGGTTGTTATATATAAAAATATGTCTTAAACAGCTTTTTGAGAGCTTCAACATTCCAGTTGTGAAAGCTTTCTCTGCAGCCTACTTTGTTTTCCATCAGCTTATCGATAATTTGTTTTATTTAGATAATGATAGACGTATACTACAGTGAAGATACTTCGCCCTCGCACTCGTTAGCTGTGTGACTAATACCACAGAGACCCACGCTTTATTATGCAAGTAACAGTCACTTCTTGCCCTTGTTGATAAGAAATGTTGACCTATGAAGGCTCGGCTGATCAGAAAATGGTGCAAATAACTAGCGTATAACAAAGTACATCTGCGTGCTTACTGAGCTGCATTCTTATAATAATAGGTGCACTGTTTTAAAAAGGGCACACCCATGCAATGGTGTCCCATAATAATGACTGAGGCAAGTGTTTTCATGGGCATGTTGCACAAGAGTAGCAGTGTCACAGCCTGTCAGTTTCCTGGCCTGTGTAGGTATTTCCCAAGATGACTTCAGGGTTCTTTCAAGGGCTTCCCTTTACATAAGTAAATCCATTCTCCACGCAACCATGCAACTAGAGAGGCTTTAAAACTGCCATGCAATCAACATAACAAGGTCTTCTGAACAAACCCTGTTTTTTAAAATAACCTTTTCTAATTGATGCTTAAAAACAATCTTTGTACAAACTGTAGCTAAAAGACATGGGAAAGGCAATATTTATTCATCCAAACTACACAAACCAGTTCTCAAAAAAGGGACGTGACTTCACCACAAGTTTTCCATCATTAACAGTCACTGAGATAAAAGAAGCCCTTTTTGTTAACCTTCTCCTCATTTCTAAACACTCTTATGTTCCTGTAACTGCATTAAAATAATATATTTAATGTAAAATAAAGGCGATCCTTTAGTTATCTAGACCAAGGGCAATTGACATACTTCTTCATAAGGCAGGTTGCCAAAGAGATTACCCGTTGACTTACTGGCAGTGATAAAACTACCTGCTGTACTTTAAGAGGTGGACTGAGATATTTATACCCTGTTTAGAATCACCACCCAATCCCATTTACAGTGGATGATTCAATCAAAGGTTGAGTGTCATTAAAAGGAAAATGCACAGCAGGCTGATTCTCAGGCACAGCTTAGTCAAACTGGCTTTTCTATTTCAATGTAGTTACACAACAGTCCACTTATCAAAGAAACTGTTCGTGTGTTCAGTCGGGGCACAATGGAAAGATTACTGAGAATTTATGCACACAGATCAAAACAAAGGAAACATTTTATGGTAAATACACTGGTCCTTATATAGCACTTTTCTACTCTTACTGAGCACTTAAAGTCCTCTTAAGCGCACACAGCGCACACAGCGCACTCTTCTTTGCCGTTGAGCCCTTTTTACCCTTTACGTACACGCTCTAACACCATCTTGCCCAAAGAAAATCAACACAGAGGGCTACAGGAGCTGTGGATCAAACCCTGATCTTCTGATTAGTAGATGACGCAATTCTCCAATTTAATTGCCGGGTTCATCTTTAGAAGAGACGGATAATAATAATTTTTTTTATTTTTTTTATTTCAATTTAACTGCAGCATTATCACATGATTATGAATGGATCGTGAACAAAAAAATAAATAAACTCCATCCACCAGATTGCTGGCAGCCCATCGTGGTTTAGGGGCTGAATTTGGCAACAGCGTCACACACCTGTGAAAGGCTATGTCGTAGGCTCTACATAGATTCACTGCAGAAGTATAAATCACACATTTCACTGGAGACCAGGTAGAAATTACAAGTTCACACCAACCTGGAAGCATCAACAGCTCTACAGTACTTGGTAGTTAAATATCTAATTGCTTTTAAAGAAAACCTTAAAATTTAAATGGGACATTTTTGTGCAACCACATAAACATCTGCCACTAATATCTGCTTTCATGCTCAGAAGACATGATAAATGCATCAGTCTTCACTAAAATAAAAATAAAAAAAACCCCACACATGATGTTTATAAGGGCAGTTACCTCTGCTCTCTTTTTACCTTTAAATACAGTACTTATATCAGGTTTGCAAGCCTTTCTAACATTAGCTGTACCTCTTACAATAAACACGAGTTCAAGCACTTTATTACCATAAAAACCTTAATGAGTCTGCCTGTTTAAATGCAGGATTTATTCATATTAATAACAGTAAATCACTGTTGTTTTTACTTTTTTATTATAATTTTTTTCAGTGTTTTTGCCCGCGTACCCTGAAGCACTTTGGGTTTCCTCTGGGTGAAATGTGCTTGCCGTGCCTCACTGATGTGACCGATGTAATAATCTTTCCTTTCCACATCAGTGATTTTGCATTTATTTTGCGCTTTTTGCTTGTGCTTTATTTTAGGTTAAATTACTTATTTAATTCACTTTAAACCCTGAGGTGGTGAAAGAGAAGATATTCTACATTAAAAATGAAAGAGAGAGCTTTCCTCGCAGTTCTCTGGAAATTGCAAGTTTTGATAAGAGATCTCTTACCTTTCTGTGAGCCTTTGGGGTCTTTAAGCTCTTTCTGTGCCTCCTCGATTTTATCTGCAACACAAGAACAGAAACCATTTTCAGCACAGAGCAGCGCGCTCGACAGTCGAGGCAGTGCAGAATGAACTAATGATTCTGGGGATGCTTCCCACACGGCTGCAGCAGGATGAAGGTCTTTCAAATGAAAAACAGACATTCTTCCATAGCAGAGAGAGTGCACTATTCCATTATGGAAACTACTGTAATCATATGAAGGGGGGCGCACACAAAAACACAATCACGCAGGCACACCCACTTACAGAAAAGAGCAGTACGAGGGTGTTTGATACACAGATTAAGTTTGCAAACAAGTCTATAAGGTGGGTTCGTTGTCATTATCACAGTGTGCGCTCTAACCCACAGATCAATTTGCATATTTAACTGCAGTTTACGCCCCTCGGGGGGCACAAGAGTATTCAATTCAGCTCTTCTACAGTGGGGCAAAAAAGTATTTAGTCAGCCACCGATTGTGCAAGTTCCCCCACCTAAAATGATGACAGAGGTCAGTAATTTGCACCAGAGGTACACTTCAACTGTGAGAGACAGAATGTGAAGAAAAAAAAATCCATGAATCCACATGGTAGGATTTGTAAAGAATTTATTCATAAATCAGGGTGGAAAATAAGTATTTGGTCAATAACAAAAATACAACTCAATACTTTGTAACATAACCTTTGTTGGCAATAACAGAGGTCAAACGTTTACTATAGGTCTTTACCAGGTTTGCACACACAGTAGCTGGTATTTTGGCCCATTCCTCCATGCAGATCTTCTCGAGAGCAGTGATGTTTTGGGGCTGTCGCCGAGCAACACGGACTTTCAACTCCCGCCACAGATTTTCTATGAGGTTGAGGTCTGGAGACTGGCTAGGCCACTCCAGGACTTTCAAATGCTTCTTACGGAGCCATTCCTTTGTTGCCCGGGCGGTGTGTTTTGGATCATTGTCATGTTGGAAGACCCAGCCTCGTTTCATCTTCAAAGTTCTCACTGATGGAAGGAGGTTTTGGCTCAAAATCTCACGATACATGGCCCCATTCATTCTGTCCTTAACACGGATCAGTCGTCCTGTCCCCTTGGCAGAAAAACAGCCCCATAGCATGATGTTTCCACCCCCATGCTTCACAGTAGGTATGGTGTTCTTGGGATGCAACTCAGTATTCTTCTTCCTCCAAACACGACGAGTTGAGTTTATACCAAAAAGTTCTACTTTGGCTTCATCTGACCACATGACATTCTCCCAATCCTCTGCTGTATCATCCATGTGCTCTCTGGCAAACTTCAGACGGGCCTGGACATGCACTGGCTTCAGCAGCGGAACACGTCTGGCACTGCGGGATTTGATTCCCTGCCGTTGTAGTGTGTTACTGATGGTGACCTTTGTTACTTTGGTCCCAGCTCTCTGCAGGTCATTCACCAGGTCCCCCCGTGTGGTTCTGGGATCTTTGCTCACTGTTCTCATGATCATTTTGACCCCACGGGATGAGATCTTGCGTGGAGCCCCAGATCGAGGGAGATTATCAGTGGTCTTGTATGTCTTCCATTTTCTGATGATTGCTCCCACAGTTGATTTTTTCACACCAAGCTGCTTGCCTATTGTAGATTCACTCTTCCCAGTCTGGTGCAGGTCTACAATACTTTTCCTGGTGTCCTTCGAAAGCTCTTTGGTCTTGGCCATGGCGGAGTTTGGAGTCTGACTGTTTGAGGCTGTGGACAGGTGTCTTTTATACAGATGATGAGTTCAAACAGGTGCCATTCATACAGGTAACGAGTGGGGGACAGAAAAGCTTCTTACAGAGGACGTTACAGGTCTGTGAGAGCCAGAGATTTTCCTTGTTTGAGGTGACCAAATACTTATTTTCCACCCTAATTTACGAATAAATTCTTTACAAATCCTACCATGTGAATTCGTGGATTTTTTTTTCACATTCTGTCTCTCACAGTTGAAGTGTACCTCTGGTGCAAATTACTGACCTCTGTCATCATTTTAAGTGGGGGAACTTGCACAATCGGTGGCTGACTAAATACTTTTTTGCCCCACTGTATATGTCACAGCATATCACCCACATCCAGCAGGTTAAGAACCTGTTTTTGTATGACCCATATGGATGTGTGGGAGGTGACGCAGTACTGTAATCAATATTAATTATATAGACTGGCTCGTTGTGGCGTGAGTGGGTTATACACAGTGGAATAGAGGCAAAGAGATGAGTTAAATCCTCTGGTTTCCTGCTCCTGCAGGGTCACTGCCACTGGCTGTGGGAGTGAGGAAGGATACAGAATATGAAAGTACGTGTCCAGCACTCATTATTTCTAATTTATGTTCAAAACTCTGACTTCTTCTCCAAGTTCAAGCAACAGGCAGACATATTTATTCATTAAAACCATAACAATAAAAAAATTCATATGAAAAATGAAAGTGCAAACTCATTACTTTCAGGAAATCTGATGGACCATTAGCAGCTCTTTCTTCTTTTCCTCACTTTCTATTATGCAAAACATATTCTGAGCTGTTTTGACAGCTTTGTTTCCTGGATACTGCAGTAATTTGACTTTTTTTTTGCAGGCTTCTATAAGCAAAATGTAAAATTCTGCATGCAACACACAATACCAGAGCCTGGCCACTACTGTAGCATGTCCGTGCCTTCCCAAACCATCCATGGAAACTGGATGGAAAAACAAACCCACAAAGACTTCTATGCCCTGCTTCTGACATTAGAGTGCAAGCGGAGTCCTTGAGGACCGGTGGGAGTAATTTTGCACAAATGTTAATGGAGAGTGAAAGAGGATGTTCCTCTGTGGTTCCCAAATTTACAGTCCAATGCCGGGAATACTCAGAGGGGAGGACACAAGCAGGCCACAGAGGAGGTCAGGGATTCTGTCATCATCTCTGTGTGTTTGTGTTACTATAGTCACACCCTTCTCAGTCTCTCTCCCTCTCTATATCCCAGGCACACGCCGCGAATTACATAATGCGTCCCCACCCCTGCGCTGCTGTAGAGCAAAACAAAGGCACCCTGCCAGCAGAAACACAGCAACCGAGGCACACGAGGAGAGGGTAGAGCGTTTGTTTATCTGCACATCTTTAACAAAATGGTAGATAGAAAGAGAGCAAAGACAGAGGTACGCATTTGTTTACATATAAATGACCACGTGAACGCCCTTGGCATCCAAAGGCGGCACGGTATTTCTCCAAACAGAGAGGATCCCGAAGCTTCCCTCAGAGTCATGGCTACCACGGCTCACCCTCACGGCTTCCTTGTGTAAATATCTGTGCTGCTGCAAACCAATTTGAGATAATAAATGCTTATTTTAGTGGTCGGGAGGTTCCGAGGTAGACTTCAGAGAGCATATGCTTCATAGTCTACACAGCGTGATATACATATGTCTCATATTAGAGCGCGCTGGCAAACAAGGGCGTAAGTGATTACTGCCCACCAAAAATCTTATTAGTGGTTGTGTATGTTAGGAGAGCGCAGTGTAAGCTATCATAGAGCATATTCTTCTTCTTACATAACAAGCTGCAAACACGACCCCCTCGCGCTGAATGACACCCATGAAGTCGAGCTCTGGAGCATGGAAAAGATCAGGAAACCCCAGCGTGGGTGAATGGAAAGGGGCGAGGCAGCACTACCCTCAATAAGGACGAGAAAAATATTCTACTCAGAGCGCCCGAATTATTAAACAAGCAGGGAATTATTATGGGGTTGCTCATATTTGCCTCATTATGGCTGCTGGGGTTGCTGAGGTAGTGTGGGTGAGGGCTACATGTGGGCTTTGCGACCATCCCAGTGCCATCTAAAAGAAAAAATTGGTGTAATTGTACCATAACCTCAGCAAAAACAGCACAAAGGAATCCATACAAAATGTTAGTGGTGATGAAAAGCAGAGCGCTGCATTGTGTAACATGACCACAAAATTTGAAGGAAGCGAGAAAAACAAAAAAACAACACAGTTTGAGGACATTAAAGTCAGACAGAGCCACTTATAGGGCAACTGCTTACAAGTGTGGTTTTAAACAGAGCATAGAAGGGAAGAAAAACTATTTGTAGGATCCTTGAACTGCTTTTTAAAAACACTGTGCTGTACATACTCCAATTCTTTTGGCTCCTTCTAACCATTAAACACAAAAAAAAAAGATCATCGCCCTTACAAAGCACATTTGGCTGCTGCCCTGGGAGTTTGGTGCGCTTAAGTAGACTGTACTGTAAGCAAGAGGCTTTAATAATTTAGTGGACCATGGATCGATATGCAACTTAAACATGCAGTGGTACTTTGTCTTACTTAAATCACAAAGGAGTCTGATGTGCAGCCGATGACTGTAAAGAGATGTACAGGTTGTTCTGTTCTCCTACAAATGAAACAACAGGACAGCAGCGAAACGCAGATGGAAGTTCGCCCTCAGTCTCGAGGGTGCCAACTCCTGATCTTTGATCTATAAAACGTGATATCTCAGGATATGATCAGGCTGGGAGAGGCCCGAGTGGGCGGGTGCATGTCAATTAGGCTGAGGTTAGTGGGCGAGGGAGTCAGTCTCCTCTCTGGTTGCTGTCATGACAACCACGAATCTTTAATGCCCCCCCCCCCGCTCGACATCTTCCAGCCCACTCCTCTCTCTGTGCTGTCTACGATGACTAGGAAATATGATTACCGTTACCCCCAGGGCAAAGATGACGTAACGGCAAAGAAAACGTTCACACCTTTCGATACCAGCGCCCACCTGATGTGAGTTTACAACCTTGCACTTATGGTGGGGGGGGAGGAGTGTTGGGTAGGAGGGGAAGCCCATCCAAACAGATGAGCTGCAGATCTAAACATGATCTAAACTTCTAAAAAAAACAACCTATGTCAAACTAGATCCCCACCCTCCTAATGGATAATAATAATATTACATTTCACCCTACATCGAGCAGCATCACAACTGCATCTCCCTGGCACTGGATCCCCGCTGAGAGTCCCTCTGCCTGTTGGCCAACAAATAACCACCAGGCTCATACACCCTCCTCCCGTCACTGCCAGCTTGTAAAAATTCATATTTTACTCAACAGCCTTCCCTGCTGGGCCTCGCCGAGCCAAATGGCGGCCATCGACAGCACTGTGGCAGCGTTTCATGGCAGCCATATGCACAAAATTCACGTGTTTCAGATGGCCCCAACAGTTTGGCTTCAGCTTCCCCTGTTATAGCATCAAAGATGTGTGCGTGTGGGGAGGGGGATAATTGTTTTTCACAAAAACAGCATCTGCGAGGGGTTTGAGGTGTCATCAGTATGCGCGACACTACACCAGCACACCAACGAGAAGCCCGAAAACTGCTGCTGGACCATAGTTTGAGCCGTCTTTTTAATCACGTCTGAGGTACTAAATTAAAACAAATTCTGTGGAAAAGGTTGGTGTCGTGTCCGTGATAGTTCGATCCAGATAGGTGGACTGAAGTGCCTGAAGCTGATGTGTGGATGATAGCAGGAAGCAGGAGGACAGCGGGCGCTTATTGCTGGATCAAACGGGAAAGAGGAGAGGAAGAGGAGAAGGAGAGCGGAGATGACAAGATGGGATTCGGCAGCTGCCCCCCTCTTCGCTGTCACTGCGCGGGAGGGAGTTTGGGATTATGTAACTCGAGCACCTCCACCAGCCTGCTGTACCCACCCGGCTCTGTGCAAACACTCACTCACACGCTACCATCAAACACCCATCAAAGACACCCTCACACTAACTGATGCATGCGCTCACTCACAGACGAGGACATTTTCCAACTCCGTAAAAATGGGCAATCGATGGTGATAATTAGTTGAGCAACCATACGCTAATTAGCAAATAAAGCACACTGATCATTTATGCATAATTAAGTCATTTATTAAGGAATATATGGTACTCCACATTCCCTTCCTCCAGCTGGTTTTCTCTGCTTTGTTTACAGATCATTAACTAAATAATATTAAAAAAGGTAAATGAATTCATGAATTAATAACAATTTAAAAGAAACAGTAGATTGACTGAGATTAAAAACAATTTATTGCAGTCCTGCTTCGAAACAGCACTAAAGCATTGAACCTATTCAGGTAACTGTGGGTAAGACATTTGCTGTTTAGATAATGTTCCTGCTTTTGTTTGTCTTGTGCAGCTTTTAAAAGAAATCTGGCAGTTTCACATTTGGCTCAGGGGGCCAAGAAATCAATTTATTGGCAAAAATTATTAAGAAAGGATTGTCAGCATTAAGTGAGAGATAAAACAGGCATATACGGTAGAAATCAAAGCTTATCTGTCCTTTAATTGATTAGATAACAGACAAAATCCACAATTTACTTTATTTCCTCATAAAATATTTAGAAATCTGCTCTCAGTTGTGTCTCATTTGATACCAATTCCAACAATATGGGTTCCTGAACTGTTTTTAAGGAAAAATTGGCAACATAAACATCTTTTTTAATTACTATTACTTTACTTGCAAAAAAAGATTAATCAACAAAGTACTTAGCAGATTAATGAAATTAGTATTTCAGCTGTGCTGTACGTAGCTTCTCCTTACAGTCTTTTAATTTGGTTCCCTCTGATTAGAGCAGGATTAATAGACAGAAAGGCTGAAATCATGCCAGTTGCACCAGCTGTAGGAAATAAAGCCGTCTGCAGCCAAATAGGGAACCATTTCAACTCTGATAAATGCCCGGTTTGTTCTTTTATGTAATTATAGTTTAAATGACAGATGTACAGGCAACAATATTTTCTCTTCTACAGAATCCTGATCGCTCCCTGAATGGCTTCATTTGACAATGACGCTATTATTAAACATGGGCATCCCCTCGTACAATACTCATAACAACAGCTGGCAGATGCATGAGCTGTGCAGAACTCGCCGTCACCTTTAAAGGCAGTCTGTCGATCTCATCTTTGTCTCCTCCAGAGGAGAAACTGAGTTTTTGCTGTCCTCAGCAGCTGACCGGTGCAATAAGTGTCCATAAGGGTTGTCATCAGTGCGTGACACATTCTTTATCATCGCGGACACACCCGTGAAAACAGCCTGCCGGCGGTCTCGAGCAGGGTGAGCCAATCTGAATGCAGAACTGAGACTGAAACGACTCGAAGGAAGTACAGCTTGTGCTTCCTGAGTGACCGAACAAAAGATGAGGAAGCGCAGAGGAATCCCCAATCGCACTGAGTGTCCCATTACCCTGCAGTCAATCATCATCACCAGTCAGCTCAGCGCGAGGCGACTGCCACTCCCGCTCCCTTCCTCGCATTAGCTCCCTCTCACTTTATCAAATCTAATCAACACAAAAGCACAGACACAGAGAGAATGATGGGAACACCTAACACCGATGAAGAGGGAGAGAGCATAAAGACTCGGGACAAAAATCGAATCTAAAATCTAATGCGGGTTAAAATTTCTTTAAAGTGTTTTTCTGCTTGATTTCTGAGATCAAATTTCTGGACGGATTCTTAGTTTATACTTGAAGAAGGTTCAGTTTCCTCTGTTGCCGTTAAGTCAGGTCTTTGAAAATAAACCTTTCAACTGCATAGCGTGATACTGCGTGTGCAACACGTTTCATTCTTTTTAGGACTGATTATTTTAATTATGGTTATTGGCACGTTAATATTGATACACCAGTTAAATATTTGAGGTTTCCAAAAATTTAAGCAAATTTCAGTCTTTAATCATTGGACTAGATAGATAGATAGATAGATAGATAGCAAGCAAGCAAGCAAGCAAGCAAAGTGGTAAGACTACACGCCTCTAGAGCGTCACAAAATTGATTCCCGCCTGGGGCATCTGTATCCAGTAAGGGTCCTAAGGCTAGACCCCCCCATGCGAGCCTACTGCACACACATGCTATGGCAAGGGGGAGCCAGGACGACAGGTCAGGGGGGAGATATCATCACTCCCACCTGAGATTGGGTAGCAAGCCCCAAGTGTGATAGACCACTAGGATCGTTGAGTGCAAGGCTACGAGATATATATCTTTTTTTTAAATTAGGAAATTTAAAAGAAAGTAATGTACTGAATGCATGTGTTATAAATGTATTATAAATTTACATATATATTATGTAAATGTATATAATTTTATTTATGTATATACATTTTAAAAATGATCTGCCTCAGGTGAACACTAACATAAAATAAGCCTATTTTTATGATGAAGTAGAAATATTTCATAACAAACGAATTTTACAAAATTGTAAAGACTGGACTCGATTGTTTTCTTTAAAAGCAGTCTCTGTACGCATTTAGAAGTTGACGAGATGAATGTAGTTCATAAAGGTAAATGCTTTTAGTCATCTAGATGCAAAATGTTGACTATTTAATATCTCACTGCCTCCTTTGATCTATTTTTTTTTCCCTAATAAATGTTTTCAGTGGGTCTGGGCTACGGGCTGGACATAAACTCTTAATACAGATGCTGTGATGTATGTAAAATGTCTTGCTGTAATAAGTAAGTCATTTTATGGAAAAAAAACCCCAAACCAAACCTCATCTGAATAGCAGAGAACCCTTTAGCATTAACGGTGGCTGCACCGGGGCACAGGGAGGTCAACTGTGCTGCTGCATCCACACATGCAAAGTAAAAGTTTACTATGCAAATAAAACGAATAACAAGGAAAAGATCCAGAAACAGACTGTGTTACTGGTTTTTGAGTGAGCCGCAGAATCAGGTTACAAACGTAAAGCCGTCCCAGTGCTTGCACAGACTTGTCCCTTACAGAGATTCCTTCTGATTTTCTGACTCCTTCAGTTATATTGCGTACCACAGATACGTGGCTGTTATTTGCATATTACTTGGAGAAATGCTATGTTTTAATTGCTGGGACTGTTTGCCCTCAAGAGTCAAAGCAGAGACTCCTTCCCAGTTTTTACTTCTGCAAACCCCATTTATATCTGAACAAATACGTTTTTTTAACCTAAAAATAAATATTTTAAAATCATTATTTTCTCTTCATGTTTACATTTTACGCAGTGCGCCATCAGTTTTTTGGAAAAGTGGTTCAGGGTTGCTGATCCTCATCCTATCCTGCCCCCCCCCCCCCCGCAGCCTGGAGATCAGCTGCTGTCTGCTAAACATCCCACGAAGCGGGGGCGACAAGGTGGAAGGGATGTGGATGAAGGGCTGTTTACCGTGTTGTTTATGAGCAGCGTGTTGAGTGGAAGTGACAGCAGCAGGGCAGGTAAGAGTTAAAAAAAATATTTTAAAAACCCCGGCATCAACTGGAGCTTCAGGCGGGCAGCTTTTAATAATGTATCACCATCAAGAGAGGAGAGATGAGGATCTTATACACAGGGCAGCAAACACACACACAAGCTGAACAATGCCGTGACAGAGGTGCACTTGTCTTAGTTACCTCTAAAAATAATGCTAATAAGAGCTAAAGCTACTGCATCCTCACAGTGATGAAGCTGCAAACACCCAGTCAACAAATGAAAAATAGATCACACCCTCCCTCCTGCACACAGACAAAGACAGAGGTTTGGTGCGCTATCGGTACAGTACTGCTGCCTCCGCAGGAAACTGTAGGTGGAAGAAGCAGCAGACTGGAGGCCACTGATTATTGGGACCGCGTGGGCACCCTTGTGAAAAATTGATATAACGAGAAACCTACCGGGTGGGTAGAAGAGTGCGTGTTTGTGTTCATGTGTAGGGGTTTTTAATGGTGCGGGCGGAGATGAACGTGAATATTATCCTCTTCTATCTTTTTCGGTCCACGCACGCATTAAAAACCTTCTCCCCCAAAAAGCTGTATGCACCAAAATAGACGAGAGAGAACCAGACTTCCAAACGCAAAGCCAAGACACGATAAATGATGCGTTCCATCCCGCAGCTGCAAATCACGGAAGGTGTCAAGCTCGTTTTGTAGAAAAATTATTAACAAGCTACCCAAGAAAATTAAGATGCTGCTGCAGTTAATATCCCAGATTTATTATTTGTTTCTAATTTATTCCAATAATTTCCTCTAATCTTTACTTTAGAAAAAAAAATCAAGGTAGTTTCTACGGTTTATGGTTTTCCTTAAAACGAATAGAAAGAATTGACAGATACAGGCACCAGTTTAGCTCACTGGTTGAGCAGATGCCTGTATGACTTATGGCTGTGGGGCAGCAGCCAGGGGTCGAGTCCGGCCTGCAGCCCTTTGCTGCATTTCTTACCATGCACTCGCTCCCTCTTTGCTGCCAAACTGTCAAAAAAGATAAAAAGCTCAAAAATAATCTTAAAAAAAAAATTTGAGTCGTGCAGAGTTGTGATTTCTCTGGATCTCTGCAGATTTGTTTCACTGTTGGTCAAAGCTTGAAAAGTTGTTCCTTAACCCTTGAACCAAAATGCGAAGTCAAAATTGCATTGAAACACAAATTTAACCAGGTGTCAGAACTAAAACAAAACCAGACCAAAAAACAAAATATATTCAACTTACAGAGTTTTAAAACAAACAAAAAAAACCAGCAGAGCCGTAGACGTACTAGCACTAAAGTAAAAGTGGAATCAGGTTTGGGTGTAACAGCTGAAGTTTCTGGTCAAGACTTCCTGTTACCGTTTGCAGTCCAACCATGAAAGCAGATAAAATTGAAAAAGATAAATCAACATCAGAATAAGCCCAATGATTAAAGACATTATTTCAGCCAATGTCTGTTTGTAGAAATTATTCACCTGCATTCAGTCAAAGCTGATTGGTCGGTCCTATTCAGAAGACTTCCAGTACCAAAAATCACGTCTTATGCCTTCAAATTCCACTTTGTTGTTCATATGCTGAATCTGTTTATATATAACATACTCTCAATATAACACCACTATTTAATTTCAATGAAACAACTACTTTACACACGACTGCGACTAATTATTTCATTTTGTTTCTATTAAAGATTCATTTGGGTTTTAAATCCGTCACTTAATTGTTGGGTTGAAAGCATCGGAAACTAGTGAGAAATTTCCATTAGAGCCATCCAGAGCTTAATACTTTACACCGTGCTTACAGTGATTTAATACACCGAGGGAAACATTTAACATGTGAGAAGCTGAAATCAAGAAATATTTAATCAGCCGTAGAAAGCGTTAGGACCATCAGAGATTTGGTTAATCAGCATTAAATTAGTATTAAAATATTATTCGTCACATAAAAACACATGCACGGGCTCGCCCCGGGTTATTTATCCATCGATCCATCGACCAGAAGCTTTTAGTATTCCCAGTTCCCGTCTGGCTCTCGCCGCCGACCGAGCTCTCTCAGCTGGAACAGCTTCCCCCTGCAGCTACGGTGATCTACCACAATAAGAGCACTCAAACCCCAACTAACAACACAACTCTTCTCAGGTTCGACACCATGTAAACTCTTAAATATGGAAGTAAAGTTTGAACTATTCATTTGAAAAGATATTAAAATGCTTATTCAATCATTCAAACCACTAAAATCAAATCAAACTGTTATCAGTCAATTCCTGATTGTTTCAGCTCTAGCACACATTTCCTGTTCTGTGAGGAAAAAAACCCTTAAAAACCCTTAACTGAACTGTGAGCAACTTTTCAGTTTGAGCCCGACAGTTTCACATAAGACGTGAAACAGTCACTGAAATTTAGCAGCGAGCTCTCAACTGTACACAAACACCCACTTCTTTCTTTGAGGAGTCTAAAAAAAGAAGAAACTGGAAGTAAAAACAAGCTGCATGTCAAACTGCATCCAGTCAGCGTCTCGAGTTCCCCCTGGCTGCTGAGGGGCTGTGACACAGAAGAAACAACGCTGCGGCGGTTCCGCTTTACTGAGCTTGGCGACGGACGGCCGATGTGGCGTCAAGCGACGCCTCGATGGGCCGTGTGGGACAGGAAGCACATTTCAGTCACTTCAGCGTGAAAATAAATTTTGCACACGTACGGTGAGCTCCGTGCGTCACACAAGCAACAAGGAGGAGGAGAGGAGGTAGGAGGCAGGGGGGGACCATAAGAATTTGAGGTTTTGAAAGACCTTTAAGGCATTTAATATTCAGATTAATGCAATCAACCCACCTAATTCAATTCTCATTATGATTTTTTTTGCTCAGAGCAGACCACGCTACCTCAAATTTAAGCTTTTCAAATATGATCCTTCCTTAAATTTGTCTTGAAATGAATTAAAACTGAATATTAGTTAGTTTGGCAGCTGTTCTTGAGCTACTTTGTCATTATTACTGCAGATTTCCCATCTGTTTATGGACTTATATTTGACATAAACACTCACTTAGTATAACTAATGCCGAGCATTATATATTTATTTACTTTTGGACAAAATATTAGCAGGCAAATGTTCAGAGCAGGGGAGCATTTCATCAACAGGAGGAATAAAATGAAAGAATATTTTGATGATGTTGTGACAGTAAGAAAATGAATACCTCTCACACATCTGGACAGTAAATCTGAAGCTGAAGTGAGCAGGTAGTTATCTTAGTATGAGGTTAATTCTAATTATAGTGGGAAAAACAAGCTGGAAATAATTGTTAGTTCCACACAGGACCAGTATCGTCCTCTCCAAATCATGCTGGTACAGTCAGCAGTAAATAATAAATGGACTGGTACTTATAAAGTGCTTTTCTACTCTCACTGAGCACTTTTTAACTACAATTCAGCCATTCTTACAAACACAAACATTACCAGTGTACTGGGGTTGAACCGCCTCTTATCCTCACTAAAGCTATATTGTATTTGCAGCCAGCAGAGGCTCTAGGACGTTACTGGTCCTGCAGAGGAAGAATGAGCAGCAGTCTGTTTTTCTTTGTTTTGCGATGGCTTGTTTTTACGGTGGATAATGTGTGATAATGTGGTGCGATAATGCGGATTCACTTCGTTTCCTTCTGTTTTCGCTCTTTATGCTAAGCCAAGCATCTGCCGGTTCGAGGTGTATATGCTTACTACGCACGCACACCTGTCAGAAATAAAGTAAATAAGCATATTCGCCAACTATACCTCCAAGCGGCAACAGGAAGCTAAATGAGGCTTATGAATAACCAAACTAAATGCACAAAGGTGCAAGCACGTTATAGCCATCACAGTGTGCGGTCAACATTTACTTAACAGATGACAAGAAATCCACAGAATATTTTTTAACCACTTTAAAAAGACGTCACCTCCAGTTTGCAGAATCTGTGGTGCAGGGTTTTCACTATTTTTTGACTAAAGGCAAAACAATGATGAGGAGGGGGAGAAAAGCCAAAATAATAGCAAACGTGTCAGATAAATACTTGGTTTCATTCGGCATAAATGCAAAACAGTTAAGCGCAGATTAGAAATGACATATTTACATTTCAAAGTTAAGAAAAAGTGAAACTTCATCACAGACTTACACATCAATCTGTTGCTGTGTTTCCTGCAATCCTGCACAGAGTGTGGCACATCAAACCAGATGGCAGCGCTGCTTCCCGTCACAGCAACATCCAAAGATAAAAACAACTTTCAAACACACTCTGGATCCCTCAGGCTCGACTGCCCCGATGCCCAACTTTGGCTGATTACTGAGGCGCCGTGAATGAGTGACAGCTCACTGACTGCTTCCTGTCTATGCCGTTCGCTTTGACGACTCAGACTTGAGGAAAAGGTGTCCCACAAGCCTTCGCCGACCCCCCCCCCCACAAAAGCTAAACTTCACACCTCTGACCTCAGAGGGTAAACAGGAAACGCTGCCGAGAATCCCCGAGAGCGTGACGAGTGGGTTCTTTCACGGGACAAAAACTCACTTCTTTGCTGGACGCTGCTGATGTGAACTCCTTTTGTTCAGGAGACAGAAGGAGACTCTGCAGAGAACAACAAGTGCATACTTAAGTCTGTGTCAACACAAGCAGTCACAAGCCTGCGTTTCCGCCCTATCAGCTGTGGCTGCGCAGCAGCACGGGGCGTTGCCTGCGGTTTCCTCAGAATAATGTGACGAGGAGGGGAATTCCTGTAAGGCCCAGGGAGAGGGGGGGAGGAGGAAGGGAGGGCCCGGCCAAACAGAGCAACAGTGCAGGCCGGCTGACGTCACTAAAACCGGCTTTGGCACCCTCCAGGGGATCCTTCTCTCGGCCTCCCTCCCTCTCTCTGTTTGTCTCGGAGGAATTTAAAGCGTCCTGCCAACTGCTGGTTGCCTAACAGCTCACTCACGGGCTAAAGAAGACTGAGGTGTTTACCAGAGGACTTTGCTTTTATCCCCCCCCCCCCCTTTTTTTGTTTTTTAAACATCACAGCCTTAGTCTTTCAGTTCCTTTTTGACAATGAGGCTGCACGTTAGTCTGAGGTGTTTTTTTTTCCTTTTCACATTAAAAAGCATATCATTCACACACCACTGTTCATTTTCATATCGACATCAACACACTGAGGGAAACTTTTGAAGTGTTTAATCCTAAATTTCATTTGAAGCAGTATTACATGAGTCTTAAATTGAGCTTTTTTCCCATCTGAGGACACCATGGTTTTGATTTTTTGTGCAGAGACTGCTTCTGCTTTTACGCACACGTTATTCAGGAAATACTTAGTGTGTATGCATTTGATGATATTTAACAAAGATCCTAATACATTATTCTCTTCAGACATAAAGAAAAAAACAAGCTGTCTAATGTGTGTTTTTAACATTACATATGCCAATATTTTTGTGTTTTGGATACAGGACTTTATATTGTTTCAAGGTTTCCAGGATAAGCCAAAGTAAACAATCGAATTAAAAGGAAATGAATCAACAATGTGTGCATTTTTAAGCAACTTCTGGTTTCAGCTTCTCAAATGTTATGACAGATACACCAATTTTGTAAATACGAAACTAAATCTAAACTAATCAGCTCAAATAGTCGACTGGCCTCTGAAATTCATGCTGGTATGTTCACGTATGAGCACAGAGAAACTTTCCTTCTTCTGCCATCATGAGTTATTGAAGTCAAGTGATGGTTTTTGAAGGGATATGGGTTAGACTTTTTTTTTTCCTAATGTGATTTTGAAATGATTGATGGTCAGTTTCCCTCTTTGGAGAGCAGAGTCAAATGCGATTTTCTTTCATTTGCCTGAAGTGTCCCAGCTATAAATACAGCCTCCTCTACTTTGCCTTAAACAACAGCAAACCGCTGCCGCTCTCAGAGGCACCCAGCGGCAATTTTGTTTTTCTTTTCAACTCCAAAATTTTAAAAAAAGAGACATTCAAGGCTGAGTTTGGGCGAAAAACAAAAAACAAGATTCTGGAAATGGCCGTGAAAACTGCAGAATCTTGTGAGGATTTTTTAAGTCAACAACAAATTGTGTTGCTCAGTTGAAGCTCCCCAAAGGCGGAGCAAAGCTGACTTGACGGACACTGAGGGGGTGAGATAAAGCTGCAAGGTCGCAGTGAGAAACAGCCTGCAGGTCGCTGTGGGAGGGCTCACTCCGAGCTTTTAAAGTGACCAGAGTCAATAGTTAAAAGGAGGGGATTCACCCCGCTCACAGCAGGCAGACTTCCAACAAGTGCTTGGCCTCCTGCGTTACATAAACGCGATGAGCCGGGCAGTTAAATGACAAAAGTGTCTCCCTAAGTGACGCCAGCCTGCACATTTAACCTCACTGTACTGTGGTCTGGTTGGGAAAAAAGAGGAAGCTCCCTCTGCTTTATTTTTGTATTAGTCATTATGGGGAATTCTCAGGGTTTTACAGTTTGGCCGCAAGAGGTTCAGAAAATCAGATAAATATTTATCCAGGCCAGGGACAACATGCAGCGTGACCAAGCACTTTTTGCAGTGTCATTGCCGGGGTAAAGAAGATAAACAGTTCACAGGCAAAAACTCCAGGATCAACACGGCACACTGTAATTAGGCCGGCCAAAGCTGCAGCATAAAAAGTTGGTGTTGGCATGTTAAAAGCAAAAATAAGCAGTGACTCACTTTTGACGGCCAAGCGCCCAAACTCCTCTGTCTTTAAAACTGACCTAAAGAGGGATCACTGTGTGTTTTTGTGTGTGAGTGGAGCAGTGGAGGACACTGCGCCTCATCTCTGTGGGAACATCTGAGTTAATGACAGCCGAGCTGGTGATAATGCAGCACAGCCTGAATGAAGTAATCCAGCTACTAACCTCTAATACTGTCCCTGTGTGTGTGTGTGCTGGCTGTCCATTAGCTTTAAGATATCTACAAACACTCGCACAATCAGGGTTACCACAGCCATTCAGCTCAATACAGCCACGAATTCAACTGCCAAAAAGTCTCCAATCCATGCTGCATACAAGCAGTCGCCCACGCTGACCCTTCATACTCCAAATACCAAACTGAAACCAATCAAAAACCACGTGAGCAGGGCAGTCACAGAGCTGGGAGGCTTTTCTTCTCTCTGGCTTTTTCTGTTTGGGGAGTTCACGTTGAAAATTTCTTCTCTTGGCTTCATCTTCGAATTTTAAATGCATACCATCGCGATCAGAAATCTTTTCAGCCGAGCACAAAAACCACGTTCACACACTGTCATCGGAAACGAGCAGATTTTTGGCAAAAGGGTCAAAATCCTCTGTATATACTTATATTTTATGCTACTTTCATTTCACCACACTATGCAGCCAAATATTGTGTTTTGCTCTCAAAGAAAAACATAGATAACATTAAGATTATACTACCAATACCAGTGAACTTATCTTGGTTGAGATGTCAGATTAGTGGTTTTTATTTCCACTAAACGGATATTTGTCTTTTCTTTTTCATGATTCATATTTTCAGATATTTCAGAGTAAACAGTAAAATGTAAAATCCAAAACAGCGACCTCCATTACACCTACTGCTCAGTTCATCCACTGTCTGAAACAAGTCTACTTTCTCACGATTGGCTGCCCCTCGTAAACAAGGGGGTTTGAACTGCAGGTGGGTGTGGCCTCTGTGCTCACAGTCAGTCCTGTGTGCCTGAGATGACCGTATTAGTGTATAGTGTATGAAGCTGTGTTACAATGTGTTCGGAAAAATGCCAAAAACGTCAAGGAATAAATTTAAAACTAGAGACCTAAGTGGTTTCTGGAAGTTACAGAAATGAGCAACACAGACACGTTATAACAAACCTCGTAAAAGATTTGAAAACATTCCTGAAACTGACTGATCAAGGACTGTGGAGGACGTTCATATAGCCAAAATAATGAGGCTTTTGGCCCCGCCCACTTGCTATTCAAACCTTCTGTTTTACAAATAGTTATTTTTCATACAGTAGATAAAGTAAGGGACTGCATGAGGAAAAACTGAACTGCACATCATGCAAAGCTGCTCTAGTAGCATCCAAGACTATAAATGCAGAGGGTGGAAATGCCCATAATAGATCCTCTTGGCTTTGCAACGATTAATTTGACTGCTTTGAAACTAAGTATATTTGCTGAAAATACTACAAAAACATGATTCGGCTGATTGAGTACATCTTCCACCCCTCTGCTGAGGCTGATCTTTGAGGAAATGTAGAAAAACTTCTGAACACACATTTATAACTCAGAGGCTTTGACGCAATCGCGGTCCCAATCAGAGGAATCTAACGCGATTCAGGCCAATAAGTTTCATCCAGCTGGCAGCTGTTGCTCTCGTATCTCTGAATCTAATCACAGTGCCATCTTCGCTACAGGAGGAGAGACTATTACAGCCGCCAAGCCTTCTAGGAAAAGAGACAAGTCTTAATTAGATCTGGAGCTTATGGGGCTGAGTACAGTGAGAGGCAGAGAGAGCAACAAAAGCCAGCGAGCGCGTGCAGGAAACCGGGATCTGACAGTATGCAAGGTCATTGATCATGTTACAGAACAGCAGCAGGATCCTGCTCAGGCTCGGCTTCTGAATCCAGGCTTCTTCTCACCTATTCGCCTCTTTTTGTCTCCCCCCCTCCTTCCTGCTGCGCATACTGAAAAACAAGCCTCGTCTCTCAACCATCACACCCTCCTCCACCCGCTGCCTCCCACTGCTGCCCTCAGGGGAGGAGCTGAGATGTTAATGAGGGCTGTTGTGATGTGGAAACACGGGGCATGTTAATGGCATGAAAATCCATTATGATTTAATTTAAACAAATCTCCTCTCGACTGTAGGATGAAGGCTGCTGTTGTTTCAGTTTGAACCCGGTGTGCGGCTGAAAGGTTTAATCAATTAGTCGATCTGTGATTGTTTAGGCTGAGTGGAAATGCCAGACATTTACTTTGCTTGTCGTTTTCTCTTTTACATTATTGGCGTTTGGAGATTTACAGACATCGTGTAGAGCTGTGGGAACTTTCACTTTGTTACTATTATTATTTTGACATTTTATGAAGTGATAACAACTGTCAGGTTAAATATTAGTTGTAGCCCAACTAATTTTTTATATTTGCTGCTGTGTACACAAATTATTTGGTGGATTATGTTGCTTAATCCTCCTGAAACCAACAAATCTTCAAGTCTAAAATGCTGCATATATCATATGTAAATATCTGCATATTTACAATAAATCAATTCTTCTGAGGTCCTTTCAGGACTTTTTTCTAATATTTTGATAGTTTTAAATTTGAAAGAAATGCAGGAAAGCCATGTGGAGCAAACATTTATACATAAATATGTTCATTCAGATTTTTGGCATAAACATGGTGGTTTGAGATATTTTCATTATTCAAAATAAATCCACTGCAAGAAAATAATTTTGAAAAACCAGAGGCTGAAGAAGCTGAGCTTTCCCATAACCCATTTCAAACGCCTTACTCTCAGTTTATGGCACACGTTTCATAATCGTACATGAAACCAACATGTCACAGCAAGTTTCTGTGATCTTTGACTGACTCGCGACTTCTAGAGAAAGCAGCACAAAACCATTTAACAAGAAGCCACTTGATAAAGACTACGAAGGCTTTCTCGAGCCAAAGCTTTTTGAAAACATATTCAGTGACGACACCACAGCTGCAGTCTTTTTACATACCGAGAAGTGTGCTTGTTCCTTACAGAGTGCCATCGGCTCGCTCGGAGAGACCGGTGGCCGGCGCTGTAGACTCCCACAGGGCTTTCCTGCAGCTGCTCTGCGGCTCTCTCTGGTTTCTCTATCTGCAGATGCCGCCAGACAACCATCTGCTTTTATAGCTCATTTAGCACATACACGTTCTTGCATATACGGGGTTGGTGCTGAATGTAAACACAGAGGGACATGTCTCAACAGAGGCCACAACAAACAGCCCTGTGTATGTCAACCAGCGAAACAAATCAAATCAAAACTATTTAACCATTTAAAAATCTAAAAAAAACTAACGAACAAACACTCGCCGGACACTTTATCGAGTCGGCTCAAACCAGTTTTCTTGAACATGACAATGAGTTCACTGTACTTTCAGAACTGTCGTAATTCCTCACGGCACCGATTCAGCAAGGTGCTGGAAACAATGCTCAGAGATTTGAGGCCATATTGACACAATAGCATCGCACAGATGCGGCAGATTGGATGGCTGCACATGATGTCGATCTCCCATTGCACCACACTCCAAAGGTGCTGTACTGGATTAAGATCTGGTGACTGTGGAGGACATTTGAGTACAGTGAGCTCATTGTCATGTTCAAGAAACCAGTTTGAGCTTCATGACAAGGGGTGTGACATGGTCAACAACAATACTCCGACAGAGGGCCCAAGGTGTGCCAAGAATATTGTACATATACAATATATTGTATATGTACAATACAATACATATCTCCTGCATACATAATGCTTGGTTTCAACTTCAGCAGGTTGTCTCAACCACATCTACGTGCATAAATGCATTGGGTCGCGTCCATGCGATTAGATGTTTGCTTTAACAAGCATTTGAGCAAGTGTACCTCACAATGTGGCTGGTGATTTTTTCACAGAAACTAAATGAAGGTCTGAAAGGCCCAAAAACGTCTGTGTGAGATGATATCATCTTGGTATCATCAAATCTTCAATCAGTCGGTAGTTTTTGCTCAACATGTTGATATATACGTTTTAAAAACAAACAAACAAGCAAAAACAGGGCTCCATAAGATATTTTCAATGATTTGTCAAACAAGTCTGAAAGATTTTCAGAGATAAAAATGCCACATTAAGGCACATTAAACTAGGACAATGTCTGTTAATGAGCTAACTGAATGATCGCCAGCATTATTTTAGGTAAGCTGTGGTTGTCTGACTGACACCACTGCTGCTGCTTCTCCCTCTCTGATGTTGATATCGCTGCCCACCTCCACCTCCGCCCCTTTCACTGTTTTCTGAGCGTTTCCTCTGCCATTGGCAGTAGGCAGGAGGTAATGTTACATAATCCAAGCGAAAGAGACATGGCGTTCCCTCACTGTCTTTTTATCTTCCTCCTCCTCGTCTCATTCTCAGTCCTCAAATTTACCACCTTGTCCTCCCATCCTCCTCCCTGTTTGTATCACTACCACCACCGGCATCATCTTCTCCGCTTCTTGCCCACTCCTCTGTCTTTTATTGCCATCGACTTCAAATATAATAATTCTTTCACAATCAATCCAAGTAAATTGAATGATATTTGTGAGAAAGCTGCAGAAAAACTCCTGAACCTACAATTCCAACCTACAACACATCCACTTTGCTCCGATGTAAGGCAAGTAAGAAAAAGCAGCAAATTCTCACATTTAGGAACCATCAGCAATTACCAGAACAGCTCGAAATCACAGTTCAGTCGTCGAATTGATTAATGAACCAATCCAGTCAGCTATACCTCAATTTGGGTTTGCAATAGAAGTTTAATTCATAAAGTAAAGAAGCTTCTGGAGAGTTTCTTTATTGAGATTGAGTCCAAATATGATTGGCAGCAAGCGAGTTTCTCACTAAAGAAGTCTTCAAAAAAAAAAAAAAAAAAAGTCCAGATAGTGCCGTAAAAACCGAGTTAGGATGCAGTTTGCTTCAGCCTAAACCAACTCTGCTTGGTGTAGGCGATGGTGCTGCTCAAGAAGGTTAATTTCACCAGACTGTTAGCTGCCATACAGCTGACAAACACACACACACACACACACACACACACACACACACACACACACACACACACACACACCTCCAACAGCTAATCTTCAGAAAAGTTCAGAGTTATTGTGACCAATAATATCAGTAAACCTCTTATTTCCAGCATTAATGGACATTTAACAGCCTTTTATCAGTGGTCATCACTCCCATACTCACATAGACATCCCCAGTAAGTAGACTCCAGCAGCCAGTAGCCTGAATCCAGTAAATTTCAGCCAACAGACTTCGCACACTGACCTTTTGGCCTCTTGCTAGAAGAGCGCTGCCCCTACTCTGTCTTTCACATTTGCCCAAGTGCCACAGCTCTGCAGCATCTGTTCACTAGAAAAGCTCCTCCTTGGTGGTTATTGGGTTTAGGTTTATGTGGCTGAACTCAAATTGTGTGTTTGTGAAAGTAACTTGTTGCAAATGTGTAAACTTAGCTCCTGTTCTCTCGTGTTGTTTAAATCCCCACAGAAAAAGGCAGTGGGAGCTCAGCAGGAATTATCTGCCATACATTTCTAAGCTTTTTTTCTCCTGTTTTGTGTCCAACCAGGGAGCACGAGTTTATGTTTGATCCTGCAGCTCCTGTAGTGGCACTACTCTTTCTTTATTTCTAGAAAGAGTAGTGCTTTTTTTCACGTTTTGGGCTTGGAGTCCCCGATGTGTATCCACTTCCTTTTTGTTCATTTTCATTTCTTTATTTGTATTTTTTGCTTTTCACTTTATACATGAATAGGAAGTCATTTGACTCAAGCGAAAGAATGATCAGTAGTTTTGATTTGAGGTTTGAGCGTGTACTCAAATTAAAGGTCATAACATCTCGGTCATAAGACCTACCTGGTATTTCCAGGTTGTCTACATGACCTAGGTTACTTTCTGTTTATTTATGATATTGTGGTATAATAGTAGCTAAATAAGAATGATTTCTTTGCATATATGTGTGGTATACAACCAATAATTAGGTTTTATTGACAACATTGATGATAATATTCAATTAATTTCAAAAGGTGAGCCAACTATCAGCATTGTATTTCTCCAAGCATCCATTGAGCGTGAAGCAAAAAAAATCAAATCAAATACACAAGAAAAGTTTATGCCAGTTTATATCCACTAGGGCTGAACGATATATCGCATTTGCGATAATATCGCGACATGATCAAGTGCAATTTTCTAACCGCAAAGGCTGCGATTATACTCTGGACATGTCCAAATTCATGGGCTGCATCCTCCTGAGGCCGCATTTGTAGACCGATTACGTCACAGCGACGCGCCGAAGGCTGTCCAAATTACTACCATATCCCAGAATTCATAGCGCGGCCCAGCCAAACTCCAGTTTCCAGCAATGGCGGCCGCTACTAAGTTTTAAAATTACTCATACTAATCTTTCTGGGTCACAAAATAAACTTTTAACATATTTTCAGGCGAGAAAGTAGTTGTGTAAACATCAAATATCTGCTCGGTTTATCAAGATATCCCATATTTGCAAAAGTGCTTCGACGTTTTCAGAGGCGTCTGCTACCCACCAGCTCGACAGCTAGCCGGGAGCTCGAGGGTTACTGATGCGGCCGAGAACGGCACAACTCCCGGCACATCATTTTCAGATCACCGCGGAGTTTCGCTGCTCGGGTTAAACGTAATATATAAGTCACTTAGACAACCTAAAAATGTTATTGTTGGGCTTTTTTCAGTGTTTTGTTTGTTCGTGAGTAAATCGGTTTGGCTGAGATTAAAGTTATTAGATTAGATAAAATAAAACTTTATTAATCCCCCGGGTGGGTTCCTCCTTGGTTTTCACACAGCTGACTAAACGTCAAACAGAAAACTTATTAAACAGAAGTATGAGACAGTCGAGAATTTACACCAGTGTCTGGTTATATTTTAGATAGCAAGAAGCAGACGGCCGAGTTTATTAAACTCCACCGAGACAGCGGTGACGCTAATCAGAACTAGACCGTCCAATTTCACGCCTTTAAATTTTAAAGGCGTGTTTGTGTGTGTGTTTATACAATTGCTATTATGTTTGCACTTTATGTGTAATGTTACTGACTGCAGAGATCAGTAAGATGTGTGTATTTTTTATTTATTAGTTTTATTTATTTAATATTATTTTTTAATTGAATGACTGTCTAGTAGTTCACAGATGTCGAAAAACTGAGTGTGGTAAAGCCACTGATTTTTTTTAATGTATATTTCTGCAATCTGCACATTGTACTGACTTTCATTTTAATGTTTACACCAGGGTTCCTTGTCAGCACTTTATGCTCAGATGTTTGTAAGCTAAAAAATAAACTATTGTGTATGTTCAAATATACTGTTGTGATTGAAGAAGTTAAATAAAAATGTCAGTCATCAATTCATGCATCACCTCATGTCATCATAACAGAGGTCTGTCTTCCAGGAAAGAACAGTTTAAAATTAATGTAATATAGTATTGGCCATACTATATGATGTATTGCTTGTCTTTGTTTAATAATACAGAAGACAAAGACCTTAAAAAATAATCGCATATCGCATCGCAATCGCAATATTGGGGCAAAAAAATCGCAATTAGATTATTTTCCATAATCGTTCAGCCCTAATATCCACTGCTGTAAAACAGTCTTTGCCATCAAACCACCGAAGAAAAAGATCACGCAACAAGATGGTAGCTTCAAAACACCACAGGTGAAACAAACCTAATGTACTAAGTGGACCTTTAAGACACAGCGTCAAGTAAATCATCATTTATTTTGATTATTTCCATATTGGCGGACACACATAGCGAGCGAGTGTGGTAAACAGGAAACCGTCCGGCACCGGAGTATTGACCCGTGTGCTTCAGGGAGAGCTAACGAGATGATGCACGTAATAAAATTACTGCAGAAAAAGGCAAAAGGGGGGAAACCTTGCAAATAAACAGATCTCCAAGTAACTCTTAAACACTCTGGTAGCATAACAGGTATTTCTATTCTTGCATGAAGCTGCTCAGCGGGGGAAGGAGAGGAGCTCTGTGATGATGTCATACTGTGTGGAAGAAGAAGAAGAAGAAGAAGAAGAAGCCAAAAGTGTCTAAGTTCAGCTTCACTCTATCTCTGGACGAGCTGTTGCGTAACGCCTCCAAGCTCATCTCCGACTGCAGCTCACAAGCTTACGCTCTCCTCTAGCTCATGTTGTGCGTCAGCTGCTGCTGTCCGGCCACCGAGGCCGAACTCGTTGCCCCAGACAAGCGCTGGAGTGTCTGAGCTGGGTTGCTGGTGGGGATTTTAGTGAGTTAAACCCCTTAACCGAAGTCGTCGTAACTTAGATCATATTTCAGTCAATGCTGATAAAGTTTTGAAACTATCAGACACTCAGTTTCTTTTAATTTAACCATCGAAGGAAAAAAAGACAGAGAGAGAGAGAGCTGAAATTATTTGCCGCTTCAGAGCATTTGAAAATTTGAGCTCCTCAAATGTGATGACTTTCTGATTTAATTCAGCATTTTTATGCATCATTTCCATGCAGCACTTGTTGCACTTGTGAAGGCAACAGCTAATCTTGAGCTCTGGGGAGGTTATGGAGAATATCTTCTGCTATTTTCTGGCATTATGTCAAGAAAATAATGAGCAGATTATGAGCTACTGGCAGAATTTTTGAAAACACAAGAAAACAGGTGAATCTTAATAAATGTTAAACTCGTTTTCCCAACACATCAGGATGAAACAATGCTAGAACAAAAGGGAGACGGAGACAAACTAAGGAATAATTACAAACTTCTACAAAAACCTGTGGTTAGATGAGCAAATGAGTAGGAAGGTACAGACAGAAACAAGCAGACAATGAAGCAGCCCACACTGAAACAAAAGCCTGCAGCGAGGAATAAAATACAAACTGATCAGCACAAAGACAAGCTCTTGCAGCGGCTGCACAATACCTGATAGGAGGGAAGAAGAGTACCAAAGAAAGTCGAGACTTTCTCAGAGAGCAGCTGGCTGCTCCCGCTTGGTTTTCCCTCCTGGAGTCAGACACGCTTACGGGGAAACACCTGACATTTCCGACCCAGACGGCAGACACTTTCCCAACCAAAACCCGCTGACATTCCTCTGTGCTCTCTCCGTCTCCCAGAGAGAAGAAGAGAAAAGAAAAGCACAAGACTGAATCGGCACTGCAGAGCGGAAAGCCGAGCGTCTGGCTGCCGTCTGTCCTCACACACTAACGCACAGCTGTGTCTCTGTGCTTTCACTTCTCACTTCTGCCTGGTTTCTCTACTGTCAGTGTAGCAACCACGCTTCTTTCTCCTCCCTGCCTGGCTTCGTGTTCCTCCCCCCTATCCTCTCCTCCCTCTTCGCTCTCCTTCCTTTCTTTTTTTTTTCTAATCCCTACTCTAAATCTGGGAAAGCCCTCACTGCCTGAGAACTGACTTCCCCGAGCTGTGTATCAGTGCTCTCTTCCTGCAAGAAAACCCCCCCCAAAACAAACAAAAAAACAAAGCAGGATGGGAGCTCTATAAACACCACAGGTCCCTAATTCCCCTAGGCTCACATATACACACACAGTCCACATCAGATTATCCGCTAACCTACATTGGGCATTCAACCTCCCACACCCCCGTAGAGGCTATAAATACCCGTCTATCTGCTCTGTGCATTGATCTGATCTGTGCAGACGACTGTAGGGACTAATGAAGACGCTGAAACACAAATGTCTGCGGGATGTGTGATCCAAAATGCAGCAGCCCGCCTTTTGACTGGTACCAGGAAATTTTGCCATATTACCCCTGTCCTAGCTAGCCTGCATTGGCTGCCCATAAAGTACCGTATTCAATTTAAAATATTACTCCTTACTTTCAAAACTATTAATAAATTAGCGCCAAGTTATCTTAGTGAACTTCTCAAACCACATACTCCTGCTAGAACACTCAGATCTGCCACTCAACTACTTCTGACCCAACCCAGATCTCGACTGAAGTCCCGGGGTGACCGTGCGTTTGCTCTGGCTGCCCCGGTACTGTGGAATACCCTTCCTCTCGACCTCCGCGCATCTGATTCCATTGCACTGTTCAAATCACGATTAAAAACCCACTTATTCAATCTTGCCTTTCCCTCTAGTTAATATTTCTTTTATGATTTTATATCATGCACTTTTATGCTCATTTAAATTCTTGTTTGCTCTGTACCTGTTGCTTTCCTATGTATTAGTGACAGTTATCTGCTTGCATATTTAGTACTTGCTTTGGTCCTATTTCTATTATCCTCCTCCTATACTCTATTTTACTTGTTAAGCACCTTGGCATACCCTTGGTTTTTAAGTGTGCTTTATAAATAAAGTTTATTATTATTTATTATTTTCAGTCTGAACCGTGCGCAGCTCTGCCACCATGTAAACATTGCGAGATGTCTTTTCAGAGGGATAGAATTTTGTGAAATGCATCGATCAGTTACAACATCAAAATTGCAGACACGTGAACAACACTGAGCTTTCATTACAATGCCTGGCATCTCTGTGGTTGTTACGTTGAAACACGCATGCCCATCTAAACATCGTTTCCGACAGAGCACACCCTCCGTGGACTTGGCAACGGTCCCCAAAGGAAGAAAAATGCGCAAACTGCTCTAAAAAAAGCTTGAAGAATATTCTAAAGAGCCCGAGTCATTAAACTGGCCACCAAAACCAATACGTCCCAACATGATTGGGAGCGAGCCACTGCGTCTCCAGACCTGACCGATCCAATGCCAATGGCCAGAAACCACAGAACACATCCACTTTTCACACATTTCAAAGGCATCTAAAAATCCAAAGTAGTCAGTTTCAAATACTAAAAACATATATGCAATACTCCTATAGACTGACTTTAACCTCTGCCATTAAAATGTGTTTTCTGAGTGTTACTTTTTTGATCATCCATCCATCCTACCTCCTCCAGGGTCGCTGGAGGGACTGGAGCCTCCAGCTCTCACAGGGCGAGAGGTGGGGTACCCGCCTAAACTGGAGCCACCAGTTTATTGCAGGGATAACACAGAGAGGACCATTCACATGGAGACTCCACAAAGTTTCGTGTTCTACAATTACAAGGATATAAATCTTTTTATAAACTTTAAAAGAGACTAGCTAGCAGTTAACCCCACTTGTCATGTCTCTACATACAAAGACTGCTCGAGATTTCCACTCTCTATCATTAGAACAGATTAGATAAGGGGCAGGTGCTTTGTAGTTCATGTGGCAGTTGATATGTTAGCTTAGCGTACCAAACCACCTTAGATGTGGCTAACAGTAGAAACAAGCCATATAATATTTTTGGTATTTGACTAAGTAGCCTCCTGGAGGCTGGGTAGACCCAGAACACGCTGGACAAATTAAGTCTCATGTCTCGTTTCAGTCAAGTTTAACAAAAAACCCACATAGGATATCTAGAGGAGCAGTAGAAAATGCAGTGATTGAAGTCAATGGTACTGCAACTTCTACAAAAAGTTAGATTAGAAGCAGCTATGAACCAAATTGAGGGTTAATGTTTTGGAAGGATTTTTTTAACTAATCATTTCAGCACCACAGAAGCTTTCTTTCATCACTCACCCCCGGGAATAAGCTTCTCTCCTCTGAACACCTGTACTCGCTGCCTGAGACTCATAGTTAGTCATTCTGTGCACATGGAAAATAAAGCCTTGGTACAGTAATAAACAATACCTGCATTTCATTTCACGAGGCACACCTGAACTAAAGCCTGAGTCACACATCGAGGCCCTCCAGCACCGCACACAACTTCTCATCCCTCTCACAGAGTTTCACATGGCACCAGCTAAAAAGGGGTTTGGGGGTGGGAGCAGATTTGCTTAAATCATCCTGAAAGCAAGGTCTAAAAATACAACCAATCAAGCTTTTCCTCCAGCTTTTCCTCAGTGAGCGCCCTAACGAGGAGGAGGGAAGTCGGGGATCATCGTGGTTTAGAATTCCCGAGAGACTCTTGAACCCGAGAGGCATCGGGAGCTCCGAAATCTCCCCTCCACTGCCAACATCTCTCCCCATGGCAACAGCAGCTAAAGGAAGAGATGGCCCGTGTTACGCAAGAGGAAGAAGCTTTTCCAGTAGGCAGAATCCCTTCCTCCTCCTCCTCACCCTCCTACACATATTTTCACAGCCTCCTTATTAACCGTTTTTACATTTATCCCCATTGCTCTCCTAACCAGACATCTTTCTCCCTCGCACTTTCACACGCTGAACTCTGGCACGCTGCCATCCACGCCGTTCCCTTCCCTATTATCAACCGCTGCTTTGCCCCCTTTTCTTTCTCCCTTTCACTCCCCTGTGGGTGGCATTCATCTTCGTCCAAAGCTGCAGAAACGCCGCTGCTGGTGCTCCACGCCTGAGCGGCTTTCGATTTAAAAAAAAATAAGCTGGTGCTACAGTCAAATGACCTGATAGCTCGTACGACAATTGCTCAGAGGCTCAGCGTGACCGCTTGACCCAAGTTTCTGCAGGGTTCACCACGATAAGCTAAAGACCTTTTTTAAAACCCACACACAATTAACTTTAATACATGTTTGTGTGTCACACTGACTAGAATATAACAATGGCATGGAAAACAAGCAGAGACAAGACTGATCTGTTATTGCATAACACTTTTTCAGTGCCTCGTTATGTACACCAATAATCCCTGAAACCAAAAGTACACCAGAGGCAGAAAATAGAAGATGGTGTGAAGTTTTTGCTAAAATTGACACCCAGAGTTAGAAAGTAGTTGGCAGTAGTTACAGCCAGCAATTAGTTTAAGACTTTAACATTGTTATAATAACGTATTAATTGGAGATCATTTATCTTAGAAGGTAGATCACACCCCAGTACTCCCCTACCAATTCTGACTACATATCTGACTATGCCTTCTCACACTACAGGGTGCTTGTTCTCATTTACCAACTAGGCAGCACCCCCCCATCCATGTTCTGTTTAAGACGTACTCACCCCGGAGCCCTTACAAGCCATTAGCCCATTACCTTAAGCCCAGCACACTTCACCTTCAGACTCTCTGTCATCACCGAGTCCGGCCGTGTCGGTACCAGAATCACCAAGTTCTCTCATTGTCCAGAATTTCTCCTGATCTTTTCTCCAGCCATTCTTCCATATCTGAGCAGCTAGTTCCACTTCATACAAAGGGATCCCAGTACACACAGTTAAGCTCATGGGCCACTGGTCACTACAAGCCTATCAGTTGCATAACCACAACAATCTTCAAGATATTCTAAATGCTCAGTCACTGCTGCTTCTGGAGGATGTCTTCTTTGGTGATCTTCGCTGAGGACTTCTCCAAACCACAACCACAGAAGCGTGGTTGTTCACAGCTTCATGGCACACTTTTCACTGCTTAAAACTTTGCCGTTATGGTTCATCGTTCCACTTGATTATTGTCACAAATTCAAAAGTGTACTTATGTGAAGCGGGGGTGGAGGAAGTAGTAAATTCCATTGGACAGTTACACACACACTCATAGAAATAGAGTTATATTAAATAACTATTTTCCTAGCAGATCCTTTTTTTGCAGAACGGTTTCTCTAAAGTTATTGTTCCCACATAGACAGATATTTTACCAGTAAACCACCATTTAAAAAGTAAGTAAATAAAATATGATGTTAAAATCTAAACTTTTTATATTTCATCTTTGTGGTGTACGTCTGCATCGTGGTTTGTGCATGCATGATATTAAAAGCATATGAGTAACATCAGAAATGAACTAGGCCTAAAATGATTTTCTGCAGTAAAATAATAATGATGATTTTAACAAGATATGTCTGCAAACTAAATTTCTCTATTAAAAATGGAGTGCATTACACACAACTGCCCAAAGGTGTGCAAACTCTCTACTCTCTTCCTCAAATGTTGCTGTCTACGTGCAAAAAGAAAGGTCCACAAAACAATTTTCAAACAATAGGAAGAGCATGTGTTATCAGCACTGATGATTTCAAGGCATTGAATGCTGTAATATCTTTGGACCCTGTGACATTGTCCGGCAAAGGGTTACCAGGGCTCCACCCATGAGCCAAGCCCAGGAGAGCGGCTCATCAGGTAGCTCAGCAGGTCCGGTCAGGTTGTAATTTCCTGTAAGTTCCTGGCTTTCTGACACAACTACCTGGTAACCATAATGGAGCATTAAACAACTAAAATGTTGAGTATTCAGCCGAATATTTCACTCAGGAGTTGGCACACAACAAAAACAAAGCAAAAGGTTGGTGAGGAACAGAGTCCAAATATATTTTAGAACTGCTCGATAACGGCTGCATGTGTATATAAACAGCAGTTTACTGACAATCTTTGTATCAAGCTAAAAAATCAAAGCCATAATCCCCGTAGCTCTGAATCTGGGCTACTTTTAAAAAGCCAGCTAGTTCATCTGTGTTGTTAAGAACAATTCTATGTATGAATCTAAAAGAAAGGAGAACAAACTACAGGATAATGGTGAAAACAAAAACAGTTTTACAAGCTGTTTGACGTTTGGGCCTTTCAAAGTTGCTCAGTGTGTGTAAATACCTACAGATAAGTTCTCACACCCTTTCTCTTGTACCGATTATGCATGGTAAGCTCCGCCCCCTCTCTGAAAGCGTGTATGCGTACACAGTAACGGTCAAATATCTGCACGCATGTCATTAAAATATCGACCCGACCTTGCTGACCCTTGTGACTGTTTAGGGGGTTTCAATCTTTCACCATCGACCCGCTGCAGTCCACTGGGTCCGGACACCCAAGGACAGACCTCCTCCTTCACTTATCCTGCTCCCCTGATTCTGACAGACCCTTTAGGGCACACAGCACTCACTTCCTCCCACGCCTCCTCCGCCTCCTGGCTCCGTCGATGTTGAACAAACACAAACCACACAGATGAAACAACATATTTCCTGCTGATGGCAAGTGGCCTGCACAAGCAGCACGGAAACAATCAAAACAAAGAGCAGAGTTTATGAATGAACAAGCAGCGCTCCGTGATATGAGGCAGGGCTCCTGTTTTTTTTTTAAGAGGCCCTACGGAGGGAACTTGTTTGCTGACATGCGAAGGGTCCAGCGATTCGTATAAAACGCCCACAGTCTGGAGTTGTACAGCTTTCAGCTCCATTATTCAGCATCCTGCTTTCTGCTGACTGTCTGCTGAGGCCTGTGCGCGTTTCTAAAGTAACAGTCACAAGGATTCATGAGTAACTTTTAGACCTGCAGTGTGGCTCAGTGGTGAACCGGAGCAGGGTTAGGGAGTTTTTCTATGCCTGCTAGTGTCGAGCAATGGCGACTATTTTGATAAATTAGTGCCGAGGTTGTTCTGGGAGAGCATAAAACAGGTAAACATGTCAAAGGCGGGCAATCATTAAGTCACTGTTTTGAAAAGGGTCACACTCACTGAGTGTGTGTGTGTGTGTGTGTGTGTGTGTGTGTGTGTGAGAGAGAGTATTCCTGCTGCATGCAAAGTGTGCTCATTATGGAGTGCAGCTTTCTTGAAAATGGCTCGAAACAGTGAGTGAGTGAGTGATGTCACTTGTCACAGGAAACCAAAGGCAAAACTAAATGAAATGCAACATGTCCAGCTAGCTTTCTGAAGATCAGTTTGAGTTTGTTTGCAGTGAACGCAGCACGCCCTGCGCTTTGACATTGCCCCACACTGACTGCCTGCATGATACTGCACTGATATCACTGTGTTGGTGTTCCTCCTGCATCATCAAAACAGTGCTAGCCCAAGATCAACATAGCAACGGACCAATGACATCACTGCAGTAGATCTTCTGGTAGAAGTTAGCTAATGCGAACCACCACGAGTAACCTAAATTTGGCTAACAGGAAACTTAACTTCATAATATATTTATTATATCATGTAAATTAATAAAGAAAACTCCTGAAATTTGTTACAGAAGAAAGGTTCAGTAGCTATTTTGACCCTTATGAACAACACCAACATGCAAATATCTGATGAAGGGTGGCAGCAGATGTGGAATTCCATTGCTAATAATTAACTGAATTACATAACATTTGTTTAATTTTGTATGGAGACCACAGGAGGAAAACACTTTTGGAAAACAATTTTCCATCCAAGCTGACACATCTGGTGAAACAGTTCTTAAACAGTTGCTTAACTTGTAGGTAGCTTATCTGACATTTGACCTCCATAACAGATCTACAGGTCTATTAATGCTCTTCAGGTACAAGTAAAAGATATAAAGTCAACACAGACATCCTGGTGGAAGTGTTGAAACCTGTTCTGCTCTTTCCTCTACAACTACCTTGAACAGGACACTGAACATATACCACATCCTCAGTGAAAGGTCCCATTACAGTTGTCTCATTGCATGCAAACAATGACATCACTATTCACTGAGGGGAATGGGTACTCAGTGCAGTATTTGCCTGAACAATAGGTGTCACTACTTAAAATCCTACACATCGGCGCTGGAATAAGAGCAGAAGTCAAAACTGGAAGAAGAGAAATGTCTCCAGAAAGTTGCATCTTTTCAGGCATCTGTGTAATCTGGAAATCTTTGAGCTTCTGCAGTGATATTGTTGGAATGTTTAAATCCAACACAATCGTGCACTACTATTGAGAGATGCACGACCCGCTGAAATGGTGATTTAAGTATGTGTCACGCCATGTTTAGCATGTGGAGCGGTTCGGGGGGCAACAGTGAAGGGTGTATTTGGCCGTTTAAAGTGATGAGATTTTGTAAAAGTTAAGACATTTTAGTCAGCCTTTTCTACCCTGCTTCAAAGACCAGGGTGAGCATTAACTTGTTTTAGGCTTAGAGTTAAACTTTTGTCCAAGTTAAGGTTCAGGACACAGACTTGTCAATGAATGTCCTCAGAAAGATATCCAGTGTATGCTTCCACCTCTGACTATTGGACAAAGTGTTCCATTATGTGGTACGGTACGGTGCACGGTGTGCACGGTACACAGTTCAACAAGTTGGAGAAGAAAAAAAGAAAAAAAGAAAAGAAAAAAAAGAAAAAAAAAACAGCTGCAACTCGCCTTTGTAGGGAATTCTGATGTCAGAAATCAGGCAAGTGATTGACACACAGTATCTCTAGAATTTGTTTTGAGTTTCCGGACACTCTGAATCCGTTTCATGCTCTTATTTTGTCTGCGTAGTCTTCACTTTGAGACACTGATGCTTTCTGGCTTATTGAAACGTTGGAGCGGAACCGATCCAGATCATTACGCACCGTCATCTCCACCGTAATGGCATCAAGAGCGCTGAAAGTCAAAGCTGACATTTGTGCTGTAGATTGTTTCAAGATGCAGCAATAAAAATCTGAGTGTGGAATAAAGTTTTATCGCAACCGTGCAAGAAAATGTATTTAGCAGAGGCAGGGACATATAGACCAGAGGGGGTTGGGGGGGGATCCCGTGCATCCCCAGCAGCAAATCTCACCCTGCACAGCTGAACGTTAACCTGCAAGGAAAGCAGGCTGCTTGCACTGATAACATTAGCCATGTGCAGAAAACTAACGTGACATCATTGGGCAAAAAGTCACACAATCAAAAATGAGCTCTTAAATAGACATATGTCCATACAACAGGTAACAAATCAAGCAATTAACCAACAGAAAAGAATTTTTCAGAAGGTCCTACAAAACTGGTCAGCACATCATATTCAAGTGCTTCTTGAATATGTTGATTTTCTCATTTTTAAGTTTCTAATTTTGTAAAATTATCATGTTTGCTTTTGTTTCTTTGTTTTGTGACCATTTACTCAAAATGTATTGGTTTTAAGTAAAAGCAGACCCAGTTTCAGTTCCATTAAGCTGCTATTGTCTCTGCAGTGCTGCATCAACAAACAAACAAACAGTGGAAAAATCCTTCACTGCACGTCACAAAGAGCTTGCTGCAATTTTCTCTAATCATTTCGAATTGCTTGTTGTGATGCAGCCTTCTTATGGGCGTCTTCACTCTCCACAGATCAAAAGTGTTCAGGCTTGGATGACAGAAAGCAGGCCGAGTGAGGCGAGGGGGTGGATAATCTGTAATAGAGCAGAGACGTGCCGCGTGGAGGCTTTTCAGAAAGCGTACGGACATGTCAGGTGACAAGTTTTAACGTGCTGTGTAAAGCGAGTGTGGGGGGGGGGGGTCACCTCAGAGTTTGTCGCCTGCAAGAAAAGCAACGGCTTGTGCTCCCACGAGGCCTGTTTGTTAGTCATTCCCCTGCCCGATGCATGTGACTCCCGAGAAGCAGAAGCCCACAGCTGCGCTCTGATTGGCTGATGTGCCGCAGCGATGCTGATGATGGCAGACGACCCACGCAGCAGAGAAACAGCAAGTGTCAGTGTTGATAAATACAGCCCACGGCCTGACCTTAAGGAAACCGCACACTCAACCTCTGCCTTCTCACCCATCTGCCCACCTGTCGCTTCCTCCACCACAACATCTGCTTCGCACAGCAGCAGAGGGCCTGTCATTTCTAGTCAAGGACAAACTTAAATACAACGATGGAGCGCAAATTCAGCATGTGTGTAATCAGGGAGGAAAATGAATGTCCCAGATGGATGTAAAGACACTGGAATTGAATTAATTACGCGGTGAGGTATTATAGTGCTGCAGCAAACTGCTTCCATTAATACTAATAGCAGTCTAGCAGTGTTCATAAACATATAAAAGGCAAATGAGAGTCAGCAGCTCTCCAAGCAGCCTCATGAATCAATGCATGATCTGATAGCAGCCTGCCTGGAAAAATGATGACAAGGTGAGGAGCTTGTTTTTGAGCTACGAATCTGAATGGACCTGCGTGCCTGTCACCGTCAGGGCAGAAGGGGAAACGGCGCCTTTTCCCCACAGAATCAGCCATTGTTGTGCATCTAAACGAACTCTACCCGTTTCTCTGCAGGATCTCACCACTTCACTCTCAGGCAGGAAACTCTTTCCTATAAGAGCCGTTTCTTCTTTTCCCCTCCAACCTCCCTCGACGACACATGGCTGACTTTGGTTTCTGCAAAATGGCCACAGTCCTCAGAGTAACGCCCTTCAACAGGCTGGATTTATGTAACCATTACGGTTCAAACACAGGAGGGATGGGATAAATTAACTTGCAAAGGATACCTCCTTCCTGGTGAATCTCTCCTCCACCTCCTTTTTTGCTGAGCTGAGCTAAGATTGAGACACATGAGATCCTCATTATGTCTGACTAGCGAATGTCATCCCTTAGATGTTAAGTAGCGTAAAAAAAAAAAAAAAAGCTCGGGGATGGAAGTTTCTATTTAAATGTCTAAATTTCTGAGCTAGCAAGCTATCCTGGAGCCAGTTGCAAGTGAGGTAAGCAATTGCTAGTTATTTTTGTTATACATTTTTTTTAATAACCAAATAAATATTCAAATTTTGCTGGTTAAGACCAGAAATACTAGTCTGCTGAGCTCATATTTTCCAAGAAGTTATGGGGTCATTTCCCTCTAGCTACGACTGCAGCGTTGGCGCAGGGCAGCACTCCTCTTTATAAAACCAGCAAGCTACAAACTAAGATAAATAGTGTAGTATTATTAGTATTTAGCAAATTAACGTTTACACACGCAGCAAACACTTTCGTGATGACTTTAGAGGCTCAGTCACTGGTTTCAGGTCATATTTATTGATGTGTTGGAATAGACAGGGCATTGGCTGTTCAATCACATTTCTGGGAATGAGGATGTTTGTAGCGAGCCTTCACAAACCAGTGGGTGATATCACAGTGGTAATGTGCATCCTTATTTACAGTCTATGTTAAATATAAAAAAAAAAAAAAAAAAGCTTACAGTTGTAATGTGAGTCAGTCTCCAAAATAATCCAACATTGTGTGCGCGCGGTGTTATGTGCTGCAAAGTGCCACATTAAACCAGCTCTGATTATAGAAAAATGCATTTAAACGATGATATTAAACCTCAAACATTGTGTTGCATTTTTACTTTTTTTGATCATTCTCTCCAATTTCTTCCCTTCCACTCAATTTACCATAAATGTTGCATTCCCAGTGCAAACATGTCTGAATCTGACTATTTCCTGCTGTGCTAAATCTGAGTAAGGACAACTTTGGCAAATGTTTCTCCCAGAACTGTCTGAAGTTTATGTGTGAAAACAGCTATAAGGAGGTGTTATTTTCGCTTCAGACTCTCGTTTTATCCTGCTCTCGTCACACGTTACAGTCCTAATATTGTTTACTTACCCTGTTTTTTACAATTTGACGTGTTTTTTAGCAGTTTTCCCTGACCCCTTCCCCTCCCCTCCTCATTCGTAGGAGGTTCCAGCAGTCGGACACAAGAACAGCACCTGCAGAGCGAGACTCATGCTGCTCTGTTTCCCTGGCAACCCCTACATTGGGCTTTGCTTGTGCAAACCATTAAGCAATGCCAGCTCTGCATACACACACACAGCTGCACACACGCACACACTGAAGAGCGCCCCCACACAGCCACCCTTTTAAGGGTTTTCCGGCTGGCAGACTTCTTTTTTTAATTTGAGCAGTTTTTCCAAAGCTTTTATTATTATTTTTTTTTCTTTTTACTTCAACTCCAGCAGCCTGACCTGCGTCACATTTTCCCCACACATCATAAAAACGGACCCCCTGGGAGGCAGCAGCCCCCGTCTAACAGAGGCAGGTTTTGTTGGGGCATTTCTCTGCAGATGACATACATCCTCAGAGTCTATAGGAGCTCTCCGCCTCCTCTCTGTGTCATGAGCATATCTCCAAAATAATGTGACACGCAGCCCCGGCACCGGTCCTTTTTCGCCACCGCAGGGAGGATTTCTTCCACTATTCTGGGCCCCTGTGCTGACGTGAGCAGAGGCAAATCCCGCCGGCTCCCACCCTGTTTTTTCCCCTCATCATTCCCGCTCCGACGCCAACGCTCACCTTTCTGGGTTGCCAACATCAATGCTGCTCAACCAAGTTTCCAGGAAGTCGCTCAGCAGGCTGCAAGAGCTTACCTGTGGAGGTGGGAGGGTGCATGTAGGGGGCGGGGGGGAGGGGGGTGCACTCATGCACCAAGCAAGTCCGAGAAGGTCAGCATTCGTTAGCTCCAATTTAACTGAGCCCTTCACTAATGCTTCACTTTGAAAAGTTTAAGCCAAATAATTTGACTGATTGGACAGAAGTTCCTGATACACACCCAAAATGGAGCCCATTACACACACACACACACACACGCACACACACACACACACACACACACACAGGTCAGCCGTCCTCAGGGGGCCCCTACGTAAATGCCAAAGTGGGTGGTGGCAGATCTGAGGATCTTAGCTGCAACAGGTAAAAGAAAAGACTTTGACAGGCAGCTAATAAATGACGCTTTGATCATTTTGTCTCATGGGAGAAGAATACACGTGTGCCTCCGCAGAGTAACACTCGCAGCGCAGATGAAAAAGGTGCACGACTTAACAAATGAAGAAACACACATGCGAGACCTTTTCTGCACAGGGAGGCGGGCAGTGTTAGCTACAGTATTAGTCACCAACGTTTGGTAAACAGGCAGGAGTTTGACAGACATTCAAACTGAGAGTGTGCAGACGGCGAATGGGTTTAGCTGAGGTGGGAGGAAGAAAAGCTGAAGTAGGACTGAGAAGCAGAAAAAAAAAAAAATCAGCATACCAAAGCACAACCACGAAACTGTAACAGCACCCTTCAGAAACAGACCTGCAAGTTAAAGCTCACAATGAGGAGTTACACCACCATCCAGCTCTTCTTATCAAATTTGCACATTTCTTTACACTTATATGATTGAAAACTGAACAATTTTGAGTTTAGACTGCATCACCTGTGGCATTTTACATACATTTTATAGAAAAAAATATTCAGCAGGCAAATCGATATTGAAAACAGGATTGACTGGGCTTAACTAGCTGTGATTGTAAATTAAATAATTAATCAGCTCTATTACGATTCACAGATTTCTTCCATATTATGTCTGCTGTTCTAACAAGGAGGTGTTATCAAGGAGGTGAATATCAGCTCATAACAAGAGATCTACAGGGCATAAAAGTGACTTTGGGCACTGTGACATGTCAGAAAAAATTGAAAAATAATTACGTGGTAGCTGATAAATCCTGATTATTTCCTCAAATAACAGATGACTAATAACTGATCCACAAAAGATCAAACTATGGGCACAAATTTTATTAAAACTCCATATTTCACGGTCTGAAAAACAAAGACATTTAATCTAATATGAAGTCAGGCATGAAACTGTTAGATCAAAAGTGATAATTAATCACAGCTCTCATTTATAGCATTTAATCCACACAAAATACAATGTGCAAATGTCAGTCATTTCCAGTAAAACAATGATGAAAATACTTAAATAAATGACGATAAATCTATGATTGTGGTTCTATTAAGCTCCATATTTTCTCTACAAGAGCAGCTTTTCAGGATTCACAGTGCAAAATGATCCTTATTTGTCTATTCGGGGCCTTGGAGCTTAAACAGCCCCTCTGTTTAAGCTCCTCCTCCTTTAAGGCAAAATACTTCTCATTGGTTGCCCCTCATGACCCCCTTGGCCATATCCCCCTTGCTGAAATCATACAGGCTAAAGTAGAAACAACTGTCTGAAGCTGAGCTTTTGCCTCTCATGGATTATTTCTCCATTAGATGACCTCATCTGAAACTCTGGCCATGTAAAATATGAGCTTACACCATTGTAGCAGCATATTTATGACAGAAAATAAGGCAGACCATAAGAGGGCATCCTTAAATTTCCCAGCAAAGGCTTTTATGCCAAATCACATTAGCCTTTTGGGTGTTAAACATGATCAGACCAGGACAATAAAGGCGTAACAGGTTCGAAGATAGTGATTTGAGTCTATCTATTAAATAAAATATGTCTTCATTTACTGACTAACTTGTAAATTTGTTTTTCTTCTGAATTACTGTGTTGACATAAACCCCTGAAAAACATGCAAAACTAATTATAAAACAACAAATTACATAAACAAGTCCTAACAACTTAACTGACAAATTGGCTACCTCAAAAAACAGATGTTACCAGGTGTTGAGGAGGTTTGCCACAGAGTAATTACCCCGAGGGAGAAACCGCCCTCCACTTAGCCCCTGGTGATTAAAACCACCGTGCCATCTGCGAGATTCATCTCACATTAAGAGTTCATAGCAAATGAAGAAAGGGCAAAAGTCTCTGGTCTCCAATAGTCATCACTTTCCATCATCAAAATTCATTTTGCACAGCGTCTGAACTCTGAGCCTGTGTGTCTGCCATTAAAGCTCGCTCACTGTGAGGAGAGGCTAAAATATAAGCCTTTATTCCTTTGTTAAAAACAAGGAATAGACATTAACCCACATTTCGGGATGGCAAAGGGAGCAGCTGCCTTCCTCTTCTCACCATATTCAATTTCACACAATATATGGCCATAAAAATTCCTCCCCAGCGGGTTCCTCCCCGGCCCAGCTCTGCCAGTGTCAAAGTGAAACCTTCTCCAAGGTTGCCACAGAGTTAAACAGGCATCCCTGAACTAGTCGCAGCCTGTCTGTTGTAGTTACTGTTGCTAAAACCCCGGTTTATTCCTGCCTCTGGGAGAGAAGTTCCCTTTGTGTGAAGCTCGCTGCACTCGCACACTGTAATTTGAAGGGACTGTACGGAAACACTGGTTTGGCTGCCTAAGCGTGACACAACACGTAAAAATCCATTTTCTCAGGCCGGGATGTTAACCCTTTCCCTGCAGCACTGCACCAGGTTCACGACCCTTACGCGGCAGGAGGTCGTGCCCTTTACCACACGGTGATGTTTATCTGGCAGCATCTACTTTTAACTTCTGCCCACCTTGTATTTTTACAAAAAACTATAACCCTGACACTAATAAACCTAAACTGAAATGAGCAAACCCGCTCTATTAAGTAACTGAAAATAAGGCGAAGTGAAAAGAAAACCTCTAATATATCTGGTATTTCCCTCAAATGTGCAATCAGAGTGTTTCCCACCACCACCACCACCACAATACCACTTAGTATGAACACTATGAAACTTAAGGTGTCACTGAGACACACAGCTGGAAGAGGCCACTGTGCCATTTAAAGACATAAGAGAGACACGAACCCTGAATGAAAACGTGAGAGTTTCATAACAGCAAAGATGGCGCTTGACTCACCCCCTGCCACCCCAGCCAGCCAAGAGTCTAAATAGGACACTTTTAATTTTTGTTTTGCTCTGATGCTGACGACCATTTCAGACATGTGATGCCAGGCATATCTACCATAGACAGTATAACAGATGGACATAGCTTCCATGTCTAAAAAGTGAAGCCAATGCGGAAGTGCTTAAAATCTACACTCTTAATGGGAGGGGAAGGAGGGGATACCAGTGGTTGCACAACGACTTCTGGCACTAGGAAGTCTAAGGAAAAACAACCCTCACACTTAACCTCTGTAAACACTTCTCTGATGAGTTTTAGGGTTCAAGCCCTCATTTCAAGTCCTACCAAATAAAATATCATCTTCATTTTTTACATTTTTGGTCATTATGTGTCAGAAAAGAGAATGATCTATGCTATGATAAGCTCATTGTGAGCACATTTGTAGTAGAAGTAAGAAAAAACATGCTTTTTAAACTTTAAGTGTTTGTGTTTTGCTTTCTAGATAGGAGCTTCTCAATAAATGCCCTGATTGGTTGCAAAGATGAAGCCAGATTCTCTTTTCTACAAAGAAAACAGAAGCTAGTCGGGCTAGCAACTTCAGACGTTCCCACAAGACATCAGTCTGTGTTCATATTGAGTCACCTGCACACTCATTGCTGTATTTGCCCTAAATCATGGCTCTGTCCCAGTATCCTCTCCTGCAGTCTGAAGCACCCAAGTGCATGCTCACAAATCCCCTACACTCAGTAGACAAGCGTAGTGACCAAAAAAAAAAAAAAAAAAAACCCTCTACATGCCAAACATTTAACCTACCCTTCATGCATCTTTCTCCTGATATTGCTGCAGTGATATTCAGAGCCCAGGATTCAACAGCAGAGTAATCACAGTTTGCTTTAAGGCCCAACATCGATCAGTCGAGATAAAGAAGGGCCAACACTCTAAATTCAACAACCCACCTTATTATTATTATACACATCCAGCAAACACACACCAATATCGTCATTCTTCTGCAGTTGTGTTTGTTCTTCTCTTAACTCTGTTTGGGGTTTCTGCCCACTCCTGGGTCAAATGTGTGACCTTTTAGTATCTAAACACTTCACTAAAGAACTTCTAAGTTTAGAATTTTCCACTCTTTGGATTTCCAGTTTCATAGGGAACATTCATTCGTGCAGAGTGAAGTCAACCTCATTTTTGAAAATATTTTTGATAAAAGCTGTTACAACATTGGATAATTCACATTTTAATTTTGAGTAGAAAGGCCACCACAGCACCGTAGGCTACTCTACGGGATCTGCCAATTTGATTTCAGGCATGAAATCAAAGTTTCTGTTGTAGTTTAACTACGCTTCTAAAGTCTAGTTATTGTCTACAAACAGGTGCCACAGACAAACAACCAGCCGTGCAGACTGCCTTTACAAAAATTAGAACCTCATTCTTTCACAGAAGAGCTTTCTGTTACAAACAAGTACAATACAATACAATTTTATTTATATAGCACATTTAAAAAACCACAGGTATCACAAAGTGCTTCACAGAATGAGTTAAGAGCAATAATTCAGTTTCTTCTCTCCTAGATGTTCCACCATCAATTACTGGTGTTATTGCAAAGTGTTTGGAACCACAGCAACTCCAGACCTCCTCTGTTATTAACATCAGGACAGAAAACTGTATGCCAGGAGCTTCGTGTCATGGACAAGCAGCTCCTGCAGCTGTATTGTGTAGGTGGTTCAGTACTGCTGCCATATGTATTATGAGAATAATATTTTATGGTTAAAATGTAGCTGGAAAAAAATTAAAGGACAAAATCTGAATTACTTGGACATACTGACAATTTATTTTTGAAAACTGAAATAACATCTTGTTTCTCTAGAAGCAGGTTTATATAATTATTTTAGCAACTCCTCCATTCTCTCGTATTTAAGGAATACGATTTTAGGAGCGCTCCCTGTTGTGCAACCAAATTTCTGTATTTTTGATTAGCAGGAAGTGGAATGGTTGGCAGAGATTGCCTCCAGCTTCACTCTGTTCAACAGCTCATTGTGTCTTAAGGCTGTGTGGTGCTGAGCAGGTGGTCTGTAGGGGTGTTTTTTTAAACCTTTAAAATGAAGCAAATCTATGAAAGTGTGAGAGAAATTTTACTATAATGATCTGAGCTGCAAATGAAGCTCTTTATCACAATTTCACATTAAAATATAATTTAATACCAACTTATTTTTCCTCCTATTGGTATACAAGACACCATTTTTTAAGATTTTACATCAGATTTATTTTTAATTTGAGTCTAAATGCAAAATGAAACTACTAGATAAGCCTAATGATTTACATTCAGTTGAAAATCTTCAAGAAACCCTGACCTTAGTGTGACTCTGTGATTAAGGGAGATTGGCTTTGACCTGCTATGCATTTCCTTCCCAAAGCACAAGGCCAGTGCAGAAAGCTGACAAAGAGGCATCGCAAAACACTCCCGAGGGTTAGAAGAAGGTCAGTTCTGCTAAAAAACAAAGGCGGCGAGACCAGAGAAGCTCGACTTTTGTTGCAGCTTTCAAGCAACAAACAACTCTGTTCCTGTGTTCAGTGTCGGCCTTGGGTTGGTTAGCGTGCCCACTGTGATTAAGGGAAGTAGCTGCTGTAGCCGATTCTGGACGTGGATGTTTAACCACAGTCAGTGCTGAGGTCAGAGAAGTGGTTGATCATTAACAGGAAACTGATGGCAGTTTGTTGCAAATTACTGCAGCAGTGAAAAGAGAAAAAAAACAACAACAAAAAAACAACACAAGCTTAAAGACAAATCAAATCCAGAATTTGGCTTGTAAAGATTATTACTCTTTAAGCAGATGCAAAATTAAGTCCCCATCCTCACACATTACACATTAATCAGCCAACAGGTTAAAGTAATAAGATGCAGAAGCTTTATTTATATCTGTGTCAGCACACCGAGGGATGGGAAACACTGTCTCCCTTTCCCTGCATCAGCTTCACAGGGTAAACATTTTCCACCTTGTTAAATGTACCCGCATTCACTGCGGTTGTTTACCATTAATCACACAGTGTGATGCCCGCTAAAGCTAAAACCAGACCTGTAGGGCTTCGGTGTAAGGATCTTTTTTTTTTTTGTATAAGACGAGGAATGCAGAGTCAGTTCAATAAACACTGAAGTCTGGGCATTTTCAGGGGCAGACTTGTCCAGGAACGGGAGTGAAAACCCAAGAAACCACACAGACGGATAATAAACACCACATGGAAGGTAGCATCTGGAAGATGGTCTTACAGGTACCAGGTGTGCTTCTTTATTTGGGACTACACAGCATTTTTAATCCCCTCTCCCTCATATTGAGACACGTTTTGATTGGCTCTAGTTTTCAAACACCAACACTGTAAGATGAGCACACTTCTAAAGTCTGCCTTTTATTAAATGGTTGCAAAAAATAAAAAAATAAAAAAGGGTCTCCTGCAGGTCAACACCTCACTGTCTGGTTCTACATGTGCTTCCCCCGAGAGGGGAAATTAGAAGACACCACAAACCACCACACAGACGTTTGTGGACTACGCTGAAAAATACCACAAACAAAAAGGATGTACAGCTACAAATACAGACTGGGAAACTTCTGGTGACTGGGTGAAACCGATGGAAAGTTACTCTCAGAAGGTTTTTCCTGTTTCTGTCATTTATTTGAATGCGACAGAAACTTGTGCCCAACAAAGACGATTATGAGGGCATCCCCACGGAAACACAAATGATCATCAGACAAAACAGCAGCTTTTGTCTAAGAAGACTATCGCAGAATGAAAACTTCAGCTTCCTTTTACAGTTAGGTACCCCACATTTTGGCCTCTTCTTGATTTCTTTTTTTTTTTCTTTGCAAATTTCTCCCACTCAACTGTTTCCAAGGTTGAAAAAAAAATATGTTAGACAAAAATAAGCCTCATAATCTCAATGTGATTTAAATCTGACTACATCCGAAACGTGTAAGAGTGACAAATATCCCAAGAAATCGGGAAAAGAGCAAACCCTTCCTATACTGCACTTCATAAACATTTATAACCACTTGAACTGAAACCAGCAATTGGGGAAAAAAAAAAAAAAAAAAAAAAAAAAAAAAAAGTGAAACATGAGAATTTCAGTAAAAAATTAAAATTGAAAATATTTCATAGTATGCACACACAGTGCAAATTAAATACAAAGAGTATTACCACACATTTCCTATAATCCTATAATTCATAACCTTTATAATCTCTTCTGCTATTTGCACATTCTTTACTGTAAATTCCTAAGTTAATTTGTAAATTTTGTAGTAACCTGTAAATTGTAAATATTGTAAAACTTTTTTTCTGTCATTTAATGGTCAGGCATTGTACAGCTACAAGCATTTCACCCCCATGTCATACTGTGTATGGTTGCGTGTGTGTGACAAATAAAAAAATTTGAAAATTTGATTTGAATTTTTATTGAGCCATGTGTCGCTGAACTCATCTTCAGGGTTTCCACCAGTGAACTGAAAGCGCATCAGCCCACTGAGCCTAAAATCAACCCGGGCAAGACCTTCAGCATTGTGACGTGACTAAGAACATTTATAACTCCAAATGCAATGTAAGAAAATCTGAGGTGTTTCTGTTAGTAACTGTGAATTTAAGATATTTTCAGACTTTTTAAAAATGGCCCATAAATACTTTAAAGACAGACAGTGAACGCAGCTCGGTGCACACTGTCAGAAAGATTTAAAAAAATAATAATAATAATAATTCTCAATCAAGTTGAATTCAAAGCCACACTTTCCACTGCAACTAGGTCAAACATCCTATTTTAGACGCACAACACAGCTGACATTCACAGCTGTCGCTCAGGTGAAGGTGTTTATTTTACCACCATTTAAAACAGTACTTTCACATGTAGACGGTCACCCTAGTTCCCAGTATAGAGCACAGGATATCTCACCCACCTCCTTGAACTTTAAATATCAAGTTTAGGTACACTGTGCTGACAACAAACGCCAAAGCAAACAAACATTTTTGTATTATGTTTTTTGTTATTTCTCTACACTTTTGTTTTTTTGTGCTACACTTTCATATAGCACGTCTTTTAGAGAAAGGGATGCTATGTATAGATCACATTTTAGTCAGAGACCTAACTTTGTAATTGAACTGCTAAAATTCACAAACTATTTCTGTCTATTCACATTTCCTGGTTCCCACTCTGTACAGTGTGAAACAACATTATAAAGGGTTTGAAGGCAACTGTATTGTATAAATTTATAAAACAAAACCTCTATCACATTTAATTAATTAGTATTTTAAATGTCATTGATCATTTTATGACCTGAATCTAACTGATAAAGTTGTTTGTGCTTAAAAGTTATAACTTTTAAAAATAAAAGGCAGTTGTCTTGAAACATACGATGGAATGTCGAATGCAATAACTTAATGACCAACTAAGAATTTTATTGTGCTTCTAAATCTGAATATTATTAAAGTGAAGGCTCATAGGTGCACAATTAAACTAAAGTGTCCAGATTTAACTGAAGGTCTGAGGTTGGAGTCGTAGCTCTGCTCGTTTAAGCCTCGCTGCCCCCGCCTGTTTACATGAGTGCAAAAATATCATGAAGATGGTGCAGGATTTTCCTCATCGCTGTGACGCTGTTGAGGTTGTCGACCTCCCTCCTTGCTAATGTAGAGGATCAAAAGGACATTTGTGGCTGTGATTCTTCACCAGGTCTGGAAAAGGAAAAAAACTAAACAAAACAGACCACCAAGGGTGAAGCGGCCGACGCCTTAACGTAGTGCGAGACGAGCTGTATCTTACAGTTACGACATTTTTGTTGTTTTTATTTGTTTTTGTCTGAAGCACCAGAAACCTTACACTGGATGCTACCAAGCTTGTCCTATTCAATCCTATAAGCTCTGATAGGCCAGTCAGTGTAGGTTGATGTTAAACATTTTAGTATTACATGCTTTATTATAGACGTGTGAACTCTTTTGGCTCAAAGGATATTCTGAATTTTAATATTTCTCCTCACCAGCCATCGCTCAACTGTAAACACAAGCTTAAAGATGATACATGCTCATTTCTCGTTTGGACTAGCTTTGCATGACTCAAAGTTCAAAGTAATCCTTATTTTTCTTACATCAGGCCTTGCTGGAGCCTCTGAGGTAATATTTGTCTGAAACAAGCTGCTTTATCTGCTCTCTCTTTAGATCTGTCTCCTGATTAGCTGCCCCACAGAAAAAAAAGCCTAAACATGGGGCTTCTGTGCTCACACCCAGAGCTGCCCAAGTTAACCATACTGGGGACATCTGCTTTCACCTACATCACACGGAGTCAAGAGAGAAGAAAACTTGAGTCTTTAGCGTCATTTAAAGCCTGAGCTAATGACTAACAGTGATTACTTATACACGACTTGATTAGCTGAAGTTTTGGCCATGTTTAATATGAGTATTCCCACTGTGACAGCTGATATGTAACAGAAAGTATCACAGTTTGAAAACATCTATTTAAGCTGCGAACCACAGACCAATTTGAATGTGAAAATTGTGCACATGATACAAAAAAGTGAGTAAAGCTCCCAGCAGAAGTGCACGGGCATTACTTCCATTTAGTTTGTTAGCTTTAGGGCATGAATCCAGTATGCAAGTCACTTTTAATCGTTGAGGATAAATTCACAGTGGATAAATTGAGGTTGATGCACTTGTACTGTTTACGTTAACAAAACTAAGCACACCAACTGTTATTTGTATTGCTGCTTGCATTTCTGTGTGTGCGTGTGTGTTCCTCTGAAGGGGAAACCACTGCAGCAGAGCTAAGAGAGCAGCTGTTTGACAAAAGTAAACAAAGACTCAGAGGAGGGAGGACAGGAGTTCCTAACTTCCTGCACTGTTACCCACAACCTGCGTCACGAGATCATTCCTGACTGTGCACACAAACACATGATCTATATACTGAAGGGAGCCTGATGCAACCCTGGCAGTAAAGAAAATTAAAAAGTTAATTTAGTTTGGAAGTTCAGCTTCTTTAATCAATCTTAAAGCCTTCCCATGAGGGTAAATGATTCACTGCTCACCTGGGACCAGGGTTTTCCTTCTTTGTGTCTCACAGGAGGAAAAATGCTCTGTGTGCGATGGTTTGTTATGACTGAGACAAAAATACAGCCAGCGAACGCTCTCCCAGAGCAGCCCACAGATTCAACAGAAACAAAACAAACTCACAGTTCCTTCCTCTCGGCCGTTTGTTTGGATCTGCGCGTTTCTTATTCAGTCCCACAGTTAAACACCAAGAGACCAGTTTATCAGTCACTCCAGGTCCTCCAAGTGCTTCTGGAAGTATTTATTCATCTTAAACTGAACACCCTCTCCTTATAGTGTTGAAAGATTTTTCTCTTTCTTTCTTTTATAGAAATTAAGCATCAGTGATCCTGCTTTGAACATCAGTTGGTTGTTATTCTTTATCCAGTTTAATGCTGAAAGTCCAGTCTGACACCAGAGTTGAACTCCTGGCAACAGCAACAACAAAAAAAATCCTAGTAACAATGAGCCAATAGAAATCATGATTAACTGACATTTTATGTCGTTTAAAGTTTAAAATAGATTGTGGTAGCCAGAGACTGCATATAAAAGTAGGACGTAGCCACTGTGGCATCACTCATTGGTGTCTGGACCGAAAGTTAGCATGCTGGGGTTTTTTTTGAGCGGTCATGTGGTCATGTCACACAAGAGGGTAGACCACTAAGTTAGATGGTTGTTGCTTCCTGCTCGGAAAAATTAAGCCAATGTGGAAATCCCTTAAACCTGCATTCTGTCTGAAAGGCACCAGCAATAGCTGTGGTTGCAAAAAGACTTCAGGTCCTATAAAAGGCCTCTGAAAAAAATAAAATGTCTCTTTCTTGAACTCTGGAAACACTTTGCTGCTGAGTTTGCAGGCTTAGTCACTGATTTGGGGTCATACTGAATAACCCATTTTATTCAGTTTTATTTTTTAAGGAGCATTAGCCGTTAAATTTTCCACTCGCTCATTGGCTGACGACTTGTCAGTCACAAGTTGTCAGCCAAAGAGCAAGCAGTTTCCAACCCAGACCCACCCCTCATTGTCACGTCCCGTTTCTTATAATCAAGATGGCCACAGCAGAAACCTTCAACTCAAAGGGGTCATAACAGAAATTCAGAAACCAGCGGATGACATCATGGTAGTTGCACCCATACTGTCTCTGAGTTATTGCTCGCTAGCTTGAACATCTATGCATGGGCACGGCACAGACATAGATACCTGCTGATTCACGCCAAGTAACAAACCAATAAAATATTTAACTTTCAATCGCCAAACGCTAAAGCACGGACTTCTTGGATGTCTGTACCACACAGCGAGCCGTATTATTAGTCAGATATTTTCACTGAAAGCACTACAAAAGGCACAAACACAGTCAAAAAGTCCAGCTCTGTGACTCCAATAAGCAGAGAGTTGAGGGCATGAAAAACTCTAAGAGGGCGTTACGTGTTAATACCAGGTTGTTTTTTGTACGTTTGCTCTGAACAAATTTGACATTTTAAAACAGAAGTCAGTGGGAAAAAGCTCATTTTTGTAGCAAGCCTCAAGTGGCCACTAGAGGAACTGCGACTTTGAAGATTTGGACATTTGTGGGTTGAAAAGATGAGTTGACAGACAATTTAAAATGAAAAAACATCATCTTTTTTCGACTGGCGGGTAAGTCTCACTCACAGAAAAACATCACTGATACATGGCTATAACTACCTCCGCCAAGAAGGTTGTGTGTGTGGGTGGGTTGCTTGCTTGGCTGGATTACTCAAAAAGTTATGGATGGATTTAACCAGAGATTGAAGTTAATCACTTTTAAGTTGGGCCAGTCTACCAGGATCTTGATGTGGACTCATCTCCACTGTGAGAAAAGGCTATATTGGACATTTGCCATCATAACTTCAACAAATTGGCACAAACTAATCTGGATTCATGCACAGCTGGGGGCACATTTTCAGCCTTGGAGGAGGAATGCTGTTCTCAGGTGTGCTTGTTTCTTTTTCAAATAAATCCTCATGCTTTGGTCTTTTTAGATTTTAACCTTAAGATAACACGCAAATGAATGCAACAGATATGATTAATGGTTTCCACTTTTAGAACACTTCTACCTCCGTGGTGCTTAAAGTAGTTTACATTTCTCAGTTATTCTCACACACAGAGCAGACCTGGGAGTCAGTTTGGGGTTTTGCACAAGGACGTTTTGACATGTGGAAGAGGCGGGGACAAAACCACCATTAAACTGAGGTTAGTCGCAAGCACGTTGTACCACCTGAGCCTTAGCCTTAAAAAAACAAAAACAAAAAACTCCTCCTCTCTGAAGTATATAAATTAATGAAGCTTAAAACTCATCTTCGCTTTTCTTTTTCCACTAAAAGCTTCACCACGGGGCTCACACTTCTGTAAAATATGGCTTAAAACAATAAAAACTAACTTTAAGAAAACAGAAATAATGTAACCAAGACTCTGAAAACATTCGTTCTTCGTTTCCTAACAGTATAATGTTTGTCAAGTCAGATTTTAGTTGACTGGAGGGAAAATTTTTTACTGTGCTTCTTTTTATATCCCAGGCAGATGCTGCCAAGCCTGTAAGGCAGAGAGGACCTGAGAAAAGAATTAAACAGCACCTCCTTGCTTGATGAATTACTGCAGTGTTAATATGCAAAGGAAATTCTGTGTTAAAGGCAGGCGTTGAGCATCATCATGTGACAGCTTCAGGGCAGTCTGAAGAGGCTTCTTTGAGTCTCCAGAAAAAGAAATTCTCCACAGCAGTGTTTAAGCATGTGATTGCACGCCATGCAATTAGCACTTCCTGTCTGATAAAGACAACCCCTTGAGAGCAGAGCCCTGAGGAGAGGTGATGAACTGGGTCAAAAGGCACGAGGAGACGCCAACAAGTCATCGAGCGATGAGGAAGTGAAGTGGGTACTCCCCACAAGATGTTCAGAAATGTCACAAGAATGGAGGATGGAAATAAGTCAGCACTTAGCTGACACTGTACTGCATTTAAAAGATGAGAAACACAGAGAGACCTTTACTTTAAACTGAGTAAAGAGTTGCATTTAAACTGTAAGGTTTGATTTTACCACCACAACAGAACATCTGACCAAAAATAAAGAGCCAAATCGTAAATTTTGAACACACTTTTATGTAAAAATCCTCCCACAGTGCAGTTGTCTCTACACTTGCGTCCACATTAAAATGTCAAAACAGTTAATTCTCCTCCTACTGAACAACAATAAGCCGAGCAGCCACAGAAACCCACCGAACAACTAACATTTCCATTTAAGTAAAAACCTTTTAGCCTTTTCTAATGTACAGTTTATTAGAGCAGACTGCCATAAAACAATGTCTCGGGCTATAGTTTTCATTCAGAAATTACACATAGACTTCACCTAGGCAGGCTCAGACCAGCACCGTATGTGATTAACTTATGAGCTTGAAGGCCTCTCTGACCACAACCTACAGCAGGTGGAGAGGCTGGTTCAGAGCGCTGCTACGCCGAGCTAACCAAAGCTGCAGAGCAGAACAGGGACTCCTGTCTCCACCTGCAGCCCAAGACTGTGCAGTTGGGGCTCAGACTGAAATATTTGCAGAGGAAAACTTGTGTTTCTTACAACACATACACAAAAACACCAACAACTATCTGCTATAAGGACAATCCAAATCTGTGGAAACTCCTCCTAGGTTACTAGCAAACAATGAAAAGCTGCACCACTGCCAAATGTTATCTCTGTAATATCACAGCCAACACAACTTCACATTTCATACATTTGCTGTACACAAAAAAAAAAAAAAGCAAATTGAACTTTGGGAATCAACTAAAGTGGGCTGAATACATCAAACAAACCCACAAAGAGTCAAGATGATCAGAAAACCTAAAAGAAAATATAAAAAATATGCCCACAAAGCTGGGCAGTAATGATAAAACCAACATCAGCATTTGTACTGGATAAATGCTGAAAAATGAAGAGCTGATAAAACACACAGACACAAATCAATTAAAAACATCAATATCAGCATCAGCTGTGAGCCAGCTTCTTTAAAAGCACCTGTATCGGCTCAGATTTCCACAATCAGTTCATCTTTCACACAAAGAACCACAAATCAACTTTAACAAGGCAAGAAAAAAAAAGTTCAAACACAGAAAATGGCTTGAGGGAGACATCACCCAGACAAACAGAATAAATGTGCAGGCTACCCTCACACTGCTGCTCCGGTCTGGTTTTCTCTCCTTTGTTTTTAAAAACATTCCTGAGCTGACACAATAATAGAGCATTACAGGCAAAACCAGCGTTCACGGTTTCATTTGTAAGCTGATTCAGATTAAAGAGGATAAACAGAGTCAACTTAAACTTACGAGCTTCTCCCATATAGAGCTGCGTGTGGATGAGGAGCTGGAGCCGGGAGCGGTTTCACTCTGACACAAATGGCTTTACTGAAACCAAAATTTCATGAAGTGAAAGGTCACTTTTACCTACACATGTCAGCATCTCCGCCACAAGACTCGTGGCAAAACACTCAGGTGAGCGATGGAAAGGTCACGTGTTCTGTATACAACTAATATAAGAAGCACATATGAAAGCAACCCTAATCAGAAGTGAAAAATATCAGATTCGGTGTGGTTTGTGGTGTTCAAATAGTCATGATAGAACAGATCTGAGTCATACGTGTGCAAAAAACATCAGGTTCAGGTCACTTTCTGCTTCAAGGACAACTTCAAGAAGCCAAAACACAACTATGAAGACAAGAATTTCATTCTTTGCACATTTTTACTCCTTAAAATAAAATAAAAAAACAATTCTGGCCGTTCAAGATCTTCTAAACACACCCCTGAAACAACGATCAGCTGCGCTCATCAAATTTCTGCTAATCATCCTCTGAAACTCTGAAATTCAAATTCCACAAACACTGCAGCAGCTGCAGCACCGCCGTCTGCACCAACACCATTTAAACAGACTCGAGCATCGTTCGACCGCCATTTCTATCGTCCTCTGTCGGGCAAAGTAATGAACTGTTGTAAAGCTCAATTATTTATGTGGTTTGTCCAAAGAGGCTTCACGAGGAGCAAAAAGACAAAACACACACACACACAGAGGAAGTGTTTATAAGATAAACAGAGGGACTCTGGCTGGCTGCTCGTGGACAAATCTGTGAGGATTGACTGCTGGGGAATGGCAGTGATGCACATTTTCACACCCAGCATGTAACGCTGCACATTTGTCGATCTGTGAACTGCAAACGTCTGTTGACACACAAATCTGTCAATTCTCGACATAACAAGGAATCCTTCAAGCCAATTGGTGCTCCGCGGGAGGATGCTTTGACTTAAGCATGCCTCCATCAGGCCTTTAATCTTCAACTTTGTTAAATGTATGTATTCAAGTAAATATCTGCACATTCACAAGCGCCAAAAACCGCCTGTAACACACCGTTGTGTGAGGTGGCAGGCCCTGGAGGACATGAGTGCCACTGAGGGAGATTAAAAGCAAAACACTGCTTGCTTTATGTTAATACTGCGCTTTGAAAGGCAAACAAAAGCCACAATTCTCTGTTTACATTAATGAACTCGGGACACAAAGATGTGAAAGCAAAAATGCATCACATCACAACTTAAAATAAAAAAAATGAAAATGGGGATACAAGTTTTACACGAAGCGTTTGGTGGCAGGGAGCACCAGGATGTCTCAGGTGAACCGATAACCGACCGGCGATAAAATAAGCCTCTCTGTTTGTCTCGCTGCAGTGACCAGAGGGAGGGCACTCCAATAAAGCAGCCACTACTGAAAAGTCGTGTATCATCTACCTTAAACTCGATCCGTAATATGAAGGGTAACCGGGATAGTCAGAAACACAATCATCATGTCACTGGAACATAAAGATAACCATACAATATTTTAAAATTCTATTATATTTATTGTTAGATTAGTCCCTTTTCTTTTTTACTTTTAATGTGATTTACAAAAATGCACAAAATTAAAATTAAAGATGAATTTTACTGACGGCATTATTTATTATTTAATATTTGCTTTTGGTTTCACACGGGACACAATGCCCAGTCTCACGCGGGAGGAAGTTCTGCTTTTGAGCCTTTTATCCACCAAAGCCTCGTCTTCAGAAGAGCTCTAAAGGGTTTAACGTCCCCTCGCGTCCAATGCCAAGTTGCAATGTTGAGATCAAAGCAACGCAATTGTTCAGCTGCACTGATGGTTGCAGAGCAACATTACTAAGAAAATCAGGAGATCGGTGTAAAGGCAAACTGCTGACCTGTGCACGCTGTGAGTGCAGGTATATGTACCACTTGTGCACTGGTAAATTACACAGGTTATTTTGTTTGTCTAGAAACACAGAGCACAAAACCAGCATCAGGGTTACTTTTCCGGTACATGAGCTGTCAGCAGGCCAACTTTGCAGAAAATCTCAAATTTTAGGCTGCAAATGAGCACAAAGACTGTAAATTATACTCTCACAAGGCGACCGCATTAGCCCGAAAAACAGCAACAAAGCGCACTGACGTCTGTACGCAGCATGAAGACGATAACAGCAAATGGAGGAACCAAAACTACTTCACCATCTCATGAAAAAAAAAAAAAAATCCTGGAGGAGTTCAAGGAGAAACAGCACAACTTAACCCAAACACTGGAGAGCTATTCCAACACTACACTCAGTTCTCAGATAAGCATAAATAATGTTATCACAGCAACAACCAGCAAGGCTGTACTTCCTCTTATTCAGCTCATGCCTTGCTCCTCTCTTCATCTTCTTCTTCTTCTTCTACGCCTGACATTTCAGGAAATAAAGACGCTATTTTCAATCGAATCACACATCTTGAAGGAAGAAATACAACCAGGTGGCGAGTCAACAGAGCACGTCCCCTTAAAAATTCCATCCAAACCAACGCGTCTTATAGCCGAAAGTATCTCAGGAAACCTCGAAGCAGGACGGTCGCTAACTCACCTTTTAAATTCTTGGGGTTGTTCTGCTTGGTGCGCGGCATCTTTCCGCCTCAGTTCACAGGTGCATCTTGAGGGGTGGGGGGGGAGTGGCTGTTAACCTTGAGGTGAGTCGACTCCTGAGCAGTCTTGGCACATCTAGAGGGGAATAAACAAACACACACATATACTGTGAATACATCAAGTCTGCAGAGGCCAAACATGAGCTCCACAGATCAATGAGGCACTGTGCAGCCTCTCCTGCTCCCACTTGGCAGCTGTCTGGGAGTCCAGGACAGAGCGGCTGATTGAGCGTGCTCCTCAAACAGGTGCCCGGGTCGGAGTTTTTCCCCCATTTCAGGGCCGCCTTGAAACTACGTGCAGCGCTGCGCGGTGAGGCTCGGCCTGCTCTCTGCCGTCAGAGGGGAGGAGGTGTGAAGACATTCTGTCGATATCAACATAACCCTGCAGCGGCTGCTATCTGCCGCTCTGATCTCGAGGCTGACACAGAAATGATAGAGTTACTGCTCATCACTTTAACGAACGTCAGCGTGGATCTCAAATCATGCAAACTATACAACCCCCCCCCTCTGAGCGTCAGGCAAAGAAGTGTCAGAGATCTTTCTGTCAAAGTTCAGTCTTGCAGGTCTGCATCCTCCATCGATTGTTTTCGCACTGATATCAATCGATGACCTTTCCCTAAATGGAAGATTAGAAGCTTATTATGGCTGCAATGCAAATTCCAGCTGACAGAAAAAGGTTGGTGTTCAAGTTAAATGTTACCCAGATGTCAAACCCACAGTGCTACCTGACATGCACAAGCAGCCGCAGAGCAAACGCTCCCCCTCTGCGCAGACAGGAAATCACTAAAAATCATGAATAAAACCTCTCATTTAATGGCACCATTAGCCTTCCTTTGCCCTTGCATCATCTCCACCCCAAAACACCCCCCTTACCCCTGCAGGAGACGTGCACGTTGCAGTGAGCAGCAGTGCTTCAGGAATCAAGTCTTTTGTTTCTTCCCCCCTCCTCTCTTCCTCACCAATGTTACATAACACTTACTACAACTGGATGATGATGATGATGGTGATGGTGATATTTTGTCTCCATACAGTTGGTACATGTGGCGCTAGAGCAATGACATCATCTCACGGTACTCACACTCGCTGCAGCAGGTCGCACAAAAACACATGCAAGCTCGGCTTCAGTAGACGCATGAAGAGGGGCTCCTCGCCGGGTGGTGTTTGAGCGCAGGGGTCGACGGCGCGGACGAGCTAGGGGAGCAGGAGGAGAGAGACGTTTCGTCTGTCTGTCAGTCCGTCTGCCAGCCAGCCTGACTGCTTGCCTGTGTGTTTGTGCGCGCACAGATATGCGAGGAAACACCCCGATACTAACACGAGAGAGAGAGAACGAGAGCGAGGGAGAACAACATACAATGCTGCGTCCCGTTCAGGTGACCAAAGAGTGATGATTTCACACCTGAGGGGCGAAATGCAAAAGCAGCCCCCACTGGCTCTGAGTGCGTTAATCACAAGACTGAGAAATATTAAGCATTAGATGCAGAGCGGGCTGCAGGAGCATGTGTGCTCCGGGTTCATGCAGTGCAGTCATTAGAAGCAGAGCTAAAAAGAAAAAAGGGCATTACTGGCATTTAACTGTGCGCAATGAAGTCAGCAAAAACAATGCGTGGGAATAGCGTATTTTGTGCCTGTTGCAACACGTGAACGCCCTGTGAGGGAGGGCGGAGCCAGGGAAAACCCCTCGCTTGTCGCTGCAACAGCGCTCGAATGGGACGCTTCCCTTTATCCAACAAAATGCAGTCAGATTCCAGTTCAGCCACACACACAAATACACACGTTTGTCACGGCAACAGCGGACACACAAACACACTGAGGAGCAGCAGGTGTAGCTGCTTGGCTTACCTCCAAGTGCAACAGCGGGCACTGCGCAGAGAGGCGACCCCGGCAAGCGCAAGTTTTTTTTTTCTTTTTTTCTGTGCTGCAGGGTCCAAAAACAACACTGCGCAAAAAACAAATAATAAAATAAATGCACAAACAGACTCACACCTCTCCTCTCTCAGTAACAGACCCCCCTTCCTCCTGCTCCTCCTCCCCCTCCTTCTCCCCCCACTCAAAGTTAGCGACGGGCTAAAACCGGGCAACACACACACACACAGCTATAAAAGCATGTCGGACTGTCTCCGGCTGCAGCAGCCGAGCTCGACCTTTAGCAGCCGCAAACGCGCGCGGGGGAGCAAAGAGAGCGCGCGGGACGCGGTGATACTCACAGGTGCGGGTTTGGCTCGTGTCAGGGCCGCAGCACACCTTTTAGAGTAAGAAGGGGATCCGCTGTTTTTTCTCCCTTCACCTTCTCTCTCACTTTCTATTGCAGGAAACAGACAGGCCTACTGACGTCAGCGGGGGTCCCGTCTCCGCCTCCCAGCTACGAGGGGTGTCCTCCCAGGCCAGCGGGGGGCTCCCGACGGCCGCCACGTTAGCGCAGGCCCCGACGCCTCCTCGTCGATGCCCCTTCAGTGAGCCGCACCTCCTCCTCTTCCTCCCTGTGCTCGCTCCCTCAACGTCTGCAGGTGAGGCGCCGCATTCCGCGTCGCTTGTTGCAACCCCCCTGCCGGACCCCCACTCAGCCTCTCCTCTGCACATAGCTCAGGACTGACGGTTTTCCCGGAGGTTCCTTGTTGTCAGGTCACGTTGTGCCCCTCCGCCACTACCGGCCGGGCTTCCCCGTGCACGGATCCAGCTGCACGGACGTGAACAGGGGGGTGGGAGGACTTCGTGCACCAGGACCGCTGTCCGTGGCGGTAAACAAAGGAGAGGGATAAACCGTGGTCTGCACGGGTGCCGAACAGCCTCTGAAATGCATACAGTTCAAAATGACTCACCGAGAAGGCCTATTTTATGGGATTTCTTCCTCCACTAACATATAAAGCCACAAACACCAGTGAAAGTGTGGATATTCAGGTGCCTTTGGGTTCCCAGTTACAAACCAAGTGATTTTGTTACCTCATATGGGTTTAATTCCTAGACTGGGAATCTCCATCTGAAACCTAAATCAGATTTGAAACTGTGGGAGATCGGGTTTCAGCCTGTTATGTAATTTAAACCATAAAAAAATTGATTAAATATTTTCCACAAGCCTCAAAAAGATAGAAAATCTGGAAAAATCTTTTCCTACGTATAATTTAAATATATAGTGACTCGTTTTCTGCAAGCTTTATTTGTTATTGCATGCTCTGTACAATTTTTTATCAGTTACAGATGCTTACAATTTTAAATTTAAAAAATATATATATTTTTTAAATTTTTTTTAGTATTTTTCTTATTTGTTTTGCAGATGGGTCTCAATTATTTGTGTCGATAATGTAAAACATCTAAAAATATTATATATTTACATATTTATGTATCTGTATTTTGTATTCAGTGTTAGTTCTTGTGCTTGATCTCCTGACGAATACAAATAATAAAGAAAATAGTCCTATACTAATACTCCAGGGCAGAAATCTATTTTTAGGACTGATTTTGATTTCATATTGTTATTATAAAACTATTAAAGGGTTTCATTAAAGGCCCCTTTTCTGCAGCACAAATACAATGACATTGCTGTACAAAAATTAAAACAACATTGTGTAAAAACAGGAAGCATGCTGCTGCTGCACTTGAGTGAGTAAAATGTTAAATGTGATTTGAATCAGTGGTTTCAGGTGTGTCCTTCCTTCAGTTAGTGTTCATATGTCTGTTTGAAATATGAACATGTCTCTCCAGATATGTACTCTAAGTCTGTAGCTGTAGCATCGAAGGGGCCAGTAAGAGTTTTACTGGCCCTTGTTATATGTGACTTATGATTTCCTCCACAGTAACCTAAAAAAGCACCACAGTTCTCCTGAGCTGACAGGGAAAAGTTTGATAAACAATTCATCTCTGCTGGGAGGTTTTCATCTGTTCAATATTCAGGGTTTAATTGATTGTTTGCTGTTTTTATGTGATTGCTTGTGGGTTTTCAAGCATAACAAACCATTTAATGCGGTAATGTCTACGTATCACAATTTGTGACACCGCTTTTCTTTTTTGGATTGATGCGTTCCCTCTAGAAAGTCTCGATAACATGCGTACTACAGACACGATATATATTCAGTTCAGACACTAAAGTTTCAGATTATAGTTCATAAAGCAATTCTTTTGGATTAATTACCCAACATTATCCACTCAAAACTGTATTTAGAAATTTGAGCTAGCCGGCAGTTCGTCAGCAGGAAAGCTAACAGGTGGGCTAGCATTAGCTAACATTAGCTTAAAGAAAAACAAGGTTGGATTTGATCCTGAAAACTAAACACTCCCTCCATTAAACCCTCGCTGATGTAGAATGTAGTTCTCTCTAATAAGAAGCTTGGAAAGCACTGGACTTCTTTACATTTCGTGAAGGCGTTTCACCACTAATTGAGTAGATAATATTTAGGCTGGATGGCTTAGCTATATCAAAGTCGGAAATTCCTTTGTTACAGGAGTTAAAAATTCAATTCAACAAAGCAAATGTACTTTATTAGCAAGGGGTCACCATAGCTGATGGATTCACATATCTGATTTTACACAGGAAGCCCCTCCTGACACAGTCCTCCCATTTGTCCAGGCTTTAAGACAAGCATTAGGAGTAAACCAGGAGAGTTTATATCTCTCAGTCTTAAATTGGGAATTTTTGCAAGTTAGCCGAATATGTTAACCATTACACCATATAGCTTAAATAATGCATACATGTGTTTTTTAAACAGATTTTCTGCCTTTTTTGTTTAATTGCTAATTACATTAAACACTCAAAAATGATGTTGAGCACAGTAAAGAACATGCCAAAGCAACACTGTATAGAAGTGTTGGTCAATTAGAAGCCCACAAATAATACTGACACACACTACAACAAAATAATAATAAATCAAAAAAGGTGCACACAAAATCAAGTTTCTAATAATCTTCACCCTCGAAGGAGTTTTAAGAAGAATAATTTTTGGTCACCAAATAATATTTACCAAATTATCGATGTATATGTGAACAGGGCTTAAGCAGTATATGTACAGTACTGTATTTTCACCAGGAAAATGAGAACTAGGTTTAGCTATTTAATTTAATGTACAAACATCAATGGAAATGCACTATAAAAGGCAAAAACAGAGTTTGTATAATCCTAATGAGCTTGAAAGTCCATATTTGGTATGACCTCCTTCACTCTCCAACACAGCCTGAACCTCTTAGTTAAGCTTCCTTGTCATTTCTTTAAGTAGTCTTCAGGAAAAGTGCTCCAGGCTTCTTGAAGCTAATTCAAAGCTCTTCTCTGAATCTTGTCTGCCTTTTGTTCTGTTTTCTGTCAAAATGACTCCACAGTGCTTCAGTACTGGTGAGATGCGGGCTGGCCAATCCACGACTGATAGTGTTTCGTTGTATGTTCTATCCAGGTATGCTTTTACTCTACTGGCACTGTGTTTGGGCTCACTGTCATGCTGTAAAATGAAGCTACTGCCTAATATAACACAAAGAAATCAGACTTTTGCACGGTACTGGAAGTGTACATTTAAATTTAAAAAACTATAACAAATTAAAATATTTCAAAACTTTTCCACACCTGCCTGACAGAAAATCTCCAGCATTTTGTTGCATATTTTTAAACATCTCAGCTTCCTCAGGAGATGGCGCCTGCTCACCCACCTGTTGTATAAAGGCTGTTTGTATCTTCCAGTTCTGCCAGCCTGTTGTCAATGCGCACACCCCATCATCACATCAACATCCTGTGTTTTTGGCCACCCATTTCCTTCTAAAGCTGAACTTTTGTTTAACCCTAGCATGCTAAACTTATCACATATTGTTTTTTATTTTCTCGTCCTCAACATGAGCTCGTTGGACCTCACTTGGAATTGTTCACTAGGCGTCACATTCCTTGCATAAAATTCAACCCATGTCCGTCGCATAGAAATCAGTCCACCAGCTAATGAAGGCAACCAAGAGATTTAAGTAATAGCTCTCCTTTTTTAAACAAATTCATATACATTGGCAATAAACTGCATTATTAAAAAGAAGATGAAAAAAATATTCTTACCATAAATATTTTTTGTTGATTTTTGAGTTAAATTCCTCACTAAATGCAGTTAATGAACAATAACAGCTAATGTGACCTAATGAGACCGAACCTGACAGGAACGGTAAGTTAAACTACTGCCTTTGTGTTTGTTTAACAGAAATAATACAAAACGTATAAATCTCTCTCTACAGTGTCAAATGTGCTATGTCTTACATGACCTTTGTGATTCCACACTCTCTTTTACACACAGCTTTTAACTCACATTTTCCACTGCAGCTTCATCTTTGCGAGCAATTTAGGTGACGAGAAACCTGCAAGCATGGAGGGAAATTTTACTTCTTGCTCAGTTTCCTTTAATAAGCATGAAACAATAATGCTACATGTTCTCACAGCCCACTCAGGCACACACAGAAGTCTGTGGAGCAACACAAACCGTTAAAACGACTCTAATGATATATTTTATTATTATTTATTTAGGCTGTGGGTGTTTTAACGTGATCCGCAGCAGAACGCTCTGCAGCAGTTGCCTGGGTGCACTGGTGTTGTTATTTTTATCCCATGTCTGTATTCCTGGCTCCACAGTCACGGTGAGTGTGAGTTGGTCCAGCCCAGCAATGATACATCACTGAATGCAAAAGGTCATGCTATTTTTTATTTTTTTTACCCCATGCACCAAAATAGCTCTCAGATAAATGCATAAATAAAATGAATAATTTCGCCCGGTAACCAGTTGTTTGAAGTGCATTAGGAAAGCAAGTTTATGTCTAAGAAGCCTCCTGGTATAATTTCCATCCTATTGCAACAGTGTATTAAAAAAAAGAAGATGACAATGAGATAAAATGCATCTTCAACTCATTGTTCAATATGTCAGTAGCTGCATATGCTGCAAAAAGTCTCTGAGAAACACACCACCACTCGAAGAAACTTTGCTGCAGTGAGGCAAATCTACCCATTAATAAGTTATTTTGTGACAGCCGCCCACCACCATATCACAGGCTTCCTGCAGTCTGCAGAGTAGGACTCCTGGCTCAGTTCAGCTTTATGACTCACCTGTTTCAACTGTAACAACTTAAAATGGCACATTTGAATAGTGGAACTTTTTTTCTGCAAGGAGAGGAACAAATTGTTGTCTTTTCACAGTCAGATCTGAAAATTGCTGCAGTGATTCTGTGCGGTTCATCTTCTGTGAATGAACGAGGGCTGTCGTGAAGGTGATTCGGTTCCTCTCTCTTGAATACAACAAGGCTTTTTGTCAATTAACAGCTAAAATGGCAGCGGCTGCTGTTGCAAAGGATTCTCATTCTTCTCTATGAGACTGCTGTCTGTACACTCTCATTAAAACTGAAATGTTTTGGGGTTTTCAGCTCAAGATGAATATAGCGAGGAGGGTATGGTGTGTGTGTGTTTACATAACCACATTTTTCCCGAGAAGATAGCTTGTTTGGTTTGAGCTAACCAAACGCCAAGAGTAGAACAACTGTTTATGAACTGAGCCCTCAGATGCATCCGTGTTAGCCAAAGTCAATGCAAGCAGGGATCCAATAAAAAGAATAATAATTTTGTGGTTGTAGCTAGAGCCGATCCACGTGTGTCTCTAAAGATCAGCAGAAATGTGTTATTAGCCTGGAAGGTTGTTTAGATTTATAGTATTACAACGGGTGAAGGCAGAAATCGCTGTTGCAGACCTATCAAACAAATAAAAACCTGAATGAATTGTGACTGCTGGATTAAGTATACTGAAGTGTATGTAATCTGCTTGTAAAGACAGTTGATCGTGCCGACAGAGGTTTGCACTGGCTATAGTGAAAAACTGCTTCTTATTGCCTGTTTGTCTAAGTCCCCCCCCCCCCCCCGGGTTTCTTAGTCAGTTTTTCTGAGGGGGCACAGTTTCACAATTACAAGGTATTGTCACGAAAGCTTAAAATTCATCATGCAAATCTACTTGTAGCGTAGGTTCTATCTGATTAGGTGTGAATTGACTTGTTTGGTTCATTCGCTTTAAAAAGGCCCTACACTCATGAGGAAAAGGGTTTTTACAGGACTGTAAGCAAGCTTGTGAGCGCTGCTGACCCTGTTTGAAAACGCCAAGATCTGTGTTTGAGCTTTTCTAGACAGATAGAAACTGAGGCATGTGCAAATGATGACATGGGCAGCTTTGTTTGTTTCCTATTCTTTTTATTTAGCTGATAGATTCCAATTTATATACAATTGTTTAGCAGAGAATCATCTCTTAAACAAAGGTTAATCATGGGCATCCACAGGGTTCTGTGTTGGGACCGATTCTTTTTATGTTAAACATGCTTCCTTTAGGTGAAAACTGCATCAATTATCCATCTAACCCGATCGCACATGGGTTAGTTAAACTACAGAGATGTCCAAAAGACGTCTGGGGGCTGTGTGACATTATATTTGGCTCTAGGGTTGTCATTATAGTAGCATTTCAAACTTGATAGCATAACCCAAGAAAATACTCAATACCATGTGTGATGCCACACATTGGCTGCATTGTTCTAGTCTTCTATAAAATCTAGAATAACACAAACAATGACAGCAGTTTTCATATGTTGCCTTATATGGTGAACAAAATACAGGATTGTGTTTATTATAGATAATAAACACAATCCTGTATTTTGTTCACCTTTATATATGTGACAAATATGTTAAGATATTTTACGATTTTAAGAAAATAAACAGGTAATGCTGTGTAACTGTCATTGCAAGTCAAATAGGGTAATAATTGTGTTATCATGGTAAAATAACACCTATTATGGAAGCTTGTATACGCAGTTTAAAAAAGCAAACCGGGTTTAACTAAGTCTTATCTCAATATTTTAACTTCCTGACTAAGTAACTCCAAATTTGCACCTACTTATGAGTAATGGCCTTCTCCTGTGAATTGGACCCAGATTCTCAGTTTCTTGCTTTTCCTGTTTAAATAAATCAGGATGAGCTCATCGTGGTCTGATGTTGACTTCATTTCTATCACAGTGGGGTTTTTTTTTTTTTGAGTTGCATTTGGTTTATGTTTACATTAGACAGAAAGATCTGATCTGGAAATTTCTGAATTTTGTGTTGCTTTTCGACGACACACAGTGTGTAATGGCTTTTAGTCTAATTCTTAAGATACACAACTTGGAATTTGGAAATAATTTGTAATTTTTAAATTGACATGTCTAAATACCAAACTGACATTTTGACTCTTGGGTTGTCAAAAAATGTTTAATTAGCAGAAACATGCTTTCCTAATTTAATAATGGTACCAAAAGGCAGGGCTGTTACCGGCTGTTTTACTCCTACATCACTAGCCGCCACCTTACTGACAACTTAACAGGTGGCTAATGTGGTTATTGGAGATCTGCTAACAGTTAAATGGCTAACAGTAACATGTGTGCCAGCCAGCCTCACCTTAATGAAAACAAATACTTCAGTGATGCTGAAAGAGGAACTTTACAAAATTTCTCATAAAGTGTTGTTTAGTGTTGTGAATGTTACTTTCAGCTGCTAGAGAGTAGTGTGGCCAGGGAAGTTGTGCTTCTGCTGGAGGAAGTATAGCCAGCAGTGTTGGTATCGATAATGCTGTAAATGAGTGTCTGATAGACACTAATCAATGCTAAAAATGACTGAGTATTGATTTTTTTTAACAACCCTATTTGGCTGTAGAAATCTTTGAATCATGGTGTAAACAAGAAACTCACTCTGAATGTCAGTTCCTTGCCCTTCTGTACTACCGGCTAGATAGTCCTTTCTTATCCAAATCGAAGGTCAGAAGGAAACAGAGTTTGAAAACTTGACCCTACATACCTTAAAGATAATGCAAATCAACTCAGGAAGGATCTAAGACTCAAGCAGGCTCCCTTTCTGTCTCATTTCCATCTCTCTGAATGTAATTATTGAATACAGGTTTTTTTTGTTTTTTTTATTTTTGCCCGTATTCGCTGTGGGGTTTCATTTGGCAGCATAAAATCCTGCCAAATGAAACATGCTGAGCCAACTGCTGTGCTGACCCCTTGTGAATGAGGGAGCAGCCCAAAGTAGCTTGAGTTCCCTGACATTCCCAAACTCTGCCAAGTCAGATCAACCTCTGACAGGCTAGCAGGATGATTGCACTTTATATTAAAAGAATAAGACTGCTTCAATTGCTCCTGTATCAGTGTTAGTGAATGGCGGCAGGGCTATTAATATCCTGGAGTGGCTAGAAAAAAATAAATAAAAGCACAGCTGCCCACAACTGTCCTCCTGAACAATAGGCTCTTATGTAAAGGGAAGGCACTGCTGTGTGTGTCCTTCTGTAACCCATGTTCATGGGGTTTCTTGAGATGTTTTTCTTTGTTTCTCTTCGTTTAAAAAATAGATATTTACTGAATGCGACCTTCCAAAGAAAGAGTGTATTCATAAGGGAATGCCTGAGTGTCCTATTTCTCTTGGCACACAGAGAGGCATTTGGATAAAGATTTATGTCGCTGAAGTATTTATAGGTTGCTGTCCTTTCATTCCCCCCCCCTCTTCATTTCTCAGTACACTTCCCATTTCCACATAAACACCCTATACAACTACAGTACGATGGTTTTGGCGCCCAGGCTGTCCTGTGGAGACAAGCTGTGCGTCACACGCATATCACCCCAGACCGGTTTTCCACTTGAGCACCATTACAGAGTCAGGAAGCCGAGTGCAAACGATTCCATCTACATTTCAGGATTTTCCAATTAAAGGTGCCATGCATGGTTGTAAAAGGCAAATTTTAAGGCTGTAATGTCACCTGTTCTCAGACTAATTTGTGTCCATGCAGGATCCTTGGGCACAGCAGGGTGGTTTTAAATGTAACTCACTGGTTTGTATCCTCCCCAGCACTACTAAAAGGTGGGGTGTGCACATTGCTGGAAGCTTTGTTTACAACACATCATATGATATTACATAACTGAGGCTGTTGCTACGGCAACACCAGGACTCCACCCCTTCCCTATCCAACCAGACTTTGGACACACACATGTGTACATGCACACATACACACACTTTTTTGGACTAACAGGACCGCACGACTTAACATCCATGGCATTCCACGCTACTAACAAGACGGCCTCTCTCTGGTGGCTGGAAATCCTCCTTCCTAAGAGATATTTAACAGTCACCCGGAGGAGAAACATCTTTCCGCTATGATGGCTCACCGCGGTGTTGTTTGATAAACAAATTAAACATTCACCACATTTTACTACCTGCGCAGGAACAGTCCTGTTATTTATGGCTTTTAACCAGAGCACAGCCAACAGAACAAAAAAAAAGAAAAGAAAAAGTGATGTAAGCTCTCAACCCGTACAATGCGCGTGTTGTCAGCGGGTGAATGGCAACCGTGTGTGTCAGCTTTCATTACTGTGTGTAAGCAATCAGCTCAGCCAGATGAATTCAAGGTCAGGGAGGCACTCCTGGCTTCCTGAGCCATACAATAACAGACTTCCCCACATAAGAGCTGTCTCTTTGTGTTGAAAGGTACAGCACTGAGTACTCTCTCAGCTCTCAGCACTGTCTCAAAGCGCCATTCACGTCTGACAGTTCAGCAAGAAGGCTTCTGTTCCAGGTTACAATGGTCCCGCTCCCCATGGAGTCGGGCTTCTCAAAGTTTTGATCACATCTGACATATTTTAAAAATTGTTTGTAATGTGTCTGTCCAGAGAGATTTGGCTTGGTAATTTTATCGCCTTCCTGCTTATTTAAATAAGAGACGATGTTGGACTGCAGCAGTGACAATACAAACAATGAGAGCTTAAAGCTTACAGTAGATTATGCAGTGAACATTTCATTGGAAGCTGAAATGTGAACACGATTAATTGTTATGCATAATAACCAGTTGCTGGGGAAAAGTGGTTATTGAAAAATAGTTTCTGGTGGTTGCAAGCGGATTGCTGCGTTTGCCTGTAGTTTGCATGGAAGACGTCGACCTTTCTGTAAACACTCGCCAAATACCAGCCAAACGGAGCATGTTCAACTCTAAACTAAAAGTTGTGTCTCAGTGCAGTAATCAGTGTTCTTCAAAATGTGCAACTTTTACTTTGAAGGCAGAGTGGGGCACTTATAGAAGAATCATCCTTGGCGAGCTACCAATGCATAGCAAACATGAACAACTTGGTGCCAGGTTCCTCAGCTTTGAATACCTTCTAACAAATCATAACAGCATAAACGTGTGGATCAATGTCTTCATATCAAACTGTTGGACAGTTGAGGCTTTCAGCCTACTTCTTCCAGGAAACAAGGAAATGATGTATCTTCATAGAGCTTCCTGATTGGCAGAGGTAACTCGAAACTTTGAATTACTGTTTTAAAATGTAAAATTTATAAATTAAAAATGTTGAGATGTGGATGAATTTTTCTTTTCAGTGGAAGAAACAAGGTTTCAGAGGGTCTAAACAATGACATGGTTAGTGGTCATGTGATTAGCCATCATATGACTTCAAAACCTTAAGAGAGGGTATTCAAAAACAGCCATGGTGACATTAACCACCAGTTTTGAACTCGCATTTTGAAGCTTCAGCATCGGCATGTTGTTTTTTTGGAGGTAGATTTTACCTTATATGGAATAAAGTGTGGAGCTCTTAAATATCAGCTAAGATTTGCCAGCTCCATTCATAAACTGTACTGGTGTAACCCACAGACACACACATATCTGTTAATAAGTTGGCAAGTTTTAGACTAAAAAAAAAAAAAAAAAATCCCAGAACTTCTCTCACCAAAAGTAAAGTACAATCTCCCGGGATGGTCTGCTCCCCATAGTGAGCCGTAACACCAGCGAGATAATCCGTTAACACGCTCCAAAAGGCTCCAGCAGCAATCCAGTGAATGAGGCCGATCAGCTCACTTGCCAGTGAGTCAGGAGACCTGTCAAACAGCAAGGCACACCCATAAGTCGATTAGCAACTCTGAGTTGTTTTGAAAGGGAAAACTTTCCATAGAGGCGGAAGTGTTTTTATTAGGCTGTAAACATGCTTTTTAATGGTATGATGTTGCACTTTTAACATTAGACTATGGAAATTCAATCTTTTTTTTCAAAAGGCCAGAAAAGGAACTGCAGTTTTTGTCACTTCAGTGTTGGCTTCACTTTTAAACTCTGGAGGTTGTCCTCTGTCTGCACACCAGCACACACAGTTTGAGAATCACTATCATGGTCTTCCTCTTCTTCTGCTTTCAGCTGCTCCTTTTGGGGACTCCCACAGCAGATCATCTTCCTCCTCGATCACACAGACCCTCTGCATATACTCCTTCCATGTCCTTTGTGTGTTTTTTGTCCATTATATCGACTGTCCCTCCCGGTCCCTCTGATATACTCATTTCAGATGTTCTGTTTGGTTAAATGGCCATAAGCGTGGATGTGAGCATAACTGGTTCTCCCTCCTCCCTGTTTTAGCTGTGCGATAATCTAATGACCTGTCCAGGATGTAGCCCGACACAGCAAAGATAAGATATATTTTATCTGAAAAGTGAGGAAATTCCTGTGACACAGCGGCCAAACAGATTAAACACAACTTATAACAAAAAATACAAATAATAATACAAAAAATAAATTCGCAGTAATAAAAATTATATTAAAGAAAGCTTCTTAATAACTAAAAATCTAAATAAAATACCATAAAAGTATATGAAAAACAATAAATGTAATGCAATCTAAAGAGCTATTTATAAATCAGGAAAGCAAAATAAAATTGTGGAAACGACTTACTAAATGTAAGACAATGTAAGGATAAGAAAATGATATCTGTAAGCAAACGGATCTATTAATCAATATGGATTATTTTACATCCACAGCTTGTGCTGCCTTTTGGTGTTTAGAAGAATTTAACTGTATTTATGTAGCTCTAAATCACAACAACAGTTGCCTCAAGGCGCCTCATATTAAAGTTGAAGTTGAAGACAGAGAGACCCCCACAATCAGATGACCCTGTGTGATCAATGACTTTGGTGACAGTGGGAAGGAAAAACTCCCTTTTAATAGGAAAAAAACCTCTGGCAGAACCGGGCTCAGGAAGGAAGTTTTATTTTGTTATTACATGCCATGATTTGTATTTTTTCCTGTTACTCACAGCAGTATATGAGGCTATAATTCACCCCAGACCTGACATGAAGCAATCTGTTCAGCAACTTTGATACTGAGAGTACGTGAGGATAAAAATCAGTAACACTGATCTAATTAACTTTAAGTTTAGAGCCTGTGGACTGTTCGATAGTAATACCAAAGACTTTCAGAGGACCACATCTGCGAAATCGTAGGCTTTGGCACACAGCTGCCAACAGCTGGAGGACACATCTTAAAATTAAGGTACATTTTTCTCCTTTACTCAAGTCCCAACACTAAAAAGATGGCATGTGTCCTTCCTTTTAAAATGTTCCAAAACTACCCATCACTTTCTTTCTTATGATACAATTAGCAAACCCCCACCTCTGTCCCTTTAAAAAGAAAAACCAACAACCCAAAAGGTACTCATTACTCAAACAGATACTTGGAGCATGATTTGTTTCTGCTTTCCTTTCAAGCCACCAGTTGTTATTCCTTTTTTCCCACTCACTAACCTACATCTTTAGCATCATCAGGAATTTTTTGTAATGAAAATGGCACCACGAATGCAGAAGAATTACAAAGGCTGGGAATTTACACAATAAGTCACAGGCTGCAATATGAAGTGTTACCGAGCTACTTTAGGTTTCTTACAAGGGACAATAACACAATATACAGCCTGTATATAAAAGGTGGACATGAGTATCCATCCCTCACTCGTCTGGTTTTCAAAATGCCAAAATGGTAAAACCCCTCAGCTCCAGGCTTCATAACAGGAACCAGAGGTGGATGGCGTGGTGGCTGCGTTCATCTTTTATAATTAAATCAAGTTAGAATTAGTTCTCCTTGGCTAATATTCTGATTGGTCCTGTGTGGAATAGGTAATTTGTCTCACAGAAACAGAAATTAACCCTGGGATTGTCTTGCTTTTGCAGACATCTCTTGGCAATTTCTAATTGAACTCTCCCAAAAGTCTCATTCACAGATCCAAAAATATTTATCATCCATCCATTTTCTTCTGCTTATCCGGGGCCATGTTGCGGGGGCAGCATGAAAAACAGAGAAGCCAAAACCTCTCTCTCCCCAGCCACTTCCTCCAGTTTATCCGAGGAAACACCCAGGCGTTCCCTGCCAAGAGATATAATCTCTCCAGTGTGTTCTGGGTCTATCCCGGGGACTCGTTCCAGTAGAACATCGCCACAACATCTCGCCCAGGATGCATCAAATAGCCGAGCCACCACAACTGGCTCTCCTTCAGTGTGGAAGAGTAGCCTTTGAATGACTGAGCGCTTTACCCTAACTCTAAGGGTGTTGAACCTTGATTGATTAGTTGAACCTCAGATGCAGGAGCAACAATGCGGTTTCTTTATCCTCTTGAGAATATCTGAAGGCGGACGGTAATTTGCCCAAGCAGTCTACATGTGTTTTTTTGGACTTCTGTGGAGAAATATTCACCATTAAAAATTAAGTTTATGTTAGTTGAACCTTTCTCAGTATACCTATGTCATCCATCATGGTGTGCTGAGCTGCGCAGTGATTGCATGATAAGAGTCTCAAAGCTAGACAGCTCAGAGTAATCGAGCACTGTGGTCAGAAACTGACGTCTCTACCTATTTAAATGTTTGTGCAAACCGTCTTGGTTAAAGCTGGGAATACCTCAAGTAAAAGCCACCTTTTACGCTGACTTTAAGCGTTGTACAGCATGTGGAGTTGACGGTGGAAAGATGTCACAGAGATTGTTCACTCTGCTCTAATCCATGCTGACAAAGAAATCACCTTAGCCAGCGTTAAACACAGCCCTCCTTGGAAAATATATAGCTGAGGTAAGCGCTGTATTTGTGGCCTCTTTAGGCTCCACAGAACTGCAAAAAGAGCCCTTAGGAAAAATAAATTCTCCTTTTTCACTGTTCCCTTGGACACATATGAGTCCAGAGGAAAAAAACATCAAATGTTTTTTAAGCCAGTCTTTAAAGTGCGGCCAACATATTTCTTCTTCTTCTCTCGGATTTTGTTGCCCTTTATTGAGTCCCTGCCAGTGAATCGCTGGCAGACTTTCCATTCAGCTGCAGAAACAAACCTGCAAACTGGCGCACGACACCGAGCCGGGGCCGTGACGACATCTCAGCGGCTTCGCCGAGTAGGATGTGGGGTGAGGGAGGCCAGACCGGAATCCTGGATCCTTAAGTTGAAGAGTGTTTTCAGGAGAAGCCTTGTGTTGTGTCAACATTTCCAGTGACGTTGCCACAGAGGGAAAAATATCCCAGCAGCCAAGAAGGCCAGGCAGTACTAATGAGGAAAAATGCTTTGAGTGTCAGATGACAGTATATATAAAGTATTTTGAGAGGAAAGCAGGAGAAGACACTCAGATATTCCATCCAAACATAAACAGAAAGACATATTAAAGAGGGCTGTACTTCATTAGAGGACTCGGAGCCAAAAAATAAATATATATTCAGACAGCAGTGTTTGTAAACAGAGCCATAGCTACCACTAAACCAAAGACTGGGCCTTCACTTGGCCTAACGTCAGGAATTAGACAACAGAAGTCAACCCGCGGTTTCAGGTTTGTGATAAAGGTGTAGCACTGGTAGCGTCTGACCAATCAGAAACATAGGCAGGTCTGTCGATGGCAGAGCAACTGATTTTGTTGTTAGGGTTGACGTAGTGCAGTGGTTTGTACTGTCACCTCACAGCAAGAAGATCCTGTGTTGAATCCTGTCTGGGGCTTTTCTGTGTGGCGTTTACAGATTCTCAACAGGCATTCCAGCTCCCTCCCAAAGATGTAGATCGGTGGTCCACTCAAGACATACCCCACCTTTTGCCTTATGACAGCTACAATACATTCGTTGACCCGGATTGGATAAGCAGAAGAAAATGGATGGATAAAGCTATTAGAAAAGGAAAATATGAAGAGGTTACGCACTCGCTACAGGCTCAAAGCAACACAGCAGCTGCAGACAAATCAGCGCTGTGTGAGGGCGAGAGGGAAAGTGCATGAATGTGTGTGTCCTTCAAGTGTTTTTCTTAGTATTAACAAAGTTTAGCCGATTTGAAGCCAAAAATTGAAGCCAACAAAAGATGGCAACTGTGTTGTGTTTGTAACAGATGTGTCAGTATCACAGACACAACAGGATCCGACTGTAATTAATTTTGTCCTCAATTAAATTAACATATTGCTTAGATGTTCATAAGACATTTTTTTTTTATCTTACTCTTCCAGCTGCAGCCCCAGCGGTGTTAAACAAAGAGCAATATCAAAGATGAATTTAAACCAATAACAAGGTTTAGCCTTCTTGGATATTTTAAAGAAAAGGCATTAGTGGTCTGTTTTAGGATCATATCTAGAGAGCAGCAAACCTCAGTGCTGCTGTAGCTCACCTGGATGACCCTGGGAGGTTGCAAAGTCTTTCCTGGACCCTTTCCTGTTTATCTCTGCTTTCAATAAAAAAAAGACGTTAAAATAAGTTCTTGCAGCCAACAGAAAAGGAAACATTAATGATTGAAACTGTTCCATCAATATTTTTATTTATGCTCATCAGGGAAAGAGAACACCTACCTTCAGAGAGCCCGTGTGTCATGGTCCGAGGGATTCTACCAGATTTGTGACGCAGTGGTTGGATCTCTTTTCTCAAACATAACCTGCTCCTGAGCAACACAGGTTACCATGACAGAAGTGAGCCGTCTTTGTAACCTTGTAAACACCTGAGTTTCCCTGAATATATCAAAGTAAATCCTGCTTCATTCACAGTACACTACTTGTGCTTAACGGCTAGATCATGTCAAAAAAACAATATATATTTTATATATGCATACACACTGCAAATATACTTCACAGAAATCATGATAGCATTATTTTATAGTACCTGTAGTAGCATCACATCAGGCTGGGTAAAAGTAGAACTTACACATAGCTGCATGTTTGGACCAAAGCACACGGGCTGTTTAAAATCATAAAGTCCATTAGCCGTTTATAGCATTTTAGCATATAGCATGTCTAATCTGGGTTTTTAATGGTTAATTATCATCTTTTTATCTCTTCCGGTTGTTTATTTGCATCTAATCCATTAATCCCACCGAGCTTGTCTCTGAGGATAACATTTGAAGACTCGCAGCTGCTTCTTGATGTGCATGAAATGCTTACACCTGGCAGTTAATTATGATAATGCTAGACTAAGCAGCTTATCAGACAGTATCTTATCTTCTTTAATCTAATTTGAAATATAATTGTTTAGCTATACGATTGATGTTAGGTTTGCCACGTCTAATATTCACCTCTGCTTTCAAATGGGCCATATTATCAAGCTAATGACATGCGCTTTGTATTTTTTCAGTGCATCTCTGTTAGTTTGCGGCATTACATTACAGTAGCTCTGTTTCTGACCACCAAACCGAACCAAATTAAAAAAACAAAGCGCACCATAAACTGTCTGAAACGACTTCAAACGAGGGGGAAAAAGTTTCTTTGTTGATCATTCTGAAAGGCTGATTTCCTCTGAGTCACGATCTCATTGTGAGGCCTTCCCACTTCCCTTCTTGTTTATATTTCGTGCATGGTGTTCCCCCGTTAGTTTCACTTTTTGACTCACCGGATGAACGGTTTAGCACTGATTTCCACAGTGACGGAGAACAAAAAAAACCTACAAAGGTTCGCATTAGGAAGTGTGCAGGGAGACACGGTCATGTGGAGCCAGGTGTAAACACTGGTGCTGTGAACAAGTCTGGGCAATCTCAGGAACGGCAGCGAAAACCCTCCAGAAACTTTAGAGATGGTAGCATCTGGAGGAAGTTGTACAGATGGAGGAGGAGGAGGACTGTCTGCAGCTACACTGAACAGGTGGTGTGCTTCATTTAGGACTGCACAGCAATTCTGTCCACACATGCTGAGACAATGTCCCACATTTTGAGTTTTATAAAAAGTCAACACCGTAAGACGGACACTTGCATCAAGTAACCACAAACTCACAAGATGTACAGATTTTTTTTTTACTATACTGGAAACTACCACAAACAAAAGGAAACACAGGTAAGATAAAGACTGGAAAATTTCTAGTACCTGAGTGAATCTCTTTGGCTCAAAGAGTTCAGGTATGCATCCCCACGGGAACACAAATGATTACCAGACCATATAGCAAGTTCAGAATCACCAGTTAACCTAATCAGCATGTATTTGCACTGTGGGAGGAAGCCCGAGCACCCAGAGAGAAACCACACCAGCACAGGGTCAACGAAGTCCACGCAGAAGGCGACGGATTCAAACCTAGAACCTTCCAAGAATAGTTTATTATCACTGACCATGTTTAATCTTTTCTCCAGCTTTATTTTATGTTTGAAAATGTAAACTGTCGATTTCTTTGTCGATTCTGCCATTTCTGTAGCGGTTTGGTTTTCCTTTAAGCTTAGGCAGTAAATTATGTTGATAGATGGTGGTTGCTGGAGTACTTTTCTATGCTGTGGTGTGCTGGGGGAGCAGCACAGCAAAGAAGGACTCATCCAGGCTGGAGAAACTGATCAGGAGGGCTAGCTCTGTGGTCGGCATGAAGCTGGACACTCTGGTGACAGTGGCAGAGAAAAGGACATTAAAGAAACTGATGGACATTATGGACAATGCCAGACATCCTCTGCACACGGCCATAAACAACCAGAAGAGTCTGTTCAGTGACAGGTTGCTTCTCCCAAAGACAAGAACTAACAGACTTAAAAACTCCTTTGTCCCACACGCCATCAGACTGTTTAACTCCTCCCTGGAGGGGAGAGGGAGGGGAAACAGGAGGACAAAGGAGGGGGGAACAACTAAGCTGTAGTGCCTCTTCACCTCACTGTGCAATACCTTTTGTGCAATACTTTTGTAAATAGTCAACGGTGCAATAGACTCAATACTTGAAATGTGCAATTCACTTGTATTTTTATTTTTATTCCTATTTATTCTATTTATCCCCTTCGTATATTTTATTTATATTGTCTCTGTATTTATATATATATATATATATATATATATATATATATATATATATATATATATATATGTGTATGTGTGTGTGTGTGTGTGTGTATTATATATATATATATATATATATATATATATATATATATATATATAATATTCTGTAACTCTGTAACTTCTGTCGGTGCTGTGCTTTTTTGGAAATCGAATTTCCCAGAGGAACCCACCCGAGGGATTAATAAAATTCTATCTAATCTAATCTAATCTAATCTAAGATATTTGGTATTGGGGTAAAAAATACACATTTTCACAACAAAAACATACTTTAAAAGCCAGATATGCAACCAGCTTCTCTAGCTTAGGTCCACAGGTTTGGGATGAGCTTGAAAGGACGCTTGTCAAAAGGATCTTAAGACAACAGCTTCAGTAACACGCTGTGCGACTGAGGGTGTTCGACTACTCGTTAACACAACCAGTCAGATGCATTTAGGTATGGTGAACCCATGGTGCTGAGCTGGGATTTTCCCACACAAACATCTCTATGGCTTACAGAGAATGGTCCAAGAAAGAGAAAATATGCAATGAACAGAGGTTCTCTGGGTGAAAATGCTTTATTGATGTAAGAGGCCAGAGGAGAATAGCCAGCCTACACTTAGATAGGCCGCTAGAAACCGCAACCGCAGCTCAAATAACAACTTGTTACCACAAAGATATGCAGAAAAGCACCTCTGAACACACACGTCAAACTTTAAAGCAGGCTACAGTAACAGAAGATCACACCGGCTGCCACTCCCGAGCTAGAACAGGAAACTGAGGCTGCAATTCACACGGCGCCTGATCTGATGATTCTCTATTTCTGCTGCGGTTCAACGGTTCAGGCTGGTTTTGGTGATGTAATGTAATGTTTAAAACACCTTGGAGATTTACAGCAGGTTCTGTACATCAGTAATTTTAGGATTCGTTTTAGAGACCTTTAGACATTTGTGTTTTATGCATGTTATTTGATGTCCGGGCCCTTATTAACAACTCTTAGACAGATTGTGGAGTCCTGGTTAACAAATGCCTATTTTTATGCAGAATTATAATCATAACTGCATTTTTATTGATTTGTGAATAAAATGAAATTGAAATGAACAAATAAGGACACCTGGTAAACCTGGTGAAGTGTCCTTATCTGACATTTTCGAAATGAGGAGAAGTTGGATGAGGATGTCTTTATTGATCCCTGCAGGGACATTTAAGCCCGGCCTACGTATAATGAGCAGTGAGTCATTGTCAGTATTGTTCTCTGTTTCTCATAAACCTTGGCAACTGTGGGCACCAGAGTTTGAGGTTTTTTAGATGAGTGGTGGTCTCATTTTTACAGGTCTTCTGTCCGCTGCTGCTAGGCAACGTCTTTAAAGGCACCGTGACATCATGTGTGACCTCGGGCGTGTCCCGTCGAATCAGATGCACCGAAGCTGTTCTGGTGGCGCTTGGTGGACAAAGACCTTATTAAGGTGTTTTTTTGACTTTTACCTGTCACTGTAGTGTATAAATAAGCCTCCACTGACTGCAGCGTCCACATTTGCTGATGTAAACATGCCTCTGACAGCAAGCACCGGACTGCTTTCTTAAAAAGAAAAAAAGATATAGAAATACTGAAGTGAAACTTCTTCTCTTGCCAAATTTTCAAACGACTGCAAATATTTTTCCCAGGCTTTTCTGAAATTAATGTGTGTTTATGTAGTCGGGAGTTCTGAAAGCTGTACAGTGAGCTTGCGTGGGTTTCTAAAAGTCCATTTTCCATGTGACATCAAGTCATTAAAGTCTTCCCAGTGCCATTTGTTTGAACTCTGAATGCTTGGAAAACATTTCCCGGAAAAAAGCATAATTGAAAAAACAAAACAAAAAAAGATCAAGTCATCTGCGTCGTTGCTACTTTTAGATCCTCCTCTGGAAAAAAAAAAAAAAGAGGGCAGGAAGCAAACCCAGCGGTTCTGCTTGGAAAATGCTGCACTAGCTGAGGCGGTGAGGAGGAGCCGGATGCAGCTCCCTTGGTACTTCATCTATGAGCTGATTTATGGGTTTTGAACAGCTTTTAATGACCCTCCACTGTCCCTGTGAGTGTGGGCCCTGGGGAGCATCAAGGCAGCACAGTGCGTGAAGCTGGGAGCCCTGGAGGTCAGTGGGAAACCTCCACAACACAATTTATGGAGTCATTAATTGTTCGCTGAGAGTTGGAGGGAAAATCTTGAATCTGAGGCCAGACCTTTGTGGGGTTCACATTTCTCCACAAACCCACGCAGGGGCACCGAACGGCTGACATTTGTGTCAAATTACGAGATAAATCCTGCTCATTACAACTCGGATCTTGTTTTTGTGAGCTCAGCTATCTTTTCTACTGGGGATCAGAGTACACAGTAAACAAGCAAACAAAAACATGTCACACCAACCTCTATCATCCAATCACGTCTGACTTCAAAGTCCTGCATTTTGGCTTCTTATCAATGCTCATGTCCTATAAAAAGGTCAAATCAACTACCAGTGATATTTGTACCCTCAATCAATCTGCAGCTGTTTAGCTAGCATAGCATTATGGCATAAAGCCTCGCTACCATCCTGTATGCTAACAAGTAACAAGCTAGCAAGTACTGGTGTTTTGTTGGTTGAGTTTATTTGAATCTTTTGGGCTACATCCACACGAACACGGTAAAGAGAGATTCCCTACTTTTACTTTGAGAAATCTCTTTGTGGTTACATGAAAAACACACAACAAAATGATATCCAGCATTTTTCAACAGCATGCTAAAGCAGCACCAGAAGCTATAACACATCGCAGACTCTGACAAGGAAAGGAAATAAAGGTACACAGCTTTGACTTTTGAGACAAAATCTATATTTTTCTTTGCCACATGTAAATTCAGAAGATTTTTTATTGACCTTGCAAACTCAGTTTACATGTGTACAAAAGACATATAGAAAGGCTTAGTTTATCTTTATTATAATATAGCTGCTTTCTGTCAGGATATAAGAAGTTCAGAGCATTAAAAAAATCCCCAGTGAGCCAAAGCATTCTCAGACTAAATTCAACCAGAACATCAGTGATGTGCTACATCAATACACTTCTTTGACTGACAGCAGAATTTGAATGAACTGACACCTCGCCATGGCACGAGCTCACCGTGACTCAAACTAATTCATAATTTAGTTTAACTGTCCAATCTGATGGTTTTATGACCAGCTTATAATTTTATTTCATTTAAATCTAAAGGATTTTGATACCTAATTTACATTAGAATAAAAGTGTACATATAATAACCTTGACTAAGACATCATTGCTACAGATCATCTTGCTTGTATTTTTCAGACCTCAGCTGTTTGTTTTTTTTTTTAAATTTTTGTGAACATCAGTATCTAAAAAATAAAAAAGGATGCATTCAAACACCAAAAAAAAAAAAAAAAAAATCTGCAACTTTTTAACGACCTTCTCAGCCCAATACAGAAATTTTCCTCGGCCTTGTCAGAATGAGGTCGACATAAAACCAGCACAGACTTTGTTTCCTTGTGCAGATTAATCAAACGTGTTTGTTTTAGAGGTCCTTGCTGGCAGATTTTGTTCGGACTAGTCGAGCTGTCTACCCGTTGCTGTCCGCATGTCGAGCTAAGACAAACAGCCACTGGCTGCGGCTTCATATTTCACATATTTGTATCATTTAATTTGGGATTAACTAGTTTGTTTTGTTTTCTTGCTCCATTCTTTCACCGCACTGTCATCTGAAGTTAATGAGGAAATGAAACCGTCTCGGTTACTGTTGCTGACATATGAGATGAAGTATTCCCCCCCCCCCAAAAAAAACAGGATGTTTAAAAGTGGGTCATTTCTAACTGTCAGGGTCAAACAGGGGCTTTAAAGGTCTTCCCAAACTGTAATCCAGCCATATACACTAATTATATTCTTTAGTCATGTTTGTCTTCACATTAAACCTTAAACGCATTAAACATGAAGAGTTTACTGTTTGATTTAAAGCTCTGCGCTGGGTTTCCTCAGTCAGTAATTCTTGAATGTAGCAACACTTATTTCACTTCTTCATCTTCACTGGTAATAAATCACTCCAATCTGAGGGCTGGGGATTGGAAACATGGGACATTATACAGTTTAACTAAATTAGCTGCAATCAAAATCAAATACAGGCTTTCCCCAGTGCAATCTTTACTGCTCTCTCGATACGACTGCTGGCAGCAACTCTGCCTTTCAAGTAAGTTTTTTTGCTTTTTCCCCCCTGGAAGATACGTTTTAACCACATATTATTTTTCAGTCTTATTAGTGAAAAATTAAACTGTTTCAGGAGAGTGCCGCAGACATCCCGGATCATGTAAACTCTACAATTTGTGGGCTTTGTGGGTTTACTGCTGAGGAGTAAGCTACAGTGCAGATTCATACAGTGGTTACTGGGTTTGAAGCGCTCTCATGCCCCCTGTGGACAAAACACACTTACACACTGTAACTAACTGCTCTAACAATTACCCACATTTTTAATAAAATAGTGGACTGGTTTAAATATGGTTTAATAAGGTAAATGCTCATGTCTCATGTAGATAACCCTTTGGAGATTTAATTAAAATTATAAGAGCAGCCAAGCAGTCGGAGTGACCAGATCACAACAAACTAAATGTGGGCCAAAGAGTATGTTTGTGTGGGAGATTTTTAACCTGTTAACCTTTGAAACTGCTCAGTGTTTTCTCAGTTACTGTTCCATCGAGCAATCATTCATCTTTCAGTGGGCATGACTTCATCAACTGGTGTCTTTTTTTGAGCCACAGCTTTCTTGTTAGGCTCAAAAATAACCGATAAAAAGCATAAAGCCTGTTTAAGAATCTCCTTTCACCAGTTTTCCCCAGTTATTAAATATTTTCCAGTCTTTATTGTAGCTGAAATTCCTTTTGTTTGTGGTAGTTTTCATCCTAGTCCCGTGCGACTTTGTACCGACTTGTAATTTTCCACCTCGGAGCGTGGCATGTTAACCTGCAGGAGGCCCGTGATGTCTTCACAGGCATTCGATAAAAGCCAAAGTTTAGGAAAGTGTCCGTATTACATTGTTGATTTTGGAAAACGGGAGCTCATCAAGATGTGGGACATTGACTCACTGTGTCAGAGGAGATAAAAATTCAATCACCCTGGAAACAGCTGACGGTGTCGATGTCAACGGGTAAAATAACAACATCCCAACCACACATTATTAGGTACACGTGTTCCGCTGCTCTTTAACACAAATTTCTAATCAGTCAGTCATGTGACAACACCTGAGGGTATTTAGCCATGTGGACAAGATCAGGGTGACCTGCTGAATTTCTGATTAAGCATCAGAGTGAGAAAGAAAAGCGAATGTGGCTTGTTGTTAGCGTCAGATGGGCTGGTTTGAAAATAAGAAATATCCAGTGCCAGATGTCAGAGGAGACTGCTTTGAGCTGATAGGAAGGCAACAGCAACTTTACTCATTATAACCGAGGTATGCAGAAGAGCATCTCTGATTGAACAGCACATCAAACCCTGAAGGAGATGGACTATTGCAGAAGAAGACCAGACTGAGTGCCACTCCTGCAGACTAAGAACAGGAAACTGAGGCTACAATTCACACAAACTGGAACAATTAAACACAGAAAGGCTTTGATCGGGCGAATCTTGATTTCTGCTGCAGCTTTTGGATGGAAAACATGCTTCCATCCAGCCTTGTAATACCAACACGATCAATCAGTGGAATTTCAAGTCTTGTATTATACTTGTACCATGTTTCTCGCTCCAGCCACACGGTGACCCTGGACAAGCGGTTAAGAAGAATGACGGACAGATTTGTTAAAGGTTAGATGAAACTGATAATCATAGTGTGTTAAAGGCTCAATCTGATCCATAAAATGCATGTTATACAAATAAAACGAGACGATGATACGCTCCACAACTTCCTCCTCAAGGCATCAAAAGTATTGTCTGTTATTTTCCACTCTGCGTGAAAGTGTATATCTACACATGGACTGAGTGCCTTATTAGAAACACATGGGCAGCAGCTCTGCCAAAAAATCCACTATTACAGAGTTTACACATACAAAAACCTGATAATTCTTTCAAGATAATGCAATATAGTCCAGGTCAACAAAAACGGAAGAAGTCTTAGACTTTAAAGAAGACCTGCTTTATTGAGTTGCTTCAGATATCAATATGTTCTCCATCTTGGGAGAAACTCTGCCAAAGCTGCTAACCTTTCTGTGATTTTTATTTTAGACTTGTTATTCTGAACTGAAATAATAATAACACTTTTTATTGTTCATGTGAGAGGATTCCAGGAATGTGTATTACTGTAAAAGTAGCAAATATGTGTGTAGATAAAATGTGCTGTGTTTAATGTGTTCATAATCAAACCTTCCAGCATTACACATTAGAGCTGGGAAGACATGCTGCCCCAGACAAGTTAACTTAAAACTTATCTATGCAGATAGATAATGCTGCGCCTGCTGTTGTTTATGCTCGACCTCAACGAAAAGCAGCCATTCCTGCAACTGCTTATACTTTGGGTTAACTAGTTTCAGTCCAATTAGAAGATCAAAAAGGCGTGAGCTAATGAAGTCACCAGTCCCAGGAGTGGGTGAGTTCAAAGTTGTGAAAATGCAGGTAGGCTGAATAAGATATTAGGATAGCTGGTGGTGGCTGTGAACTCAGAGACCACAGTTTGTATCCTGTTTCAGTTCAGTCCGCCAAGTTAAAAACACGAGGACTCAGGGGTTGGTGGTTGTGGTGTGAGGTGATGGAAATAAAATGGCTCTAAACACTGATCCCTGGACCCACCGTGCCTTATTCACACCACAATATTGTAAGGTAAAAACTACAGTAATACAGAGAAAACCCCAACTTGAGCAAACTTGGCAACAGTGGGAAGAAAAAACTCCCTTTTAACAGGAAGAAACCTCTGGCTCAACCAGGCTCAGCGATAAGCAGCCATCTACCGAAAGGCTTTCATTGCAGTTTGTCTGTGTAGGTTCTCAGTGGTCGAAGTCATGGTAGTCTCAAGTGCTTAAATGCAGGCAACTGGACTAATCATGAAAGTCACATGATTAGTCTCAGGACCACCTCTACCAAAGTACATCTTCATGAACCAAACAGAAGTCCAGATGCCTTAATTTCAAGCAGTTAAGGCTGTTGATGTAAAAACATTTTTTGGCTCGTTGATCAATTGTTCAGCTCTGGGAATATCAGCTATCCAGATTCTGAATGAACCTAAGTGACTGTTACATATGGAAAGTAGACAAGGAGCAGGTGGAGACCCAGACTAGAGCTAATAGCGGGGCGATCGTGGCTCAAGAGTTAGGAGTTCGCCTTGTAATCGGAAGGTTGCCGGTTCGAGCCCCGGCTCGGACAGTCTCGGTCGTTGTGTCCTTGGGCAAGACACTTCACCCGTTGCCTACTGGTGGTGGTCAGAGGGCCCGGTGGCGCCAGTGTCTGGCAGCCTCGCCTCTGTCAGTGCGCCCCAGGGTGGCTGTGGTTACAATGTAGCTTGCCATCACCAGTGTGTGAATGTGTGTGTGAATGGGTGGATGACTGGATATGTAAAGAGCTTTGGGGTCCTTAGGGACTAGTAAAGCGCTATATAAATACAGGCCATTTTAATACAAAGTTAATATTGAACACAAAAAGGACCCCAAACAAAAACCTGTGAATGTGGTTCATATATGAATATAAACTGTATCGACTCAGAATGAAATAAGCCCCATATTCCAGGATTTTTCCAGCGCATCCTCCCATTTCCACTTCCGTCACAGTCCGATCCCTCTCCTCACTTTTCAGTCACGTTTGATAACAGCTCTGTGCTGCGGCGTGGAGCCTTGGGGTCGGCCGTCACTTTAAACCCGCTGATTTTACACCGAGGTTCGTCCGCGCAGGAGCGTGCATCAAAATGAAACTACGGTGATGCGTTCGGGGGGCTCACTAGGATGTACGAGATACCCCCGAGTTCAGTCCCACATTGATGAATTGTACATGCCTCGCATCACACCTCCCACGCTGCAGCTTATGTAATGTCAGCCACGCGTGGCCTGGGATTGAAGGAGCTGTGACTCATTCTCATTGCTCTTTATTTTTACCCCACATTCTTCCCACCCACCCACCACCTATTTCTTAGAAGAACAGGGAGCTGTAAAAAAGAAAAAAAAAAAAAAGTATATTAGCTCAGAATTTCCCATCTGTTCAGTGATGTTAAAATATCACTGCAGCCTCATCAGAGTGAGAGCAGAGACTTCTTCATTCCAGATTAATCTCATCAGTCAGACTGTCACAGAAATGACACTGCGGTGGAAATTATAACACCTGAAAATACTCATTCCTCTCTATAAACTGTAAATCTGTATCTAAATGTCTTTCTGGAAGCTGAGATCCAAATGACAGGCCACTTTATTAGATACACCTTGCTGCTTTCCATCGCATCCCAAAGGTTGTCATTTTCATGCTCAAGACACCAGTTTGAGATTATTTGAGCTTTCTGGCATCATTGTAAAGGAACGGACTTGCTCAGCCACAATACTCACGCTGTAGCTATTCTTATTCAAGGTTTCAGATGCTGTTCGTTCAGAGATGCTCTTCTGCACCTCGGATGTAACGAGTTTCTTTTGTTTTTCGCAGCATCCTTTGTAAACCATGGATACGGCTGTGTGGGAAAATCCCAGCAGGTCAACAGTGTCCAAAACACTCAGACCAACAAGCATACTTCTTCTTGACTAATAAGTACCTAACAAAGTGGTCAGTTCACTTTCTGAACAAAACTTTAAGCTACCCCCCCTAAAAAAAAGAAAACAAACAAACAGACACACACACACACACACACACACACACACACTCTGAGGACAAAGGACATATTATTAGGGCTGATAGCCAGGCTTGTGGGCAGCACGGTGGCACGGTGGTTAGCACTGTTGCCGCACAGCTAGAAGGTCCTGAGTTCAATTCCACCATCAGGTCTTTCTGTGTGGAGTTTGCATGTTCTCCCCGTGTTTGCGTGGGTTCTCTCCGGGTACTCCGGCTTCCTCCCACCGTCCAAAGACATGCAGCTTGTGGGGATAGGTTAACTGGATAATCCAAATTGCCACTAGGTGTGAGTGTGAATGGTTGTCTGTCCCTATGTGTTAGCCCTGCGACAGACTGGCGACCTGTCCAGGGTGTACCCCGCCTTTCGCCCTATGACAGCTGGGATAGGCTCCAGCACCCCCCGCGACCCTGAAAAGGATAAGCGGAAGTGAATGGATGGAGCCAGGATTGTTGGTTAATGAATGATGGATGTCTGGTTTAAGGTATCTTATCTTATTCCTCTGTTTACAAATACTGAGAACAAGCTAATAATGGACTAAGATATTATCAGTTGCTTGTTGGGTGTATTTCTTTTGCTCTCCACACTAACTATAAGCTAACGAAGCCCGCTCAAACATGTAACCCAGCGAGCTTCCTGACCCAAAACTCTTGTCCAGTGCCAACATCTGCACAATCACAAACATCTGCAGATTTTTATCTAGATTATAGAGCAGTGGGTGGTCTAAACCATCAGTTTAGAACAGATTAAAAATGTGTTTTAAGGCCAAACTGAGATAAAAATGGACTGTAAAAAGCTCTTGAAAGCAGGCAGCTCCGGTGTCACATGTCGAGGTGTGATGCTGGCGTATTTTCTGTATGACAGAGTTTGTCTTGATGTTTAAAATCATCTAAATTTGCACAAATATGTGTATACATGACAAACTGAGTACCATCTCCCCCACCATTGCAGATTGTTTCCTGTTTAGTGTGTTCAGTGGTTCAAACACACAGTAAAGTGTAGTTCGCTCCCTCCCTTCTTTGTCTCTGACAAGAACTGATCAGATTTGGTGCAGAGTCACTATTTTAAGAGACTGCAGTCAGCAAGAATCCAGCATTAGGTTTTATTACATAATGCTACACCTGCCCGAAACGCTCTCATTGTGCTTAGCAACCTGCAGGCTCAGCTCACACCTGCCAGAACATCGCTGTCACATTCCTGCTCGTTACAACAGCGCTAATCGGCATTTACTTCCAGCACAGCATTGCCTGAAAGGTAAGCGTCCCAGCCAACGGACAGAATAATGACGGGGATAAAAATGCCCCAGCTGAAAGTCACAGGGTGCCAGATGAAGCCCAAATCAGCAGCGACATCTCAGCTGTGGCTTGTTACCGCCATCGACCTTGTGTGCTCAATCAAAATGTCAGGGCCCGGGCCTGGCAGGAAGAGTGAGGGTCCGAGTAGGCAGGTCTGCAGAGGGCTGATAGGAGTCCACCATTGTGCAAACTATTCTGGAGACAAGACTGGTTCATCTGTGGCATTTTACTGAAATATCCACACAGAGGTCGAGCCAAAGGGACATGCCTGAGCACACAAAATGAAAACAAAATGATGAAAAATGACCACACAAAATGATGACAAAGAGACACACAATGACCACAAAGAAATATTAAATGACACAAAGAGACAAAAATGAACACAAAGCGATACAAACTGACTACAGAGAAATGAAAAATGACCACAATGAAAAACAAAATAACACAAAAAGACAAAAAATGAACACAAAGAGAAACAAATTGAATGCAGAGAAATGAAAAATGACCACAGCAGAACACAAAATGACCACAAAAGATGAAAAATGACTACAAAGAGACACAAAAGTGTCAGAAAGAAACACAAAATGACCAAAAAGAGATTAAAACCATCCCACAGATAGACAAATTGACTACAATAAGAAACAAATTGGCACAAAAAGATGAAAAATGAAGGTAAAGAGATATAAAAGGAGCACAAAGAGGGCCAAATGCGTCTCAAACAAACAGAAGCAAATGCAAATACCATGCAGTGTTTACAAAGACTGCAGAATAATAAGCTAAACGATCCAAAACTGCTTAAACGGAAATAAGAGCAGTCCACATCTCTGGTCGTTTCACATGTTTATAACACTGCCCTCTGGTGGCGAGTACGCGTCTCGGCAAAGCTTTGCTTCACACCTACAGTCTACCAACACGCTATCGTGCCGGCATGCTTGGGTAAACAGAACAGCGAGAAAAGGAAATACAAGAAGGCAAAATGACGCAGAGAGTCCGGATGAAGAGGTGGAAGGCTTTGTGTTGTCATGTGTCCACAGCTGCAGACACACAGCAGCTCACTCAAACATTTAAAGCTCGTAGGTTTTCAACCTGCGCTTGGTCTTGCATAACTGTTCTTGTGGGACGTCGCGTTAGGCTGAGTGGTCCTGAAGAGCAGGGACGTCTGACACGTTTACGGCGTGAATCCATTATTGATGAGGATGACGCTTGTTTAGAGCACATTGATTTGGCTCGAGGCGCTCCGCACTTACAACTGATGCGAGCGCATTACATAACAGAGCAGCAAGGAGGAAGGAGGAGGAAATCCTTTGGTGTTGTATCTGAGAAGCATCCGACACAGTCGCTCAGTGAGCAGCGTGATGCTATCAGCTGAGACATGCCCTGTCTTACCATCTCAGTGTTTATAACCGTGTATATCTTCAAAGACACACGCCGCATCTGATGGAGATTCTTATCACAACACCAGATCGCTTCTGCCAGTCTGAAATGAAAATAAATGGGTGGAAAGATAGGAGCTATTTCCGGAGATTTGTTGAAATATATCAGAGAAAGACAACATGGTGGCTGGTTCAATTCCCAGAACTTACATGAGCTGATGGGCTTAAAAAGATGTGCAGTGGAGTTTAAGTACAGAATTGCTGTGTTGTCCTTATGATATGATCAGAAGGGAAAGGCCAAAATAGCTGGGAGTCTGAGTCTGATAAGAAGCAAATGCTTGTCCACTCTGGAAGAAGGATCTAAGTATCTATCGGTGTCTCATGCTGTGCAGAATTTAAATCTCACAGATTGCAAGTTTGAGGCTTTGGGAACAAACCTGACGTACGTAGTGTTGCTGAATAGTAGACGTTCAAATGTCAGTTTCCACTTCGGCATACATCATGAAGTGGGAAAATTTGGCATTGAGCAGTGTGGGTTTTGATTTTACCGCAAAATGACTTCAATTTTTTTACCCTGTAATAGTCACCCAGGTGAGGTGGGCGAGTCTGAAGTGGGAAAATTACGGGGTTTCCTTCATGTGATGTGATTTTATTTATTTTTTATGCTTGTAACTGACTCTTTTGGGTCGTTTATGTGCTGCAGTAGCATATTGTTTGTATTCTTATTTATTTTGTCCTTTGAAGACCACCCTTCTTTTAAGCGGACTTACTCTGATTGGCTGCCCCTCTGACCAGCAGGTTGGTCACAATGGCCAGCAGCAGTGGTTGGACAAGACAGGCTGCTATAGCTCATCATCACAGAACAGAGAGCTATCTCAGATTTACAGGTAGCCCGATGATGGAGCACATTAAAACTCCAGGTGGTTCAAACACTGAACCGTGCTGTCCTGAGATATATCAGAGATACAAACTGTCACTGACATCATACAGAATGAAAAGAAGAAAAAGAAAAAGCCAGGATGGAGAAAGCAAGCACACCAGACCCCGTATTTTCTTAGCTGCTAGAGGATGTTGACTAGTGTTCAAGACCCATGACAGAGACCGGTTCCTGGACCAAATACTTCCTTCTAGCACCCACATCTCCACTGATCTCACCTGGACCAACAATACCATCGCCCTGGTAAAGAAGGCCCAGCAGCAGTTGCACTTCCTCCGCATCTTGAGGAAAAAATAACCTTTACCAGAATCTGCTGCTGGCCTTCTACCGCCCCTGCCTGGGTGTTTGGTACTCGGGCCACAACCGAGAAGAGGAAGGTTGCACAGGAACAGGAACACCTCCCCCAAAATTTTTTTGGCTGCCCTCTGTCACCCGTGGAGGCCATCATCAGATCCTCCTGTCTTAGGAAAACCAGGGCCATCACAGGTGACCCCTTGCACCCCGCCTACCACCTGTTTGACCCGCTGCCCTCTGGTCAGTGCCTCAGGTCAATCCAGTTCCACACCTCCAGACTCAAAAACAGCTTCTTCCCCTGGGTCATTCGGACTGTTAACAAACACTACCCCCCTCCACACACACAAACACACACTACACACCCCACACCTGACCACCCACCTCACCAATGAGCCATGGTCTGAGTAACCCACAACACTCAGGCCACTCACATACAGACTCAATACTCAGACCAAGTCTTTTTGTACTGTTTCCAAACACTTTGCTGTCCAATGTGTGCCTTTCTCTTGTTTTTCATATATTCCTCTAGACTGTATACATCTCTCCTGTTTGCTATTTATTCCTGCTGTCATACTATTTATATTTTAATCTTGCAAAGTTGGCGTGGAGCATCTATAATTTTGTTATACAGGTAAAATGACAATAAGGGGGGATTCTATTCTAAATCGAAAAGCAGAACAGGCCCACTTTAACTCTAAAAGAAGCTTTAACAAATAAATTCATGCAGAAAATGTATATTGAATTATGGGTTTTGGCATCTCTTTGTGGAGTTTGCATGTTTCCCTCTTGTTTCTGTGTGGATTTCAGCACAGATGAAGCAGCTACTCTAAGACAATAACAGCTCCCTCTCTCTGTTTGATAGATGACAGGTACGCCACGTGTCAGGTGGAATAGACTGCAGCCCCTCAGGAGGCCTCACAGGACAAGCCAGTATAGATAATTACCTGTCAATCAATTTTTTATTTTTTATTTTTTTTTAGCATTTATTATGACAGGACGGGCACCTCAGTCCCAGTCAGTCAAATGTGCTATGTGGTGATGGTATCTAGTTAATATGAGCATTAGGCTTTAGTGGAAATATACCTTTGTGGCATAAAAAAGAAGTATAATAATAAACCATAGAACCACTGCAGCAGCCCCACCCCCTCTGTTTATACTCCAGTTAGCACAGTGCCACAGGTGAATATGAGGATGATGCCTCGATTTACAGGAGATCATCGCTGCCTGGATCTGATATTGACTGGCTAAATGAGTGATGAGCTGTGTGACTCAGCTGCTAGTCCCAGCTGCACAGAGGATGAGTCACTGTGAGGGTCCCAGCGGGTGAGAAAAGTCAGAGCTGGACTGCAGACCACAGCTCTGTAAGACATGTTATGCTGCCCTCTTGTGGATTTTAGGGAGAACGACAGATGAATTCTACATTTGGACTCTAAAGGTTCCTACACTGGTTTTTCATAATCCTGGAATGGAAATCTGTTGGATTTTTGTAACTTCCAGAGAGAAGTTTGCTAACATATTGGGATAATGTTAGCAAACTTTTTAATCTTTATTTTAGTGCTTTAAAATAACTGCCACCATGACTACCCAAAGCCATTTCTGGTTGTCTGCAGTGGTGCAAGACTTAAAAAATGTTTACTGAAAAAAATCACCTCTGAATTCTCAGTTTTGTAGTTTTCAAGCAGATCAATCACTTAATTTGAGATTAAGTAATGTTTAATTACATTGTAAATAAGTAGTAGTTTCTAGTTAATTTAAAAGTGATCATTCTGTAGATTCTTAAGTATTTTTTTCAGGTATGTTTTGACTAAATCACCTTTATCCTCCAGAATCAGGACCTGTGGTCTTTAATGATTCAGTTTGCTCCTTATTTGGCCCTTGATCCTTACAAATTGCTGCTTACAGCTCCAAAACACCGACAGGTGGACTAATGCACTGTTTGAGATGATAATAATAAAGAATAAGACCAGTGTTTGTGTTTATTTTCAGATTATAGTCGTTGGAATGGCAGGCTGAATGTTATCAACTGCTTTGTTTGGTTTTGGTTAAACACACATTGGGATATTTGATGATGCAACAGGGCTGTTTTTAGAAAATGTGAATGTGCTAGTTGTGAGAGATCAGAGGTGTACTGAAGAGTTTGGGTACACGAAGTTCCTGTCCTATTTTTCCTAAATAACACATCCCCATATTTGTGATTTTCAGAGTTTCCTGGATTCTGGTCAATCATGAAAGCTTGCAGTCCTTCCTGTCTGCTGCTGGAGACAGAGCCAGAGAGCGAGGGGTGTTATTGTATATTTGTCACACTGTCCCTCACACGCGACCACTGTTGGTCAGGACAATGGTCTCACATCAGAAACTAATCATCGCCAAAGAGAAACCCGGCGGGTGGGAGACGTGGCAGGGGGAGGTTGTTCCTCATTGTTCAAAGAGGAGAAACAATGAGAGTGACGAGCCGACGCTCCGAGGAACAATGGGGGTGAAGAAAAAGACCTTTTCTTCCACATTGTCATCATCATTTAAAATAAAATAAAATAAAAAGTCAGGGGGTGAAAAACTGTCCCGAAGACAGGAAGAGGTGGTTTCTTTTAGACGTTCCTGTAGCTGATTACTTTTAGCTGCTTTAAAGGTTACCCTGTCTGCAAAGCATGATGATAAGAAACAATGCTCAAGTGTTACCTATAATTAGAAACCCACAGGCTGCTGCTTCTTCCACATAAACAAACAGAAAGTCAGAAAGTGATGACTAATTATCACTTTCACTGCTTTTATTTTAGCTGTCTTCACTGCTTCATCTTTTAATTATTTATATTTCAGTTTGCACTTTATCTACTTTCATATTTTACTCCTTTTTTTAATTGACAACTTCCCCCACATTTGTTGTTTATTATCACCAAAATTGACGCTTTCTGTCCTTTATCTGCTGACGCATCGAGCTTTCTCACCCCCAGTTAAAAATTCCAGGAAGCCTTCATCCACCTTCACTCTTAAACCGTCCACTGTTTATACGGTTTTACTTTCAGCAGGTCAAATCGAATCAAATTCATCCATTAAAATCTTATAAACACTGCATGTTTGGCCAAAGTAAAAAGAACAAAATAATAAAACTATTTTAAAAACTGCGGTCAAATCTATTCTTTTAATATTTGTTAGGTTTTATGGTTTAGTCAATAAACCGAATTATAATGAGAATACTTTATTAATGAATATGATCATCAATGCATTATTAGCCATTGTTATTGTCTTATGAGAGACTCCTGACACAGATTTTAGATACCGTAATAACTGAAATCTGTACACGATTAACTTTGAGCAACCAAATCTGACACACAGGTACATCTCAGGCCCCTGAAGGTTCTTATCTAGATCATATATTCTAACATCGTCTTGTTGCCTAGCAACCACCTACCAACAGGCTAAAATCACCTATCTGGCACCTGTAACGCAGCATAAAAGCATCATGTCACATATTTTAATTGAAAAACAATAACCTGCAATTTATGTATATAAAATGGGAATTGTGCATGATACGATGTTATCATGTTGCCTGGCAACCACCTAAAATCACAATTGACATGCTAATAATTTGATTTAAAGTAGAAGCTGCTGTCCCATTAGGTAAAACACTGTCCTTGTTGTCTGTTTTGAAATATCAGCAAGCTAAAGTTTTGCTTCCCGTTTGGGTTCTCCTGGTGTTTCCGTATATAAAGTTTAAAGTTTTGTGTTTATTATATTTTCTGGATTCCTCTTTTGTCTTCTTTAGTTCTGGTTATCTCTTGCTGTTTCATTTTCTGTTTTCTGTAGTCATCAGGTTTTGTTTTCTTGTCTTTTTGGTTCGTTTCTATGTTTACAGTCATTTAGTATGAGTGGCCTCCACAGTGTGTCATCTACGCCTTTCTCTGTCTCACACTGTGTTTGTGTTTCCATCCCTTTTGTTCCATTTGTCGTGTACATCTTGTTTGGTGTCCATATTTATGGCTCTTACTTTGAAGTTTGTTGTTTTTCTTCTTTTGCTTCCTGTCTGTCTTCCCGTAGTTGCCTGATTGCTGGTGACTGTGTCTTGTTAACCCCCTGCTGGTCATTCCCACATCAGCCCAGTGGGTCCCCGTCACACTGTTCGTTAATACTTGCTGCTGTGCTGCAGATGTTCTCTGTGTTCGGGTTTCCCGCCTCCCTGTGCGCGGTTCAACCTCGACCTTGCACGTTTTCCTCTTCTCTCTCTCCCTCTCTTTTTGGACTGATTGCCTTGGCCTCATTAATTCTGGGTTGGGTTTGGGTTATTCCAAGCATTATTATGTTTTATCTACATAGAATTCAACTCAAAGTAACATGAGAACAATATGCTGAAGATGACACCTACAGGAGCTGCTTGACAATGAAGCTCCCAGCACACAGTTTTTGTGCTGATGTTAATGTCCGAGGAGGTTTGGAGCAGCAGAACACCGGTGACCGTTTCCACTTTGCAAATGGATTATCTAAGACTTTTCTCAAAATGACTGCAGTGGCGACATTTTATTACACCTTATTTGAGTGTAAGTTCAGTGAGCTCTTGAGAACGACCTTTCAGAGATGCTTGTAAATCAGATTGCATAGCCAGGTGCTTTCTTTTATATACACCTGTGGCAAAGGGACTGAAATTACCCAAATTTGATTAAGAGGTGTGGGCCAATGCTTTTGTTCATTTAGTGAATAAATAAACTGCCTCTGATTTCTTTTCAGCACTTCACCTTTCATTTTCTGAACTTCCACTCCTCTTTCAATTACAGCCTGCACTTCCACCATAAGTGGCATTTCAACCTGCCATTTTCCCCCTTTTAAACCGCTGTTTAAACTTCAGTGTTTGTATTCCATTTGCCACTTCAGTGATCCTCGGCTGTGTCAGTATTTGTTCCTTTTTATAGTTCAGTTATTAATTTAGAAACGAGAACATGTTTATCTCCATCACCTGCTGCGACCAGCCGCTGCTCTGCTTTGATAAATCCATCAAAAGGATCATTATACAGCTGAAAACTGCGAATGGCCTCTTTGAAATCACAGCACAAAAACCAAACTATAAAGGCGTGACATAGATTTCTGCCATTTTTTTAGACTGTAAACATCCCGACTCGGATTTCATTGTGTGGTCACTGCTGGAGAATTTCTTCTATGTTTAGGATATTAGAGTCCATGAGGATCTATCTTAAAGTAAACCCAGACAGAGATCACAGCTTCATCCAGACGGCCGGCGCTGCTCTGACAGCGGGCCGGGCCTCCGATGGAGACTGGCCTCATAAACTGTTTGTATGTGTCTACGCTTTATATACTGTACATTATGAGCAGCTGGAGTCAAGTCAGGCAGCACAAAGGCAAGGTCAATAATGTGAAGTGATCTGCAGGGTCAAAAGACTAGGCCCGCTGCCAGCCATTGTTGGAAGGGTGTTTCTTTCAAAGCAAGCATGCAATCCCCTCGTCTGCACTCACGCTCAAGTCTTGAGTATTTCCCGTGGAGGAAACAATAAGACAATAGCAGCAAGTGGCTTGGTGGTCAGCGCGAAGGGGGCATTTCTCAGGAATCTGGCTTCATTGTGAAATAATTTGATGATGCAAAGAAGTTTTGTTTGGACAAAGTGTAAACAACATGCAGCCATCTTTATGTACAGTCTGTGCCTCTGTACACCCCGTACCATCTAGTTTCTCCAGTATATGTTTACACATGGGTACTTCTAGCACTATTTGTATAAAATATGCTCACACAAAGAGGTTTGACATGTTTTTTTAATTTAATTTAATTTAATTTTATTGGATGTTTTCTTACTGGCAGCGTCTCAACAGTACTGGTGAATGTCAGGAACAGTATAGCAATTGCGGTTAATCGAACAAATTAATATATTATTTATTTTTACCTGATTTTTTATCCTAAGGGGTAGCAAAACCAATGTATTCCTTAATGAGTGACTATATTGACTACAAGATTGTTTCTTACCTTCCTGTTTTCTCCCAAGGGTGTTTGGGCCAAAACAGTCCCCAGGCTTCCTGAGTTCTTTTTAAAGGTTCCAGCTGCAAGTCATTGAAGGAGAAATTGAATAACCGTACCAGTTTTCATTTGAAATTATATGTTGTAGGCCAAGTGGGGGGAAATGTTATTTAACAGTTGTTGTTATTTTTAAAGTATTCCTTTAATGTTAACAAAGATTAACCCTTTTTTTCAATTCAGTTTTATTTATATAGGGCCAAATAATAACAACAGTCACATCAAGGCACTTTATACTGTAAGGTTAAGACACTACAATAATACAGGGAAAATCCCAGCAATCAAACAAACCCATTTTGGCTTTGATTTGGCAACAGTGGGGAAGAAAATCTTTCTTTTAACAGGAAGGAAGAACCAGGCTCAGGGAGGGGCAGCATCTGCTGTGACCAGTGGGTGAGGAAGAGAAAAAAAACCCACTGTGGAAGAAAGTCAGAGAAAAATAATAACTGTTTATTGAATGCAGAGTCATGTATAAACATAATGAGTCAAGAAGAAACAGTGCATCATGGGAAGTCCCCAGCAGTCTAGGCCTATTGCAGCACAACTAATGAAGGATTCAGGGTCACATGTTCCAGCCTTAAAATTTTCAGCCTAATCTTAAAAGTAGAGATGGTGTCTGTCTCCTGAATCTGAAATCTAAAGCCTCTGTCTCCAATTCTACTTTTAAATATTAGATTTTATAGGATCATTAGAGAAGCTGTGTGTTTAGGCTGTTAGTTTAGTTTAGTATGTAACTCCAGACAATGGTGTGGAGTGATTTAAAAGTCTGTAAAGTCTAAAGCAGGCTGATCATTACAGACTGTCGCTGGAACCGTGGCCCACCACTGGGCTCCACAGCGTTATTTTGTGTTGTGTTTTGTGTCAGTGTTGCTTTTATCTAAGACCAGGGTGTCAAAGGTTTTTTGTTTTTTTGGTTCAGGCTACATACAGCTCAGTTTGGTCTCATGAGGGCTGGACCAGTAAATCTATTGTCCAATAACCTTTAAAAACAGCACCTCCAAACCTCTTTTTCTTTTAGAATATATCAATTGAGTACACGCTGCTGAAAGCATTCACATTTAATGAACTATTGATTTATGAATCAATCAGCCTGAACTGCCTCAAGAAAAATATTATCACTCAGTTTTTGTTGACACTATAAAGAAATGCTGATGTAAAAAGAAAGCTGTGAGCTCGGCACTTTGAGCTACAGACTTTGTTCAGTTCATTCAAATTGTGTGACCTGTGGAATCGATATAAAAAATAATGAATCCTGTCATTAATTTATTTATATCAGTGATCAAATGGCGTTGAGCATCACTTTGTAGCTGATGGTTAGTCGATAGTGTGTTCTAGGCTCTGGTTGCCTAGGTAACCTCATCCCGAGCGACTGTGGCTCAGGAGTTTAAGCAAGCTGTCTACATATCAGAAGGTTGGTGGTTCAATCCCTGCCTCCCTGTGCTTGCATGTTGGGCAACACGCTGAAACCCAAACCACAGTGTGCATGTGAACTGCATGAGCTAACCTTCTGGCCTTCATCCTACCTCTGTCTTAGAGGCAGGGTGACGAGCCCAGATCAAAGTATTGATGCTACTCCTCCACAGTAAAGGAAGACAGTCCAGGTGGTTTTGACACCTGACTAGGATGTTTCCTGGGTGTCTCTCTTGGAGGAGACACCCAGGTTCCCCAGGATAAATTGGAGGAAGTGGCTGGGAAGAGGGAGGTTTGGGCTTCTCTGTTCAGGATGTCCCCCCCCCACGACCCTGTTAAGGACAAACGTCAAAGGCAAGATGATTTGTTCATTCAGTTTCTGACATTAAAGATATGAAACAACTTAAAGATAAAAAGGACAAGCTGTGTGCTGTGCCTCACCTGTGCATCCTTATTCATAGCCTGCCCTGTCCTCTGCAGAAACTGAGACATCCTTCAATACATGCACTGAGAGTGATTGAGATTGTGCTGGCAGGAGGAGACACAGAGGCACAGATATAAGAAAACTCCGGAAAATCTCGGTCCTGCCATACATGTGGATGTCACCTACCTGAACATCCTTGCACATGGTTTACTCGTCACAGCAAACAGGACTCAAAGGATCTGTTGCTAATGTCTTGCTCTCAGATACAAGAGGACAGAAGTCTTGCAAATTCCAAGCACTGACAGGCCAAAGGTGTTTTGGTGACATAAGGAAAATACGTTGCTGGTGGATGATCTTTGTACAGTTTCCAAAGAAATCCCAACCTGTCACATATTTTTGCAACGATTTATCAAAAGCTTGTATTTATGTGCTGTACCGGGTGACACGCTGTAATAATACATCGATGCATCAATTTCAGTGTGATTTAAGGTCAGTTAAGAGCATAAACATCATTGTTTCTGCTCCCGAGTTTACCAAACATCCATCAAACACTCATAAATACAACAGCTACATTCCCTGGCCTCTTATGAAACACTTCCTGCCTCCATAGCGGCCGCTGACTTCTTATCAGCTCACCTCAGCCTCTCTCTCCGATTGGTCGTTTCGGCTGATGAGTGGAAACCAAAGCCGCAGTCACAGGCTCTGTTCTCAGCCATTAAAGAATAAAATAACAAAAAACAAGGTGATAACAACTCGAGACCTTTGTCCTTTTGAGCCCACAAGAATGCTGACTAAATTCCATCACAGTTATTCACAGCCCTCCTCCTCCTCCTCTCCTCCTCGTCCCTGCAGAATTAATAATACATTACACTCAGCAGCAACGTGTGTGCAGTGGGCTGGATATGAAACCCAAAAAAGGGAAAGAAAACCTTGTTCAAGCCAAAGAGGAAAGCAGATCACACGGCTGGAACAGCAACCAAATGTCAAATCAGATATGAGAATGAGCAATTGTGTGTTGGAGTCACAGCCACAATCAAAATGTTTCAGGAGGCGATGCCCCCACCGTTACAATGAGGAGGCATCACGTACCGGAGGCTTTTTTTGGGTATCATACCAGCAAATGAAAACAGCCAACTTCCTCGAGTCCGTGCGGAGACAAAACATGACTTTACCTTCTCTAAAAATGGTTGCTGCGGGAGGGCACGTACAGCAGAGCCAGGGAACGCCGGGAGACGAGCACTGGGCGGAGGCGACGGGCAAAAGACACATTGGCGTTCACAAAGAACAAACAGTGATTGCACAGGAAGACATCTTTACGTTTACAGCTAATAATTAGCCCAACTAAATGTACCTGCATGTAAACATAGAAGACAGATTTCACAGAATATGAGCAATCAGCAAACATGTGGCAGGCCTACTGCCAACAATCACAACAACACAATGTAAAAAATAATGAGAGTTTAAATACATAACAGAGGCTCAAAGCTGCAGTGCAAGCATGTGCGATAACTGCTCAGTAAAGTGCACCATATTAATATGTTAAGTGCTTTTAGTGGTTAACAAAGCTAGAAAAATGCTGTGTCTGGCTTATTTTCTGTCATTAAAAAGGGTTTGAAATAATGAGGCGAGCACACGGGCAAGTAATCCCTATAAGCTTGACACAGTTTTTCTGATCGTGGCTCTTCATGATGTCAGTGAGAGCAGATACCCTTAATAAAGATTACTTTGAACTTCAAAAGGAGCTGAAACAGTTTGTTTCAGATGAAGGATGAACTGAGAGGCTGCACCAAGGGCCAGTTCTGAGACAAATGAGGATTATTAGTCCATGCTGCTCATATGGAAGTAATCCAAGAATAAAAACAGGGAGCTGGTCAGATTTAAAGAGTCATTTTTGATCCTTGTATATGTAAAAAGAGGAAATATTGCTCAAATTTAAATTTTATTTAAGTAAATCCAATAAAACTGTTAAAGAAAACTACAACTTTTATCACTTTTAGGTAGATTAAAAGGCACAGTCACCATTGTTAGTGATCTTAAACACTAAATTGTACAGCCTTTAAAAAGCCCATAAAGTCAGGTCTATTAAGCATTTGGACAATAATATGGTCTTTATATGCTGATATGCTTATTTTGGCTTCTCAACTGAATGATGGCCTCCCGCTCTTGGACCTCATACTGAATGCACTTAGAACAACACTTGGAATCAACTCCAAAGCTTTTATCTGGTTAGTTTCATGGCCAGCCTCACCTGGGCACGAAACTGCCTGTTGTCCATTACTTTTGAACTTCTGAAAACGTCAGACTGTGGACAAAAATGACTGTAATGCTTCTACGGTTCACTTTTGTTAAACCCCTTGAATTAAAGCTGAAAGTCTTGATTTCAAATCAACTGAGGTGGTGCTCAAAAGAAAAAAAAGTGCCACCACTCAAATGCTTCTGGACCTGACTGTTCATCTCCATCAAAAGTATCCAAAAGACTAATTTTTTTCTGCTGAATCTACACTTTAAAAACCTTCCTCTTAATTTCTAACCACATACAGTATAAAAGACAGACACAGCCACCATAATGTAACTCACTAGCTGGTGAAGGCCTGATGAAGGACTGCTCACTTGTTAATGATCCTCCTTTCTCACTCAGTGACCAATAATTTACTAAATTAACTTCATTTTTTATTCAGTATGACCTGAAATTATTGACTGAGCCCACAGGAAAGAGTTTCAATGAGGTCACAGAACCAGAGAGCAGAGGGCCGCTTTCCCCGCTGACTCTTCCACACCCAGCAGAGTCGCCCCCTGCTGGCCATCAGTTTACCCAAAGAAGGCGTAGGTTTCCTGGCTATTATGAAAACATATAACGGGGTTGCAGTTAAGACAAATCACACTGATGATGTAGAGGTATCAAAAACTGATGCATTAAATATGATACACATATCATAACATTATCACCAGGTTCCTCCGCACTCCTCCTGTTTGTGCTGTGAGACGAAGACGATCCATAAAGAGCAGAAACAACACTCCTGAGCTTTTTATGCTGCAAAAGATTTTTATTTCAACCGCCTGCTGAGTATGTACAGGAGAACAGTTTGTACATAAATAGGCAATAGTTATAAATATCAGCAGTTTGGCTGGTACAAAATTAAAAAAGAAGATATTGTACATTATCTACAGGAGAAGTGCCACTTTGGGTTTTATGTACAGCTTTGTCTCTGGGTGGATTGTCCATGTTAGTCCATTCACATGTTACCTGAGCTGCGTTGCACATGCAGCCACAGCGGCGGGTACACAGTATGTGTTCGGGGTTGGGAAGAGAGGGGGGCGGGATTTGTGGCATTTGGGCAACAGCAGACTTGAGGTGGTGGCTGTGTTGGTACGAATGGTGGGTGCAGCTTCTATCATAAGCCTATTGAAAGAGACAGGATTATTGAGCTGGGTGTCTCCTTTAGATATTACAACGCACACTCACGGTCACACGGCTCAATCACAGAACCTGGAGCGGAAAAACACACACATATATCCGTCATGACCAGTAATGGCACCGGGTGCGAATGCTATTCAGCGGTTAGTTTGTTTATGAAGCACACTGCGGCTATGTACAGCTCTGGATGTGCAGATCTGACAGCATCGAGTCCATTCTTGCAGTTTTAATCGCCACATAAAAAAAACCACTTTATGTAAAGACAGTAAAACTGCTGTCACTTGTAGTAGGTCCTCACACCCCTTCTCCGACCACCAGCGCAATGAAAGAAAACACATGGAAATCCTTTTATTCTAGTCACAAGCACGACTGCTCAGACCGACACCGAACACGGCGACAACGATGCTCATCAGTCTCCTGTGAGCCGCATACGAACATGCACAAAGTGCCCGCAGAAACAGATTTCACCGACAGCAGGTGAGTCACGATTGGTCCCTGAAGGCTGAGCTTACACATTCAAACGGGCGGTGCAGACCACGTGCAGAGCAACCCAGTGGTACAGGGGGAAAATAAACAGGGGGAGGGGCTTCAGGTCATTTACCTTTTTTTTTTGTTCAATATTTCCAAACCCCACAATCATCTCACAGGCATTCAGGCTCCTGCTGCTACTTCATTCCAGTGCAATATCGCCCTCTTGTGTGCTGAGCTGGTAGTGAAAGTAAACTGTTACATCATTACATAATTTACCTTCAGAGCCACAAAACCGCAAAAAAATAAAAGAAATAAAAATCAGCACGAGCATATTTTTGAATGTGCAAATGTCCCTAAAAAGTACATAAAACCACTAACTCTTTATGTTGACGTCAGTAAGATGAGAAAACGGGATGAGTAAAGCTAGACTGTGAGCGATACTTTGGTATTTCGACCTCCTGGGTGAAGGTTTGGGCAAAGTTGAACTTTCTTCGGCACCGCCTGTGTCTGGCATCTACATACAGTAACTTCGAGCACAGTCTTCACATTATTTTGTTTTTTCCAAAGCATCATCTTCATCATCATAATCTGTGTCTGCGTGTGTATAGCATCGGGTCAATGCACACTGATCTAAAACAAGGCAGATTAAAGTCAGTGCAACGTGCAAAGTTAAACTTAAGGAGCATGGGTTCATAAACAAAACAATAAAGAAAAAAGTAGGCATAGAATAAAAGAAGAAGAAGAAGAAGAAGAAGAAGAAGAAGAAAATAAATCAGAGCAGCACAATCTGTGACCTTCTCCGGGGAGGGAAGGATGGCTTTCCACGGGGAGTTTATACTGAAACAGTGCAGACATAAGCAGCACTACGGTGAGCCGAGGAGGACCGGGGCTCCAGAAAATCTGCACCTGCAGGACTCACAGACTCACTCGGAGCGATTTCTCTGGGAATATGCTGATTCTCAAGCAGCAAAGTGACCCTTTTCAATGCTGACGCACCTTTACTCCTCTTACCCTGAATAAGGAAGAATTAATCTATAAAGAGCCAAACCAAATCACTCCCTATTACAGACGGCTCCTGTTTTGTTCAACAAACCGTTTATTAGCCTTCTTGCTAAAAGTTTTGATGATGCCCCTCTGATGTCTGTACCGTGAATATGAAGCTAAGGATGTTTTCAGTCAACAGGATGCCAATCAGGTGTATTTATTTAAACAAAGGGGATCTATCAAACACGTTAGAGCAGGGGTAGGGAACTCCAGGCCTCGAGAGCCGGTGTCCTGCAGGTTTTAGATGTGTCCTTGATCCAAAACAGCTGATTTAAGTGGCTAAATGACCTCCTCAATGTCTTGAAGTTCTCCAGAGGCCTGGTAATGAACTAATCATTTGATTCAGGTGTGTTGACCAACGGCTCTCGAGGCCTGGAGTTCCCTACCACTGCGTTAGAGGGACGTTAGAGGGTAAAATGTAAGAGGGGTGTCAAGGTTTGAGCCTGGCCCGCTGCCTCTCAGCAGGAAGGCGTGCGTGATCTGAACCTCAAAGAAGGATCAAAGAAAAATAAAGGTCATGTGTTGAAAATACAATCCCTGACCGAAGTAAGACCTGAAGCGAGGCGTTCACACGAGGAAACGCGCCGCAATCTCAGAGTCTGAACGCTCCTGTACGGAAGAATGGGCTAAAAACCCCTCCGAGTTGATGCGCAGGACTGATCGATGATTACAGGAACGCTTAGCTGCCTTTACTGCTGCTCATGGGCGTAAAACCTGCATACTGACAGCACAGGTACACCTACTTTTGCCTCACACACACTGGAAATACTGGATGGTCAAATTTCCGTTTCTTTTCTCTAATCTGGTTCTTTTCCAACTTTTCGAATGAAAATATTTTTATTATTACAGCAAATTCCTGCAACTCGATTATCATTATGTCCTGTTATATTATGTTATGTTATATTGTTTAATAGAGATAAATCAGATGCAGGTAGATAACTTTACTGTCTCCCGGCTCCACCTTTGTTTACAGTAAAGACATCAGAGTGACATTGATCTCATCCTCTCTCTCTGTCTGTGGAAGAAAGCCAATAAACACACTCCCCAAACTACTCCTCTGACTCCGCTCAGAGTTGTTGTTGGCACGCTTTAAAATCGATCATCACATGCTGGTTTTCCTCTGCCACTTCGCCAACATTTACAAAGTGCAAAAATTCAAAGCTTCTTCCTGCTCGTGAGTCGGATGCTGCGGCTTTCGAGCCATCTCAGGAGAAGGAGCGAGAAGCTGTATGCAGGCCTAGAGGCGCGGCGGCGGTTCAATACTGATGAAGGTGTTTTACTGCTGATGGACACTGCTGTTCTTTTGTTTGTTTGCCGAACTTTTGTTCCGATCGCCAAAGATCATCAGCTCACGATTACAGGTCGCTGTTTAAAAAATAGATTTTTTTTCCTCCTCCCTCAAAAGTTCAACAGAAAGCCTTTGAGAGTCAGTCGGCCACCGAGGCTTGCTGTTTTCACAGAGAAGGCTTTTGGCACGAAGAAGTGGCATAACTCTGGAAACTCAGAAACATGGCTTTCAGGTCCAGAAGCTGAGGCCGAGCCTCTGCCCGGCGCTGCTCTCTGACACGATGACGACCTTCCTGCACAGTGCAGAGACGCTGGGGGGGGGCGCTCTACCCTGGATCCGGCCCTCAAAAGGTCCAGAGGACTTGTGCCTCATGTCCTTCCATAAAAGCAGGCCTAAAGTCTCTGCCCGGCTCGGTTTGCCCGCTTTCACCCCGTCATGGGTTTTCTTCACAGCGTGGCCAGGATCCGCGAGAAGGATATGACGACGGAGAGGGTGGTCTGGCCCACGCCGAGCACCAGCGCCTCCAGCGGTGCCATGCCTTTCCCCGCCACGCGGTAAACGCCCGCCACGGCCGCGCCTGAGGGAGATAAAAAAATTTAAAAGTCAATGCTAATACAAGATCTGGCAAAGAGAAAGACACACACACAGCTGCCTGTCACCATTAAACCCAACTGAACATCCACAGTCAGGGGATCAGCGGACAAACATGTCCCTCCTGGTCTCGCCCTTCTGTCAGTGATGGAGGAGCGTTCGTGCATGCCTCCTCGCAGCCACACTCTGAGCGGACTCGCTGCTCTTCCTGCAGCAGTTCTCACTGCACGCTGTCCGTCTAGTCGTGATTGAGACAAACAGCAGGAGAGGACGTTTCTCTAATCCAGGCACCAAAGCCGAGTGAGCTATTTTTAAACTGCTGGACTCGAAGGCCGAGAAAATCTAAACAAAGTTTACCAGTTAAAGCTACCAGCAGCGCTCCAGCGAATCCTCCCTTCATCAAGGTTATCATATTTACGGTGTGGAGGATGCAATCGCTGCTGCTTTTACAGAAAACAAAGTGATCACGTTACATTTTTCAGTAACAGTAATGTAACAGGTTACTGTGCTATACTCAGCAATTAGATTAGAGTTATATCATGTTGTTACATGCGTTACAAAAGGCTCTTCAGTAACCTGCACGTCAGGCGGATAGAAAGAAAAAATAATGTGTGGAGAAGGAAAACCAGTATTTCTAAAGTAGCATCACACTGGCTTTAAAGTCGGAGTGTTTCTCATCTTTGCTTTGTGTTTGTATTAAAAACTAAAAGAAAAATTGCACGTGTGTCCTGATTAAAAAGAGAAAGAGGTTGGTTTCTGTGTCTAAATCTTCAGCTTTTAGTATCAACAGGGGTTTAGTGTTCAGGTCTTAAACATCAGTCTGGCACTGGAAGGTGCCCGGACCCATTGGCTGCAAACCAAGCCCAAAGGATCACGCCTCCTCCATTGTGCATGACAATAACATTTATTTGTGCTGCTGATATTATGCACTTTGCATTATTACCAAACATGTCTGATTTGGACTCATTTGTCTAAAGGACAATGTGCTTGTGGTTTGCTTAGTTGAAACACAAAAAAGCTGTGCCATCATGCAAACCTTCCAAACACAACATAAACTTAAACATGTAACATGTCAACTGAGGCCTGTAGACTCTAAACTGTAGCTCAAATCAGAGTCCTGGACATTTAATGTTATAGAAAAGGACTTTAAACAACTATTAAAGGCTGACATTTCCTCTGTGCTGCATGACCTTTCTTTTACTTCTACTCAGCTGCGACTGCTGCCTTTGCAGTCTCCACACACACACACACAAACACACACTCTGATTTTGTGCCGGGCTCGCGTACACATGGCTGGTGACGCTGTCAATAGTCTAGCTCACTCTGATTGCTACACATTAATAATAAAGCGGCTTTTCTATTTTTGGGGCACCAGCTCACATCTGTGACGGTGAGTGAGTCATCCACAGAGCCCTACGCTACGATAGACGCAGGTCTATTTACACACCCTGTGCTCACACACTGATACAGTGAGGGGAAGGTAAAGGCAAATAAACAAAGCCTGGATATCAGCTTCACCTGCAGTGTTTAAAAAAATAATAAAGTGAATATTTTTGTGTTTCAAAAATATGATTTACGAATAAATTCTTTACAAATCCTACCATGTGGATTCATGGATTTTTTTTTCACATTCTGTCTCTCACAGTTGAAGTGTACCTCTGGTGCAAATTACTGACCTCTGTCATCATTTTAGGTCGGGGAACTTGCACAATCGGTGGCTGACTAAATACTTTTTTGCCCCACTGTATTGGATACAAAATACTGATATTTGTCCTAGCTCAAGATAACATATCACACCTGGTATAACAATGAAAACAAGTGCCAGTTATTAAAACGTGCAGACAGCGAACAGATTTCCTCACCGTTTTGATTCACAGTAGAAAATAAATGATTAACAATTCCTGATTTCTGCCTTTTTAGAGTATTTTAAGGTATTTTTACTTCACAGTCACCACAGATGTCATCATGTATTATAGATAACTATCTGCACCACTCTACTGTGTTATATTAAGTGTTAACAAAGAGAGATGAATTAGATGGCCTCAGACTAATTACCCCTGGTCTTCAAGGATCCGCTGCCCCTCATTTCTAATGCAGACTTGCAGGTATCATCATTAGTGCTGAAATGTGATACCCATGGACACTGCAGGGAACGTGACCTGAGGTGCACTGGGACTTCTTACCTTCTTACCCTAATGGATCAGTCACACTAGAGTAAAAATAGGACAGCACCTTTTTTGCGACTAGAAAAAGGAAAAGAAAAATGTTTTGCTCTGAGTGAGTAGTTGCAGCGACCAATAGCTCCTGGCCTGAGGATGCATGCTTACTTTCCACCACTTTCAATCGACTGACTGCACCCAATCTAATCACAGACAGACTTCATCTTATTGCTGTTTTATTGCCGTCTTGACACATCAAATTGTCAGCTGCGTTCATTTTGGTTGTGTTCCATTCTCCAACCACTGTTTTTCCCTACTGTGACTGTAACAGCCTGTCGCTACTTGAGAATTTGTCTCAAAGCCGCCCAAACCTTAACACATTCACTTGGATGTAATGATGTAGCTCTTAGAATTGACTAAAGGAACTGACTGTTAACTTAAAGTGAGGTGGTGTCAAGAAATAAGACTGTATTTTGTTTTTTGTTTTTCCCCATTTGTTCTGAGGTTACTGCAGACATCTGATGAACAGCAACATGTAGAAAATCTGTAGATGCAGCTAAAAGTCTGCTTCAAGCAAAAGACTAAACACCCACATTTAAATCGTTTGAGCATTTGGAACAAAAAAAGGAAACACGCCAGACTTCTCCAAGCAGCTCAAAGACCAGGTAGGAGTGTAATTTGTTAACTTTATACTAGCATGTCACTGCTCATCCCCATACCACCCTAAACACGCCCAATCTCTGCTGATCTTGGCCAGGGTGGGCCTGGTTAGTACTTGGATGGGAGGCTGCCTAGCTGGGGGGGCAGTAACTGTAGCCCAGGAGGAAGCAAAGATGGGAAAGATACTGAACTTGTGCCCGTACAGAACATTACATCACTGGGATGGTTGGTTAAACTACTGACTGCTTAAGAGACAGAGTGAAAGTGGACAGTATATCCTTGATTTCTTAACATAAAACATTGTAATAGTCAGGTGAGGATTAGTTAGAGGTCTTTGTTACAGTGCATAGACGAATCTAACACTCAGTGGCGTGAATTTAAAAAAAAAAATCTGAATAGGGATTTTACAAAATGTACCTTTAAATGTTCTTGTTGTTGTTGTTTGGAATATCTTCAAAGTTAGTGTTTAGGTCATTTGTGTGTGTGTGTGTGTGTGTGTGTGTGGTTGGTATTTTTTGGGTGCAAACTCTTCCTACCAGCGACAACAGTCCAGCCAATCACAAAAATGTTGTTAAATTAAATGAACCCTTATCGTGCCGACACGTTGAAGTTTCCTGGGCCACATAAACAAACAGGCAGGTAAACACAGAAGCAGATTAGTCTAAAAATCTTTCTCCTCCCTGTCTCTCTGTCAGCTTCTGTTTTCTTCTAGTTGACACGAGTTAACACACGGTCACCTCACCCAGCGCTCGCTCTGCCTTCCTGTCACCTCTCGTCTTCTTCTGGGTGCTGAACGCCGCACTCTGAGGTCGCTCTAAAAATAACCCGTCAGCAAGAAAACAAAAGGGGAAGTAAATGGGCTTACTAGTGATGACGCCTCCGGAGAGCGAGGCCAGGAAACCCACGCTGACCAGCACCAGGGTGATGAGGCGTCCCCGCTTGTGGCGCTGCAGCATGACTAACATGAGCAGCCCCACCGCCCCGTGGACGAAGAGCGAGGAGAAGAGACACCACAGGAAGACCCAGTACCACATCTCTGCAGGGAGAGAGAGCCAACAACACAGATCAGATACAGCCTGAAAGCACAGGATTTACCGCTTACATTAAAGGTGCTCTACGTACAATTTAACTAAAGCTTTCACCAGCAGGGGGCAGTGTGCTGAAATGTTTTCTCATCTAAATGCTTTTTTCTTTTACTTGCTGAATTAAGGTTAAACTGACCACCTGCACCATCTATTATATTATAGTATTATATAAAAGTACAGCCCAGCCTCAGAAGTTAAATATCAGGTAATATCTCTCGAACACAATGCGTAGTTGCTCCAGATATAGTATAAGTATAGCACATAGTAGTATAAGTATATACTACAGTACAGTATGATATAATGTCTTAGGGGTTCTTAATGTAACAACTGCAGCAAATAAATTATCGATTAGTTTCATAAATATTAATCAGACAATTACATTTTTTTTTAGCCTGAACATCAAACATGGCAACAAATTAGAGAAATCACCGCTTGCACTGAAATAAATATTTTTACATTTTCACATTTTTTTATATTTACTGGTTAATAACAATGATGATGTATAATGATAGTTACTGCAAACATAAAGACTACATTTTTTCCTATTTGTTGGTTTACATCACCATTTTAAAATCAGTCAGCTGGCACATTAAAGTAACAACAATCCCCTATTCTAATATATATGACTTTAACAGAGTACTTTCATTTCTGGTGAAGCATGAAATTAAATATCGATCTGAGGAACAGAAGCAGCTTTCACTTACAAAATGAATTATGAATTGTTTACCAAAGAAACCATCCTGAAGCAGACTGGTCCCAGCTTTTAATGTTTTTATGTGTTTCTGACCGTTTCACAGAGTACATATAAAAGTCGCCTCCTGCTGGTCTGTAAACAGAAAGCACGTTTAAGGCTTCGCTTTTCTTTTTCTATACTTTTACAATGCTTTTCCTTGTGTTGGAACACAACACAAGGAAAAGTTAACACAGTTGTATTGGGACTTCTGAATATTCCTTCCACCATCATGGAGCACAAACACAGATGGATGACCTCGACACCCACCGAGGACCAAATGTCAGTGAAATCTGCCTTCAGTGGATAAATCTGTAATGGTCTCTGTAAAACTCTGGCCAAAATAACATTTGAATTCTTAGTCAGAGTCTGTCTGTTGCACTTATTGATAAATTACAAGCTTGATTCAATCTAATTACGTTTTAAAGCAGTGATCATGTCCATCCTTGATGTACAGTGATTTGATTTGACATCACAATGATCAAAACAACGATACTGGGAAACGGTGATTTAAGCCCTTGTGATTTATTTTGCTTCCTTTATTTTAGTGAAATAGCTGCATTTACATATAAAGGTCAGCTTTGGTTTGCATAACGTCGATTACACATGAAACTTGAAACAGGACTTAAAGACAACAGGTTTGTAACAGAAAACCTGCTTTATAGATAAAAGCTGCTTATTTACTACTGCAACCTGAACACAGACAGAAGCAGGGGCTTAGTGGGATATCTGTACATCAGCTGCTTTAATTTTTTTTTAACCATCTCAATAAACTTTATCCTAGCTTTCAGCAACAACCTCAGGTTGTAAAAAAATATACAGTCAATAAATAAACAGCAAATACACAATAAAAATCAACAAATACAACTAATTAAATAAGGCCGTATTTGCATCAGGCTATCCTGCTCATCTAGACCTGAAAGAAAACAAGAATAAGCAGTTGTTTTAAAATGACTGAGCTGTACGTGGGAAGTTTGGTTGTTCCAAAAGTTAGGAGCTGCCACTACAAAGACTTTGTAGACTTTGCTTTTAAGCCTGGACTGGACTATCTGGTCAGAGGCTCCGAAAGTTCTGTTAAGTAAGGTGGCACCAAACCAATAAGGCTTTTAAAAACAAGTAAATTTTAAACTGGATCCTGATGGACAGGAAGACAGTGTAAGGAGGCCAGAAAAGGTGTGATCACCATGTTTCTTTCCTGTCTAAAGGCGAGCTGCTGCATTTCCTACAGCCTGCTGACAACGAAGTAACGACTGATCAGAGCCGACAAATAAAGAGCTACGAAAGTCTAAGAGAGGTAATAAAAGCGTGAGACTCTGTCTCAGAGTCATGCAGTGGTGGGAGGCAGGCCTTCACCTTACTGAGCCGCATTAGTGATAAGAAGCTCTTCTGAACAAAAGAGCTTCATGCAAACAAACGCCGATAATAAGTAATCCCGAGGGGGAAGACACAACTTATAATATTCCGTTCTAGTCTTGAAAAATTTACATTTACTGCTTATAAAGAGTGCTTCCAAGATGAAACACTGCAGCTCAGCCAAGATGCAGAGCTACAGCCGCTGCTGCACGTCTGTGAGGCGAGGGGAGGATTTCAATCTACAGCAGCCACCGTCTAAGTCAAGCCTCATCAAAGAGGCAGCCGACCGTGGCGATGGACCCGTGGCGGAGATGTATAAAACCGCTCAGAGCGACATTTCAGACAGCGAGCCCGACATGAAGCGGTAAATGGAAAATCTCGTCTGAAACAATAGCATACGGCCGCCTTTTGTGACCATCCTGACTGGAGATAAGCTTTCTGAAAAAAAAAAATGTAATCGTAGAAACAAACGTCTGCAAACTAAAAATGCTGATAATCCCTAAAATGCCAGCAAAATCATCTAATTAGCTTCCACCAAACTCGACTGTTCTCCTAGAATACACATAATGCACCCTGCAGGGTCCAGACTGTGCTGCCGTTATAACAGACTCCACTGAAAATGAGAACAGTAAACAGCATTTAAAAATCACACTCTTCCTCCTCCTCCTCCTCCTCGTTCTCCCTGTCTTTCTGTGGCACAGGCCAGCTTTGTCTAAAAAGGCTCCGGCTTCATTGCACTTTGCCAGCGAGGGGCCTTTGGTTGAACCCCTGGCACCGTGGGAGCCAGAAGGAGCCAGCTGGCCGTGAGATAACTGAAGAAGAAAAGACACCAAGTGAGAAAGGATGACCCAGCCGAAGCATGGCAATGCTGTCTGTGTGTGGGCGCGATGCAAACAGGAAACGTGACATTATTTTGCAGTGTAAACATCACAACGCCCAATTCTATTACCAAGTATTTCTCAGAGCTCTGGGACACGAGGACCTCTTTAGCATATCCATTTAACCGAGCTCCTCCACAGTCCACTGAGTGCCTACATCTACTTATTGATCCGGCAGGCGAGCGCCGGGCCAGGCGGAGAGAGACGTGACAGCGGAGTAACACAATGGCTTTTTGTCTTAAATGACTGAGCACGCAGATCACGCTGCAGTGTATCCACTGCTGTCTTTCTGCAAGCATCCAGCAGCAGAGGAGAGAGTGATATCTGTGATGGGACCCAAGACATAAGAGAGACACACATACAGGAAGTACAGGGAGAGAGAGCCCCGCTTAACTGTAGCCCCCGACGACACGAAAGCTGATCAGGATTCAGCATCGTGTAGAGAGAGCCGGCCTTTAATGCAGGCTGGAAAAGATGAAACTCAAAGATCCTGGAGGAGGTTATGCAATGCTAACATCATCGCACACAGACTGTGATATCGCCCACTCGGTCTAAAGAACTACAGACATCCACAGGTTAAACAGACAATCACAAACACCATTAGTTTATGTGTAGTTAAGGGAATGAGTTGGTTAGCAGAAGTCTGAGAAAAAGAAAAGAAAAATGCGGAGTTCAACGTAACTAACGGTGAATGGCAGGTAAGCTGATTGGCCGCAAATGCTAGAAGTTTCTCCTCTAAACCTCACGGTTAGATTCAATATGTAAGGGTTCAGTGAGATCAACTTTGCCAAAAATTTCACAAATGGAGAGGACAGCTGGGATACTCTGTGTTTCTACTTACTGATAAAATAATCCGTATAGTCTTCCACCATCACTGATGGATGGAGCCTGACCCGGACACCTACTGAGGACCAAATGTCAGCGTGATCTCTCTTCTGTAACAGTAACCTGTCATGCTGGTCAGAATAATATTTAATAGCATAGCTGGAGGAAATCTGTTGCATTTCTTGATAAGTTACAAGCTCGATTTAGAGAGAAAATGGGTCGGGTGAAATGTTCAGTGGAGACACGAGGCTCGTTATTTATCTCAGCCGACTAAAATTATCCATGGCAGCTAATTTTTTTTGCATTGCAGCAGATGCTGGAAGGTGAGGTGCACATTTAGTTTCAGGGGACAGCAGGCAGCGCAGGTGGTCACGGCTATGAAGAAGCACCTATAGGGTGAGAAATGAGTGCAGTAAAGTGCTGTGTCATGTTCAGAGATAGGAGCGAACACAGGCTAAAACACAGTGAGAGCACAGTATTAACTTCTGCTAATCCGCAACTACAGGCCGAGGTCTTTGTCAGCACGGCGGCTTTAGAGCTCGCCTGTCAACAGGACAGAATTTTAAAAAAGCAGGGGCTCGTGTATTTGGTGCCTCGTCAGAGGTTGGAGTACACAGGCGGCTGCAGAACATGAACCATTCCCGTGTTGAAGCCGCAGCTTCTCGAAGCAGAAGGCTGCCGAGTTCACCTCTCAAGACGACGAAGGATGGGTTTGTCCAAACGTGGAGAGAGGGAGAGCCAGCCTGACACATCTGGCAGTGACTCTGTCCCGTGATGCAGAACAAGAAGAGGACTATGCTAATGTTGATTCCATTTCGGATGATGCTTCTTCTTTTTCGGAGAACCGAGCTACTATGACGTGATGTATCGTTAAACTGTACACATGCACCACACAGAAAAGCATACCTGCTAATTAGTGCAAAGTAAAAGACCAATAAGATAATGCCACTGCAAATGCTCCAAAAGGCACCAACAGCACAAACATGGCAGTGGAGGTGAGGCCCAGCAGACTGTGATCAAATCCAGGTGCCTTGGGAACGCCTGTCACTCAAAGCGACCACGATCTTCACTTTAGCATCCAGATGCATAAATTTATTTACAAAAAGAAAGAAAGAAAAGAAAATTTAAGCCTGTGTTGATAGTTATGATGTGGGAAAACATCCACTGAGGCTGTAAAGATGCTTTTAATGCTTTAAAGTTTATTTTAACACAGGAGTCTATGGGGATTGACTTGTTTTAGGAGAAAGCCTCAAGTGGCCACTGGAGGAACTGCAGCTTTTGCCACTTCAGCATTGGTGCAATGTTTTTAAATCCTGAAGGTTGCTGCTTGGCATTCACACAAAGCTTTAACTCCTAATATAGCTGCATGTGCCCATACATAGACTCGATGCTTTTATCTGAACCTGCTAAACTCCACTATACCTTCTGTTTAGTTGTCTGCCAACTCCTGACAGAAATATCTGGACCTTTAACTGAGCAGCCAAGTTGCGCTTTCTGTTTTTGTGTGTATGTTTTACAGCTTCACCTGAGCTCTTTTTGCTTTTGTGTGCTTGTTTGCAAAGAGATAAAGGCTAAAGCAAACAGCTAAACACCAGACATGCTGAGCTAAAAAGCTGCAGATCAGGGAACGTGCAGAGTGAACACAACTGATTAGCTTTACACGAAGAACAGCTACACAACATGTTACTGTGTGAGATAATAAAATGACTTTTTAGCAATCTGATCATCGCGTAATCACAGCAGGCAAACAATTAAAACTAAGAAAGCCTTTTGACATTATTATTGTGAACTGATAATACAGGATTTCTGCAAGTCTATTACAAGTTCATTAACCCGCTGGGTGTCAATTAACCACCCCCCAAGTAGGCTAATGCATTGAATATTTTTCATTTTCTAAGACCAAAGCAGGTAAAAAAAAACAAAAAAAGGGATAAAAGCGCAAAATAAACATGATGTTGTATGAGTTTCCCTGTTTAACCGATATTCATACACTTATTTATTCTAATCAAGACAGGCTAAAGCACTCATTGCTGTAATAAATGAGGTTAAATACATTTCAGTGCCCTCCAGCTGGTAAATATCTATGCATATGCAATGCATTACGCTGGCGTCTCTCTGCTTTTCCTCCTTTCTCCTCATGAGCTGCACATGAGCAGCTCTGCTGTTCTGCCTGTGTCGCCACACAATTAGCAATCGGCAGATTAACAGCACCTGGTGCATGCTGGATTAAGAATTGGATATTTATCTGATCATCAGATTTCTAAAGTTACACACTCTGACATCGGAAAGGTCTGTGTGTAAATGGCACTTCCTTAAATGCATCTCAATCGTACCACAAATCCCACAGATAGATAATAAATGAGTGACAAGAACAGCATGTTTTTATTGACTGTGATTCATCAAAGTGAGACAATTTCAAAGTAGCTGTTCACATTTAAATATGTTCTTTTCACTGGTTTTCTGAAGTGAAACCGCCTGCTGCGCACGCCTCATAAACAGGAAGCACTCCCCAGGGGCACAGATAAAAGTTTATCTATCCGTTCAGGGCTCCCCAACTGTCCCCCCTGACCTTCTTTAATGTCTCAGGAGGTCGTTTTTCACCTGTCTGGGGGGTCAGGTGTGAGATTTGTGAACAGTATTCTGTAAAGCCCCGGGGCGTTAGCTCCTCACAGCTCTCTTCTCGCCGCTGCAGCTCAGATACCACAAACTTCTACATTGCACTGCAACTTCCTGCTGAGTCAGCGTGATCAACTGTGCCTTTTTTTCCCTTCCATCCCTGCATGATGTGTTTCTCAACACAGGATGTCAGCTGCATATTAGACAACCGGTCTGTGCCAAGCCAGCCATGACTACACGTCCGGCTCCTCACTTTGCAGAGTGAAATGCAAGAATTTCTATAATGTGCAACACACACGGTCCCCCGTCCACTTCCTCAAAAAAAGAAAAAAGAAAAGTGATGACAATGCTTTGAACAGCTGGCAAGTAATAATATTTCTTGCTGAGGAAGTTCATTCTGCTTGGAAAGAAGAGATAAAATGCCCACACATTGCTTTTTTGGTGCCCCGTGATCTGTTTTTGTGTCATAGGAACTTTCATGCATTTCTTCCACTTTTCTTAAACCTCCTTACAAATAAAAAAGGAGGAAGAAAGTCATCTTGTAAGCATTTTGTTTTGGTACAAAGCACATAATTGATGGCAGCAGCTCAATCATCTGTATCAACAAGTGACAGTTCAGCCATCAGCCCGCAGAGATGCCTTCATCTCGTATTTACAGCTGCATATTACCTTCAATATCAAAGCAGACATGCTCTGGCTCAACTGCATTCAAATAAAACAGGGAATTGAACTCAGCCTCACTACTTCTAGAGTCAGGACCATCCCAGACAGCATCCCTGCCCGCTAAGAGGACCCTCCCTCTAATTGCCCCTTTACTGAAAGACAAAGGAGGGGGAGGAGGCCACATTTACTACGCATTCACGAAGCAGAAAGATTAATTAGCCGAATGTTGTCATTATTTTTCCTGACGGACTCCTGAATAAAAGAGTGAGATTTTGTTTTGTTTTGTTGATGTTGTGGTTCAGGCCCAGCATCACCAATAAAACACACCAGCTTGCAGAGACAGAGATGGGGAGGTGGGATGGAAAGGTGGCACACAGATGCCCCCTATGCATAACAGCAGCCATGCCCTTCCTGCTGGCTACAAGAAAAATGACCACATATATTTGAATGATATTTATATATATTCTTCTTTAAAAAGGAAGCTGCACATGCTGCTGGTGGTGATGACTTTTTCACTGAACACATTTAAAAAAAAAAAAAAAATGAAGCAGCAGAATAGCGGCACCTTTCATTCCGCATACCTGTGAAGTGGTGCAGCGCCGAGCCTTGCACCCAAAGGCTCAGCACTTGCTGCACCGACAGATTAAGAGAATAATCCTTGTCCGTTGTCATGTTTCCGCCGCCGCCGCCCGGGTTCGCACCCCTCTTTATCGTATAGCTGTACTTGGCTTTAAACGAAGGCATGGATGAGGAAACCGGGGTGGCATTTGGATGTGAGGCGGCTCTCCCCGGCGCGGCTCGCCTCTACCGGTGCCTCTGCTTCGGCTTGACGTCCGTCTCCGCTCCGGGAAGGGAAGGGTCGATGGCTGGTCGGTTCATCCTCGGTGGTGGTGTCGGTGGCGGGTGTACGGAGGCCATGACGAGGATGGCAGCGGGAGCTCGAGCAGAGAAACGCACGGTCGGCTCGTCCTACATCAGCTAGCCCTGCTACATAACCCTTAAAGGGCCAGCGGTCCTTTCCGTGCGAGGGGTTCACGGTGACACATCCCCGTGCTCGTGAAGCCGCTTTATGAATGAGGAACAAAGGACAGCACGGTGGCGTGTGCGCAGAAAGCGTGCGTAGTGGCCATGGCGGCTCGGGACGGCTACGAGGGGGACGGGGACGGGGACGCTGTAACGTAATTACGACGCACTGTGACTAATATTAGGATATTAATAAAATACTAATAATAACAACAGCAATATTTTGACAAAAGCTAAATAAAAACTATCATTTTAGACGCTGTGGAAAGATTTAATGTTTTTATTTTAATTTTTATTTTACGTTATACAGTATTTGCCAGCAGAAAGCGAAAGAGTGGTTGCTAGGCAACGTAATAACGTTAGCTCTTGAACGAATAACCAAATCAATGCTAATGCTAAAGACTACTTTAACAGAGAATATATAAATAAATACCATATACACTAAAAGTATTATTTGTTGATTTCTTAATGTTTATTTTATTTCAACTGTTGTGATATTAAAATTAAGTCTACATTAAAATTAAATGACCTTAGAAGCAGCGTTGGTCATGACGTCAGTGGAAGGTGGCGCTTATTGGTCACCCCGAAACACCTGATATAAAAAAGTAATATGACAGGATGAAAGTAAGCAGAGGAATAGAGGGTATTAGTGGCAGGGTTATCTGGTAATATGAAGAAAGAACCCCTAAATGCTTAAATCTGATTTAGAGCTTTAACTTAGATGGAATAAAATATTCAGAAAACTCTGTGGCGAGCCAGTCTGACAAACCCAGTAAGACAGAAATCAGAGCAGGTGAAAGCTATTTTAAAAAGTGTGAACCTTTACATAATTTTTTTTATCCTCATCATCATCTCATATCAGATGTTTAAAAAAAGAAGAAGAAGATAACAGTGTGATATGGGGAGGCAGGGAGGGAACAAGGTGTTACGTAGACGCTGAATGTTCTGGCACATTTCTCTGAGGAGCGCAGTATTTTAAGACGAACTGGCCCAGTTCAGAGGTACGAGGGCGAGGAAGCGTCTGACATCTGACATCTTTTAAATCTGTAGATCTTTCTCTAAACGCAAACAGAGGGGGGAATAAACAGACAGCTGGATCACGAGGAGATTCGTGCAACAAAAGAAAATACAATTACGGGTACTGTTAAAGAACGTTCACTGTAGAGGAGACAGGAGGCAAGTTTAACACTTTATTTACACTTTCCTCCAAAACAGCAATCTTTTTGATACACATAAGTGTACTAGCTTAAATCAGTCTATATGTTTATTATGCATCCACAAATAAGGACAAGACTAAAACTCAAAATTAACAAGTCATAGCAGGCAATTTCAGCTGTGATTAGGTATGACGAAAGCACAGTAAGTCGTTTCATTTCAAATGAAGCCAAAATAAGTAGTCACATTACTTCTTTAAATCTAATCATGTCACATTTTTGGATATATTTGTTTTAAATGATGGTTTTTGAAAGGTAACAAGTTATCCTTTTGGTTCGCCGAGTCTGTACTATAGTGCACAGTGTACTATAAATTCACTTCTATGACCAGTGACAATAAAAGAACGCTTGCTTTTGCTGACTTTTGTATTGCCTGGGAGCTTTGGAGATGTCACCATAGTAAAGTGAAATTCACATTACATTCAGAGTCCAGCCAGAACTTCATACATCTGATACAGAAATTCCTCTACAACATGGCGATTTAACTGTAAAATTAATATGAATGATTCATATGAATTAATAGGAATGATCAGCAAACAGTTGGCAACGAGTTAATGCTGAGTCCCTACTGCAAAGAGATGTGCAACAATACAGACTGATGCAACAAGGCGGAGCTTGTCAGCAACAAATTTTCATTATTACCACCTAGAAGTTGCGTGCTAGGTATTAGCCTTTAACCATTTGCTTACTGACTCAGACTTGCTGCAATATCTTGGCAATCTGTCTGCATTTCTAAGTTAGACAGTAATTAATTTCAATAATATTTAGTTTTATTTATACAGTGCTAAATCACAACAGTAGTTGCCTCAAGGCATTTTATATTGCAAGGTAAAGATTCTACAATAGTACCAAGAAAACAGAGAGAATCCCAACAATCATATGACGCCCTATGAGCAAGCTCTTTGGCAACGGTGGGAAGGAAAAACTCACTTTTAACAGGAAGAAACCTCCAGCAGAACTAAGGTCAGGGAGGGGGCCATTGCTGCAACCGGTGGGGTAAGAGGAGGAAGACAGGTCACAGAGTGATTGATATCAGTTGAAGTTGGACCACAATTGTTTGGAGACAGGTTGTCTCACACCAGACAACCTGTGCACTCCCAGTTGCAGTTGTACATGGTTGCACAAAAGTTGAGGGAGTTGCATGCTCAACCTGTAGGCAACCAACTGATTGCAGCAACTACTTGCAATTGGTCTCAGGCACCAATAAAGTCCAATGCAATATATATGTATATATATATATATATGTGTGTGTGTGTGTGTGTGTGTGTGTGTGTGTGGATGTTGGTTCTCAGCCTTTCAGTAATCAGATACACATTTGTTTAATTCAGTGCGATGCTAAGAAATATTTCTCTCCCTTTTAGAGACCGCCTGAGTGGATTACTACTGTTTGTGGAAATGTCAGCATTTTCCATCTGTGTAGCAGTTTTAGCCATCATACCACGAATAGTTTCACAAACAGCATCACTGTTTTAACCACGTTTGCTGGGTTGCCTCTGTGGGCACTCAGCAGATTGCTTTGTCCTGTCAGGTTTTCACAAGGTTGCATTATCTTTGCATTTCACTGCAACTATAGGCATGTTGTCTGGTAGAGAGTAAATTAAAATTTCTAAAACACAGCCAAGTGCTGTCCTGAATAGTGGATAATGGATTTCAGGGTAAATTGGTTTAAAAAAAACAGAACCAGTGATATGGTTGTGAATCATGTGTTTCTATCACAAATGTAAGAAGACGTTTCACCCGTATCCTGTATTTACACACTGAAATAAGATACATACAAAGTGTTGGTGAAATGCTTCTAGCACTTTTCTTCTTCCTTCCTCCATGTTTCATCACAGCTCTGTTGAAACCTTTTCTTACATCTCTTCCTGCCCTCGGGGCTTAAGATAGACTAACATGCTTAGGAAAAGGTTCAGAGAAGAAGAAAGAACAAAACACCAAACATTGTGGTTTTTCTTACATGGATCTATACATGGAAAATGAGCAAATCATGGAAAATCAAGCATTATGTTGTTAAATACATGCAATATAATCTACTAAAGAAATAAAGCGCTGTTTTACTCTAGCACTGGGCTTTGGGAGAACGAGCAGACAAGACAGCAAAGACTCAGTGAGGACCTTGTGTGGTTTGCTAAGCAAATGTCAACCTCTGTTTCCACGGGATGCTTGACTTTTCAAACAACATCCACCACAAGTGCACATTTTTCCACCATGAAATTCCCCAGAAAGAATATTTTCCCCCTTGGTTACGTCATAGCAACACAGCCAGAATCCAGTCCATCTCTATAACAGGGTTCACATCAGATGAACATAAATGATCAAATAAATATTTAAATATTTAACTCTCTAAACAATCCTAAACAGGATCCCAAAAGCAGAATAAAATGAGCTATGTCAAAACTAAAATACATTTAATACCAAATGAAAACACTGATTTGCAAACACTGCAATCCTAAAATTGAACTTCTGATATAGAAAGGGTGAAGTATTAGTTCAGTTAGAAAAAGATATTTGCTGTTTTCTCCCTACTATGGGCATAGGCATTATAAAAACAGCACATAACACAGCATGGAAAAAGAAGTGGTGGAAATGGGTTGCAAAGGGGCTTGCAGTAGTCCAGCAACTGTGATGTTTGCTTTGAGAGTATTGGTGGAGGAGTGTAGCGAAGGTCACAAGGAACTGCTGTGTGGTTTTGTGGATCTGGAGAAATATGATAAGGAAGGACCTGTGGTACTGCATGAAGAAGTCAGGGTGGTCAAACAGCATGCAGGACCATCCAAGGTGCAGGGCATGGATGACAACAGTGAGACAGTGGCTAAGAATGACAGATGGGTTCAAGGTGGGGGTGGGATTACATCAGGGATCAGCTCTTAGACACTTCTTGTCTGCAGCAGTGATGGACAGACTGACAGATGAGATCAAGCAGGAGTGACTGGTATGGTGTTCACACATGGCACTGTGATGGGTTCTGAGAATATTAATCGCAGTATTGATCCAGAGGTATGTGCTGGAGAGAAGAGGCGTGGGTCACATTATAAATTTGTTGCTACTAGAAAAGTCAAATTTTAGATCAAAGTGGAGGACAAAAGGTCAGACGGAGATAATATGATACCGTTTCAGTACAGTTGAGGAAGAACATTCGCACTCACCCTCATTTGCGTCATTTTAACCAGAATTCAAGTGTATTTTAGTCACTTCTGTTTTCGGTTAAGAGCGTTGGTCCTGGATCTGACTTAGCAGCAAACCATGAACACTAGAGTCAACTGACAATTTTAAGCATCAGCTTCAGTTTCAGTGACCCCAATATTAGCAGTTTTACTACATTTATTTCAGAAGACTTCAGAGCAGTCAGTACAAAGTTAATCAGTCTCGGGAGGTTGCCCTTGTTTATCTGTTTTTATCCTTCCTTATTATACTGTGGTGGATTTTATGGTAAATTTACTGTGGATGCTCTTTTTCTCTTTTTCTGTTGATCCTGCTGACCCATGTGAGGGTCAGCTCTATGTGGGCAGACGGGCTATGACGGTGCAGAGACATCAGTGGGTCCAGGAGTGGGATGAAAGAGTCCTTTGACTCTCCCACAGCTTTGGCCGCATCTTTGAATTGATCTGTCCTGGAGCATGAATCTAAGAACAAAAAGAGTCTCGCCTTTTAGTTTGCTGTCAGCTAATAACCACAAACACCAGCTGGGAAAAATAATTCTGCTTTACCCCCGAGACACCCCAATTTTGTTTACTGAAGGAACACATGAAAAACAAGCAAGTTATTAACATATCAAATGCAGTCTGAGTCGTGCTGATTTAATGAACTGCCGGCTGGATGCTAAAATAAAGGTCAAACCCGAATTAGGTCAGAACCACGATTAATGAGTCTCACTGAATAGGGCAGCAGACAGATTAAAATGTCATGTTAAACATCTCCTGTCTTTGAAGTACTTCCTCAATTATAAATCTGCCTGCTCTAATCAGAGTGATGATTCCTCCTGTTGGCCAGTAGGTGGATTCCTTCTCCCATTTTTCAAAGCGATCCTTACTTGTAGTTTTCCATAAGAGGGCTGCTGGGTTTTTTTTCTCCTTTTTCCAACAAAGACGTCTGGAAAACAAAATGACATAAGGTTAGTGGGTTACAAGGCCATTGAATTACTGTGTTTGGCTTTTTTCTGGGACGTGACTCATGACTGACTGCTATTGTCATATTCTCACACATGTGTTATTGCATACTGTTGAAGTGTCACTCTGTGCTTTTGAAAAGTGAGGACATGTGAGCCCCCTTTCACACAAGCGGGGGATTTTTTCCTTTGGGGTGGGGGCAACATGAGATGTCACCGTATCCTTCACAGATCCATTCAGTCAGCTTGAGGTTCTGTGAGGACCTGCAGTATTTTGGACCTGTTTCTTTTACCTAACATATATATGAAGGCTATTGTGCTCATTTCTGCCTCTGTGTAACTCGATCTGCCAGGTGAGATATCGTCCCCCGTGAACCCATTTATCCGCCGGCGCTGCGGTCTTTCTGTCATCCCTTCTCTCGGCGTGCTTGTCTTCTAGCGTTTCTGCCCTCCGCCCCCCTTCAGGCAGATGGTCGTGGCCTCAGGTGAGTCATCTGGAAAAGCCCCCTCATCTGGCTAACATCCCTGTCACAGTGAGGACATTAACTGGAAGCAACCGGCTGTGTGATGAGTCAAAATGTAGCTGACTTACTATTAGACATGCAATCGCTTTCCTGGAAGTGAAAGCACCTGAGCAAGAAATTGCCTCAACCTCATTAACCCAAGAGGATGGTGAATATTTTTACCTGTTCCTGTACAGGTTACCCTCTCCCCTCCAAGGAATTCAAGCCCTTTGACAAATTCTGATTTTAATTTCATTATGAGGTCAGCTACAGTAGTCTCTAAGTACTTTGTAGCTATATTGTGATTGTTTTTTGTTTTTTTTGTTTTTTTCATAACGACAGGTAAATTAACCTGTTGTAAAAGTAGTCTTACAGCCACCTCCAGGGCTGAAAATCAGACCCACTTGAGGGAGGCTTCAAAAGCTAATCAGTCTCCAGAGACTCTCGGGAATAAGCATGTTTGCAGCTTAGTACAAAAACTGGTTTTAGTTCACTCCTCACAACAAATGTAAGACACTGAATTTTTAAAAATAACTCCTTTTAACTGAACGGTGTTCCTCATTGTCTGCTAGGCTTCAAATTAACTACTCTAATTCAAGTTACCGAACGGGACTATCAGTGTTATTGGAGCCTTTTCAAACATTTTTATAGAAACTAAACGATAAATGAGGCTTTCTGTATGGTACGACACCAGTATTATAAATTTAACAGGTATCTGCTAATAAATAAATGCAGTTTGCTAATTAAGCTTGTTAGTATCAGCTTGTAACTCAGTCACTCAGAAAGAACCGACATTATGCCTATGGCTCTAAAATAGTCTGAAACCATCAACCACAGTCTATATTTCCTATACCTACAATCATCAGTATAAATAGGACACTACTCACATTATTTCGAAATTCAAGTTGACATCCAGAAATATAAAAGTTTTTTTTTCCTACATGACAATTATTTTTATATTGTTCCTATGATAAGTTGTTAGTTTGAACACTCTATTTAAACTATGTTCTAGATTAAACTAGTTAATAGTTTAACTCATTTCAATAAGTAGTCTAAATTAATTGAACTTTAATGGTGTTCATAGTGAATTTTGCCACCTTTAGGCAAATCCAGGCTAGCTGGTTCCCATCTGTCATGCTAAGCTAACCATTGCTGGGTGCAACGTTACCTTAATACTCGCTGCACAGATATTGATAAGGTTTCAGTCTTTCATTCTCTTAGTAAGAAAGCACAGCATACCTTATCTGTCTTTATCTCATTGAATCTATTTAGACCGGTTAGGGCCAGTCTGTGGTTTCAGTGCAGAGACCCACATGATGAAAATGTCATCATTTGTATTTCCAACTATGTATTTTTGACTGATTGAGACGTTATCTCATCCTGTTGTGATGTTTACTGCTCAGTAGGGAGTTTTTGTACTAATTCAGCGCTTATCTTAGATAAGGCTGACGCAACTCTGTGACCTTAATCTGACCTGAGGTCAGACAAGGAAGATGTCACACAGAGGCCACTGGGACCCTTTGACCTTTGCAATCACATGGCGAGACATGTGTTACACAGCAACATCTTTCACATGAACTGAACACAGACTCTTCAACCGAAGGCTGTAAATAAAAGATGGAAATAGCCACCATGATGTCACCAGTTCGATTCAATTTAGTTTTATTTATTTAGTACAGCATGACAGCAGTCCCCTAAAGGCACTTTATATTGCAATGTAAAAACCCTACAATAGCTAAAAAAGACAACAACAATCAAAAAACCCTTCAGAGCAACTACTTGGTGACAGTGGGAAGGAAAAACTCCTTTTTAACAGGAAGAAACCTCCAGCAGAACCAGACTTGGAAGCAGCAATCACCTGCTGTGACCGACGGGGGTCAGTTGGTCAGTGAAGTCCAGTTTTGAAGCCTGAAGTTTAGAAATCAGAACTGACTATATTTGGATCTAATGTTACCTGATGCTAAAATTCTTCGAGAACAGCAGCACCTAGCATTTAGTGAAAAAATGCAGGTCTCTAAAAAGCAAAACTTTCCACCCTTTCCGTGCGTGGGGCGCTAACGCGTTAACGAGCTAACTGCGCTAACGTGTTGACACCACTCAGCCCCACACACGGGCGGTCCGCGCTAACTCGCTAATGAAGATTTGCCTCGTTAATGGGGTTATGGCGTTAACGTCATTTTAACAAGATTAACACTGACAGCTCTACTATAAAGACTAAAACAATGGACGATGTGGCCCTTCTGGAAACCTTCATCTCACACTGGGCTGCCCAGTGTGAAGCCGCTGGGATGAGATTAGGCACCTCCAAGTCTGAGCCTAAAGTTCTCAGCTGGAAAAGGTTGCAGTGGAGTCTCCAGGTTGGGGATGAGTTGCTCCCCCAAGTGTAGGAGTTTGAGAGTCTTGTACATGAGTCGGATGAGAAGGGAGATAAACAAAGTGACTGGTGCAGTGTTGGCAGTGATGCAGATGCTCTACTGGTCTGTTGTGGTGAATAGAGAAGAGAATGAAGGCAAAGCTGTCTATTTATTGGTAAATCTGTGGTTCTTTATCACTTTATAAAATGTAAGTCTTTTCAAGCACCTTCTGTATATCTCAGATGGCTACTAACAACACAAAGCTGATAAGGTACTTCAACTGTAGCATTTTTATCTTTAAAAAATCCTCAAAGGCCAAAACTGGGACCACTGCGGTTGTAATACACTGACAGAAACCCCAAAGAAAACTCATTTGACCTACAAAACCAACACACTGATAAATTAACTCATCTCCAACCACAAGTATTTAAAGGTAGAATATGTGTTGGAAAGCTGTTTCTGGATCTGGCATATACACTATGTGTCTGTTTGATTGATAGCCAGCAGTACCAACACTAATCCACCCAAAAGTTCAGACACAAACACTGAAACTCTATTGTTCAGAACCGCACTGGTGCACAAACGTGAAGTCAAACAGAGTTCACCGGGGCAGGCTCTCTGACTCCCTTTGTAGTGAGAACAAGGAGCTCCCACAGGATCACAAGCAGGGTTATTGTAGCTCACCTTTGATGGCTCTCTGGAGGCAGGTGTTCACAATCGCAGTTTAAACAACCGCCCCGTTTGAAGTGGCACGAGTTGAATCAGGGAACGAACGAGGGTTTGATCTCCCCTTGGCTCTACATGAAAATAGCTGCACCTGAGAGAGCCCGCGCTTGACCACAACCAACGGCTACACCTGCATCAGAGAAAATCTTCCCCCGAGGATGCAGCTGACTTCATCCCGTCTGTGATTTTTCTCCCTATAAAAACTAAATAAAAGGTCTCATAAGATTGTGATGCCGTTTTTAGCGCTCTTATCCTTTAAATGAGCCGTTTCTGTTTGCTTATTGTTTTCAGTTTCCTTCGAGTCCTGGGAAACAACAAAAAGACATAACTGATTAACAGCTGCGTATTAGAAGAGGAAATTTATTGCAGCGAGCGGTTGACCTCATGGTTTACTGTGTGTGATTAGAGGGATCTTCTCCCTTTGAAGGTTTACATCAAATAAGCGTTGAGTGACCAGTGATGAGGCGGTTCAGCTGTGGGAATCTGGGATCCTCACTGCTTCCTTCAGGCAGTGCAGTTCTGATGAAAGACGCCCGAATCTTCACTACTGGCAAGAAATGTTAGGCAAAAAAAAAAAAAAGTGGAGCAGAGGGTGAGTCATTACAGAGGATGAGCTGCTTCATGCCGCGCACGTGGGCGGATCTGGCCTCTCATTGAGAAAACGCTCCCTCGGGGCACAGACTTTCTGTTTTGGTCAATGTCAAAACAGGGAGTTAATCACTCACTGCAAGAGTGTAATTTTCTTGTCCTCATTAATAACTTTTTACTTTGATGTGTTTCTATATTGCAAAAAGAACAACAACGCAGCATTTTTGTGGTGGTGAAAAGTGTTTGAGTGTAAGTTAAAAATAACTGAATGGAGACCAAAAAGAGCATTTAATATAAGCTTTAATAAATGTAGGCGGCAATTAGGTTTGCCCACTTAACATTTTCTATCCATCCATATCTGTTCCCGTTTGTGTTGCTTTATGGGTTTTCCATATAGGGTGCTGGGCAAAAGTCTTGAGCCACCCCTCATATCTATATTTTCTTGGAAATTGGGAAATAGCTGCGGCGATGTATTGAAACGTGTGCAAACGTGCATACATGGAAATACAGTATATAAGGCAAAAACAGAGTTTTCACAGTTTAACAAGCTTGAAAGTCATTATGAAGATTCTCCACCCATACCACAGGGATGGCCCGTCCCTATGACAGTATTCAGAACCAAGAGTATAAAAACAAAAAACCTTGAATCTGAGTGTTTGAAGCCATCTTCTAGCCTGAGCTTTTGCCTGATAGGGAGTTCACAACCCTGACCTCATTGCTTGAAACTCTGGCCTTGTTAATTATGAGCAATCCAACCGTGTACCAGTATAAATATAATGGAAAATAAGGCAAAGCACAATAGGGCCCTGTGACATCTGCAGCTATACAACACTTGCACAGAGACACAAACATAAATGACAACATATAATTAATTTAAAATATTCACGATTATCCTGCTTTATAAACTTTGTTAAATGTTGACTTCTTCCTTTGGTTTTATGGTGCAGGGGTGATCTGGCTGAAGCTGGCGTGTTTAATCATTTGGATTTATTTTCAGCTCAATCAAAGAAGCTTAACTGACTGATGAGTTTGTTTTTTTATTATTGGATCATTTCTTAGTGTTTATTCCCAGTGTTTCATCGGCCTGCATGTAAGTGTTTACTTACTACGCCGTGCTGGCATAACAACTCGTGTTTAGTTCTGTTAAATTAGCCTTTTGTGGGTCCAAAGAATCATTTTGGTCTTTTTGGTCTTTTTTTCACTTCGGGGTAAAATAAAAGACATTTTCTTTAGAAACTACACTGAGTTCCTTGTGCACATCCAGCTCGGCCCCTTACGGCTCCCCTTTAATGGTTTACTTCACCCAACACTCAAACTACTGTGTCTCTAAACCTGTAATCATCTACCAAAGAATTTTGTGTTTGACAGAAAACTGGAGCACGGCCAGTTTTGCTAGAGGTACAAATGGTGAGCTCGAAGGCCTCGTGCTGCTCACAGCACTCTTAAGTATCTGCGCTTGTCTAGTGTGTATTGAGTCTATACGGTTGATAAGAGTGACACATTGTTAGCCTGAGATACGCTAACAGATATACTGAGGTATTTGTCCTCTAAAACACACTCATCTCCTGTCTGAGGCCTCCTCAACAAAACATGAGGGTTCTTATCTCAGTGGAGGTCTTTGTTGGTAACCCCAAAGCTTTTTGTCTCAAACTGTATGTACGTATACTCAGTGGAAACTATAAATACCTCTCAGTCATTTGTAGAATGGTTGAATACTGCTGCTGTTTAGCGACACAGGCTGCTGCATTTCATAGCTTACCTGGACCTTTAAAAGGAGCTGTGATGGAAAGAGGCCAGACAGGCTGCAGCGTGATCTACACAGCAGGTTTATGCAGGTCACTGTGTCTCACTCGTCCTGCAGCAGGATCTGTAAGGCTAGATCCCAGACACTGATAGGACTACTGGGACGGGATGGTTTTGGCTGCTCCGCTGAGTAAAAACGCGTCGGGAACATTTATACTTCTGGAAAGTTCGGTGTTAAGCTTGTCTGTATCACCCACATACCGCTGGCATCCTTTTCCCCGACTCTCCAGACGAGTTATAGAGGCCCTGGGATGAATATAGGCCTCCTGGGGGGAGTTAAGTTATTATAAGTGAAGTTTCAGATTTTGGCTGTTCCTCTGTATGAATCCACTGCTGCACGGTGAAGTTTACAACATGGGGATGAAACATGCTGCATTTGTGTTTCTTTTCTGTTGTAAGTTAGCTTTTATTACGAATTTCTAAACTGCCATCTACTCTGACACTGACGCATCTCAACAAATGCTCTCTGTTGGTGAAATGCTCCTGACTGTGAGACTCTTGATCTTTCCAATGACACCATCACACTGTTGACTGTATTGCCATGAAATTTAGCACATTAATGATTCACAGAGAGTTTATCTTTGGCTTTTGTAGTCATCTTTTTGTTTTTAAAGTGAAATATTGGACTGATTGCCATTTATTTTGTTACACACATTTCTGTCCCACTCACAAGGAATCGTATTAAGTTTGGGAATCTCTCAGTACTCTTTGTACTTCCATTATTAAATCAAGATTACATTCAAAGCTGTTTGTCTCAGGTGCTTTTTTCTATTTAGTGTTAAATAATAAAATATAGCATGCTAAGTCACAGCCTCAACTCCACTCAAGTCAAGAACAGATCCCTGCTCCACCCATTTTTCAGGAAGCTAAGAGTCAGCTGTAATGATCGGTTCCAAGTTGTTATAATTTTTGTCAAAGTTGCTTTTAAATCACTTTAAGATTGTTTTGTTTCAGGGAGAAATTCATCCTTTACATTCTTCATGTTTAGCCAGTTATCCCAGTAATGCATATTCTGAAATAAGTGTCCAAGGTTTCGCAACTGTGGTGCCACCAACAAGTCGAGACAGCAGCTAAATCACAGTTTTTGTTAACTGCTGTGTCTGGCTTGGATTATTGCCTCACTTTACCGTTACTCTTTTTTTCCCTTTAGTTTCCTTTTAACTCACTTTTTACTTCCACTTTCATTTGCTGTTGAAGTTTAGGAAAAGGTCGTGGTTTGGTTGCACGCTGAAAAATGCAACCTAATCTGACTCACTGTATGCAGATGAAGCCAAGAGGTCATGTTAAAGCATTGATTCCAAAGGACACATTGTTGGTTTCTCTGTGATGCCACCAAATTCTCCCAAAACTGCAGCGCTCGATGCCCTTGGAGGGAGAATAGGTGGAAATGGTAACGTTCCAATAATAATAATTAAAGAAGTTTAAATTCACCACAAGTGGAACTTGGAAGCTCTATTTGGTAAATAATGTACTTGGTCATTGTTTTAGCATTTAGCCCAAAACCAAGTACAACAGTGTGTTGTGCAGCCTCACAGAGCAGCTTATGTGTTTCTGGAAGTTTGTTTTTACATATTTCAAATTGAAGTCAATAAAATAATTCATTTTCCAGTTTAGTTATACACTCACAAAGAAAATCAAACAATAAAGAAAACAGATTATGAATTTAAAAAAACATGGAAAGGATTTCCATTTGATTAAATGTCTTTCTTTCAGTATGAACCACTTGGCGTTGCATTTACATAAAGGTGGACCCAATAGTAGAAAGTTTGTTGGACCAAGACATTGCAAATTTGGACACCCTCTTTAAAAAGAGCTGACACAGAACCGGAGTGAATCAGCGGGCCCTTCAGTTAGTTCCATCTACTGTTCACTGAAGCCTCATCACAAATGGCCTCAGTGGAAGGGTGGCTGTCACGATGATGTTCTTAAGTAAGGGAAACGTGCAGGGTGAGGTATTCCAAATTACACAAGAACTGGACTGAAAATCAGTGGCAGCAGGTTTCATGGAGTGATGAATTCAAATTTTAAATTTTTATTTCAAATTGCAGTCAATATGTACAGAGGACCTCAGGAGAGCGCTACAACAGTGTTTGTCATCCGTATGGGGCTGCATTTCAGCCGGTGGTGTTGGAGATTTTGTCAGAAATATAGTGTGAGATTTTGATCCACTTTGCAATACCATCTGGACAACATCTGATTGGCAGTAGCTTCAGTTTCCAGCATGATAATGATCCCAAACACAGTGCCAGTGGACTAAAAGCATGCCTGGATAGAAAAACGCACAGTGGAACACCATCAGTCATGGACTGTCCTTCCCAGAGCCCGGACCTCGGCTTTATTAAAGCAGTGTGGGATCATCTTGACAAAGAACAGAAGAAAAGAACAGAAGGTCCTTCAAGAAGAACTTTCCCTGAAGAATACTTAAAGAATTTACCAGAATGTTTCCCTGAGAGAGTTCATGCTGTGATGAAGGTTAAAGGTGGTCATACCGGCTGGTCAAACCGTCTGTTTGCAAGGATCAGAAGAAAGTTGGCTTAAAACAAATGGATTTAAGGCTAGATCCACATGCACAAAATTATTTTTTAAAACAAAGAGTTTTGCTTCATTTTTGGAAAAATCTCTCGGTCAATGTGAAAATGCAAGAAACAGTGTCAAGAGCTTCACAAAGCAACAGGTGTTGATACATATTGTCCTCCCCTCACCCTTAATGGGTCGCAGCAGATTGCTGCCCCTCCTTGAGCCTGGTTCTGCTCAAAGAGGTTTCTTCCTGTTAAAAGGGAGTTTTTCTTTCCTACTGTCACCATGTTCTTGCTCACAGAGGACCCTCTGATAGTTAGGCCTTACAAATCACGACCGTTGTTGTGATTTGTCACCATAGAAAACGAACAGAATTGAATAAACCCTAAGTATACAGAAATTTTGGCCAATCAGAAGACTGCAAACAAGAACACAGTGCCCGAAAAGCTGCTCCGAAGTACGCTTGGAGAAATGGCTTGTTTTAGACAAAGGATTAGCTGAGACGCTACAACCAAGGTCCGTTTAAAAAGACGGATTTTAAAATGTGAATCAGGCAAAGTAACTCTAGTGCAGAATAAAAATATAATATATAAAACCTAGGAATGAGCATAACAGGTCGAAATTAAGAATCCCACAGCTGTAGCTGTTTTTAAGACCTTTATCACATTGTGAAGTTTGAGTTATCTGAGTCTGCAGAGCTCCAAATGTTTTGAAATATGTTATACATAAAGGCGAAAGACTTCATAACGTTCATAAGTGCTAGCTCGGCTGGTTAGCATGCAAACATTTCCTAATTAGGAATGGTCAAAAACACAGAAACAAAAGTGTGCAACAGTAAAAGTCCAAAGACCAGGAAAGTTATTCAAGTCTATCCTGTGCAGATGAATACCCCGCTGTATGTATGGATGCAAACCCAGCCACACTGATGCACTTCTGGTGTATTTAAGAAGTGAAACCACCTATACTGTCACTTATTTGTAACCAGAGAATAAATTGGGATGTAAACATTTGGACAAACAGTGCAGTCTGACTCACTTTTAAAACCATCTACACTGGGTCAACCCACCCTTTAACCAATCATTTTCTATGCATCGTAATGACACATTTGTCATATGTTTTCTGTTTGTACATGGATCCTTTTGAAATATGTGTATATAGGTATTTTGTCTTTTAAGATTTCGCTGATGTTTTAAAGAAAGGCTGGTACACAACGTTAAATTACAGAGATCATCAGTCCTGTATAACACAACAAAGAAAACATGTCTCATTCACATAAGATAAAACGGGCCCCAGCATCATTATTCTAGCCTATGTAAGAAAAATCCATCTGGTCAATAGTATATAGAGAGATAACTCAACTCATCCTCTTGATAAATACTACCAGCGTGTTTGCTTATATCATCTACACGTTGATAAATGAACAGGGTTTGTCTTAAAGTACAGCACGTATTTCGGTGCTTTGTCAGCAGTCTGGGAAGATACTGTTTTACACTTTAAGCTCAACGTCAACTCTTGATAAAAGCCTTAAAAAACATAGTTGTCGGCTGTCTCGCTGTCTCAGAGATCATGTCTTCACTGATAAGACTGTCAGAGAGAAAAAAAACTCACAGACAACGTTGACGCTGCCTTTTCCAGCAAGAGGAGGAACCACAGTACTCACTGTGGGTGTACATATGATCTACTCTGAGTAAAATGTGTATGACTCCATGCAAATATTTAGACTCAGCTACACAGTAACTTTCCCCCGAATTCATTAAGTCATAAAACCAGGGGTGAATCATTCTTACATTAAGCACCGGCAAGACTAAACAAAATTTACAGAGCTCAGAGGGCTGATGCAATCGGTGGACGCCTGAGCTATTTCTGTTTCACTTTGTGCTCTCCTCATTCCCAAACACCACGTGGAGGCAACTGACTGCTTCTGCTGACCATTTATACACTTTAAGCCCATAAAATAAGGCCTGTTAAAAAAACAACTTGACTTTATATATGGCTTCTGCCCCCAAAACAGCGAATGTCCAGTCCAATTTTCACAACTGGGTCTGACCTGATTCAATTAAAATACTACCAATAGATTTTTATGACGTCTATGAAGCAAAAACAGAAGAGAACAGCTGTATAGTTTGCATGCTAAAGTGACAAACACATAGAGCGGTCATAAGTTATAAAAAAATGGAAGAATTCAAATGGTGGGATATCAAAGTTCAGTGTAACATTAACACTGAACTTTAAAAAAACAAGAACCTTTTATTGGAGCGACTAGCATTAGGGCCAAAAAACCCTTACAATCAGCCCTCTGCCACTGGATCTATTGGTTTTTCAGTCAAGATGCATTCAGTCAAGTCAGTCGGTGGAACAGCACAAAGGTCTGCCATGTTAGCCAAACGACTGTGTGATTCGTCATTTTAAATGGATTTCTTTTTATGAAGCAGAGAAGCACTGTGTTTTAAAATATAACAAAAATTTTAAAGAGTAGTTACATAGTTAACGTCTTACAAAGAGGAATGCTGAGGACATTAGGATTAATTCCAGCATTATAATGTGGCAAAAGTCTGCTAATATGTTACAGAATCAATCAATATTACCCTGTTATTATGGGGATACTACCATAAGTTAGTATGTAAAAGTTCAAATATATAGATTTATTTACAGCAGGTTAATATGTTCTCATAAATATATATATGTTGCTAATAGGCATATGTTTGTTTCCACAATGTCCCCCCAGTTTCTGGCCTGTTGTTACTCAATTAAATACATTTAAGTGTAATATTATTCAGCTGTTGATACAAGATAAATACTTGAATGTTACTGATATTACTTTGTAGTTAAGTGTCAAGGCTAAAAGGCTGGTATGTGGGAGTGGACCCAAAACAGACTCAATGGACACACGAGTAATGAATTTAACAAGCTTTACAGAGAAGGGGTGGGAAAACCACAGAGTCCAAGCAGAATGTCACCCAGATCGTGACATTAGGTCAGGGGTGTCAAACTCCAGGCCTCAAGGGCCTGTATCCTGCAGGTTTTAGATGTGTGCTTGATCCAACACGGCTGGTGTAAATGGCTTGATGACCTCCTCAACATGCCTGGAAGTTCTCCAGAGGCCTGGTAATGAACTAATCATTTGATTCAGGTGTGTTGACCCAGGGTGAAATCTAAAACCTGCAGGACACCGGCCCTCGAGGCCTGGACTTGGACACCCCTGCATTAGGTGGTAATAACAAGCTATTTTCATACTTTCTTGTTGCCTTGTTTTCAACTTATTTCTCCATGATTACCACAATGTTACTGAGCTGTAAGAGAAAATGCAACAATGTTTCTATTTTTGTGTTCTCTACACGGCTCATCAGCCACGGTCATGAAAAAACACACACATTTTCCATGAAAAAGTGGCTTTTCTGACTTTATTCACTTTGATGCCGTGCCTACAGATAAAAGTGATACACAGCCACAAGGAAATGTGCTTTTTTTTATGATTTAATCAACAAATACATCAACAGATTGAAAACGTAAGTATAGCATTGGTATCAGGAGCTAATCTTGTCCCTTTTAATTACTTAAGAAGTAACTTCTTGTAGGTGTTATGCATGACTGTCGACTCGTTTGCTGAAATTTCTGATCATTCTGCCATGTAAAATCCTTTCAACTGGAAGCTGTGAAGGTTTCCTTTCATGTACAGCCAGTTTCAAATCCTCCCCACAACATTTCAATATGAGTCAAATCCTCCGTTTCCCCCTTTCCGAGCCATCCCTTGGTGGTTTTTCTGCTGTGCTTGAGATCATTACCCAGCTCCTCGGAAACTGACAACTGTTTGCTTTAAGAGTCAGATGAAAACAGACAGGCTGGAAGTGAAATATTTCTGTGAATGATTAAATTTTCCGTACAGACATGTGATCGTCTTTGGTTTCGTGCCTGGGCGGTTTAATCTAGAAGTGGGGGGCAGGTGCAGGCAGAGTCTAACGCCAGGTGTGATGAGAAATTGCTCAAGCACGAGTAAAGAAAGCAGTCCTATTAATTATTAAAGACAATTCAAGAGAACAGAGAGGAGCAGCAAGGGGCGGTGATTTACTGTATATATCTGAACTAAAATGTAAAAAACACCATCAATTTAAAGAAGGAATACAAAATCGTGCTTTTATCTAAAAGATACAGCAGAAAGCCTGAGCTCAGCTGAGACAGAAAGTGATACCATTAATAATCTTGACAAACTGTGACCCGATGCTGAGCGAAGGGCAGTTTATAACCGCAGAGAGACTTTTCTTTCTGGTGCACAGTAAATGGAAGCCACTGTGCACATTTTGTTTGTTGTTCTGGAGCGAGTTTCTGCTTCTAAGGTCAAATTATATGATCATACTGCTATTTTATGACACTTGAGTGCATATTTAGGGATAATAAAAACAACTAGAATGTGCTGTTTTCTTACCAGCATCTCAATTCAGCAGTGTTTTTGGGGCCCGAGAGGCATGTGCTTAAAAGACAAACACCCCCACCGAGTTACCTCCATATAAGGCTGCCATGCAAGCCTCACTGCATAACACAGCTAACCCCAGAATTACCCAATACCTGCACAAACAGAGAAGAAGTAGGAACACATTTTGTACTGTTTGTCTTTGTGGTGCTGACAGAGCGAGCGCTGCCAGGTAAAATTAGTTCACGTCTGGGTTTCGGAGGGTTGATGTCATCGGGTGGTGACGCTGCCAGTCTGCAGCAGCTGAAAATTACAGGGCACGACCAATAACATGGATACATAACAGGGACAAACAACAAAACAATGCTCAGCTGGGATCTGTTGACTCTGGAATTTTTTTCCTGCTTCTCTGTCCAAACAGACAAAATGAGTTTTGGCTCTAATAAAAGATGAGGATGGTTAAAATAAAGCATTTGCATGCTCACCAGGTTATAAAAACCCGCTATTATTAGCTGCAGTGAGCCCTATCTGCTATAAATAGAAGAAGTCAGTGTTTCGCATCAGATGGAAAGTAGCAGTAACATATGTGTCAGCTTCCTTTACAGAGAGAGCAACATCTGGGATTAACATGTGGCTCTGGCTACGTGTGACTAAGCAGATCCTTCCATGGAAGTCTATGTTTGAGCCACTTCTGATTGAATCTCGAATCAAATCGAATCTCTTTAAAGGTCTGTTTCAATGACTAATCCCCCAACTTGGGGGTGTCACACTTCTCAGTTCATGAGCTTATAAATTTAAATTTGAAATCTTAAAATATGCAAAATATAAGTGTAATTTCAAGAATAAATATTTGAATTCACGGTGGCTTTACAAAAGCACAAAAAACCTTTACATGAAGTCCATAAATACACTAGTTTACTCTTCATTGTTCAAATCACGCTGACATCACCACCCCAGGAATTGAAATACTTTTTTTTTAAATTAAAGGATTTCCCTGCCATTTTTACACTTTCACAGACAAGGTCTTGAATAACCATCTAATCTTAAAGACCTCAAAGAACGTATCAACCCAAGAGAGCACTTTGCTCCCAGACTGCTGGTTTACTTGTGGTTTCTAGACATTTAAAAGGAGAATGGGAGGCGGAGCTTTCAGCTTTCAGGCCTTTTCACTGGAACCAGCTTCCAGTTTGGATTCGAGAAACAGACACCCACTCGACTTTTAAGAATAGGCTTAAAACTTTCATTTTTGATAGAGCCTATAGTTAGGGCTGGATCAGATGACCCTGAATTCTCTGCAATAGTACCAGGCTCCTGGGGTATTCCCATAAATGTTTCTTCTTCACTGACCTTTTTTTCTGTCCCTGTATATTTACACACTAATCTGCATTGGCAGATAGCTGCAGCTCCCTGAGCCTGGTTCTGCTTGAGGTTTCTTCCTGTTCAAAGGGAGTTTGAACAGCTTGCTCAGAGGGGCCCATCTGATTGTTGGGGTTTTCCTCTGTATCATTATATATTGTTGTGATTTGGCGCTATATGAATAAAACTTTATTGAAATGAGCTGTACAATGAATGTTTGAATCATCAGCTGGTTTTGGTGAAACCCTCCATTCCTATTCTTTGAGTGTGCATTTTTATAATAATTAAATGTTTAGTACTGTTTGCAGTTCGTTCAGTGACTTCTTGGGTTGTTTTTTTTTTGACTAAAATGAATAATAGTGAATAAATTCTTTATCTGGGGTGATGGATGGCTTAATTCACTCAGGCAAACCCACTGACGGCTGTTTTGGATCTTTGATATTCAGAAAATGGGACCATGGTTACAACTTCAAACTCCAAATCAGCTCATAACAACAAGAGCATTAGGCCATGAAAACATACACAATGTGCCAGACAATCCAATAATATCTGTCCCTTCTTGAAATGCAGCTGAAAGGAATTAAAATCATGCTCTGATTCGCTCTTGTCCTGCTGCACTGAGGACGGTGCGGATACATCATGTGACCATTTTATATGGCATTTCTTCTCTTTACACCACAATGATGCCGTTTCCTAAAATATAGTAGCTCATCATCTCAAATCCCCTCAACTAAATCTACGTGTAACTCAATCAGATTGCATTCTTTCTAATAAAGAATGAAGCAGCGCATTCATGAATGGGAGGCTGCTGGGGTGGATGGAGGGCACGTAGCACAGAGCAAATGACTCATGTCCAGAATCCCGTCTGTGGTCAGGTTCAGACAACAAAAGTAGTCCAGTTAAAGTCAGGGAAGGATTGTGGCTTCGATTAAATATGAATAAAAACATTGTGTATCAATGTACTCTGGCATTTTCTTCTTTCCCATAATCACCGATCGCTGTGGGGAGATTACTACGCCGCAGGATCAGATATCTTGGCACAAAAATATAAAAAACATTTTCACATCTTTCTGATAGAAAATGAAATAAATTTGAAAATGCATTATCTTGGAAAAGACTTATGAGGGATGATGAATGAAGTCAATCAGTGAAGTAACCCCCCCACCCCACCCCACCCACACGATTAATACCGTGAGAAAGAGAGTAAGGGAGAAGAGGAAAGTAAACAGATCGGATCCATGGAGACTTCAACTCCAAACATTCAGGGGAATCCTGGGACGATGGCATCAGATCAGCTGAATCTCAAATGTTGCAGGGGGCAACCTGTCACTGCTTTAGGCTTTGCCCATGTGGATGGAGTAGCGTGGACGTGGGGCTTTATGAGGTCATAATTTAATGTAAGTCAGTCATCATGAATGAAAATCTGAACCCAAACTCTACCAGAATATAACATTTTGGCGATAAGGAGACAAAGAAAGTCATTCTACCTTACACAAAAGTAAACGTCCTTCCTGCTTTTTCCCCCCCAAAAAACACAGGATCAGGATATGGTTCTGTGGCTGGTGTTGTCACTGATGCAGACTTAAACCTGCACAGAGAAAATTCATCTTACAACCAACATATTCCAAAAGGTCCGACTTTTTTTGAAGGCAACTGATCTCTGTTTCCTGTTTTCCTGCATCACACTTTTTCAACTCCCACTACAGCTCTGCGATTAGTTTGCAAGTGTTTGCAGAGAAGTCAGAGTCTTCCATGCAAACTACAGGCAACCCTGACAATCTGATAGCAACCAAAGAAACCACAGAGAGGCTTTTTTAGTGCAGCATCGTCTTTGCAACCAGTTTTACCCTGCTTGAAGAAGACACCTAGCAACGTTGTCGGACGGTATGTTATTGTTGAGGTTAATGAGTGTCTAAGAGTGGCTTAAATCATGATTGTATACGGAGAGCTGGATGTGTAGCAGCCAGAGTTTGGCCTAGAGGTCATTCACAGTATTACAGCCGAAACAATCCCCTTCAAAAAGCTTTATCCATGTAGACCACAATTATAAAAATGCAAGCAAGCTAGGCAGCTTATCTTTTTATAATTCACTTTTAAAGCATAAAGGTTTTCCTATTTTAGCTTTTCCTCAGCACTGTGACCTTATCCGGCAGCATACAGGATTATTTAATAACAATTTTAGAAAACAAGATTAATATCCCTTTTTTCAGCCCTGAACAGCTGATCCATTTTAATCCTGTGTGTTTACAAAACAATTGATATCTGCTCTACTAAGCTTACACCTCCACTCGAAAATAACTTTCCTCTGAGGAAATTGGATCTTTGTGAATTTGTGTTTTTTGTGTTCGGCTCCTTTTAAACATTTCATGAAGGTTCAGATGTGCAACAGATGTCCCCCTTCTCGCTTTCCAATTTCTTTGCATGCGTGCAGTGGAAGCTGAGGTGGGGGTCATTACTGCATCTTGGCTGAGCGACTTGATGGGTCACAGTTCAGCGGTGGAGCTTCAAATGAGGAGGAAGAGAGGCCCGGCGGGGATGGCTGCTTCTTCCATCTGCTTTACCTGCGTCTCTGATGGTTGCTCGCTCACTTACAGACCCTCTGTGTCTTTAATCAGTGAACAACACAAAACAGAAAACATAAAGGACACGCACAAAGGACGAGGCATACCAGGCTTTTACAGCCTTCATCTGAGAGTATTAGAAACACACACTGGGCACAGTGGGCCTGTTAGGGTGGGAGGAGGTGCGCCAGGGGTTAAAACGTGGTTGGAAAATAGTTTTTGTGTGCGTGAGAGAAGAAAAGTCCTCTGCGTAATTCGCCCTCCTTCTCTATCTGATATATTTAGCAGAGCTGGCCCATCTGAAAGCCCCCAGAATGCTGGGCATTTTTTTTGATCCATGCTGAGTTAAAGGGGAAGGCATGCAGGCCTGATCCCAGGGTCACCACACTTAAAAGCTGCTGTGGACAGCAGCCAGCCGGGTGAAGGCGCTGACGAGATTCTGACTCAGTGCGAACTTGTCGGCATGTATATTTGTGTTTGTCCTCATCTGAGTCAGGCTCAGCAGAACATCAGCGAGTGACTCAGGCCCTCAGGTATGAAGTATTTGGGCTTTAAGCCTCGTCACAGAGCGAGGACTCCCTTCATCGGGAGAAAACGGTGGGTGTGCCTGAAAAGTTTGTGTTATTTTGGTTCTTAAACCTTTATTAAATTCTCTTTGATGGTGACATGAGCTGGTGGTTACTCGTGAAAGTTCCCCTTTCCTGGGCACCCTCACAGCTGTTGTGCATCAGTGACGCTGTAGTTAAAGACTGCCTTTTGCACCCACTCTCTGCTGTCGCTATCATTGTGGTAAATACCCTAACTTCAGTGCTTTGTGCTCAGTAATATTTTATATCCTTTGTTCCCTGCTTTAAATCTCTATGTTGTTTCCCAAAGTAGTTACCAGCTTTTCCCCAAGGAGTGTGTAGAGCCGGCTTCTCTCACCGGATCCAAATGGACTACTGCTACAACAACAAAGGCAAAGACTTACCTTTAACCGACATAGCTGCCCACACTACATCGACACTCTCTCTCCCTGGATGGAACATCCCAACCGCAAATTATTAAGACTTCTGAATCAAATCAAAACTTGCACCAAAATCTTCAGTCAACTTCCTTTCTCTTCTTCTGCAGACCTCCCTGCTCTGCACCATTAACCAGTCTTTTCATCATTCACTCCACTCTCTATGACTAATGACTAAGTCTTTTAAACCCTTCATCAGTGGTTTGAGCTCTTTGGGTCCAGCTTATGCAAAAAATAAAAATAAAAAATGGCAGTAATCATCAGGAAACTGCACAGGGACTGCAAATATGACTGAAAGATTCAGATTCTTGCATATTCACAACCAACGACTTTATTCAACACCATCTCATCTCAGTGTGTTACATAGTGCCATTCTGCTCCCTTGATTTATTATTTTACTTTTCTGCATCAGTGTGGACATTTTCAGCAAACAGAGCATTCGCTAAAGCCGCCTCACGCTGGTGTTTTAAACGGGTTAAAATTGTCACTACAATCGTCTATAAACACAGAACTCAAAGCCCTAAATTTTAGGGCACAACAAGCAAATGAAAAACCGTCTTTGCTTTGAGCGTGTTCAGCTTCACAGCCACAACAGAGGGCATCAAAAAGCACTGCGCTAAATGAAAAACAACCTCCGACCTTTGGCCATCAATGAAAAGAAAAGAAAAAGGCCACAAAAACCTGAAAGTTGGAGTTACCAGATCTAACATGGTAACAGCTTCATGTTTAACACAGCACCAGTGCAATAACTATGTACGCAGATGGCCATAATAACAGGGTTCCCATCATAAATCGCCCCCTCCCTCCCGTTCAGAGATGGATCCACCCTCGTGGCTCACCCGCCAGGAAACACATCTCAACTCCACGACACTCCTGAACCCCAAGCCGCAGAGCTTTCACCAGCATGGCTCCATGGAAAAATTAAACTGGACACTGCGAGGAGGCCCAGCTCTGTGGTCATGGCAGGGAAATATGATTGGATAAACATACGGCAGAGCTTTGAGCTGCTTCCCTAAGTGCCCGGGGGTGATGTGACGAGAAGCAGGCAGAGGTAGGGGTGGGCTTTGGATCTGAAGGGCGTATGCTATTCACGGAAGAATTGGTGGGGCTGATTTTCACAGAAGGTGGAAAAGGACATTCATCCATGCAGAGCAGAGCAGGCAGCAGTGCCATCCTCAGTCAGTGTTTATTAAAAACAGACCTCATTATCAGCCCACTCTGCCTGCCTGGGCTATTTCAGTCTGCAACGAGCAGGTGATTCATGCTAGAGCGATCGGTGCCACGTCTTCCTACGTCACTCACCTCCTAACCTGAGCGTGCCCTCTCTAGGAAGAGTCTCATTTTTCAATTAAAGCCAATCATTAGAGTGTTATTTCCTGTCTCAGTCTGTAACCAGCTGGGTTCCTGCGAGCATCAATCTGTGGCCCGACAGCAAATGTGGGTTTGTCTGCTCGCTGCATCGGAAACTAAGCCTCCAGAGGCACACATGCAACAAATCATGTCCATCACAGCTGGATCTGGGTGCTTTGAAGACAATTATTGCTAGTTTGAAGCATCCACACAAAGTGCATTCAGATGTAATGGTTTTTATATTCTCCTTTGATTTGGATGTAAAAAATAAGACTAATGAAATGCATATAAAAGCTTTGGATAGTATTTTTATAATCGCATATGTGAATATATGAAAAGTAATACATCTTATTTAATGGGATTTAATACGTACAAAATTGTAACCGCAGGTGTTCGGTGAAAGTAAACACATTTTGATGTTAGACAAAGATGTATATGCAAAATATAGTTTTTAAACAATGACTTCATTTTTTAGGGGAAAAAAAAATCTGTGATCCTAAAAAACGTAATCCTACATATGAAAAATTAATTCCCCACAAAGCATAATAACTGGCTGTGCCGACCATGAGATCAAGAACTGTAATAAAGTGTTTACAATAACTGGTAAACGCTGTTCAACATCACTGTGGAGGAATTTTGGCTCGTTTAACATCAACCTGAGCATCTAAATCACACCAAAGACCAGACTTTGACTAGACCACTCCAAAATCTTCATTTGGTTTTTTAGCCATTCACAGGTGGACTTACTGGAGTGTTGTGGATCATTGTCCTGCTTCATAACCGAAGTATGCTTCAGCTTCTGGGCACCGACTCATAGTCGGACATTCTCCTTCAGGATCTAGTAGAAGGCGAGACGAGCCTGTGTGTTCTTTTTGGTGAGCAGTGATTTTCTCCTTAGATGCCATTTCCGCCCACTCTCCTTTTTATTGTGGAGTCATAAGCTCTGATCTTAACTGAGATAAGTGGGTCCTGCAGTTCTTTAGATGATGTTTTCATTGATGCTCTCTTGGACTAAATTTGGAAAGCCGGCCACTTCTGCCAAGGTTCACCACTCTTCCAAGTTTTCTCCATTTGTGGATAATGGCTCTCACTGGGGTTCAATAGAGTCTTAACGCCTTAGAAATGGCTTTTTGTCCAGTTCCAGACTGATAGATGTTAATGATTTTATTTCTCAGCTGTTTCTTAGAGCATGATATGAAATGTATGTTCCATCCCGTGCCCTCCGATCTCAGGATACTGACCTTCTAAAAGTTCCTAAAGCCAAAAAAGACTATTGAGGAGCGTGCTTTTTCGTTTGAAAGCGCTTTATAAATAAAGTTATTATCATTATTAGTATTATTATTATTATTGTTATGTTACTTTTTGAGATCTTTTAATCTAAACTAAAAGGTGAAAAATACTTTTTTCACAGCACTGACGACGTGCTTTAAGGAATTCAACTTTATAAGGACGGCAGCATCGTTTGGTTTCTGAAAATGTGCTTACTTAACAAATAGAACTTTGTTAACTATAAGACATTTTCCCATCATTCATTACGCTTCTCTTGCTGATAATTGTAATGCTAAATATGCTGCAGGCATCAGGAAATTCCCTGCATACACACTTAAAATCCAACTGAGAGGGATATTAACTGGCTGCAGTTGTAAATGACTAACATGCTGAAAGTGCTGCAGGGGTAAGGGGGTTTTTGTAGGCTAACCTGGAAGTTAGCCTACAGAAAAGAAAACCCAGTCGTTCATAGTTATTACATCTTCTTTGATACTTTGACAAAAAGCCAATCGAAAATGTCACGTTTGCAGATTTTATCACACAAAGTCTTCTATGGGAAGTACCGTTTTATGATGCTTTGTTCAGCAAGGTAATCTTCACAAAATGATGACACATTTGTAAGTGTAATAAACTAAACAAACTGCTAAATACTATGCTGCAGAACAAAAACAAATGAAAACAAATGAAACATCTGAAGTTTGTGTTAACTTTATTTCAGACATCTAACCAGGACTGATTACTGCAATGCCCTAACACAGGGGTGGGCAACTCCAGGCCTCGAGGGCCGGTGTCCTTGCAGGTTTGAGATGTGTCCTTGAACCAACACAGCTGATTTAAATGACTAAATTAGCTCCAGAGGCCTGGTAACGAACTAATCATGTGATTCAGGTGTGTTGACCCAAGGTGAGATCTAAAACCTGCAGGACACCGGCCCTCGAGGCCTGGAATTGCCCACCCCTGCCCTAACACCTACAGCACACTAACCGGTTATCGAGACTGAGAATGCCTGATGTACACAGGCTGATCTGGACATGAACAGTGTAACATATGAAGAGAGTTACCTGACATCACCCACTGGTTTGGGAATTCTTGTTATAAATCCTTAATTCCTGGATGTTTTTGCCATCACCATCTTGGTGTTTAAGAGCCAATGAGATGATTGAAGGGTGGATCTGACTGAGAAAATAAGCACACTCATTGGCTAACAAGTTGTGACTGACAACCCTTCAGCTAGTGAACGTATCCTTGGTATTCCTCCTTTCTGATTATTTGGGAAACCACCATTACAAAATGAACTTCCTGTTTTATTCAGTATCATCTTAAACTAACAACTGAGCTGTAAACTCTTCAAGCCTAACAACGCTATACCCAACTTGTAAACTCTCAAGCATTTACGTGTCCCAGAGTTTATCAGCAAGGGGTTAAAAAAAAATCCAACATCACAGTAGGGCTGAGACACCTGTTGTTCATGTCAGATTTATAGAAATTAGTGAAATTTGTGTGATAAAAATGATATCACCAAATCTGATTATGCACCTTGTTCACCTAAAACTAGCACAAGTGATGGTTTAGTCTGTTTTTAAACACAAATCGACATATAGTAGTTTGGGCGATGCTAGCCTAAAAACCTGTCATCCCTGCAGCGTGCTGCATGTACTGTGTTATGGTTCAACAAGTTGCAAATATTAGAATATTAGCAATTAGGCCCTCATAACTGAACAAGAAACCTAAAAACAATTATGTAAGTGCTTTTGGCTGCTCTCTTATTTCTAAAGAGGTTGCTGTGGCTCCTACAGCCTGCAGGCTAAAGTATCCTTGGGCCAGAGTTTGAGTGTTAGAAAGCATTTAGATGCTGAATGAATGTGTGACTGTGAATGCCCTCATTGACCCACCGGCACTGAGAGTGCACTACTGTGATCCCCTGGGTCTGGATTCGTGTCTCTTCCTGGACTCGAACCGGGGATCTTGTAAAGCGAATCTATTAACCACAACGTGCTGCTGTTTTTCTGATTACAACTGTAAGCATCAAAGTTTAATTAAGCCTCAAACTTTATCTCATGAACCAGCCATAATTTTCGGGGTGACAGTGACAAATTCACAGGGGAAAACCAAGACGCGCAGTTTTGTGTTTCGCTTTCTTATTCCTGAACTGAATATGAAACAATTTGGATGCAAACTCGTCCTTTGTCTCCATCCATCGCAGTAAAATAAACTCATCAGTTCCCCAAATTATCCGGAGCACCAAGAATAAAATCCCTGCTATCTGTTCCTCATCATGGTGTTTTTCCCCTTCCTCCCCCCTCACTGATGAGCTCATTTGCATGTCATTATCCCACCATCCGTGAAACGAAATGTGGAATTACTTACTGTGAGACAGGGAAAGGAGAAGCAAGAGTAATCTGTCTGCCAGTGAGAGGGAATCGAATTTGAAATGCAAATCATAGAAATAATTACGGCTTTGCATTGCTAATGGCATCACAGAATAAACAGTAATGAAGGTTTTTTTTTGTTTATCTGCAAAAATCTTTCAATCTTTGTGTACTTTTATTCCATTTTGAGCTCCTCTTTCAGAAATTAATTGCTTACCCAGAGAGGAAAGTTCATTAACTAGTCATTAGTCTGTCTTTGTCAAAGTAAACCTTCGGTAACTGTGAGTCACAGCAGTGTATTTTAACAGATTGGTGCGATAATGAATTTGAATTCCACACAGACGTTTTCCTCCACACTGAACGCTCTCCAGCCAAAACAGATGCCTGCATCACCGCCGCTGCTGTAAACACAAATAAATCACCGAGGCAGATGGAAACTTTTCATTTTTGTGATTTAAAGTTGGACAAAAAGACGTGAGGAAAGTTTTAACTGATGTGAAACACAGTGATATTGTGGTGAAAGCATTGTGATGATTGAATCAAACATTCAGACAAGTTTTGACAAAGAAATAAACTCCACATCCAGCCACAAAGAAAGCTAAAGCTTGATTACGCTTAATTTTCAGGCACACGGGCCTAGATACCAGTTGGCAGCTGCCTGGCAACCTCTGGTCACCAGAGAAATGGAAAATTCATCAAACCAGTTCAGAGTGGTTGCTGGAGTTTGACGGCAGTTGCTGGGAAAATTATTGCTAAAGCTTCAGTCACACAAGCTAACAGACCAGTCAATGACCCCCTGGCGACCTCATGTTGCTAGGGAAAAATGTGTATTTCTCAACCACGTGGTGAAAGAATTTCCCCGGTGCATGTTTTGGTTGCTGCCATATTGTTGCATTCCCAGTTTGAATGGAAGTGACGGGCTTGTCTACCAACAAACACTGACCAGCTTCTCTCCAAGCTGCAGTGAACCTGTGAAAATTGTGAAGCGAACAAGAAATGGAGAAGGTTCGTCTTCAGCAGCAGCTAACATGTTTCAAAAGGCACAACTTTTACTCCATTTCCACGTCATGTTCCACTTTTTTGAGTTTTATATGCTAGGACTTAGCATTTGTAGACAAATAAGAAAAACTATAGGCAACCGTGGCAATCCACGAGCAACCAAATCAATCACAAGGAGGTTTTTGAAGAAGCACCTTCTTTGTAATTGATTTCACACAGTGCGAGCCAGCAACCACCAGGAGCAACTGCCAAGCATTTGGGAAATACACATTTTTCCCTATCAAGCAGTGGTTGTATCAAGCCCAGTATGACGGACATCTCTTGAGCAATGTGCATATGACGTTGCATAATAAACTTCTATACTGTGCTTCACTGAAAACCGTGCAATAGTTTAGGTCAGCCATAGTTTGTGTGGAAGATGACACAACTCTCACCAACCAGGCCTCACACAGGACTAGAGACCCGTCAGTGACCCCCTGGTAACCTCGGGCAGTATTCCCTGATTGACTGACAGGTGGCTGTTGTAGGTTGCTGGCTGTCAGCGGGAGAAATAAAGCAAAAAGACCTTTCCTTAGCCTTCTTGGGATTGCTTGCATTGCTTGCAGATTGCCAAAGATGTACAGTTTGCGTGAAAGATACTGGCTTATAAAAACCCAACATTTAATGTCCAAATTTCAGTGACCAACAACCAACATATTTCAAAAGGTACAGCTTTTACTCTGAAGGTGGTTCAGATGTTTTTTTAACAAAAAGAAGAGAAATATTCCAGGAAATTACACAGCATGTGATACTGAAGCTTGCTGATAGACTGAGAAGAAAGTGAAATACCTAAAGTTTGTCTTCAGTGACATTAACAGACTTTAAGCTGTTTGTCACAGATGTCACTTACATCTTGACTTTTACTAATAGATTCACCATTTGTGTTTATGTGACACCCGCCTCTAACCAAGCGACAGAGATGAACCTCCAGTCGTGTTTAGACAGGCTTGGCGGGAGTCTAGCGGGGAGGCTAATGGCTGGTTTTTGCTTTTTCAGGTGGAACCACAGACAGACGCTGAGGTCAGTCAGAGCTGGCGGCACCGGTAACCACTGCTGCTGCTTCTGGCCCACATGGTTGACACTACAGCCCTTCAAACACAACTTTATCAAGCACTATTTTCTCATTATTAAACATGTCACTCACAGCCACCTCATTAGGTGCACCTTTCTAGTACTGGGTGAGACCGCCTCTTCTCTTCAGGACCGCCTTCATGTTTTATACCATAGATTCAACAAGGTGCTGGAGACATTCAGAGATTTTGGTCCATGTTGGCATGACAGCATGGCACAGTCGCTGCAGATTTATGACCTCTGTTCCACCAGAGATAATCGTCACTCATCATAAGACACTTGTTAACTGCTGCATTTTGACTGAAATTTCAATACAGTGAGAAAAGACTGTGGGCGGCTTTTGCACGTACACGGTATTTTGGTAAATGTGTAATGTGTTTTGGGTTCACACTTAACTGGTTTATTGGACTACTGAAAACTGAGCTTTTGAGAAACTCCTGTCAGGGTGAAGAATTTAGAAACCAAGATTCTGTCGTGTTATTGTTTGTGGCCTTTGGATTGGGCAACATTTCTCACGGTTAGTTTTTTTAGTTTAAATGTGTGAGATATTTTTCAAAACAAACTCATAAAAATCCCTGTTTTAAAAAAAAAAAAAATATCCATGTGGCTTCGTGACATAGCCCTGCCCTACTTCATGTGGGACTGCACAGCACTTTTTGTATCTGTTTTCCTGCATCCCACATATTGTGATGTTGTCCCACGTTTTGAAGCGTTCTATGGCTCTCAAAAATCAACACTGAATGGCGGTTTTCTAAAGACTGGCTCTTATCCAATGCTGCAAAGGAAGTAGAGGAGACTGTCTCCCCAGGGGTTTCATTTGATGTCAATCAAGCTGTGCACACGAGAGGTTAGAGGCATCAGGAAAATCAGGAGTCAAACCAAAGTTAAATGTTATGCAAATTTCAGTGGGATGTGTTGGAAACAGTTTCACAAAGAGAACGTGAAACTATTTATATTTATAGTTGGTTAAAAGTGGTTATTTTTCCAGTTGATACAAGGAGAATATGTGAAGTGACACAAAAAAGTGTCTCAAAAAGAGATACGTCATTTTATTTAAAAAAAGATAAATTCCCCTCTCACCCTTGTGAGCAGTCTGTCCTTCAAGCTCGGGTCCTCTACCAGAGGCCTGGGAGCTTGAGGGTCCTGTGCAGTATCTTTGCTGTTCGTAGGACTGCGCTCTTCTGGACAGAGATCTCTGATGTTGTTCCTGGGATCTGCTGGAGCCAATCATCTAGCTTGGGGGTCACTGCACCGAGCACTCCGATTACCACGGGGACCACCGTTACCTTCACCCTCCAGATCCTCTCCAGCTTTTCTCTGAGCTCTTGGTACTTCTCCAGCGTCTCCTGTTCCTTCTTCCTAATGTTGCTGTCATTCAGTATCGTTGCATCTATCACTACACTCGTCTTTTCTGTTTGTCTACCACCACTATGTCCTGCAGGTTAGCCATCACCATTTCGTCCGTCTGTATCTGGAAGTCCCACAGGATCTTAGCTCGGTCATTCTCGACCACCTTAGTTGGCGTCTCCCATTTTGACCTCGGGACTTCCAGGTTATACTCGGCACAGATGTTCCTGTATACTGTTGCCAGGCACTTGGTTATGGTGTTCCATGTATGCCTTGCCTGCTAGCATCTTGCACCCTGCTGTTATGTGCTGGACTGTCTCAGGGGCATCTTTACACAGCCTGCACCTGGGGTCTTGCCTGGTGTGATAGACCTCAGCCTCTATAGATCTTGTGCTCAGAGATTGTTCCTGTGCTGCCATGATTAGTGATATATTAGTGTTGTGGCATTAATAACGTTAAAATGACATTAACGCCATAAATGCAGCCCCACGCACGGGGCGATCCGTGCTAACTCGTTAACGGAGATTTGCAGGTTTGCAGATTTAACGAGACTAACGCTGACAGCACTAATATATATACATGCTGTGTGGGATTGTATGGAGTGATGGACCAAACAGAAAAGCTCTTTTTGAGTCTTTGTTCCCTCCTGACTGGTTTTAATTTGCGTTTGATTTTTTCTTATATTATTTAATATTTTATTTTGTGCATTGTGAACACTGGATTGAGGTTAGGAGGGTGGACTGGGGGACTTCAGGTGGATAATGACTTTTAGGTATATGGTTATACTTCATAATACAGTTCTAAAAGAAACATTTCTATAAATTATAAATTGCCGTGTCACTGAGGTGTTGATTCTGCTTTTTTCCTGGATTTTTTGTGCATCTGCTCAGATTGACTGCTTATGAAAAGGCGCTTTCATGAATTACAATAGAAAGAGGTGATATCCAAGTGCAGGGAAACTAGACCTGTGTCTGTTGTGTGCTATTTTTAAAAGACAGCTGTAGCAAAATTTTTGCCTACCACAAAATTTTGTGTGGTAAATAATCTCTTCATCCCACTCTTGGTTTGTTGGAGTCTGGTCACTATAGGAAAGACACAGAGATGCATTTTGAATGTGGAGCCCTCTTTCTTCTCGAAATGTGACTAAATCCCGAAACTTACAAAACGCTCTGCTGACTGTGACTTGGCCACTGGTCACAGTCACCAGCAAACTACCAGTGTTATTAAGAACCATAAATATGGTTCTAAACATGCAGGGTGATGACTCAATGAGCCGCCATCAGAGTGAGTCAAAGCTTATCTCTCTTATCGCCCCGTGTCATTCCAAGTTGAGCAAAACCACATCCACCACAAAATAAGACGCGCTCTTCTTTAGTGTTAAATTCAGTGCAGTTTGCACTAAATTGCATGCTTCGTGCTTAGAAAGTCACATTTGCATGATTTATTTAAATTTTGCACTCTGAAAGACAAACGCTTACCTGCATCCACACCTTTCATTAAGGAAACTGACAGTTCACCTTAAGCCAATGCAGACACTTGCATTTTAATGCCAGACTTGTGCACTTGTATCTCCTTTGTGAGCAAACAGGACACGTAAGTTGCTTTGATAAAGCACAATCAGAAGGGGTTGGTGCATGAGTTATACTGGAACCAGCCAGCCTTATCGCACTTTTCAGGCAACAGTGTTTTGGGATGTCAGATAGTGGCTGATTTGTTCCTTCAAAAGTTCACTTCCTCGTTATGCTAAAAACTCCTTTTGAAAAGCGTCTCTGGGGCCAGTGTGCGTCACATTATGCATACAAAGGTTTCAGTAACACAACCCAGCACTGATCCTCAAGACTCTGCTCACGTCGTCGGCCTTTTCTCTTTCTGTGCCTCTCTCTCACCCACATATATGCAAACACAGCAGGGAGCTGAGATAATCCTCAGCCTGTGATGACACAAGCCCGCGGGTGGTCCAAGTGGTCAACAACTTCTGTTCACTCAAATAAACTGAAGGTGATGGGAATCAACAGGCAGCCTCTTCAGCTTGCTTAGAGAATTACTTTTGGAGCTGGAAGTAGCCGGGCAATTTGAATCGGTGTGAAACTGTATAACCGGCCTCTCGATGCAACTGGACAACGAATAATCAGAGCACCAAAACATGCAGAATCACGCTGGGCAAACACATCCTTCTTATCTCTGGAGGCTTTAAGGCAATGAAAACACACTGTATCGTTATTTCAACAAGGACAAACATAAAAGCAGCTCAGACTTTTCCACATCAGCACTTTTACGCAGTCATATATCAAACCTGTCTCTGTTAGATAAACAGTGTTACGATTGAATTGGCTGGATGGAGTCTCAACGAGAGGGGCACCCAGACGTCTGCTTGTACCAGCAGTCTGGAAATTTGCCAAAAAGTACACCAAATATAGTTTTGCATGCCTGTAAAAATGGGCATAAAAACATAAATTAGTAGAAAACAAGTAACCTTTTCTTCTCTGTTTTCTTAAACTTGGTTTAATGGTGTTGACCAAAGAGGCACACTGCATCCACGTCAGGTACACAGATTGATATAAAACATCTAAATAAACATCTTTAAAAACAGGCTTAATGCTTCCATATACATCTATAGGGGGTTGTCTCGATCTGTCTTGAATGATGAGCTTATCTGTACGAGCCTGTTGACGGAGCCGATTGTTACCACATGCTAGGGTAGGATGCTGGTGCAGTGCTAAGTGATGCTGGCTGAGAGCAAGAATGTCCTGGTCAAAGGTTACATTTAAAACAACAGAGTTGACCAAACATTAAAGGGAAAACTGCACTAAAGTCCCAAAATATTAAAACATTAATACAACGTTAAAGGACTAACAAATAAAATAAAAGCGGACATCTATTCGGATGTCACACTAGAGCCAAAGTCCAAGGAGAATAGACGTGTTTTCAAGATTGAAATGTTTGTACCGCCTCCGTATCCGCTGTGCAGGTATGGAGGGGTAGATCAGTCCGTCGATCTGGTTCTGTTGCTACAAAACCTCGATCACCTCCCAGTTTTAATCTGCTTTCATGCTTGCATAAGAGCAACTGGTTAGATGACCTTAGAGCTCTCACAGATGCGTGAATGTGAAACAGCTCAGACAGACACAAAGATGCCATATCATTTAAAACTTTAAAGGAAGCAATACAATCTTAAAATCAATTCTTAAATGGATAGGCAGCCAGAGTCGTGACAGGACCGGGGGGATGTGTCTGACATTTAACACCAGTTAGAAGACGAGATGCTGCAAGCAGCACACATAACAAAGTAGAGGAGACTAAATAATTGATAAAAGCAACTGAAAAAGTTCTTATGAAGTCCTTCATGAGAAGAACCTTTCCACAAAGTTTGGATATAACTGGACCTCCTTTTCTGGACATCTTCTAATCAATGATCTGCACACATGGCTTTTTGCATTGGGGTGGATCAGGATTAGACAGGATGCATACTGTAGATAATATAGTAGTTAATGTGTGAAGGGAGTAGGCATCCTTGTACTTTACAGGTACATAAACTTGAGTATCATCTGGATAACAATGGAAAGTGATTTTGAGCTTTCTAAGAACTGAACTGAAAATGAAGGCTCCACAGAGGCAGAATAAAAGACAGAAAAGGCCAGAGACAAAAACCACAGTCCTTAAAAGTCCAAAAAGGTCATACATGAGGGAAATTAACAAAACCATGTGAACCACTGGAAAAGACAAGAAGATCTGACAACTGAGGAGTGCAGGGCAGGAGGTAGGCTCTGTACACTGGGGAGGGCGATGAGTTGATGAGACTGACATTTAGGGGGGAAAAAGAGGAATTTCCCCAACATTATAACGGTCAACACCAGCTAAACTGGTAATATAGTAAGCAAAAATAGTAATATAGTAAGACAACATTCTTTGACAACATCATTTGACATTTAACTTGAATTCAAGGTGAGGCGTCAGGTTTAATCAGCGCCAGACGGCGGACTGCAAACAGCGCTTTCTTGTTTAAAAGGTGGCAAAAAAAAGCTGGAAGTTTAAAGAATGAGTAACAGATTTGATAACAGTGGATCGTTTCAGTATTTTCCATCTCTATTGTTGGATTTTAAACAAAGATGGAAAAACAGACATTAGCCTCTCAATAATCATTTCTCTCCGTCTGTCATCTCCTGACCCTCGTCCAGCTCTAAAGTATTTCCAGTTAACCCAGTGGGATCAGCGCTGTTTCTCAGCATGTTTCCACGCTCATCCTGCTCCATGTCAAATCGCTGATGACTACGACCTCGACCTTGTAAATCTCATGGTGAAGCACTGGCTAGCCTCTTGTCAAATGATAAACTGCACATGTGTAATGTCTGCTGGAGTAAGTGGCGGTCTGCGAGCAGTGAAGCAAAGGCTGCTTGATGCTGAGGTAATGCTTGTCTGCACAGCTATTGTAGGAAAGGAGCGCCGAGCGAGGAGCCATAACAGACGGCTGAAGCTGCGATAGCGCGATAAGATAAAACCTCTGCTGCTTCAGTCTTATTTACACTCTGACAGGGCTGTCATTGCATTTCATTGCTTGAACCTGAGCAGATCAGCAGGAGAAACGCTGCTGGAGAAACATCTTGATCAAGTAAAACAAATAAAACCCTTGTGATGATAATTTCTTAGTAGCTTTATGTTTCAAGCACTAACTCGAGGTCTAAGCAGGTACGATTTTGCATAATTCCACAAAATGTGCAGCTTTAAGACCAGTTAGGCAGCTTTACATTTGTAAATAAATGCCAAACTATCACTGCATGGGTCACCTGCTCAACCCAGTGAGCTAAACTTGAGCTTTAGAAGGTTTTGCTCAAATAAAATAAAAAATAATCAAATTCTTCTTTAATGTAAAGAAGTGGAATTAATAGATACATTTGTTAACTAATTGCCTACTTTACTCTATGTGATTTTTAACTTTCCATAATACTTAGTTGACACAAGAAAATACACCATCCAGCAGCTTTGATGCTTTGCTTGTGAAATAAAGTCTGATGTTCCCCACGGTTCATTTATAGAGCTGTCATCAAAGTGTGCATATTTCACCATAACTACTCCTTAAACCTGCAGATTAAAGCATTGTAAAATGACTGAATTAGTTACTGTGTGCAGCATTTAAAGGATTTGGTTCAGTTTCTCAAGTACCCTTTCGTCTTATTTGAGGCTAATGCCATGCAAAGTGTTGCATTAAACCCAACACAGTTTGTTAACACGCTGACCTTTAATTAGAGTGCTGATGTATACAAACACAATACAAAAGGGCAGCTGGTGCATTAATAAACACTTCTGTTAGTGCTGTCAGTGGGACACAAAAAAAAGATTTAAACCTCGCCTGTGTGCAAAGAGTAAACAAACCGCAGTCATCAGCATCAGAGCTGTCGGGTTTAACATCTGAGTGACGGTTGTCTCTGCGCAGCTTTTATTTTCCACTGACTGAACTCTCCTGAGCCACACAAAGAACAAATGTGGTGTTTTTTTAACAGGAGACGCGCGCTTAAGAAAACACCCCCCCGCCCAGGCCTGCTGTCAGCTTAGGGTCCCTCAGCAGTTCTGCGAACACGCTGTGCTGTCAGTCTGTCTGGGGTGAATCTCTCGGGAGGGTCCGTAAGGCGAAGGTTTAGATACATGTTGAGAGCAAAGGTCAGAGGTCGGGGAGGGGCAGCACAGTTCAGGGACAAACTCTGTGCAGCGAGGCGTGATTTTTACAGTTGGGTTTGTTGAATGCTTCAGTCATACGCTCTCTACGTGCACTGCCTCGCAGACGCCACAGATTCAGTCATGTGAACCTGCAGACGGCTGAAGATGAGCAGCACGTAACACGTTTGAGGGGGCAGTGTTTAAGTTACGGGCAATTTAAGTGCACTAATGGTTTGTTTTTGCTCGAGTAGAATGAAGAGTATCTTTTCTGTAGTCTGGAGGCGTCGGAAGAGATTTTTGTGATTTCATAATTATAAGCAAGCAATCGAGGGCCCGTCTTCTAATAAATCAGCAAGACACCCACGCTGAAGCAAACTAAAATAAAGATAAATAAGATGGTTCGCTCCTCCTTTGAGTCGTTTTGTGTCCTGTAAATGTCACACCACAGCGTGTTTTTCTGTTAATTTTGCATCTGTTTGTGGTGGTTTTGAGTCATTTTCTAATTATTTTTGCTTCTGTCTTCCAGATCTTGTCACAGTTTGTAGTTTGGCACCTTTTGGTCGTCTCTTTGCTTTTAGTATGTCCTACTGTTTTGCCTTTTTTTTTTTTTTTACAAGTTGTTGTAAGTCTTGCGTCTCATCTTTGTAGTTTTGAATGTGTCTGAAATAATTTAGTCTTTCTTTGTAGCTGTTGTTCTGCTGTGTCTGTTTTTGGTGTTTGCTTTGGTCTGATTTTTATTGATCTCTCTTTTATTATTGTGTGCCTAAAATTGTCTTGCATGTGCACTCACCAGACACTTTAGTAGGCAAACATTGCTTGTACTGAGCTGGACCCCGTTTCCTCTTCAGAACTGCATTGATTATTTGTGGCGTTCATTCAGGACAGCGTTGGAAACATTCCTCAGAAATCTTGGTCGTATTGACATGAAAACATTTGCTGCAGATTTGTCAGCTACATCCTGAAACTAGGAGGCATATACATTTTCTGGTACCCTGGGTTCACAAAGAGATGGACATGGTCAGCAACAACACTCAGGTAGGCTGTGACATATAAATCATGCTCAGATGGTGCTAAGGGGGCCAAAGCGTGCCAAGAAAATATCCTATATCTTATTCAAAATTGAGTCTCAGCAGACCAGGCAACGTTTTTCCAGCCTTTTGTTCTGTTCTGGTGAGCTTGTGTGATTTGTGCCCTCGGTTTCCTCTTAGATGACAGGAGTGACACCAGGTGTGGTCTCTGCTGCTGTATCCCATCTGCTTCAAGGATCGACGTGTTTGCAATAAAAAGCCGTTATCGGTATGGTGTACCTAATGATCTGAGTGTATCTGTGGTAAAAGTTTTGTGTCTGGTTCTTTTTTTTAACATCTCTTTATAGCTGTGTGGGTTTTTTTGTCTTTTTGTTGTATTTTTGCATTTTTTTGTAGTTGTGTGTCTGCAAATCGTCTCTTAGGAATTTGTGTCTTTACGTGTGGTTTTGTAGTAGTAGCATCATTTTGTATTCATTTCATTAATCCAATTTTGCAGGTAACCTCTAATGATCTGCTGAAAATCAGGCCGTGAGGTCTGTTCTTATTTGATAATCCCTCCATGATCGATGTTGCTTTGTAGTCTTAATCCTTCTGCGTGAAATGAGTCATAAAAGGACATGGCTTTCTTTTCCCTTTTGGCCATATGAGTCAACATGTCCTTGAGGTGCACAGTGGCATATGCCGTGCTCACTCATTGTGTTCCCTCTCCCATCCCTGAGGACTCCTTATAAAAAGGTGGGGAGAATACCTGATCTCTCTTGTGTTTTAAGTGGTTAAATCTCGGGTTACGCTCTCCGCTGGGGGTGAGCCTGTTGCATTTTGAGTCCTGTTTTCCCACAGAACCTCCAAGCGAGGAGGCCTCAGTACTTTCTGTCTTGCATGAAACACTGGAAACCCGACACTCTTCTGTCCTCAATCCCGGCTGAATGGATCCGAGCACGTAGGGAGATCGCCTTTCAACTCCCACGTCTGACACCAGCTTTACCCAAAAGGGCCACACCAGGTTCAGGCTTGTCAGTGCTCCACAGCACACTCTGTACGAGTAGCTGCAGCTTTTGCAGCTCAAGTAGTTTAATCCATGACCTTTGCAGTTGCGCTTTGGCTTGCATGGCTCACTTTTTTGATAGTGGAAGAAGTAATCCTTCTGCTTAAACAGAAAGCTGTGGGTAAAGTGCTTTTATACCTGAGATTTACATGAAAATAATCATCAACTCTGGTCTGAACAGGACTTTTTATGGCATTAAAGTTAATCAGAAATAATGGCCATAGTAGACAGCCACAATATAGCCTTCTGTTTATTACTATGTAAATCCCCTTGTGCCCCAGGTTGGACAGGGATCCAAAAGGGTGTCATGTTGTGTCTTGCATTCTGGGTCCTGTTGGGTGTCCTTGAGCCATTCCCGAGCTGTTTGCGTGAGGTGTCTTTACCATGCAGATAATCTTGAATTACACCAATGTTTAGATGAGTGGCACCTGTCAAAAAAACATTTGCATGACTTCTAGCACCAATGTTTTCCAAATTAAGTTTCTCAGTAGCTTCCAAATTCTTTAAAATTCTGGTTTTCTTGTAAGTCAAGGACCAAGTTTCATGCTCACAATCATTCATATGACATATTTCCTGACAGCTTTATGAAAAAAATACTAATGCACATTGGCTGTGACCCGATCAACAAAACTGCTTATTTTCATTAAGCAATAAATGTATATAGTAAAAGTGATCAGCACCATATTTTTTGTACTTATAACCACACCAAAACTGTAAAAAGATATCATAAACCTAAATCAAATCATAAATAGTGAACACTGAAGGAAATGAAACTTGTATATAACAGTACATCAATTTGGATTATTACGTTGCTTCAGGCAATTAGTTATTAGGCTGACAATGAACTGCCGAAATATTGAATAAACTCGTTTTTCAACATGCATTCACGACTGATCCAACTACTAAAGCTGCTCTAGAAGACTATTTCTTACTATTTCTAATTTTGGGAAAAACCTTTTTGCAAATGGACGCAGGATTTAGCTGATGTTTAAGTGTCCTTAATGCTGAGAAATGGAATGTAAGTTCAAATCCACATCAAAACCAGGTCTGAAATTTACCCATTCAACTTGACACGACTAACATACAGCCTAAGACCACCTTTACAACAAACAATAACCTGTCCTAGAAGTGACGATATGGCACAAACAGTACAGATCTCAACATCAAAGGTGTACTTCTAAGTGAAAAAATTTACTCAAATGTGTACCATAAAAGTGCCTTGCACCATTACTTGAAACGCAGAACCATATAAAGTTATCAGAAAGTGACAACTGTAATCTTAAGTCAAATCAAACTGCCATCTGACATATCCCTCTGAGTGTAGCATTGTTAGTTTTACTTTATCAGTGCTTTAGTTCTTTGGTTTCTGGAGCCAGGCCTAAACAGGGTGCTCGAGGGCTAACGCCTGGTGGCCGGGTTAGGGTTAGGGCACAGCTCGAATAGGTGGCATGGGCCAACCCGGCTCCCTGGTAAGCCCACTATCTGCAGGAGGCACCTTAGGGGTCGGGTGCAGTGTGGGCTGCGTGGCAGCTGGGAGAACGCTACCCGACTACCAAAACTAGCAATTGACACATGGAACGTCACCGCTCTGGTGGGGAAGGAGCCTGAGAAAAACCTACTGGCCAGTGCAGCTCCACGTCAGGGAAAACAATTTAAAATCAAATTTCTGATATCTTCTGATTACCTTGGCAATGAGTCAGGGTTATGGTTAGGCTTGGGGTCGTCAGCGATTATGACTCAGACCTCAGAGCAGCAGTAAATCACTGGTTTGTAGCAGGGACACCACAGTTCGTGACCTTTTTGGTAATTTTTCAGTTTTACACTTTGTCTTCATCTGCTTTTATTTCGTTTCAGGCACCAAATGCTACTTGACTATTATGCTGTGTTTTGCATGAAAAAGCCCCTTCACAGCATTAACCAAACACGGTGAACCCAAGCAGTCCTTTACAAGCCTCCCAGTTTGACTAGTTGGGAGTAAAACCCGTCTCACTATCGCCATAAACCGAGTGCATCTAAAGGACACCTTCAGTGTATCTGTGAGACTCCAGCAGCTTCCACAAAAGGCGGTTTTTAACACTCTGTGACTGAGAACAGGCAGAATTTTACGGTTGTATTTCAGTAAGCATTATCGTGTCGGTGAGTGCAGATGTCAAACTTAAATCTTAGAAATATGTAATACTCCATAAATTGGTGTAATAATATATAAATATGCTATATTTTTATCTGAGCTGGATGGATTAGGGCTTTGACACACAGCTGGTTCTCGGCTCAGTTCAGCTGAGTTCAACAGGTGTTTTAACCATCAGACTTTTCAGCCTCGCTGCCAGCAGTTCTTCACTCAGTGTTTCACCCACTCGGCCTCAACGCTCATCTGCTGGGGACACATGGTCAACATCGGCTTGGGCTTCATAGCGCTGAACGAAGTGAGGAAATATTTTTCCACCAAAAAGATGCGCCTGTCTCCTGGAAGATGGTGATTTAGTGGCTCATTTAAAACTGCGTCCAGGCGCTACGTAAACCAATCATCATTTTAGTTTAGCTGCCAGTCAAATCTGATGAAAAACAGCAGAATATTTTCAGCACACGTACCCCACAAACATGAAGGGGTTTTTGGTTTATAAGTAGATGACTGGCTGATGATAACCAGACCTTCAGGTTATAATTTCACCACCTTCTCTTTTCCTCCTGCATCAGTGCTGACAGTGCATGTAGTGAATTTACAGCCTCTAAGGGAGCTAATGAACCCCTCTGGCATCGCACCAAAAGTCTGGTTCTAGATATAAAATAGGAATCCTACACTTCAGCACAATAGGGATGTTTTATTTTCCGGTGGAGATGCAGACACGCAGGGCTGATTTGTGGCTTGTGTGTGCTTACACACAATAACAGGTGTTAGCTGCTGTAACACAGAAACCAGGCCGAGGACAGTGTGAAAGCCAGCGTGCAAGACTTTTACACGTAATTTGTTGCCAAATGAGTTCACAGGATGCTGATTAAGGCCATCAGCGTGAAGTAAATTTCTGTTTTTGCAGTACGAAGGAGTTTTGATGTGGTGGGAGACGTTCCTGTGCTCTGTTAGTGATGTGTTTTACATCAAGCAGCAGCGATAAGTCTGCCAGAGCTAAAGAGGGGAGAGAGAAACTGTAGTGATGTAGAAAGAATGGTGGAAAAACTGAGGGAGCGTCCAAGAAAGGATTCTCATGCTCAGCATTCAGAGGAAGAATAACATTTTAAACCTGCGAGTATATTTTAACATCGTAAGCACACATTTGTGATTACTCGCACAGCCGGGGTGGAGGAACAGTTTCCGCACTGCAGGTTCAGCAAAGCGAGTTTCTGGAAGTGAAATTTTAACACCTTCATGTAAGACTCATATCCTGGCTGGATGCTCTGCTGCCAGAGATCAGAGAGAGAGTCTCCAGAGAAAGGCTGAATAGACACTGACCTCCTTGTGGAGTCAGTCTGTTAGTAACACCCACCCACTGTGAGCCAACAGATGTTTAGCCCAACGAGCAGGGGTGCCAGGGATCGTCTGTCGGTTAGCCCACTGCTTTGGTCAAGAGACAAAATGAATGAATTGTTGACTTACATGAAATTCAGTCAGTCATTGTCCCCAGAGGATGAATCCCAATGAATGAAGGTTTTCAGGAATCCCCCTAGAAAATAACTGGATGGATTTAGATTAAATTTAAAGGCATATTTTCCATCCATACGTCTATCCATCCATTCTCTTCTGTTGGGAGTCTATCCCAGCTAGCACAGGGCAAGAGGTGGGGCACACCCAGGAAAGGTTGCCAGTTTACAGGTATTTGCCATTAACACTTTAACACCCATCATCATCTTCTTGTGGTTTCCTTTGCAATTTCATGGAAAATTTCTCACTTACTTTTGCATGTGCTCTAAGATGTGTTTAATGCTAATCATCAACTGTCAGAATAGTATTTTTTTAACATTAGGATGTTTATTTTCCCTATAATATCATATTAATTTAACTATGACGGAAATCTGCAGTGGCTCCCTGCCCCTCGCCGGTGTTTCCCACGCCACAGTTCAACAAGTACAGCATTAAACTAAGATTAACCCTTTCATGCATGAATTATGACAACCTCAATGAGGATTTTTTCATCTTTAGGCATGAAAAAAGATTTTTGAACTTCATTTTTTTTAAAACATGTACTTTTCAAAGAGTTTTTTACATGTCCAGGTGGACAACTGATGTGTATGGAGTGAGTAAGCTGCCTTGAGTCGCTGCTAATGCCAAACCGGCATGTTGGATGATGCAGACAAAGAGCTCAGAGTCATGCTCAGCCGTGCTGTTAACTGCTTATTTTGTTCAAAAGCGACTTAACCTTCCCAGGTTAGGTCACTTTACAGGTTCAAGATATCCAATCTGATCTGATCTATATTCACTAAGGAATACCAAACCAAATGTTGAAAGGTGAAAAACAGTGGGAGAGAGATTGCCAGCAAACAGTGGAATGGCAGAGTCAGTTATTTTAAAAAAGCAACCTGGGACTCTGTCTATTGATTTCCATTAAACGGCTCTTATTTCATCAAAGCATTTGAAATCTATGAAAGAGTCTAGCAACAGTTTTACTCTCCCGCTTTAATATTGAATGCAATTATTTAGCAGACAGACAGTCTGTAGTGTCCATGCTTCATAACCAGAGCAAAATAATTTCTTCCCCCAATCAGTTCATCATGAGGATAAATTGAATTAGATATGCTTCGAAATCTCTTGGACATCGTAACTGCAAATCTAAAATTCAGAGGCTTCAATTAACCGCCCGAGCACAGCAGAATAATTTCCTCCTACAGAAAAAACAATACCACACACTCCCACCGCCAGGCACAAAGCCACACCGTGGATTACTAAAGTACCTCGGACGCTGCACACTGGTTTCCAGCATGAACTCGTTCTGGAGGAACATAAGGATTGTTGGTTTCCCTCCTGAAGTGCAGTCTGTTCCTGCTAACGGGCTGCAGGGAGGGCATGGGAAACAAGCTTGTTAATTCATCTTACAGCAGCATTTCTATAGGCTTCTCTTCCACGACAAAAGGGAGGAGAAAACAAAGCCAACTGGGGATTTTCTTCGGTTTTGTTATGTAGTAAAACCGACTAGTCAGTGAAGCACATTCCTCACAGTGTGAACAGGAGTACAGACGTGGCTGGGAGTTTTACTGCTCTATGAAGCCAAATCCACAGACTTAAATTCTGAAAGGTCAAAACAATCACAGCTGAGGTTGGAAATATATCACAGTGAATTGTTTTATATTTGGACTGAGCTTCACTACAGGCTCGGGTGCAATTCTTTTTCTGTCTCTCCTCAGCTGTACCGGTCTAATAAAAGGCAAAACACATTATTTACAACAGCCATGATCAAGCGTGGTTTTCTGTCTTTTTGTGTTAGCTCTGCAATGTTTTGGCAGTCTGTCTGATAGCCCTGACCCTTTGAGGCATGGACCCCTGAAGGTGTCTGTGGTTTCTGGCACCAAGACGTTGGCAACAGATCCTTTAAGTCCTGTATTTTGTGATGTAGATCCTCCATGGATGACACTTGTTTGTCCAGGACATCCCACAGATGCTAGACTTGACTGATATCTGGGGAATTTGGAGGCCAAGTCAGCACCTCAAACCATTTCTCAGCCATTTTTGCTTTATGGCAGGCCACATTATCAGGAAATACTATTTGCATGACAGGGCATACATGGTCTGCAACACTATTGGTGTAGGTGGAGCATGTCAAAGTAGCATCCACATGGATGGCAGGCCCTGAGGTTTCCCAGCAGAACTTTGCCCAAATCGTCGGCTTACCTTCTTCCCATAGTGCATCCCATAGTGCATCCCGGTGCCAGGTGTTTCCCAGATAAGCAAACATGTTTACTTGCACCCTAATATATCCCACACACTAACAGGTGCCATGATGATGAGAATTAGTGTTATTTGCTTCACCTGTCAGTGACTGTAATGTCTAATAAGGCATGTACGTGTACACTAAATGTGCCACTTTAACATCTCCAATTTCTGACCACTGACTTCCTTTCTTTCTAATGCCTGAAGGCACCACATTTAGATGACAGCATTAGTTTTAAAACACAGAGAGACAGATATCTGCTAATTAAATACCACACTGTCAATCACCAAAACTGAAGCAAAGCAAGTCATGTTATTTGTCAGATCAGTCCATTAAAAATGCTCCAAAAAGCACAAACACCACGAGTGACTCCAATTAGCACAGGTCAACAAGCAGCTGACAGTTCTCACAAGAACAGGAATCTGTATAGACCACATTCATTTTTGTTCCAGGCTGCAAACATGTTTATTGTATTACTGAAGTAGAGTGTTTCAACACTGAAGTCAATGGAGACCGACTCATTTTAGGCGTCAGCTCCAAGCAGCCACTAGAAGCACTTCAGTTATGAACACATATGTATTTGCTTCAACTTTGAGCCTGCCTGGGTGTACCTTACCTCTTGCCAAGTGTCTAAATACCATAAAGGTGGTGTAGCTGCTGTGGCTACATGTTGCACTAACACAATAATGAGGATTGTTTTAGAGTCAGATGGGCTGACATTTGATTAAATGTTTCTCATCTCCAGCTTCATTGACTGTGATGAATTTTAAAGGTCAGTAAAGGTTGGAATGATTGAGCTGCAGCAGGACAGAGTTTACACCGATACAAGCTTTGGATGTTTCCTAAATAAGATGCAAAGGTATGATTGGCACAATGAGCCACACAGACCCAGGCGGTCACTCTTCTGCCCTCAGTTAACCTTGAAATACGTGCAAAAAAGAAAATGGATTACTCTTTATAATCCAGATGGACACTGACATAATGACATGTTGCATCATCAAACAGGTTAATCTGAAGGTTTGGATTACCTGTATGCGAGTTTGCTTACAGTGAAATCTATTTGAACTCAATAGAGGAGAGGGGTCAGAGACCTCAGGCTTGGGCGAAGGCTGCAGGAATTTCCCAGTGTAGACAATAATAAGAGTCTGTTTACTTCTCACATACACATGTATTATTTCTGCAGGTCATGTGTCCAAGCAGAGAGCACATCCAGCATCCCCCAATCTGAACAAATCAGGGCAAAGATTCAGTCTTTTTATGAAATCTAAAGCCAGGCACCTTACACTTTAGTGATGGTGATAACTGGCTGATTATTAGCATATTAATATGCAAATATGCAATTTTCTGTTTATCTCATTTTTATCTCATTCTAAGCTTGATAGCATACACATGAAAGGTTTGGTGGACTTTTATATTTCATTTTGCAGTTAAAGCAGAGCAGACCCAGCAAACATCGTGATGCTAAATAACGTCCCTCGGAATCTAAATATGGTTGAAAAATTGTTCCAAAATAAAAACTGTCGGTACTTCTCACAGTACTGCTTGAACGTTGTCTTGACGTTCTTGCTATACACAAGAGAACTCTGTGTTGATTAAGTAATTTATATTATTTTGTTATCAATTTCAACACAACATTCACATTCAAAGAATCTCAGCAAAAAAAAAACGTTTTTATTGCTAACATCAGGGGACAGAGAGGCGATGGTTGAGACAATATGGTTTCATCACATAACAAATCAGAATTCAGATATATGTGAACATAAATGGGTTAAAAATCTTGTTCATATGTAAGAAAAACAAACAAAAAAACAGACCCTGGTAATATTAGTCAAATTTAATTTAAGTTTTTTTTATTTCGTAAGATATGGTCAGATTAGACATCCCGTTCTACATGGCAACAAAGTCCTCACCACTCCTTTTTTTTTGTTTTGGACACAGACAGAGAGGAGTAAAAGTAGACCATCTATGTCCACTTGCTACAGTCGTCACTAAACGTGGTGGTGGCCTATGACACCATCTATCAGCCACCTATAACAGAGTCTTGAGATCCATTTACAAGCAATCCAGCCACCACTCGCACCTTGACCTGTGTGATGTTCCTGTGATCGCCAAGTGGAACATCTCACAAAGAATCCACACCTTGGCTCGTGCAACCCTCAGTACAACTTCTGCGACCACTTCCCCCCTTATAACCCATTCGTTAACAATATCAGAGGTTAAAGTTGCCCTTAAGATACATTTTGTTCTCCCAATCAGGACTTTTATTAAAATTTGATTAATTTTGTACTAATCAGTTTTCTCTAGCTACAAAGTCCAACAAGATCATTTAAATAATGTTCAAAGAGTATGGCACATGTCGAAGTCAACTTTCATTTTGGAACGATTTTCAACCAAGAACAGATGGTGAGAAAATGAAGTTAATCAACGGATAAATGTTTGCTGTTTTCAAACAATACAACGTATTCCTTTATCTAACTTGTTCGTTTTGATTATTCCATAGACATAGAATGTATTTAATCCCACATTAGGGAAATTCACTTATTATAGCAGCAATCGATGAAAAAGGTGAATTAGAGAATAATAAAAACATTAGCGCTCAGTCCTACCCTGAGGCTGGAACAGTCTACTGCTGAAGGAGCTGCAAAAAAAAAAAAAACAGTAATATTCCGGCAGCTGAGGCGCCAAAATTATACCAGAAAATAACAGAAAATAACTTTCTCATGAAAATACGGTTATTTTCAGTAATAACAATACAGTTTGTTGCCCTAATTTTACATGGGGTTTTGCCTTTTTCAAGTGCTTTCAAACATTAAATTAGGACCATTTTAATGTGATTAAACAATGAAATTACCTATAAACAAGGTCAATGAATGCGGCAATATGAATAATAATACTTAAATGTACAGAAATATACAGTTAACAGTTGATTTAAATAATAATAATGGATTGCATTCATATAGCACTTCTTGAGACCCTCAAAGCGCTTTACAATTCCCCTTTATAATTCCCCTCTGGCCATCACCAGTAGGTGAAGTGTCTTGCCCAAGGACACAACGACCGAGAGTGTCTGAGCCGGGGCTCGAACCGGCAAACTTCTGATTATAAGACGAACTGCCAACTCTTGAGCCACAATCGCCCTAAACAACAAGATAAGATTATAAGAATAATTTTATATATTTTTTCATAGCATTACATTTGAATTTAACAGTTCAATCTTTCAAATAACAGACAAATATTTGTGAAATTATGATACATTTGTGAATGTATTTTGACAGTCTAAATATGCATATGTACAGACAGATACATTTAAAAAACAAGAAAACTATGTTTTATTACATTTAGTGATTTTACGTTAATTTACATTTGGAATGTAAAATCACAGCCTATTTACGTAAATTTAATGGTATTCTAGAAGAACAGTACAAAACTGTAAAATACACAGTAAAATACTTTTATATTACAATTTTTTTTTTACAGTGTGCTTAATGCAGGGAGTGAGAGGTGTTGTCCATAATGGACATTAGCTTGGCTAACATCCTTCTCTCATCCACCTCCTCTATGTAGTCTAGGGCAGCGGTGCCCAACCCCCGGGCTACAGACAGGTACCTGTCCGTGACTCGTTTGGTACCGGGCCGTGAGAGTTGAGGTGTGAAATTTATGGCTTTTGTCGTTAACTATTCCCTGGGTCTTTTCCCGTGTTGTAGTTGTGTTTTATTTTGAAATAAATACAGGGAGTGCAGAATTATTAGGCAAATGAGTATTTTGTCCACATCATCCTCTTCATGCATGTTGTCTTACTCCAAGCTGTATAGGCTCGAAAGCCTACTACCAATTAAGCATATTAGGTGATGTGCATCTCTGTAATGAGAAGGGGTGTGGTCTAATGACATCAACAACCTATATCAGGTGTGCATAATTATTAGGCAACGTCCTTTCCTTTGGCAAAATGGGTCAAAAGGACTTGACAGGCTCAGAAAAGTCAAAAATAGTGAGATATCTTGCAGAGGGATGCAGCAGTCTCAAAATTGCAAAGCTTCTGAAGCGTGATCATCGAACAATCAAGCGTTTCATTCAAAATAGTCAACAGGGTCGTAAGAAGCGTGTGGAAAAACCAAGGCGCCAAATAACTGCCCATGAACTGAGAAAAGTCAAGCGTGCAGCTGCCAAGATGCCACTTGCCACCAGTTTGGCCATATTTCAGAGCTGCAACATCACTGGAGTGCCCAAAAGCACAAGGTGTGCAATACTCAGACAAGGTAAGAAAGGCTGAAAGACGACCACCACTGAACAAGACACACAAGCTGAAACGTCAAGACTGGGCCAAGAAATATCTCAAGACTGGTTTTTCTAAGGTTTTATGGACTGATGAAATGAGAGTGAGTCTTGATGGGCCAGATGGATGGGCCCGTGGCTGGATTGGTAAAGGGCAGAGAGCTCCAGTCCGACACAGACGCCAGCAAGGTGGAGGTGGAGTACTGGTTTGGGCTGGTATCATCAAAGATGAGCTTGTGGGGCCTTTTCGGGTTGAGGATGGAGTCAAGCTCAACTCCCAGTCCTACTGCCAGTTTCTGGAAGACACCTTCTTCAAGCAGTGGTACAGGAAGAAGTCTGCATCCTTCAAGAAAAACATGATTTTCATGCAGGACAATGCTCCATCACACGCGTCCAAGTACTCCACAGCGTGGCTGGCAAGAAAGGGTATAAAAGAAGAAAAACTAATGACATGGCCACCTTGTTCACCTGATCTGAACCCCATTGAGAACCTGTGGTCCATCATCAAATGTGAGATTTACAAGGAGGGAAAACAGTACACCTCTCTGAACAGTGTCTGGGAGGCTGTGGTTGCTGCTGCACGCAATGTTGATGGTGAACAGATCAAAACACTGACAGAATCCATGGATGGCAGGCTTTTGAGTGTCCTTGCAAAGAAAGGTGGCTATATTGGTCGCTGATTTGTTTCTGTTTTGTTTTTGAATGTCAGAAATGTATATTTGTGAATGTGGAGATGTTATATTGGTGTCACTGGTAAAAATAAATAATTGTAATGGGTATATATTTGTTTTTTGTTAAGTTGCCTAATAATTATGCACAGTAATAGTCACCTGCACACACAGATATCCCCCTAAAATAGCTAAAACTAAAAACAAACTAAAAACTACTTCCAAAAACATTCAGCTTTGATATTAATGAGTTTTTTGGGTTCATTGAGAACATGGTTGTTGTTCAATAATAAAATTATTCCTCAAAAATACAACTTGCCTAATAATTCTGCACTCCCTGTATTTACGCATTACCATAGCGACCACAGAGCATTGCGGGGCAGAGAGGAGGATGTTACTCTCTATGTTGTTGCTGCATTTCAGGAGGAAGGTGCTAACAAAGTTACACAATTACACAGTGAATTTGCGTTTATTATTATATTTACAAAATACCACAGTTTTTGTCTTGGTCGTATCATTTTATTTTGTTGTATTTATCTGCGACCCCTTAAAGGCTGGTCCGTGAAAATATTGTCTGACATTAAATCATCTGTGGCAAAAAAAGGTTTAGGACCGCAGATCTAGGGGACTGTCCAGGACAGAGCTGGCCCTTTTTACCAGTCTATTAGGCTGTTTCCTGTCCCTCTCCGTGCAGCCACCTCCACAGCAGACACCCACACAAAAGATACAAGCCATCACATTCCTCGTTTTTCTTTGCCATGTAGGATAATACATTTTTAATATAACATTTTGTCATATATAGAAGGATTTGTCACCAGGATAACTTTGAGTCTGTGGGCTTGTATTTTTTTATTTATCATTTTAGAGAGCAGATTATCAGCAGATCAGTTGATACCGCAAAGAATGGCTGCGGCCAACCAGTTATATTTGCACACCAGGATTCACCAATTCCCTCCCATGCAGTTCATCACAATAAGCACAAAGCCTTCATTTGGGCTCTCTTTTAAGTCAGTGCACTTCATTATGCTTCACTATGTTTGCTGTCAGTCAGCTCCTGCTCACACAAAGACACCACAGTCTCTGCCAAGTTACAGTATGGGGTGGAAATCTGAGTTTCTTTGTTTGCTGGAAATTGAATTTCAAGCTTGGTTTAACGTTCACTTGAAAAATGATAATATGAAAAAAAGCGCTGGTTGTGTGTCACACATATTGCTAGCACAAATAGAGGTAAATAGTCTGTACGTGAATAACAAACCTAGAAGTGTTGTGTCTGATGCACAGACATCTGAACAGCTCAATATACCAAAGCTGCATCTGTTCTGCAGAGACGGATGTGTGAACAGCAGGGGAGCAGGTATGAATCCCCACCAGGCATCCTGGTAAAACTGTCCAATATTTCATTGATTTCCCCCATTTTTTTGTGACAAGGCAAAGGATAGGATTCAAAGGCATCACATCCTCAGCGCTCTAACCCAAATCTCGCAGCAGCTTGAGATTGCCATGCCGGTGGGACCGCAGTCTGACTGGGCTTTGCTGAGGGGAGCTCGCCTCGTTAGAAAGCAGCCGCTATGACCCACTTCTCTGCTTCTTGTTTACCTCGTGTCTGGATTTGATACGCCGACCAGACATGGAACAAAAGGTGGTTTTATCTTTATGATGTCTGGGATTTGGTGCTGGGAACAAATGTGATGGTACTGGAAGGGGCAGTGCAAGTTTATACAGTCCTGACTGATTGAACATGTGCAACTTTTGTTTTCTAAATTAGTGATTTCCTCCTGGGGGTAAATACTTCAGCAGCTGTTAGGTGATAAGTAGGAAAAAACATAAATTACCATGTAAGAATTCAATGGACCTGAAAAGGTCTGATAATAAAATGTAACCTTTCTCTAAAAGTATCGCTGGAAGCAGTAATTAAATAGACGGATAAAATTCATACATAAATCTCTCTCTCTCTCAGTGTAAGCTAACTGCTTATGCAAAAAGCATAGATAAACTGTGGAAACTGTTAGTCCACAACAAGAATTGTTGGCTAAACATAACAAATAAATGGAACAAATTCAAATAGAAAGATAAATATATGTGAATGAAAAGTTGTAAACTGTTAAATTGCACTGTACATTAATATTGGAAATTACTGTCTAAGCTAACGATAAAGTAATTGTTAGCTTAACACACCAGAGTAGGCTTTGCTAAGCTATGCTAAGCTAAAAGTATAACCACTGAACATATTATTGGAACGCATGGCTTTACTGTTGGAATTTTTAGACAGACACTTTTTTAAAGCTGTTCTATTGGATACTATTAGCTAACATAACAGTTAGCCAAAGGTAAACTGTTTAAATGTAAAGCTAAATGTATAAATAAAAAGCTAACACTAGACGTTAGTAACTAAAAGTATAGCTACATGTATCAAATTGTTAGCTAAACATACACGATAAATAGCTCGAATAGCGAGCTAAAAGTATCAACAACTTGAAGAATTTGCCTAAAAGTACTCTTTAACAGTTAAACCTGGTTAAACCTTAAGTAAAGTATAAATAAAATGTTGGAATTTGTTACTTAAAACTGGAGTAGCAGTGAAAACTGTTAAACATAACTCTTAAAATTGCTGAAACTTTTAATGGATAATAGCTATGTTGACATAAAGAAAACAGCTGTAAAACATTAAGCAGGTTAAAGTAGGCTATGAATTAAAGGGGAGTGTTAGCTTCATAACCTGGTACGGCACCTAAGATATATTTTTTTACAGTAAAAAAATAATTCAGTCATTGCTGTCAGCAGAGCCAGTTATACACAGAGATATAGCTAATAGAGACTTGAAGTGTACCCATAAATCTTATGGTTGGTCGGATTTAAATGACAAAATCACCAATGTGATTAAGTTGTGCTAGCTTCTGCAGTCAATATAAATAATAATATGTAGTCTTTGTATTTTCTCTTCGAGATTATAGTTCCTCACCCCAGGCTAGTATATTTGCACTTTGGTGTGCTTAAATATAAAAAAAAAAAAACACCCATCTGCATGAACCAGGCTTTGTTCACACAAAAAATACCCAAGTACCTTCAGCCATCCTGTTGGGATTAACTTACCCCCTATAATTTGAGCTCACACACACACACACGCACCTGTAATGACCACATTAGGCTCCTGTTGTACCCTTAATTACACAGAACAAGTCTTCTCCTACATATCCAGTTGAAAAAACACAACTTTATGAGTAACACACATGAATTCACATTATTTTACATGGAACACCACAACACGTTATATAATATTTTACACCAGTGATTGAAAACCATCTATGTTTTGCAATGTTCTTCAATGAGTGCCATCAGTTGGAGGCCCTGTTGATTGGCAAAGCAAGAAAAACCTCAAGCTGTGAGTCAGAAATATTCAAGTTTTCTGCCAGATGCCTGTGCAGCACATTCACCCCTCAAAACTAATCGAATTATATTTAGAAACCGAAACCTTTTGTTTGACTCCTTCGATTTTATTTGCTATTTCTGTACTCTGCAAACACCATCCAAACAAATGCCTTCCCCTTTCCCCTCAGACTTTCTTAAACCCTCAGCCTGACATTTATCAGGGTAATAAAAGAGCTCAAGTTGTCCCTGTGTTCATTCACTGGAGACCTACTATGGTAAACAAACAAGGAGAGTGAAAGACTAACCCTGCTGTTTGCAGTCAAATACATCCTGTACAGTATAATCCCCAAACGGAGGCCTTTTGTTGTGTTGGGCTAACTGCAGGGTGTGGTGGTATTACTGTACCATACCTCCACAGACCTGTCAGGATAAAATACAGCTCACACAAAAAGCACAAGAAAGGAAAGAGGAGCTCTGAGTGCGCTAGTGCGAAAGCAGAGCAGAGAGGAAAACTGTAGAAAGCAAAAATATAGCCATTGTTTAGCACAGTTGTGTCCTAAAAGCATCACTTGGGTTTGGATCAGACCATAAAAAAGAGGCTGTGGTTGGCAGCTTAAATTATATTCATAGCTGCGAAGAAAATCAGGTTGCTTCATAATGGGAACGTTGCATCCAAATGACAGGCAGATCCAGCCTCAGTGCGACAGTGATTTACAGTAAACGCCTCAGCGGGCTGAAAACAGGCAAAGGGAGGATGGCAGTGATATGTGAGAGAATGGCTCAGCAGGCTTGTTATTATAACAGGACATGGCCATTTGTGGCTACAGCTGCAGAACTGCAAAATATGAGAATAGGAAACTCTGCTGATAGACCTGCTATTGTTCGAGTGCACCGAGAAAACCAACAAAATAAACATGACATGGGCTTGTCCAAACAACAACGCTGAATTTATGAGACAAATGTGGCAAGGTGCAGTGCACTGGCAGCAAAAGACTTCACCAAATACTGAACAGATTTCATGCACAGACTTGTCGGAAAGGACAAGATAAAGATTTCAGGAGCCTTTTTTCATGAAAATTAAAAACCTTCATCATTGGATGGGGACAGCACCAGAGTCCACCATCAAATCCACCATCAGGCTGAGGCCTTTCTTTGTGAAGCTTGCATGTTCCCCCCATGTCTATGTACAGCCTCTAAGTATTGTGGTTACCCCCCAGAGTCCAAATGCAGTCAGTGGGGTTAGGTTCATTGGCGATTTTAAACTGGCCACAAGTGTGAATGTGAGTGTTAGCCCTACAACAAACTACTGACCTGCGGGCTTGTGTTTTACCCAGCATCAAACCGGGGATCTTTTGCACGCTTGCTGATATGCAAACTCCTACCCTCCAACTGAGGATCAAATATCCAAAGCTCAAAAGTGTATATTTTAGTATAAAAGTCAATATTAGCAAATTTCTCTGTAACCTGACTAAACTGTTTTTGTTGGGGTCTATTTTGGTGGATTGATGCATGTTTTGCGCTCTGGTGAGTATTTACAACAGCAGGAAGAAGCTTCCAGCTTAAACGTTTTCAGACAACAGTGGAAGTCTATTTTAGACTTTGTACACAGACAGTTTCATTTCTGTTTTGACTTCTGTTAGCAGCAATAAAAGCAAATATAATGTTTTATGACCTGTTTCACAGGAAACGTGTATATATTAGCTATAACAGAGTAAACAGTAGCGTTTTCGTCACGGTTATTTTAGACTGGAGGGATCTCTCCAAGTTCCTCTTTGCAACATGAGGGAGATTATTTTTCATGCTTCTTTTCAGGAAAAAAGAAGAAAAAAAAGATTTTATTCTTTTAAATTCGGAACATCTTTCAGTCCCCCAGAGGCTTCGTTAGCATACCCTGAAGATACTTTATCGCTCACCAGCAAACGTTGCTCACCTTTCTTAGAGCTTAACGTGGCCTCTTTGCAGTTTGCGTGTATATTCCAAGATGAAATGAGGTCTAGATAAAGTGGGTGACGCAGGATGCGGCTCCCTCCGGGGAGCCTCATGCAGGCAGGTTATATCAGGTCAGGATCGGAGCTGGATGCCCCGCAGCAGCCGTAAGAGCCGGTATCCCGGCCTGTTTTCATTCCGGCCGGCAGCTCAGGGAACGGCTCTGGTGGAATTGGTTTAGCCCCAGGTGATGGTGGAGGACAAGGAATCCATATTTTTCAGCTAAATGGGGAAATCTGCCCGGCTGTTCAGGGCAAACAGCCTCACTGTCGGTGGTGAAAACCAGACGTGTGTGGCTCAGAGACAAAAGGTTAGCTGCTTGTATTGTTTTCTTTTCTTTGTTTTTATCCACGAGATGGTTTTTTTTATACCCCTGGAAAAAATATATATAATTATGAGCTGTGGAACAAATGCCTCAAGTTTCAGGTTTAGTGTGTTTCTCGAGGACCCTAACACAGTCAAGCTCCAGTTGTTTCGTCCATGACTTGGAATATGAAATGATTTACAGCGAGGCCCATTTTTCACCCACATTAAAACCCAAACCTGCTCCCTCGAGCCAGAGGAACACAAATATAAACATCATTTAACGTTCCTGCGCCAACACGAACTCAATAGTAAAAACAAATGGTTGGTCAAGTCAGGCACATTCTTTCACAAATGGATTCTTCATCTGTTCTTAAGGCTTCTGTCTCGTCTTCAGCATCTGTTACTAAATTTATACATTTCTAAATCTAAGGTGGTAAGAATTTGTGGAAATGTTCCTGCCAGGCTGATGAGCATTACTTCTGTAAGTGCAGGGCTCAGAACATCTTACGGAAAAGAAATTAGAAAAAGAAAAGTAGCTGTGGTGGCTTATTATGACACTCATTCCTTATTTTGGTAATGATTAAAAATGCTCTTGCACAAAGAGGATCTAATAGCACACTAATGTGAATCACGTTGGAAACATACTGGGTGATTTATTTTGAAAACTATTTCTGACATGGACCTTCATCAGGCATTAAACTCAGTGTTTATTGAGTGCACTCAAGGCATGGCCGCTTAATTGCATCCATAAAATGCCACAAGAAATTGATCTCTACTGGAAATAGAAAACACCATCAGGAATGGAAGCGAGAACATAAATGCAAGCCAAACAAACGAGAACCGAGCCTCTGTTGTCCGATCGAAAGACAGAAACGCACAACCATCTCTCGGATTTACAAAGAATGGTGCAAAGAGCAAAACCATCCAGTGAGCAGCACTTCTCTTTGTTAAAAAAGGATCGTTGATGCCACAGGTCAGAGGTGAATGGCTAGACTGCTCAAATAAACACTCAGTACTACCAGGGTATGCAGAAGAACCTTTCTGAACAACGCATTGAAGCAGATGGGCTACAGCAACAGAAGACCGCACTGAGTGCCACTCTTACCAACAAAATTAGACGATGAAAATTGACGAGCAAAGTGTGACAAAGAGGAATGAGAAAAAAAGTAGTAACATTTGTAATAATGTATAATCCGGGTGATGCCTTTCACAGTACAGCAGGAGAAGTTGCTTTGCCTGGGTCCCAGTTAAGTGAAAATTAAGATGGTTCAGTTTCTGGACTCGTGCTTTCTGTGCAAGTTTCCAACTATTCCTTTAGTTCCACCTTCCTCACTCTCCAGAGAACACTTTGCATTTCCAAATTTGAGTTTTTCAGGAGTAGATGTTCTTTCATGTGCAGAGAAAACTTCCTTTATGTCTAAAAAGGCTCAAAGCTAAAAAGCAGTTCTCACAAAGGATCGATCACACGGGAAAAAAAACACCTGATCTTTTACCAGACCTGGAGTCAAAAGTACAGATTGTTCCACTGCTGGTTTCGCTGAAGAATTCAGTGCTTTAAAACTATTTTGCGGTGCAGCTACGTTGCCCAGCTCTTGCTACATCTATACATATTAAATGTGAAGGCTCGTGCATGACTCCTGTGTGTGTGGCTGGCTCATTCAGATCGACTCTGACTGCAGAAGGGGGCACAGCATTGAGATGAAACCACTCCGGATGGCCGAGAGCAGAAACTGGATCAGACTCACGACCACACGTCTGGCTGTGTTTGTGCACAAGTGTGTTTAAAGGAGAGAGAGAGAGACAGGAGCTATTTAAGCAGAGGGCTTTTAGGCAATGGAGACATGCTGGAGGTCCGACCCTGTGAATGTAAACCTCTGCTGTCCCGAAGACATGTTTTGTATCTGCGCAGCTGTTGATGTTGAGGTTTTTTCAGTGGAAAATCGGTTTGATCATAACAATCTCAGCCCTGCTGTAAACATCTATTTTGTGTGATAGCTAATGTGCTAGTGGCTTCTAAATTAATGTTTTCCAAGTTATTGCTAGCACAGAAAACATGAAACATTTTCCTTCAGCAGAGCTCAGATTTTACTATCTTAGATCTTTAGCCAGCTCTCTGAAAAAAGCAAGAAGACTCTTTTTTGAACAATTTGTGTCAAAGATAAACTTAAGCGATTTTTAGGTACTTTGTTTTATTTTAATTGGACAGCAGAATTCCCATTAAAGATGAGCGGTCTTCACTTCAAGTCACCAACCTCATTTTGGTTTTGTGTCTCTTTTTTTTCTAGCTGATGTACATTTGTGGTTAGATGTTTGCATCCACTCATCATGAGCATGAAAGTCATGGTAATTTGGGGCTTTTAATGATTTCTTTGAACTGTTCTTTTTCCGGGATGTAATTGATTGTACAGACTATTTAATGACTTTAAAAAACAAGAACTGGGTACAAAAGTTTGTATTTATTCTGGATTTTCTCTAATCCACACAGGCTCGAACGTACACATGCAGGTTCAAATATAATAACTTAAATATTTTTGGTGCTTAAGGTTCTACAATTAGATAGTTGGTGATCATGATTTACTGAAACTGGTAGTTTCTCTTTGCCGGTATGAAAAGGATTTATTTTTAGTCAGCACTCATTGGATTTATCAGTGGGAAAGTTCAAGAAACTCAATGAAGATGTAAGAAGGAGAGTCGTAGATCTATACAAGTTGGGAAGGTCTCTTTGAACCATTTCTTAACTGCAGATTAGAAGATCTTCAGCCAAAACAACTTTATATACAAGTTATTCAGATCGCAAAAAGTTTATTCTGTTCAACTGGGCGTAGTGTTTTCAGTGGGAGAAATGTTTCATCACTCATCCAAGTGACTTCTTCAGTCTCAGTTGACTGCAGGACGTGTCACCACTTAGCCTGGAAGAAGACTCAAACTGTCACCATCAGAAAACAGGAAATCAATTAGGATTTTATCCAGCAACTAGCAATCTTTGTAGTTCATCGTGGACTGAGAGGATGCTGACCAATGAAGGAACCTTTGCTCCAAAGTCAACACCTTCAAGTTTCACTCAAATTTGCGGCTGCACACATGGATATCCCAAATGCCTTCTGGAGAAATGTTTTATGGTGAGACGAGACAAAGATTGAGCTTTTTAGGCACAATGACAAGCGTTATATTTGGAGGATTAAAGATGTAGTTTTCAAGTGGACAATGGGATAGTACATTTTTAAGATGGGTCAATAAAGGAATTACAGCAATGTGCACATTAATAGACGGGACAACATTCAAATCCTTCGAGAATCTACAGAGACAATTTGGACTGGATAAATCAGATTTATTTAGGTATTTTCAATTAAGACATTTTTACAATACAGAAATTAGGAAGAAGTTCTTGAGAGAAGGAAGCCATGTAATAGAAATAATAATAGGTGCATATAAAAATCCTCCATCAAGAATTTTATCGAAATTATATAATGGCCTGCAAAATTTGAATAGGAATGAAACATTATAAATCAAACAAAAGTGGGAATCTGAATTACATCTTGAGTTGTCAGAGGATGACTGGCGATCCGTATGTCTCACACAGCATAATTCCACCAGCTCTAGACGATGGAGAGAATATGGCTGGAAAAATGTGATTAGGTTCTTTATTACTCCTTATATCAAACGCAAGCAGCTGAAAACACCCCAACAATGCTGGAGATTATGTGGAGACTGGGACGCCAATCATTCTCATGTGTTTTGGAAGTGTAAAAATATCAAACCTTACTGGGAAAGCATTGCGGTAACAATGAAGAAAGTGCTGGGGTATGACGTGCTGTGTGAGGCACGAGTAATGTATTTTGGAATGTGGGAAAATGTAAGAAAGGAGGACCATTATTTGTTTAAAATTATGTTGTTGTCAAGCAAAAAGGTAATAACAAAAAACTGGCTGAAAAGTGACCCTTTAAAATTGGAAGAATGGACTGATGTAATCGAGGACATATATATATAATGGAGAAAATGACCTACACTTTGAGACTGAAATCTGACAAACACCGAAAACAGTGGACAAAATGGATAGCCTATAAGACTCACTCAGCCCCATAAGGCAGGGACCTCTCCTCGTTGGGTTTTTTTTTTCCCCTCTTCCACAGATTAGGTGTCCCTTTTTTTTTAGTTTGTTTCTTTTGTGTTCTTTGTTCATATTTTTGTTTGCATGTACTATAAAATTGGAAAAAGTACAAAATAAAAAGTTTAAAAAAAAAGAATTAAAGATGTAGTTTTCAAACGTAAGAGCACAGCACCAACTGTTAAGCATGGTGGTGGCATTATACTTCGGGACTGTTTTGCTGCCAGTTGTACTGAACAATGAAGGACTACCTCCAAATTCTTCAACTTCATGTTAAATCAACAGCTGCATGTTTGAAACTCGGACACAACTGGGCGTTCCAGGGGGACAATGATCCCAAACACATATCAAAGCTGGTTTTGGAATGGATATTAAGCTTCTGGAATAGCCTTTCCCAAAGCCCTGACCTCAGCTCTACTGAAAACATATGGGTTACATTTAAAAGCTAGGTCTTCATCAAGAAACCAACCAATTTAAATGAACTCTACTGATTTTACCAAGAACAGTGGTCAAGTATCTGGCAAAATCATCAGCGCATGAATACTTTTGACCCTGTGTGTATTAGTAGAAAGTCCAAAATAAATTCAGACATGCAAACCAAAATTGGGTTGACCTGAGCACCAGTTTAGGTCATTTCATCAATTAAGCAGCAACCATGGTAGGAAAAGGCTACATAGAAATGATCCATCCATCTATTTTCTTGACTGTGTATGAAGTCCAGGGTTCAGTTTGGGCAGTTTTTAGAATTCAGAGCCTATCCCAGATGCCATACAGAGAGGGCAGGGTAGACAATGGTCACATTTACACATAGAACCAATTTACAATCACCAGTTAGCCAAACTCCACACATGGAAACGCTCAAGAGTCAAAAGCAGGGCTTTTTTGCTGTAACATAACAGTGCTTTAATACGGTAGTAACCCCCAAAGTAGACTTGGTGCAACTCTCCACCCAGAATGAAGAGGCTGATTCTGTCCTGGCAGAGGGAGGTACTTTTGTGGAAGTGTGAGTCAGAAGATGACTTCTGGTGTTGGAAGGCTGGCAATTCACCATGATCTTGGATTACCACGGAGACCTGACTCACTGGATTTACATATAATATCCCAGCAATTTTTGCAGTAATTACAATTATTAGGAACATACTGGGAAGCAAATGTGAAGTCATAGTAGTTAAAATGATTTGTTTATCTGCTTTTCAGCTATTGTGGTCACACAAAAGGTAGTTTATAAATGTTATTATAAATTATGACATAACTGATGTGCCGGCAAACCAACTAATGTGAGTAAAACCACACTTTACCTGAACAGATTTGACTTATCATTACACTGAGCAAACCTATGATGGCTCAACAAAAAAACAATTGACCAATGAAGGGTTTAGTCACTGGGATTAAGAAAAGGGTTTGTCATCTTCAAGTATAGCTACCCCCCAGGGATAAGCAGAAGAGGATGAAAGCGTCACTAACGAGATCAGATGTTAAAAACTTCAATGATGAGTGATAAACCGATCTTTAAGAAGAGATTCTGAAAATGATACTAACATTTGTCTGCATTTTATTAGGAGAGAAGTAAAATAAATGTGTCTTTCTGAAAGGAAACTGTTAAAGTAGCGTAGTTTGGTGTTTAATGTTCTTAACGGGGTGCTAAGGATGCTAATTTCCAGCCTTTAAACTGCTAGTAACTGTAGGACAATGATAACAATCTAAAGCACCATATCTGTGTTAAAATGTACATCAGTAAAGGATGTAAGATTGGGAAACTCCATCCAGAAAGTGGTACAATACTATGAATGAACCATTGTTCTGCCTCTGTCCCTCATACATGAGAGTTTTGTTTTCAGGTAACTTTCTGTTTCCAGTGTTTTTGTTTCCAGGTGTTGGCACACATGGCTGACAACACAGCACTCCTACACATCAGGCTGACGAAATGTGTTTGTTTCCCTTTCATGTCTGAAGAAACGCTACACGGTTAATCCCTGTGATGTCCCTCATTTCACCGCGTCTCATCTGCACCCACAGCCAACACCAAACCCGGATACAAGCCAAATGCTAGCTTTACTTTTCAGCCACAGATCCTGGGCAGAGCTCCGTGTCCTGACAAGAGCAACCAGAAAGCAATCAGAGCAGTCAGACCCCGTTCTCCAGAGCCACAATTAGATTTGTAGCATTTTTGCTCCAGACTTTGTGTTGAGCAATCTTCCAGCCCAGACTACACCCTGCTATGAGTTCATTAAGAAACTACCCACACTACACCCATTCATCTCAGTCAGCGGGGTATGCAGGAAACCAGAACCCCATTTCCAAGCCATACCAGAGGCACACAAAGACCCCAGCACGGATGGCTTACATTGTATCACTGACTTTCCTTCCTGCTTATTCACATATTTGCTCAAGCCCCTTGGAATGATTGTGCTTTGTCTCAATACTGTTTTTGTAAGGTTTTGTTAAGAAAACATTAGCGTGCAGGTATGACCACGGGGGAGAAAAGCTGCATTGAACATTAGTCTTGGCTAAATAATGCAGGAAGGGGGAAAAAAAAAAAAAGGTTGGCGTGTACAGTGCAGTCAGAAGAAGATTAAAGTAGGGCACTTGGCAGAAAGCAGTTTATCTCTCAACAAAATGGTGAGTAAAAGGCCAGAGGAGGAGTCAAAGGTCAGGAATCACTCATAAAATCATAGTCATTTATGTTTTTATGCATATTTGTGGCTGCACTCTGGAGTATGTTAAAAGCTCCAGGCGCTGGCAGTCTTCCCCCTCCACCAACATGCTGAAGGGGGGGTCGGGGGTTTGGTGGCAGCGTTGCCTCGTTTAGATCCTTCAATTCCCAGAATTCCCACCCGCATCGCCCCTGCCCGCAGAGCACAAAAGGATGGATGGATCCTCTCCATAAATAACCAGCAGAGCAAAGCCAAAACCACTATGTTTTTCCCTCCATGCTTTGTTTCAAAGCCTCGAACTGAAAGTAGCCTCGGTCTCAATGTGCTGGATCCATCACACAGGCAGATAAATCTTTGGCACACATTTGAATAAAGGAGGAGCAGAAGTAAGGAATTTTAAAAAATAGAGGAAGATAAAACCAAGAGACTGAACAGACTTGTCTGCACATGAGATTAAATACACAAGATAGTGTCAGATTGTTGAGATGTTTGCTCTGTATGAATAAGAATTGATTTAAAGCTTAATTTAGTGCTGAAAGGATTACCCAGACCGTCAATCAGGACTAATCCACTCAACATGTTTGATAATAAATTCACAGTTTTGGCTCTAGTTATCAAAGATTTGAAACATTTGTCTGAGTTACAGTGGGGCAAAAAAGTATTTAGTCAGCCACCGATTGTGCAAGTTCCCCCACCTAAAATGATGACAGAGGTCAGTAATTTGCACCAGAGGTACACTTCAACTGTGAGAGACAGAATGTGAAAAAAAAATCCATGAATCCACATGGTAGGATTTGTAAAGAATTTATTCGTAAATCAGGGTGGAAAATAAGTATTTGGTCAATAAGAAAAATACAACTCAATACTTTGTAACATAACCTTTGTTGGTAATAACAGAGGTCAAACGTTTACTATAGGTCTTTACCAGGTTTGCACACACAGTAGCTGGTATTTTGGCTCATTCCTCCATGCAGATCTTCTCGAGAGCAGTGATGTTTTGGGGCTGCCGCCGAGCAACACGGACTTTCAACTCCCGCCACAGATTTTCTATGGGGTTGAGGTCTGGAGACTGGCTAGGCCACTCCAGGACTTTCAAATGCTTCTTACGGAGCCACTCCTTTGTTGCCCGGGCGGTGTGTTTTGGATCATTGTCATGTTGGAAGACCCAGCCTCGTTTCATCTTCAAAGTTCTCACTGATGGAAGGAGGTTTTGGCTCAAAATCTCACGATACATGGCCCCATTCATTCTGTCCTTAACACGGATCAGTCGTCCTGTCCCCTTGGCAGAAAAACAGCCCCATAGCATGATGTTTCCACCCCCATGCTTCACAGTAGGTATGGTGTTCTTGGGATGCAACTCGGTATTCTTCGTCCTCCAAACACGACGAGTTGAGTTTATACCAAAAAGTTCTACTTTGGTTTCATCTGACCACATGACATTCTCCCAATCCTCTGCTGTATCATCCATGTGCTCTCTGGCAAACTTCAGACGGGCCTGGACATGCACTGGCTTCAGCAGCGGAACACGTCTGACACTGCGGGATTTGATTCCCTGATTCCCGTTGTAGTGTGTTACTGATGGTGACCTTTGTTACTCTGGTCGCAGCTCTCTGCAGGTCATTCACCAGGTCCCCCTGTGTGGTTCTGGGATCTTTGCTCACTGTTCTCATGATCATTTTGACCCCACGGGATGAGATCTTGCGTGGAGCCCCAGATCGAGGGAGATTATCAGTGGTCTTGTATGTCTTCCATTTTCTGATGATTGCTCCCACAGTTGATTTTTTCACACCAAGCTGCTTGCCTATTGTAGATTCACTCTTCCCAGTCTGGTGCAGGTCTACAATACTTTTCCTGGTGTCCTTCGAAAGCTCTTTGGTCTTGGCCATGGCGGAGTTTGGAGTCTGACTGTTTGAGGCTGTGGACAGGTGTCTTTTATACAGATAATGAGTTCAAACAGGTGCCATTCATACAGGTAACGAGTGGGGGACAGAAAAGCTTCTTACAGAGGACGTTACAGGTCTGTGAGAGCCAGAGATTTTCCTTGTTTGAGGTGACCAAATACTTATTTTCCACCCTAATTTACGAATAGATTCTTTACAAATCCTACCATGTGGATTCATGGATTTTTTTTTCACATTCTGTCTCTCACAGTTGAAGTGTACCTCTGGTGCAAATTACTGACCTCTGTCATCATTTTAGGTGGGGGAACTTGCACAATCGGTGGCTGACTAAATACTTTTTTGCTCCACTGTATATGAGTTAAACTGAGTATTTTGAGGTTTTACGGTCTCGAAATAATAACACTTACATCGCTTTGTGATCTAAAACATTCAAAAATCAGTATTTAGTGAATATATACAGATAAAATAGTAATGAAGAATGAAGAGTGGTGAAGAGAGAGCTGAGTGTAAAAGCGAAGCTCTCAATTTACTGGTCGATCTACGTCCCTGCCCTCACCTATGGCCATGAGCTGTGGGTAGTGACCGAAAGAACGAGATCGCAGATACAAGCGGTGGAAATGAGCTTCCTCCGAAGGGTGGCTGGTCTCTCCCTTAGAGATGGGGTGAGAAGTTCGGCCATCCGGGAGGGCCTCTGCTCCTCCACATCGAAAGAAGCCAGCTGAGGTGGTTCGGGCATCTGACAAGGATGCCTCCTGGGTGAGGTGTTCCGGGCATGTCCCACCGGGAGGAGGCCCCGGGGCAGACCCAGGACACGCTGGAGAGATTATATCTCTTGGCTGGCCTGGAACGCCTTGGTGTTCCCCCGGATAAGCTAGAGGAGGTGGCTGGGGAGAGGGAGGTCTGGGCTTCTCTGCTTAGGCTGCTGCCCCAGCGACCCGGCCCCAGATAAAGCGGAAGAAGATGGATGGATGGATGGATAATTATTTTCTATTTGAGTGATATTTTTATTTCTTTATTGAGCCTTTGGAACAAATGGAGGGTGGGGCTATGTTTCTCACATTTATTTTCCTCTATCTTATCTTTTCTTTGGCATTATACTTTGTTTTTCTGCTTGTATTTTGTTGACTTATCAGGCACTCTAATAATTAAGAATGCTCTGGCTACATACCTACATATCTGTTGCAACAAAGACATTTCCTAACTTTGAGATATATAAAGCATATTTTTCTAGTTTCTTATTTTGATTAACATATAACAAAAACATGCTTACATGCTTTAATTCAGAGTACTAATGATTTTCTAATGATTAATATTATGCAAAAAATGGTCATTTTAGCTGCATACAGTGGTGTTTCATAGCACAATGTGAAATCGCCACAAAACGTCATCTGTGTTTGTGTCACATTTCTTCACGTCACTCAGCACAAGTTTAGATGTAATGTCTAGACTCTGGTGAACATAAAAATATAGCATCGTGTGTTTGTGTAGTTCACATCATGAAAGGGTTTATTTTCACTGAGTCTGCAATTTTTTCCTAAACCAACCCAAGTTGTTTTTAGTGCCTAAACCTGCCCAAGTAACATATCAAACATAATAATGTAATGAACATAATAATTTCACAAAAACTGGTTTCTGGGGCAAAAACTGGGGCAGGGATAGCTCAGTAGGTAAAGTGGTCGCCCCATGATCGGAAGGTCGGCGGTTCGAATCCACTTAACGGCTACCCTGAGGTACCCCTGAGCAAGGTACCGTCCCTACACACTGCTCCCCGGGCGCCTGCTTAGTGGGCTGCCCACTGCTTCACTGAGTGAATGGGTCAAATGCAGAGAAAAACAAGTAATTTCCCCATGGGGATCAATAAAGTATCCATTATTATTATTATATCAAACATAATAATGTAATGAACATAATAATTTCACAAAAACTGGTTTCTAGATACACTAATAAATAGATTTGATGTTGTCACTATTTCACAAGCTGCTGTGATGACTGCAAAGCCTTATTAATGTTTTAAAAACAAATATCTCCTAAACGCCTTGTACTGATTTTATGCTGCTTTTCTTTCCTCGAACATCAAACCCAGCATCAGCAGGCTGAATTACAGTATTGATTAAAGAGAAATACAAAGCCTAGTTTCATCACACAAAGACCGATGAGCTCAAAAACACACAAACACTTTCATCATCTCAATCTCAGCTCAGAGTCTCATTTCACCCCCACACTGCTTCTGCTTTTAAGGCAGCCCGGGATTAGTGATTAAAGCTGTGTGTGCTCACACATCCACCATACAGTAAACACACATACAGGGCCACACACACCTCTACACCACTCTGCAATCAGACAGAGAGCACGGGAGGTCAATACACTCAGTCTGTCTCCTTGCCAACTAGAAGCCTTATCATACCTCCAACCAAGCAGGAAGGCATCTTGCAGCTCACGAGTGACAGTTAACACATTATCAGGCTTAATCTTCAAATCCCAGCCCAGACTTTAAATCCAAGACCAGGACACTCACACCTTTTCACTCTGACAAACCCCCCACAGTGCCTTATATTAACTCAGGTGCATCCATCAACACCAAACATGAAGCCTGTTCATTTTCGAATGGGATGTCATTATGTTTGGTCATGTTTTATTCATGCTAACACCTGGAGGAGCTAGAGGTGCTCTATCTTTAAAATTAATTAAAAAGTGTTCATTGATTAGTTTTAGTGTCTACCATTTATCCATTAAGCCATTAAGCTATTGGATTCATCTTCTCATTTATCACAATAGGCACTCAATTATCTAACCTCTTTTAGCTAACAAAAGTAGCCTTAGCTGCTCTTTTTAATAGTGTGTCCAGTTTCAGTATCAAGATTTGATCAGTGCTTGCAACTATATTTTGACTGTTCATCACATGCTTGTGAAAAATGTAATTTCGACAGTTTCTTTCACAGTACTTTCAGCTCGTACTTTAGCTAGCTAGAGTGCTAGCTAACTATGCTGCTTGCTAGCAGATCACTATTTTTAGCTGAGATTTCCACCAGTAATTTCACTGTTATAATTAAAGTATGATTTGCAGGGGTAAAAGAGGAATATGTAGACCAGAAAAGGTCTACATATTTTTCCCTCCACTAAATAATTTTTATTGCCAGTGAGGATAAAAATGTATCCCTACAGGTATGTATCGTGGCTGCTAACCGCTGCATCCTGCAAGCCTTGATATAAAGGGGTCTCTGGAGAAATGTTTCACATTACACAGACAGTTTGTTGGCTTTGTAAAGGACAGGTCATCCACAGAGAAGCACTCCTAATCTGACTGTCTTTTCCTGGATCGTTCACAGTGAGAACGTACGGTCCAGAATGCTCTAAAACAGCGGTCTCCAACCTTTTTTGCGCCACGGACCGGTTTATGCCCGACAATATTTTCACGGACCGGCCTTTAAGGTGTCGTGGATAAATACAACAAAATAAAACTAGTACCGGTACCGAAAAAAAGAAGATTTATTCATAACACACGTGAAAAGACCCAGGAAAACCGAGTTAACGATAAAAACGATAACAAAATAACGCTGAAAACCGATAAAAATCCTGAAAACCATACATTTCACACCTGAGCCTCAACTCTCACGGCCCGGTACCAAACGACTCACGGACCGGTACCGGTCCGAGGCCCGGGGGTTGGGGACCGCTGCTCTAAAACACACTAATTTTCACATATTTATTGATTCATAACCTCTTCTTTTTCTTCTCGTAATGAATTTCATTATTTTTATTTAACCACATTGAAAAAGCAGTTGGTTCGTCTATCCATTACAATTCACTCACACTTAAATTCTTGTATGTCACAGTGTCACTATACGAATAATGAATAAGATTATTGCCTCCATAATGTTTTACTTTCAATTTTCCATCTTTTTATACTTATTTTCAGATTTAAGGTAATAAAGAAAATACAAGCTTGTCACGTCAGACTGTGGTTGGGGTTCATTCTGAGAGCTTTGAGCCATTGCAATCACCTTTGTTTTGTTATGTATTCACTCCCTGCTTGGTTAGCTGCAGGAAAAGGTATTGGACTAGGTTAAACTACACCCTTCCACAATGAAAAATGCAAGTTAATGGTACCTAGGGCATTTAAATATCACACCAAGGGGCCTGAAATATGCGTCCAGTTGACAGTTGTCTCTTACTACTTGTGCGACCACTACATTGGGCCCCGGGCACCAAAGTTCCACTTTTGGATATTTCTAACATAACAGTTGCTTTGACAAAACAGCATTATACCCTTTAGACACCATGAGAATAAACAGGCTCAACTGTGCAGTCTTTCTGAATAAAAGTACTGGTGTACACTTTCAAAGACCAACAAAAGCCTGTATTGTGATACAGAAGGGGTAGCGGTGGCAACAAATTTCCACCCAAGATACCAGTCTTTTGGACTGTTCGCTTTCATGCTCTGTTTAGCTAGACTTAGGCACCAAAACTACTTGGTTTGGTTTAGGAAAAAAATGATGGCCACGGTGAAAATACACCCTTTCACAACGACAACCACATGTGAGAACGCTTTGTTTTCTTGTTTAGTCGGGTGACGTGCACTTTTTCACATGACTTTGCCTGCATAGACTGGAATCTTTCTATTTTTCACACACTTCTAGACCTCTATAGGTCCACGACGGCACCTGGCATATCTGTGTGAATGACAATAACTGACAGTTAGACAAAAAGAGGTTGATATTGGAGGTGAATGCTCACATAAGGGACATTGTTCACAAGCTGAGGATCAGACTGTCTAACAACTTGTGTGCCTGCTGTAGATTGAGTGGCATACACTACATTGTCCAGACTTATTGCTCACTGGAGAGAATGATTGGAAGCAAGGCCTGAACCCAAGTCAATATCAAGCGTCTGACCTCGTCGTCCTCATATTTAGAGAGCAAAATGGGAAATTTTCAGCTCTTATTTCCACGGATAAACCTCTGCTGTGTGCAGGGATGTCTGTATGTCGCCTGAATTTTAAAACCGTTCCTGACACTGAAGCATTATCACACAGTAGCTGGTGACAGAATGATGAACAGTTGGCTCTGCAGCAGAATACAAGACCAATCCAGAGGCAAATTACTCACAAGGGAAGGTGTGCCCAGGCAATGTACAATGAATGAACAAGTGAGAGGGGTAAAAACAGAGTGAACATTGAACTTGGGGTATTAAAAGATGGCCTTGGCAACCAGTTAAGCGTAATTCACTTTCACAGTGAGCATTTATGTGTGCAGCCCAATCTCAGGCTACTGCAGACTTTTATGGCCTTGTTTTTCATCGACTACAGATCGGTTATATCACTGCCAAGCTGAAGGCCAAATAAAGCAAAGTATTTAGCCGCGTACAAGGAGCTATTCAGGTCATTGAAATACAACTGTGACAATCAGAAGTAAATGAGACCCTTCATGTTATTGAGGTTGGTCGAGCTGGAGCCTTGGAGCAGCTGCTAAAGGCTACAGACCTTTAATGCTGGTACTGTTACTTCTGATCTCAGTTTGATTCAACTAATGATGCAGAAGGAAATTAATCTACTGTAATGCTTGAGCTGTGTGGCGGAATACATTAAGCACAGCACAGAGTTTATATGAGCTTTTACGACTGACTACCTTGGAAAAGTGGTCAGACTAATGCCATGTAGGGATCACTGTGTCAGTTCTACCAGTATCCAGTTTAAGTGGGAAAATGGCTCCATGTGTGTTTTTTGTTTAGAAAATAAGTTCTTTCAAAAATAGAGTCAGACATGAAGATTCCATTCCCTCCATTTTTATTCTAGTCTGTAGAATAGCTTTGCATATCTTTGATGGTCCAAATACACATACAGATAGATAGATAGATAGATTAGTTTTTCTTTATTTTTACTGCTTTCAGCATTGTAGATACATACTGAAGACATCATAGATATGAAGCAGGATATATGGAATTATGCAGCAAAGAAAAAATGATAAATTATATTTTGGTTTCCTGAAAGTAGCGACCTTTCGCTTTGTTGACAGCGTTGCAAACACTTGGCCTTCTCTCAATGAGCTTCATGATGTGGTCACCTTAAATGGTTTTCACTTCACAGATGTGCCTTTGCGGGGTGGAATATTTTTTGCCTTCTTAATGGGGTTGGGACCATCAGTTGTGTTGTAGGAAGTACTGTACACAGCTGACAGCCCTAATTGACAACTGTTAGAGTTCATATTATGACAAGAATCAATCAGCAAAGTAAAGAGAGACCTCTGTCTTTAACAAATAAAGCTCAGTCAGTCCGAAAAATTGTTACAACTTTGAGTGTGTACAAGTACAGTCGCAAAAACCATCAAGCGCAACGATGAAACTGGCTCAGATGATGACGACCAAAGGAAGATCGAGTGTCACCTCTGCTGTTTTTTGATTGGCTGCGCCTCACAAACAGGTGCTCCACTTATTTCATTTGGCACAGATTTGTACACTATACTTGATACCTCACACATCACATACTGTCACACACATCCCAAACATACTAAACCACAGATAATGTTTAGAAGAGCTCCGAGATAGGTGAGAAAAATCATATGTCTTCATGGTAACTCCTGAAAATATGTTACTGTTACTTCCACTTTCAACTGTCTGCTGCACACCTCTTCATACTTTTCACTGTTAGTGACGAATGTTTGTGGGTTTCTCAGTGTAACTGTATTTAAACAAGTGAAACCTTACTTCATCTTTGGTGTGAACGCACCATGATAACGCATACCTCTGCTTTACATTGCACCATATTTTATCAATTTCTTTTTTAAAGCTGACAGCCAGAAGCTTGCTTCGCTGTCACTTGAAGTCGCCCGATGTAATTTACGTTCTATGATTGAAAGATCCCTGCTAATCGCTTTCAGTGTGCATGTAGCTTAATAGCTACTGGTCCGAGTTTGTTTCTGTTGTGTTACATCTATTGTTAATGCACTGTGATGTCTATTCTTCCACTTTAAGGTTGTCTTACATTAAATCTAAGAGAAATGCTATTTCACCTTTACTGTATATAGAAAGACTGACAATGAACACATGTCTTGAAGGTTGAATGATCTTCAGTATGAAAGCCAGGTCAGTTTGAGAGAGACGCTAATGTTTGAGGTCAATGCTAAAACTCAAGGATGTCCAAAACAAACTAATGGGCTTGAAATGTGATCCTGGCCTACAGTCCAAGGCTCAAGGACTCCACAGTCAGAATTACCGAGCTGGTTAAAGACAAGAAACAGTTGGTTACTTAAGGAAAGAAGCAATTAATTGTGGGTTACTCTTGTATTTCCTAAAGACAGAATTTCCAACCACCTTGATAGGCTTTGTGTTAGTGGGGAGAGAATTTCCACACGAAGTCCTGGGAATACAACTTTCAGTCTTTTCCTTTCCAAGGAGTTGTTGCATCCATCAGGCTGGCCTCAGGGTTCCTCCAACACTCTGGATTAGAGTGGCATCTCGAATCCCTGTGCTGGTTTTATTTCATGCAGGTTGCTGCTTTGTCTTGTCTGTCTGCAGGTAATACCTGCTTGACCCCACAGGACATAAAGTCTCTTTTATAAAGCTTTTAGTAGAGCTGCAGTGTCACCTCTATTGCTGAGAACCCTGTTTGATTTAAGAGAATGACTCTTTAAAGCGCATGTATTCAGAGTTTAAAAGACAAACGACAGAAAAGGATCAGCTAAGTAAGCGCACTCATATTTTTTCAGTAGTCTTCTTGTCTTGTGTGTTTTGTGCATTCCTTTGCTGCTCCTCGGACACGAGGCTGCCATAGGTCACAGGGACTGGGTGGAGGTGGTGTTGGTGGTGGGGACTCGCCTGTCTGAGCAACAAGGGTTGGTGGAGCATCTATAAATCTGCCTCAGCTAGTTTACGAGAGTTTGAGGGACGTTTTTTCACGGGGAGCAGTGAGGGGGCTATCTCAACCTGGCCTACACAGAAGAGCTTTTGTCAGGAACCACCAACACCTCCACCTCCTGCTCCCGTCCATCCACCCAAGCAGCAGTGAGCATAGCCCCCCACCCCTCATGATCTCTACTTCTGGCTGCTCTGCACTCTGATGAAACCTGGGGCCGTATCTGCAGGGGTGCTTATGTAACCAAAACATCACAGACACCTGGCGGAGATGAAAGGCGTCCGGCTCGTTTTTCACTCGCACTATTACTGGCTATTTCCGTGCTGAAATGTGCCGTAATAACATTCTGAGACCTCTGCAACTCCAGAGACGGGAGGCCCTTTCAGCTCTTGTAATACAGTAGGTGAGAGGCCACAAATACTGCAGCCATGGTGGCGGTTGTCATGGCGACTTGAGCCCTTGATGCCAGTGCAAATCTTCCCCTGGCTTCTCTGCTTAGATCCAAAAGCAGGATCCTGGGCTGCAACCAACGCTGAAGAGGATCATTTTTTTTCTCTTATTCACTCATTCCTGCCAATGAGCTGATGATGCATGTCGGGGTAGAGTAAAAGCCAGCTGAAATGGCACGCTCAGTCGAGACTGAAGACTAATGGACTCATTCAGTTCAGCCAAATGTTGTGCGAAGAGGATAAACAACCTTTTTGGCTTTTTTCTCTCTCTCTCTTTCAGGCTGCTTTCTTCCCGGCGCTGATATAAACAGATGGGAAAATGAGTTTTGTTTATCATAGGAAACAGGTGCTTGCATGCACATAATCACATGCCATACACAGAAGAATAGCCCCCCCGTGCCCACTTGTGGCTCGGAGAATGGGCTCCAGCTGGGCATGGTGTATGTTTCACAAACGAGTGTTTTGAGCGCCCTTACAGGAGCCATTCATCTGAGGATATGACTGTTCACGGGGGACAATGAGAGCCGATAGGGTCCCTGTGATTGTGATAAATGAGCTGACACAAATTAGAGCATGAGATGCAGGCTAATTACAGGAGATTTCAGCCCCTTTAAAGTAATAGCACACAGGCCCACAGAAGGCAGCCCACTGCAACAGACAGACCTCCACGAGCCCTGCTGTCATAGCGAGGGGGCTTTTTTCCTGTGTGGTGTGTGTGTTTGCGTATGTGTGGTGTGTGAGGTCATGAGATGCACATTTTGAGCGCATGCGAGCATAGGTGTGAGAAAAGAGAGGAAGGCTTTCCTGCTTGTTTGTCAGCTTGTCAGATATCATACTGGGTGTTTTTTCTCACCTCCGTTACATTGGAGCTCACATTAAAGAAGTGACATCGCAACTTTCACCCACTTCGTCTTTCCTTCGTTTGGGGTAAGCACAAAAGTTAACCTTAAAATAATGTAAATTGACCTTTTTTCTGGCCTGTGAGGACAATAAATTGCATTTTGGTGAGTTTTAAAATATATTTTTATGGTATCTGAGTATTCTGAGTTGCGATAGTTTTATAGGGAGCCAATTTCATGCATACAGAAACTTTTTCAGACTTTAGCAATGTTTTACTTTTCATATAAACCTTTTGTGACTTACAGAAACATATATGGTAAGAGCTGCTGGATCATACTGCTGTATGCACTGATCAGTTTATTTAATTCTTCCATTAAGGTGCTTTATTGTGTTTACAGTCAAAAATAATCAGTCATTGTTTTCAAACTGTACGAAACTCTTTTTGAGATCATTCAGTCATGACTGAATCTGAAAACTGTCTCCTGTCTGTCACTGCATAGCTAAATCATTCCTACATACGTTTGCACTTGAGAACAGCCGTGGCAAAAGCTATTCTTTTTTCTGTTTATCTATTTAACAGAAAGATGAAAGTGTTAAGAAGCAGTTTTATTAGGTGTTGCCATTCTGAATTTACAGTAACATCAAAGCACAGGGGAAAATGTTGCATAGTCGCAGTTTCCTGACACCCTTCTGTTGTCACCATTTCTAAGAATAACAACCAGCACATTTTCTTCTTGCTGAACTTACAAACGTGTATCAGCGGGATTGTGCCACATGTTAACTACAATAGAGAAAATGTTTTTAAGCTGGATGTATCTCCAATTTTTTAAATTTACTTACATTTATAGAGTGCAGGCAGGGTGGGGCAGGTGGAGACGAGTGTCAATGGTGATTTGTGTCAGAAAGATGGCCGCAAAAGTGATAGAGAAGATGTCTATGATGTCTAGAAGTGGCAGAGTTGAAGATGTTGAAATTCTTATTGAGAGTGACCAGGATGGACAGGATTAGAAATGAGTACACAGTACACGGTTACAGCTCAGGCAGATGATCCACCGTGCTGATAACTGCTTGACAAGTTCAGGGTTGTGGAATAGCTAGTCTATCCCAGCTGTCACAGAGCAATAGGCTCTAGCTTTCCCATGACAAATTAAGAGTGAGTCATAGGTTTGACACAGAAACGTAGACAGCCATTCACACCTACACCCCATTTAGAATCACTAGTAACCAAAGCACCCACAGCAGGGCCCCAAACAATCTGCAGATTCAAAACCAGAACCTTCCTCTTGTGGGATAACACAAGCCACCCTTTTCTTCTTTCGTTCTTCAAACTTTAAGGGTTAGCTAAGCGGATATAGTGGTCATCAAATCCATCCAAATTACATGGTTGATTAAAATAATCAAATTACAGCATTTACATTTATGTTAGACTACTTTTAATTAACTGCTTTAGCCTACTTACAATGAAAATGAAAAAAAATCTTGTTCATGACCTTTGTAGTATATTAACACTATTGGAAGTAAAAATAACTTGAACTCCAATTTTGAAAACACAACTTTTCTTTTCTTTTTTTTAATAAAGCTCTGACTTGTATTATGAGTCCGTGGTCTGGGAGAGAGTCTGTAACTCTCTGTCTGCAAAATACAGTATATAATGACCAGTGTTGGGCAATTAATTATATAGTTACTTCTTCAAAAAAGTAACTGAGTTATGCAAACAAAGTTTTTTGCAGCCATTTACCTAAAAATGCAGCCAAGGCATTTTTTAAATAAACATTTAAAACTATTTACAGAACAATCAGCTGTTCTGCATCAAATCTGATGCCACACAAATTATTTGTGCCACTCCAAAAAATCATTTCTGTCCACTATGAAATAAAGGAGAACAACAGCCTCATACCTGCAGGCAGTGTTGGTCAAGTTACTTGAAAAAAGTAATAAGTAACTAATTACTGATTACTTCCCGCCAAAAGTAATCCCATTACTTTACTGGTTACTTATTTTCAAAAGTAATTAATTACTTAGTTACTTTTTAAAAACACGATTTACAACTGAATAGGTGATAAAGCAATAGATCTTTCAGCCCAATTCTACTTTTTCTGCATAATCCATCATACAAAATGTAATCAAATGGAAAAGTCTCTTTTTAAAACTTGTTTTATTAGTTTTAATCTTTTAACTTTATGCATCAAGCAAATATTAAATTATATGCAACATTCTCTGACTGGAAGAAATTTGTTTAATATTTAAACCTATTTTCTGCACATTCCAGCACATAAAATAAAATATTTTTTTGGTGTTTACACTCAGTCTTTCAAATAGATGCAAGTAAAACACAGCAGAAAATAAATAAAGTCAAAGACTAGCGGTCCTGTTGCTCTATTTTCACCTGTAAAGTAGGGTAGGCGGAGGTTTACCCTGGTGCAGGTGTGCTGCAGCGGTCAGTGGAAGAATCTGCGAGATTCTCTGTGAATTTCCCATTACGTTGTAGCGCACTCGGTGCTTGCTTGGAAGTTTAGGGTTTTTTTTCGCTCTCCCCACTCCATATATTATCCATTGTTGATCTGCACACAGCTGTTGTCACAAACTTCGCACTCGCTTAGGTCACTGTCATGAGACATTCTCGCAAAAAACTCACGGTTTTAGTAACGCAGTAACGCAGCGTTCCTACGGGAATGTAACGGTAATCTGATTACCATTATTGCAATAGTAATCCCTTACTTTACTCGTTACTTGACAAAAGTAATCAGAGATGGGCAGTAATGCGTTACTTATAATGAACTTGATTGAGTTCTTTTGTCTCCTGCTCAAGCTGTGGTTTGCAGTACGATGTTGAATTTAACACTAAAAAGAGTGTAATAATGAGTGCCTCATGTAAAGAGGACTGGTAGCAAACTATTTACTGATTCTGTTTGGGAGGTAAAGTTTTAAATGTAGTGACTTTAAGTTAGTTATTTAACTCATGTCATCAGAAATGATGGCCAATGTTGTAAACTTTATGCACAAACAAATATGCTAGTCTGTAATTTCTACAGGTGCACAGATTATGTTAAAATAACTCTTTTTTTAGAGACTGTTGTACTGTACTTTATGCACTTACAGTACACCATAACAAAGCGTCAGGTAGCATATAATTACTTAGGCTTCCTTGATGGGACAAATGCAAGACAAATGTTGGTGACTGGTAATGTTTCATATGTAAATGTATGTGTTCATTAATTGATTCAGAAAAGCTGGTCACAGTGATTTTAGCTGTACCGTCTTTTAGTGATACGAGAAACTTAAATATAGATGTTATACATTATATATGATATCATAGATATTTCTCGTTCGTCTGGACAATTGTCTGTTCACACTGTAACTTATAACGATTGCATTTTTGTGGTGTCTTTTATTAACTTTTATTAAAAAAAAATAAAGATCACTTTATATCAGTTGTAAATGTGCAGAATAAATGGAGAAAAATAAAAAAATAAAGCCTTTTTAATGATATTTTGTTTTACGCCTGGCATTAAGTTATGCTACAATTAACATTTCTATACCCTGAAAAACCGACAGAAAGTTGAGAGAATAATTTTTTTCTTCATATTCTACTGTTTATTATTATTTTTATATAATATTTTTAGATTTTTAGAATTCTTGTTTTAATTCAATTTTTTAATTTATTTTTTTGGCAATTTAATTTTTAAAATATTTTCTTTCTACTCTATTTTTTTCCTTTATTTTATTTTGATACGACGATGACGTCGCAGATTTCTAGCCGACCGTAAGCGGGCGTGGTTAGAGGGTTTTAGTTGGGCCAATCAGGAGCGCCTAATGTTAATGAGCTGCAGGAGTCGGTGTGGTGAGCGGTTCTCCGGAGTAGAGGAGTAGAAAGCGGCGGACTGGAGTCAGCTAGATCATTGCGTGTTTCTCTGCATATGAATCTCTGGATGGCTGGTTAACCGCACAGGAAGAAGAAGAAGAAAAACTCTTAATAGTGCCTCCGGTTATTCCGACGTGCCGCTGTGTGTCGCGGTAAAGCGGATATTTCTCACTTTAACTGGAGTCAGAAAGAGAAGCGGCAAGATGAAATACAAAGTAAGTGAAGCGCCGCGGGCTGGATTTGATGCTACATCTCAGTTTTTTGTGTTATTAAGGCTGGATATTTGTTGTGTTGTTTAACCTGGATAATGACAACAAATCTTGATGCTGTCGGAGATTTCTTTTTGAGTCGACGTGAATGTGAAATGTTAACGCTTCTGTATTCGTGGCGGTAATCACAACTTATTTCAGTGAATACATCCGGGTTGCTTTTTTCTTATGAACTGGTTAAAAAAAGAAGGGGAAACTGCACTAATGACTTGCTGAAACGTGCCTTTTTTGTTTCTGCTTGATGTGTGTGTGTGTGTGTGTGTGTGTGTGTGTGTGTGTGTGTGTGTGTGTGTAAATGTGCTGCACAAGTCAATATGCGTCAAGTCAGTATGCGTCACTTTAAATCTGCAGGTTACGTTTTCCATCACAGGGGCGTAAAGGGAATTAAAATGAAAACAACTTTGAGGCCCCCTCCTTGGACTCACCACAACATTAGATTAGACAATGTCAGAAAATTGTATTTTTTTGAAGTCTAAAACCTGAAGATATCAGGTTATGACAAAGAAATTTGTGACAAATACACATTATAGGAGGTGTAATTAGCAAATACTTAGAGATATTGTTTAAAATGTTTTAAAAAAGGAGTATTGGGTTATGAAAGCGGTTGTAAAAAAAAAATAGATTAAAAAAATATATCTTTAGAGAAGATTCATGGTAGTGGATGTGGAGTGACATTACATTGTTGTTTGGCTTGGCTCCTTGGAGATGAAAATGCTCAGCTAACTGCAGGTCATTTCCACAACAGCTGAAAGCTTTAGTTTAGTGCTATAAATCTGTGATTATTATCCTGTTTTTGATGCTGTGGATATTTTATGGTAGTGGGTTTTCTTTTGTGAGTAAAGCTCGCTGTAATGTGGTTTAGGATGCTGTAAAATCAGACCAGCTCTCAAACAGACAGAAAAGACTGTTGTTAATGCTGTCAAATGCAGTTACTGGGATTAAAAGGGAAAGTCACCTCTGCATCATCGGCTACAACCACAGGTCTTTACATCAGGGTGTAGACAATTGGAGGCTTCGACAGTGATGGATGGAACAGCTGGATGTCACTTCATCAGGAGGAAGCTTTGAATTTACTCTGGATGTGATTGCATTTTAGCACTTTTCCTTTGCTTCATGTTCTTGGGTCTGAGGTCTTCCTTGCCCCGTTAAAGGGGCAATAGTCTTTTGTGAGGGTTTTGAGGGCACTTGATTCAGTTTTCACTGGCTGTTTTCTGATGTGTGAAGTAGCTGTTTGCCTCAGTGTTGGCTGGGATTCTCTCTGCTATGAGGTTTGGCTTTTTTTCTTCAGTCTTCTGGTCACTCTTCAGCAGATTTGTGACTGGAGGGCGTGCTCGCTGCATATGTGCGTCATGCTCACTGACTCATTGTCCTGTCAAGTACACAGTTCACAGAGCCAAGGGTGATAGTTTGGGTGTGAGGCCAGAGGAGGATTTGAAAGTGGGGAAATAACTTCGAGCATGTCTCCACGGTCACTGTATTCACCCTGAACAATGAGACTGATCAGTGCATGCTCATAAATATGATAAACACCACCGTTTCAGGCCATTATCAGCCTGTAGGGAGGATATCTGTGCAGTATACACACTCCGCTCTCTGACGTCTGACTCCTTTGTTTGTCACATTCAGAAGATAGCCAGAGCACAGAGATCATGTAGACAGCGCTCTTTGTTTACAATAAACATATCCACGTTATGCAAGGCTGTGGCAGAGGAAAGGAGGGTGGGAAATCAGCCCAAGGCTCCGGTTAGGTGACACATTTCACGTCACTACTGCGATTATCTAGTTTCAGCCGGTCACAGCTCTACTGCATCACATCCCGACAGCCACTCGATATTTACAGCTATATTAAGAGCGTCCCTGTCCTCACAGAGTGGTAGTGTTTCAACACATGCTTAACAAGCGAGGCCGACCCCTCCCCCTCATGTGGTTCACGTGACCTGAGGTGAGGCGCCGCGATCTGATCAGACGCCTCTAGAGATAGTTTCCAACAGGTGTTCAGGTGTGAAACGGGGTGCCTTTTTCCATAGGTCACCAAATGTGTGTAATCCCCATGATGAACTTCACAGAGGCGGAGCTCTTCCAGGGAAATGGAGGACAAAGAAAGATGAGACATAAATTAGTATGAAGGGGACCTATTTTGCTTTTTCCTTATTTTCTGTCTTGTCACTGTTACAGAGGCGGATGGTTATATTTTTAGTTTCACTTAATGAGGTCTGTGTTTAGTGAGTAATCCCTGTGAGCCAAAAGTTCGGGCTCTAAACGCTCAGATTCAGACAGTTTTTTTTCTACCTTTGGGTCTGAGTGATGTCATAGAGCGGAGATATTCCTCTTACAGCCATCACAGTCACACAGCTATGGTTCTTAGTTCATAAAGCCCCACCCACCTACAGTTTGAGCCCTCTGTTCGTGAATGGCAGCCAGTCAGAACAAAGTTGGCCTCAAGGGGGAGGAGCTAAAACGGCTCGTTTCAGACTGAGCAAAGCTGTTCTGTAGAGTTCAAGAACAAAATATGGAGATAGAGAGGATTATGAGAGATTCAATTTGCTTATTGGCTTGGAGATACTTCACATACCATAGTATAACGACTGGAAACAGGAGGAAACTGCCAGCCAGGCTCTGTCCAGTGCTAACAAACGGCAACAGTAATGCTAAAGCTCCATAATTAACCTGCTGCTTTTGTGATAACAGGTAAAAACGATCAACTCCTTTAATTCTTTTGAGTTAAAGCTCTCGATATGATGCCTTAAATGAAGGATGTCCCTGCTGGAAGTTGGACTTGGACGTGGAGAATGTACTTGCCCAGAACTGTCCTTTTAAAGGGTCGTGACACAGTTTTAAACACCCAGGTCTCATTCCTTTGTAGCTGATGTAACCGTTGTAGAAATAGCTCCACAACCAGAGTGAAGAGTGATTAGATGAAGCCAAACTCTGGCCCAAAATGTGCTTTTCAAAGTGTTTGTATTTTTTTTAATGGGTTCAGGTTCTAGGCAGTCAGCCAGCACTGAAGGGAACTGGAGGAGAGAGCATAGCAGACATTGTTCTAAGAGTGAGGAGGAGGATCTGTGGTGCTGAAGGGGCCTGCAGAAAATGAAAAGGAGAGGAAGTTGCGGGAAGAACGAGAGGGCAAACAGAGTTGGCTGTATAGTGGGGGTCGAGCCGTTGGGGTGGGGTTGATGGGAGTCGGGGAGGTCGAGGAGCGCCCCGTGAGAATGAGTGCATTCCAGGCGATCGTGCATGGGAAGGTTGTTCAGAGGATGCACATGATTGTTTCAAGGTGGCCCTTCACATTGATAATGAGCCTTACAGCAGGGGTTCTTTTCTTTTCTCAGCTTGTTTGCTTACGCAGGGGGTGGCATTGTGTAGTCCTTCCAGAAAGAGACATTTGTATTCTTCTGAAAGAAATTCCTTGAGAGGAACCCAGTGCCCTTTTCAAGAGAACTCTGCAAGTTATATGCACTTAAGCATTATTTCACATTGCTTTTTCCCATCTTAACTTCAAAGCATTTATTATTCTGTGCCTGCTCAGATGTCTGAACAGTGACATGTAGCTTTTGTAGCCCATGTGTGTCAGCGATTTCCTGTCCCTTTCCCCAACTTTGCTCCTGTGTAAGATTTTCAGATAGTGCAAAGAGCTACTCCCCCAATGTCAATGAATAGCGACCCCCCAACCTCCCCTCTCTGCGCCCTCGCACCGTGAGCCAGCCATTAACATTTGAAAACAGCCAGCGGGGAGACAGACTACAATGTGGACTCGTTTTAGAAACAGACTCGCCAACAATGCAAAGAACCATTTCCACGGTTGAGCTCCTCCTTCCTTCCCTCAAGGAATGCCAGCTATTTCACAGGGTCATCCTTCAAGATCTAGTGGGCTCCCGTCAAGTCGGTTCGACTGCACGGAGAGTCTGTTTAATAGCTGAGCTGACCTGTGTGCGCTCTGGATATGTGTAGGGTAGAAGCAAAGGTCCTCTAGCAGGCCGACAGCATCGTAGTTTTAAAGCATGTGAGATTGCATTAGTCTTCTTTGTCATGTGGCGAAGCTGAGCAGTGTGTAGACAGTCGTTTGGGGGAAAAGCAATTATAAGAAGCTGCTGTATACAGGTAAAAAAAAGAATACTAAACATTGCTAAAGGTTTTAAATAAAGAGGTCAAAGTGTATATAAATTACATGAATTCAGAGTACTCTAAACAACCCATTTGAGGCTTTTATTCGCTGTCCCCCCCCCCCTGTATGATGGAGGATGATATGTCCAGTACAGCCATCTAAGGTAAATTTAACTGTTTGTGAGTGCAGAAGCCCCACTCGAGGGGCAGCCAATCAGAACTTTGTTATAACTTAGTTCACCCAATGTCTGTTCTAGACAGTGGGTGAACTAAGGGGCTACCCCATGGTGGAGTCTAAGATCATTATTATTTTTTTATGCATGAATCATGTTGTTGAAATAAACCTAGTAAGTCCTCTTAAACCACTTCCTTCATCCTTTTAAACAGTTACTCATTCATTTCCACACACATCATTTTCAACGCTTTCCCTTGAGCAACGTCCACAGAGACGTGGACGCGGACGAAGAAAAGCAGAATCAAAGATTCGTACACAAGATTCGTCTATGAAAGTTGGTATAAAATGCAAAGACGGCTCATTTTGGGAAAACAATCTGAAGTTTACGATCGATAAGCAAGATAACTTGACATATTCATATGTCATTAAACTTCTTTTTATCAGTTAGGAAAGTTGATATTTATTAATGAAAATATTCCTGATATTGCCTTTTTGGATTTTTTTTCCCATTTGTTGGCCAAAACAACCCATAGCTGTTGGTTATTGAATCTATTTGACATTTCATACACCAAATTATCCATTCAAATAAAAAATAAAAAAAAAAATATATATATATATATATATATATATATATATATATATATATATATATATATATATATATTAGGGGTGCAACGATACACAAAATTCACGGTTCGGTTCGGTTCGATACTTTGGTGTCACGGTTCGATATTTTTTCGATACAAAAAAAAGTTCATGCATTTTTAATTTGTCATTTATTAAAATTATAAATATATATTTTAACTCAAAAGTACAGTTTTTAAATTTAACCCTAACCCTAACCCTTGTGCGCGTTTTTTATTTTGACAGCGAATGCGCACCTGCGGACCACTTATGTGCAGCCCTGGTTATTTAGCTCGTCATATTGCAGCCACAGAAATTATTTTGTCCATGAAACCATAAAGCTGCACTTTCTTTTTGCCTTATAGTCTGATTTGTCATAACTTCTCCGTTTTGTGGTAAGCTTTTATTTGGCTGTCACTTCTTCACCCTGACCTGTCTTATTTGGCTCAGCAGAACTGAAATGCTTTTACACGCGCACTCACATAAGCTCAGCGATTCTCTGCGCGATCAACCTCTCACATGTTTAAGCTTGCTGCGGGAGATTTCACTTGTCATGTTTGCATAGTAAGCTAACGATTAATAAGACGATGTCAGAGGAATTGGTGCACAAATTATCATCACTCACAGATCAGTGCTGTCGCTCTCTATACACAGTTCGCACGATTGCAAAGTGAAAGCAAAAAAACAAGCGCAAATTCAAACGCGACTTCAATATGTCACATATTGACAGTGGCTCACCGATGCCAATGACATAATTACCCAGCTACATTTCTGAAAGAATGCAAAAGCATTGACATATATTTTTCCTACAATAGCCCGACAGGCAGGGAAGAGATAGATTTTGGTAGCCCGACTGAAAAAATCGCTATATATATGTGTGTGTGTGTATGTATATATATATACACACACACACACACATATATATATATATATATATATATATATATATATATATATATATATATATATATATATATATATATATAAAAAAAAACACCCAGCACGCCCCTGCGGGCGGTTTATCCTTCAAGCTCCCAGGCCTCTGGTAGAGGACCCGAGCTTGAAGGATATATATATATATATATATGTATAATGTGTGTGTGTGTATATATATATATGTGTGTGTGTGATGCCCTTCATGTTTCAAAGGGGAAAGATGGCAGCCTCTGTTGTTTGGGCTGTGAGATCTTTGTGTGGCGTGAAATCGAAGGGACATTGGAGTGAATCTCCATCTCATTGACTATTCCTATATGTAAAACCAATCAATGTGGCCCTGCAGAGATACCCCGAAACATATTTCACATGTCGGCTAATGCCCCCTGGAGGGATTAGTGCTCTTGTCTCTGGGGGTTACTATGATGCACTCATGTACCCTCACTTGGCATCAGCACCAAGCTTGGAAGTAATCCACTAGTCTCCTTTGCCAAAACTGAGCGTCTGTTGGCTGGAGGCCCCGTGAATACCATTCGTATTCACAGGACTGTTGTACATTTGTGTTGCCGGTGCTCCTCGACCCGTTTAGGTGCAGTAAATTATATTTTCAGGTCAAAAGTCGGTGTCAAGCTCGCAGTTATTCACCGCTTTGCTCAGGCGCTGAGCCAGACTCACGGATCAGTTTCCTCTCATAGCCCTGGATTGTCCTGGCAGAATGCAAAAGCTGCACAAGCCGTTACACTTTTGAGAGAATATCTCCAGTTTCAGTCGTAATTATAGTTAAGGCTCCAGGACCACAGCGAAGGAGTCCAAGATGTGACAAGATAGCACAAGCTCGGTGGTAGCCTGGATCTATCTGGGTCGTGCAGGAGCCAGGAAGCGCTGCAGGCTAAGGAGTGGGTCAGAAACGCAGGAGATGTCAGGTTACCTTATAGTTTGCGTGACAGTAAAAAAACAAAAACAAAAAAAAGACGACTGAGATGAATGGACAGAATAAGGAGGAGCCGCGGGATAACAGTCATTTTACCCAAGACGTTACACAAATTAGATCATTTCCTGTGACCTCACCTAAAGTGGTTGAGTGTTGCAGTTGAGTCCTGCCCACGTTGTATTTCATCACAGTTTTTACTGCTATAAATTACTGTAAGTGCACTCAAAGTAAACAGAGTGGCAGACATACTGCCGCAGGAATGAAGAGACTACAACAATGTAACAAAGCATTACTGTTTTAATAACCTTAACATTAGAAGCAGAAGCTGGGTGAAAGCCACACCCCCTTAAATCCCAAATCTGCATTCAGTGACCTTTTTATCTGCTTTGGGCAGCAAATAACAACTAATAACAGTAACTAATAACATTCTCATTACTATAATGATGAGTCAAATTTCTGTAAACCTGGTGAAGTGAAACCCAAAATCGACAACTCCTAAGTGTACTGGTTCTCCAACAGCTTTATTTAGCTCTTTAGCTTCATGTGGTTATCAGTTTTTGTGACATTTGGACAGTTTTCAGAGATATTTGTACAAGAAGCAGTCGTCCATTGTGTCTAGTAGTTAATAGTAGAAAGAAATGAAAGATGATTTTGACTTAAATAAAGGATCAAACTAGCTTGGCAAAAGGCTTTGGGCAAACTGGAAAAGTACGATTTACAAATGTGTCTGGAAAGCATCTCAGTAATCCAGGTCATGGCAGTCTTAAGAGTTTAAAAAAAACAAAACAAAAACAAGTATCTGGACTTCCTTAAGTTTACCCCCACTAGGGTTTACATATCTGGGACTCTTCACCTTAACTTAAGAACACAGACAGGAAGGCGTCCAGTTATCTTCTTTCTTTTCAAGATCCTAAGATTATTACTTTTCCACAGTTCAGAAGCACTTGAATGATTTATATCGAGCACAATTCTTAGCAAATGCATCTAGAGAGGAGAAAGTAGCTGAATGCAGTGAAAATATAAAAGCTTTACTGTTGATTATGAATGTGATCGTAATCTCCTAAATAAGAGTGAAACTGACATTTTCCAGGGGAAGGCCATGATTGTGACACACTTTTCATCATTCTCTGACTAGACAGTTCAACTGAGATATTTTTTGAGGATCTGAGGTTTGTTGGAGCTTGCGGCATGGTCAGACGGCATCATGGCGCATCACATCCCATCAAAGCTGCAGCTGCCATGCTGTTGCTGTTTATGTTTTAGGGTGTGGAGATTTCCTCGCAGCTCGTGAATCATAAATGAAGGAGAAGGTGTTGGTGGTGGGGGTGTCATATTTACACTGTGGATACAATAGTCCTTTTTATTCAGCGCTTGGCAGGTTGAATTTACCCTTCTTTCCACATCTTCTGGCAGAATTAAAGTCTTTACACAAGAAAAATGAATGTTTACAATCAGTCACAAAGAACCCCTGAAACAGTTTGTTCCAACCACAAAACTAAAATAAGCTATCGATTGATTACATGCAGCTACAGCGCCCAGTTGCACTGTAACTGTGTCGTAACAGTGTATTGATTTACACTTGCTTGCATAAGATATCAATCATTGCGAAGCTGCAGGGAATGTGCTGGGTCACGTTCCCCTGTGTGCTGGCTTTAAATGACACCGGCCTTTTTCGACAGGATTTTCTCAGAAATAGCCGAGGTGAGATTTCACCGAGCCTGCTGTGTAATTATGTTAATACACGGCCACTGGCAGGGCTTGTAAGGAGGCTGTAATCAGAGGGTCAACCTTCCTGAAAACTGTCCAAATGAAGAAATTACCATGTACTCTGAGCTCTGAACCGCTTCCCATGAGCCCTTCCTACCCAGAACCCAACACACGGCCCATTTATTCGAACTGGCTCTCACCCGCAGCAGGCCGCACTCTGAGGAACGGCTTGTAAAAGTCATCAGGTCCTCATTACCGTCATTACTATAATTATTTTCTATATTTAACCATGCGAAATGAGGCCAAATGAGCGTGTACAAACCACCCCGGGACACGTGTTACAGTGGTACGGCCCTAATTGTGGCACCAGTGTTCTCACAGTCAGAGCGTACCACTTTTTTTGGAGCAGGTTGTTTGTTTGGGCTGAAAACGTCCTCGTCGCTTTGAAAGCCGAGGCACTCTCATTGCTGTGGGGACGCGGGTTTCTTCTATGTGGTGTGGCTGTGGCAGTAAGGGAATTCAAGTATTTGTGAGCTTGTTTAGCCAAAGCCACCTTCATTATTATTAGACTGATGTGTACCCCGGAGAGGCAGAGCCAAAACCACCCAGAGAGCTCTTACTGAAAGCAAAGGTGGGGCCCTTTTCAGCAAGTGGTGAAATTACGTAAGGTTTTTTTTTGTTTGTTTGTTTTTTTTTAAATTTCGGGAAAGGTCAGAACAGGCTCGCAGACGGGATGACGTTTTAAACTGCTTGTGTTCAGGCAAGACACTGATGGGAAGAGGGGAAAGAAAAGCCTTGGTGATGTAGAGGTTTGAGTCAGAGGGGATTCAGACAGACTGGACAAACCAGGACAGACTAATAAAACATACCAGATGGGAAGGAGAGCTGTTTTAGTGCCACATGTTTTAAAAGACAGTAAACAAAAAACAAACATGTGGAAATAAAACAAACCTGTCAGCCTCAACATTAAAACACCTTCCATGTGAAGAAAAGACATCAACCATCTACGTACCTATGCAACCCTTGCATTGCATTGCAGTGACGCACCCCAATGGTAGTGGTCTCCCTTTTCAAGGCATTGTACCTCACCATGCATTAAAACCTGAATCCCATGGCACTGATCTGGCCCCTCAACTCCCCAGATTTCAATCTAGTTGAGCACTGGAAATGTCCCGGAGCAAGTCAGATACATGGAAGCTGACGTCTGGGTCAAAGCTGTTTAGGCACAGCAAAGCTGGTTGGTCTTTCTACTTGGGTTTAGTCTTTTGACTTTAGATACATTTTAGGGTAGTTTAATTTTAAGGCCTTTTTTGTTTGTCCTTCACATTTTATTCTCCTGTGTAATGCAGTAGCAGCTCTCTGTTTTCTCAGAGTCCAGACCAGAATTTGCTCACTAAAATACAATTTCTTCTGCTTGTGATTATTCCGGTTTGTCAGCAAGATTGCAAGTTACACCATAAAACTCATTAAAGAGGTGGAGCACGGGTCGAAGACATCACCCATAAAATGTTGTTGCGGCTCAGATTACTTCCTTGAACTTGTTAAACAGGACATTAGCCCTCAGCGACCTTCTGCTTACTGTCTAGCTTTAGCTAAAGATACACTGAAAAGTTGTGATGGGTGGATGTCAAACCTGACACTGATGCTTTTTTTTTCTTTGTTTTTTTTACATTAATCTTACATTTATATCATCTTATACATAGACTTGGTAAACTCACCAAACCAACTGTTCAAACCTTCTGTTTGTAAGAGGCAGCCAATGAGAAGAAAGACAGCTAAAATGGCTTGTTTCAGGCAGGTGATGATCTGAGGGGCTGTAGTATAATAAGGATTATCTTAAAGTGATGATTCAAAGCAGGGTTCAAGAAAAACTAAACGTGGAGTTGGGGTCATCACATTAGGTCCGCTCTCAGTGTCATCAGTATAGACTGTACCTAAACAAGGTTTTGATGACTCATCTAAAGCTGTATGCCAATTAAAAGGTCTGAAACTACGTAAACATAGATACATTACATAAACAAATGGATACAATAGTAATACATCTAAGTCACTGCTTCAAGACGATTCAAGGTCATGAGCAGAAATGTGGTACTTGCAATAGGAAGCAGCTGAGCGCCTTTCACCTCGCTGAGTGATAACTTCCTAGAAGCTCATACACATGTGTGTGTGGATGCAGCAGAAGCACCCCTCTCTGACACATGGCAAACACACGTGTTTACAGGAGGATCAGTGGCAAGCGATGGAGTCTCCGTGCTGCGGCTAAGTGCTGTTTATGACGCCCGGTTTAATAGCCGGGTTCACCTGCTCTGGGTGAAGACAAAAACACGACTCTTCCCCTTCTGTATCACTTCAAAAAGGGCCGCGTGTAGCTGGCAGTCATTACAGCCGACAAGCTGTTTGTTTAGTGTGATTAAAGGTCATGTTTGGTGTCTCGCATGACCCTTCACATCCCAAATACCATGCTTGAAATCTGCTGTGGCTCACTGTTTTTCGACTCAGATGCTCTTTAACTGTTCATTGATTTATATCGCATGAATCTTTACAGACAAGCTGCGGCACTCTAATGCGAAGTAAACTGCAGCGTGTGTGTGAAGAGGAGGGTGTGAAAATGTGTCAATCAGGCTGCTTCCTGTTAGGATCTCTGTGGTACCAGGCTCACCACAACGGATGATACATATATTTATATATAATGTATAAGTGTTCATGCTTTTTTTTCTACAGTATCACAGTCATGTCAGACTTCCGCAGAATCCAGATGCAGAAGTTTACTCACAGCTTCCACTGATCACTAGTTATTAAAGTGCAAATGTTTGCAATGCTTATCAGTCTATTAGTGATCCTGTGCAGCCTCTGGGAGCTGGCAGTGGTACTGTGATTGTGGTAGCTTCTACTATTACCCCTCTTTGTTTTGTTAATATTACCTTTACTTCCTCATGAACTTTTGCATAACTGGAAAGAACAGAAATAGAAGGGGAAAAATCAATATGTTTTAAACTTCACTAACACCTGTGACGGGTGATAAGTGAACATCATTTTTGGTAAAAGGCTGGAGTACCATAGACACTATCACCCCTTGGTGTATGAAATATACTTTGAAGCCTCCAATTTGGTATTTGTGGCTGTTTCAGTCATGAGTTTCTTTGTTTTTAAGAAAACACAACGTTACTTACATGAGAAGCAGTCCTTAGAAACACTGTAACCACCTGTCATCCAAGAGAGCCACACCCCTAAGTTTGTATTACTTTAAGCTTTGATGGCAGTAAAACCAAACGATAATACACAAAAGCAGGTGAACAATCAAAGATGCCACACAGGTATATGTGTCATCATCTTGCCTAGCGACCTCTTACCAGTAGGCTAAAATGACCAGTTTGTGGCGTTTATGCACCTATAATGTTATTTTAATTTCACGACAGTAACATTTAATTTGTATCTACAAAACATGAATATTAGGATATGTTTCACATATGATGATACCATCATGTTGCCAGGCAACCATATAATGGCAAGCTAAAATGACTTTTCAATAGTAGAGCAGGGCTTGGGCTTGGATATTGCTGTACAGCTATTACAGAGAAGCGAATCAGCCACAGAGACCAAAACAGTTTCTTGCAGCAGGCTGTAAACGTTTTTATTTCTGCTGTAAAGTTGGACTGTCTTTTAATAACAGAGTCTGTGGGACTGACCTTTGGAGCCAGGCTCAAGTGGCCACTAGTGGAACTGCAGTCAACCACACTTCTTTGTTGGGTTTGTTTTTTAGCTCTGATGGTTACTGCTTGCATCATGAAATTAAAGTCATAGAGACTTGTGGTGAAATGTGTTTTCGATCTGCTAAAGATTTCCCGTTAGGGTTCATTTATGTCCTAAGATTAGTATTAAATCTGCACCGAAGCCTTATTAAAGCATATGTACGAACTACAAAAGGCAGCGGAGTGTGGTTTAGACAACAGATGCAGGGTGACAGTTCCTGTTGCACATTTTCCTCGACTGGCTTGCATCTCTGCAGACTGAAATTGCTGGGTGTGCTCATACTGGTGGTTTTTAGTACCTTTTTCACGTGAAGGCACGGCTCAGTTTGTGATCGTGCGCGTATGCGGTCTGCAAAACGGGTGCTTTCATTTCGGCAGCTGGTCACAGTGATCACTAATTAGCAGAGACAAAGGAGCACGATGCGTGCAATTCTGTCTGTCGGGTGATTTAATTTCTCTTCTGAGCATCAAACACAAAGCAGTCAACCACAGCAGCAGAACTGGCCTCATGCAAATACCTACAGCTTTGGCCTTAAGCTGAAAGAAGACGACTTATTTAAGATCTAAGTTAAATAAAACCGTGTAGTTTGTCTGCTATGGCTTCCAAATCATCTACACTGTGACCTAATTTAAAGAAAAACAAAAATCTAACCACAGTATGGCTGTATTCATGTCTATCAGATCTTTCATTAGACGGTAGCCACAGCCTTCTATTGCTGATAGAGCAGATGACACCCACAGTAGCCACAAACGACCTAGATTAGTTTTCCTGCTGGGGTCACTTTTTTATTTTACTCTGGCCTTGAATATTAGGCATGCAACATGCAAACAGATCTGCAAAGGACAAGGAAAGATCACGATTCCAGAGGCTGCTCATCAGATATTCACAGCTCTCAACAATAAAATGATAAACTCAAATCAGTGTGTTTGAGCAACCTGTATAATCCTATTTTAAACCTTAACTTTATGGAATCTGGACTTTCAGTAGTAATAAAACTGTAAATATTCAGCACTCTATTGTGCTTTCGACTTGTCTTTGTGTCCAAAGGTCGTCCTTATGGGACACTTGTTTACTCTTTTTTTTTTGTGTGTGTGGCTGTTTTAGAGGCCAAAGGCAGTGGAGGAAACGCTCATTCACTGTTACAGCAAATGTTCATAAAAACAACAGTCGCCATTCGTTTTAAATAAAGAGGTCGTTGCACGTGCAAGCGATTAGTTTTAGACTGCTCTGTTTGTGCTTACAGAAGCCCCACCCACCTGTTGTTCTTACCTTGTGTTTGTTAGGGGTAGCCAATCACAAAAGGGTTGTCTTAAAAGGAGGAGGAATGAAGCTAGATAGTTTTCCTTTCTTTTTTTACACACAGAGGATGGAGTGGGCAATAAATAAGCATTATTTTTAAGTGGCATGCTGGTATAGTGTGTTTTCCTTGTGAATCAATGAAAAAAAGCAAACACTTAGAGGTTTAAACAATCTAACAGTAATCAAAAGCTTCAGTTCAAAATCTGTGCTGATCTGGACGGCTGTATTTCCTCATATATTCAGACTTTAATTGGAGCAGGAGCAGTTATCAGCATTTTTGTTTCCTTCTGGACAACTCTTGGACATCCAGGTCTGCTCCCGTTGGATGGCATTGACCTCTAGGGCTCATGCTCAAGCTCTTCGCAGCTAGTTAGGTGGCAGTGGGTGATAGTGAGGGTGTAACTGTGCTCTGGGTGTTGCTGGCTAATGGCTCCGACAGCACACTGAGACAATAGCCAGGGAGGCCCGCCCCACAGAGAGCGAGAGAGAGATAACGATGTTACTAACAGCGAGTTTCACATGGGAACTGCTTGAATCGGGCTGATAGGAAAGAGGAAGGCCGAAGAAGGTTCAAGAAAGCCCCAAAGTAGAAACTGCCACAAAGTAGGCTTCCTTATTCCCACGGTGAACCGATGAAAGGTGAGATACAGAAAGAACAGATCAGAAAAAAGGTGGAGTGGAGAGATAAACAAGAACTGAGTGGCTGTCCTGTGTGGAGCTCTGTTTGGCTGCTTGAAGTCAGTTTTTAATCTAAATGGGCATGTAATCCAAATAAAAATATCATTTTCATCCTCCAATCAGCTCGTTTCATCTCATGTAAATGTAATCCAGCTCAGAAAGATTATAGCTGGTGCTGACTTGGAGGCAGTCAGAGCTACTTTATCGCTACTGTGCCTCTGTTGGTTATTCATTACATATTTTTTTCATTTTATCGCTTAAGAAGAGTCATGACTGAACAAATAGGAGGCGTGTTGCTTCTTCTTACTGTGTTATGAGGCTCATCTGACTGGTGAAGGTTTTTGTTCATGAACTGATGATTTTGAGTTATTTTAAGCTGTTATAGAAAGTTGTGGACTGGCTTTGTTTGTCTCTAGTTGTTGAGTTTTTGTACTTTTCATTGGTGGGAGATATATTGTAGAATACAGAGGCACTGCTACAGTCTTTGAGCTTAAAATGGAGGTTGGATTGGCATTTATGAAGTACTCCTTTAATCTTTTTGACCATTCAAACGTGTTGCATAAGCTAAATTTACCCATTCATATGTGTAGGGCTTTAGTCTTTGTACTTTATCCGCCTTACATACTTAACTACATCCACATTAGAATCCCCATGTAGGCTAACATGCATATCTTTGGACTTTTGAAGAAAGCTAAAGTACCTTGGGACCATGTAAGCTCCTCACAGGAAGTTCAACCAGGAAATTTGACTCCAACACGATCAACCTATGAAGCGATAGTGCTAACCTCACTGCACCATCATGCAGCCCAGGATGTCAAGAGCACAAGAGTTTGTGATCTTGACATCCTAGATTCTCTAATCTAATGTGATCGTTGTTGATTTTCTGAAAAGCTAAAAACAAAAGTAAAAACCAGATAATAACCACTCTCCTTTCCCACTTTATTAGATGTTAAAGGCGCACTTGACCAAGCCGCTTATCCACTAATTGTATTCATGGACTTTGCATTGATCGCTGTTGTGCCTGGTAGTTCCCAGGATTTAAAGTTGTGGGCATCAGGCAGTTGAAAAGGAGTATTCATGCTCAGTTAACGCCTTCCGTGGTTGAATAAAGGCTAAAGGAAGAAAGACTGAGGCAATTAGTCTTAAATGCCCCTCTCAGACACAGTGGCACGCTCCGGGGCTTTTTCTATCTCCAAAATCTGCTGTTTTGAGTCATTATCCCTCAACCCTCCGTAGACCTTTAGATAGCTGTGCCCTGAAGCACGAGCTGAGCTGAGAAAATCCCATCAAGTTCAGATTTGGTTTGAAAGACATCTGGTGTGGAGCTGCCGACCAATGGCAGCGCAGCGAGTTCACCAGCATGTCATTCACTGGAGTATTTAAAACCTGGCGTGGCAGACGGCAGTCATGTGTAGTATTAGGTTAGTTTTGATGCTTCAGATAATAAGTGATTGATACTGTTCTCATGATTGTTGCTGGAGCTCGTTAATTCAGCTTCTTCTGGAGCTTTTTATTAATAAAATCCACAAAACTTCTATATGAACGTGTGGGTTTATGGGTGCGTATGTGTATGTAGGTGATTGTTTTTTGTTGTTTTTTTCCTTTGGTTTAGCATTGTGTCCTGCAGATAACCCGCCTGTAAAACCGCCACTGTTGTTTTTCCACTCAAACCTGACAAACAGCACGCAGCAGGAGCGAACAGCTGTTGTAACCACGTGCTTGTTGTGTTATAATTAAGCCGACACGTATCTAAACACAGTCTGACCTTTGCTCCCGCAGAACCTGATGGCCAAAGCGTTGTACGACAACATGCCGGAGTCCCCCGAGGAGCTGGCCTTCCGGAAAGGGGACATCCTGACCGTCATTGAGCAGAACACAGGCGGCCTGGAGGGCTGGTGGCTCTGCTCCCTGCACGGCCGCCAGGGCATCGCCCCCGGGAACCGCTTGAAGCTGCTGATCGGACCCATGTTCGAGGCTCAGTCGTCCGGCGCCGCCGCCGCCGCCCCTTCTCCATCTCAGAGCTATCAGCAGAAGGCTAACTCGGGGTCTCAGGGCCTCTACCAGGTGCCCCCGTCCCTCCAGAGCCCACAGCAGCAGAGTCAGCAGAGCATCTACCAGGTCCCACCGGGACAGGACGTCTACCAGGTCCCACCGAGGAGTACTCTAGCAACTGATAACACACCAAGCAAGGTGAGACAGAGCTCATCAGTCAATCTGTCAGCTAGTTTGGGTTTCCTTTATTGACTCAGCCCAAGAAAGATACATCACTATGGAGCACAGCAATCAATAGTGACCATCTGATTTCACTGATTAGTCCTCCTTTAAAGCAAAGTTGAGGGGCTCACCAGTGAAACCACCTGGTAAGATGATTGGAGAGAAAAACTGTTATTACTGAGTCGTACTTTTTTCCCCTAATGCGCGCACAATGTTTTGCATTTAAATGCACTTTTACACACTTTCATCTGTAGCAAAGGGTCGCACATTAATATTTATCAGAGCGTCAGAAGAAGAGGAAATAACAAAATGGAAAAGGTTTAGAGTAACAGAAAATGGAGTCTGGTCTGTTCCCCAAACTCTGGATATTTGGGATCACATTGGATTTCTAAGGTAACATCAGCTGTGGCGGGTGTGGGAATGAGATGTGATGGGAAATGGCATTTGCGCGTTTACACCGTGATCCGTGAGGCTCGGCTCTCACCAGCGCGCGCACGGAAAGCAGAAAGGCCAAAGAGGAGATTGCAGCTCTGCCATGCGAAATGTGTGCAGGGTGTGCCGGGCCTGGCGCTCACCACAGATGAGGGTAGTGTTTTTGTGCACGGCTCCCATTTGGCTTTATTCCTGTATTGGCACACTGTGTTCAGCAGAGCCAGTCTAACCCGCAGAAAGGCTGCGAGTATGGAGAGAAATTGTGGAAAAGCAAACAGTACAGAGCTGTTTTTTGGATTTTGGTGGAGCACAGCTGCATTTAAATGCTTTAAACATGGTCACTGGCAAACACACTGGACTTGGTCATTTGCAGTATAGCTATATATACACAATTCTCCAAACAGCGTATCCATGTATTCATCATTTTATGGCCTAGATCGTATATCATTTAAAGTATATATCTTAATTTGCCTGCTGAAAAAAGCATTTAATAGTCTTAAATCACCTAGTTATCAGTTTATCAGTGTTTATACTCATAATTATAATCGAATTATTATTATTTCATTGTCATTTTAATTTCTGCACCAAACACTTTCCTAACTGTGGGGTAATAAGTCTTCTCTTGTGTTCGGTGTCTCCGATACTGCTGAGCCAGCTGAAGCCTTCTTTACTTGCTCTTGTTTTACACCACCAGATGTCTCGTACACTTGATTTAAATGCATTAAACAAGGGTGAGCAGTTAGCATGTCATTACCTCTTTACACATGGAAGTCACTGGCAGGTGTGCGCTAAAATACGACGGGAGGAAATTTCCCTGGTTATTCAAGCGTTTAACTAGTACGAGCATCTCAGACCAAGTCTTCCCTGCAGGAGGTGGATGGTAATTACATGCTGAATGAGCTTTTGATATCCCAAGGGCTATTTCCTTTAAAACAAATCAGCCCCAGCCATCATAGAAATGAGCTAAGGTGTTCATTTTAGTGGATAAACAGGCAGCAGGCGCCAGGGGCTTAGAGGACTCACTGCACAGGAGTTGCTGTGATAAAGTCAGTGGGAGCCAGGGGGCTGTGGGGAGAGACCTGTCAATCAGACACACACACACACACACACACACACACACACACACACACACACACACACACACACACACACACACACAGCAGTAGCAGACCTGTCAAGCAACACCTCTCTTTTTCCGTAACAGGCTGCGAGGCTTAGCCGAGGAGCGGTATTAACAAGGCTTTGCGATAACATGGAAAATGAAATGCGCTGCTAATGAGAGTGTATTTCTGTGCCGTAATCATGTTATTGGAGAGATTATATTAAGTCTTGGACGTTCGACTGGTCCTCCAATCTGCGGTTATCAAAGCGCTGCAATTTTCGGCGGTTGTTCCCGTCTATTGAATAGAAAGATTTCGGCTGCGTGTGTGTCGGTGCGTCATGACAAGGATCCGCTGTTTTCCAGTGCTGTCTGAATCTTGGACAGAAGCACAATCGCCTTCATTCGCCACAGACTGTTCTGTTAGATCTGGTTATCTCTAGTGAAACACTAAAAGAAAGGAGAGATGTTGTTGGTTCGTGCTCACCAATTAGCTTTCCAAGATTTAAGGAGGAGCATCTCCAAAGCTTGAGTAGACCTGAAGCTCTCCTGATTCAATCAGATTAATTTAACCCTGCATAAAACATTTATAGAAATAATCACACAAAAAAACCTACAAGTTGGTTCATTTTCAGGTTTATGGCTAACTAAACAGAACAGTTTGCCTCGGTGGTTGTTTTCACTATAAAATTTTTCATTTCAACCAGTTACTGACCAATTAGAGCAATGCTCCATTTACAGTCATATAAAAATAGCGTTCAGCTCTTTCAAATACTCCATTTTATCCCTTTTCTTAGCAGTAATTAAGAAGCTACTCTATTGTTTAACTGAATTTTATTTGAACTAATGTTCTGTTTTGAAGCCAAAACTCGTGTGTGGTTTGTGTTTTAAATTTGCTTTAATTCTGACAGTGAAAAATAGCTCAGGCTCAGTGTTTGCAGCCATTTATTATGTCCCAAGTGACAGAAAAACATCATCTCTCAAAGCTAAAGGCTGTGATAGAAACCTATAGTTATGTTAAGCCATCCTGGATATACATACAGGCCTCAGGTTTGGAGTCACTGTATGTTTTTGGTAGAGCAGAGACGTTTACTTTCATCACAGCACACTTTTTAAGGGCGTCTAATTATGAAATTATGGTAAACGCTGTTTTAAAAAGAAGAGCCTCTGATTGTTTGCTCTGAGCTCCACGGTGTTGCGCACCAATGAAATCCCGATCGGTCGAACGGTGTGCGCCCTGCGTCAGAGTATTTATGGAAATATTTGTTGCTGATGTGAAACCCCGGCTCTGGCCTTTGCTCTTGAAAGAAGCAAAGGCAGGCTTGTTTACTACAGCGCGTCAGTGTTGATGACAGGCCGGGCTCGCTGACTTATGGCCTCGTGTTGTTTTAACGGCGGCCGTTTTCATGTCGTCACGCGCAAACATGCGTTTGGTTTCCCAAATGGTTTTTGAGACTGATGCCGGCTTCCTAGACTGATAATCCCCTCTCGTATTACTCCGAAGCCGTCATCCCCTCCTGTGGAGAGAGGCCCCCGTATGTCATGAATGTGTCCTCGGAGTGGGGGGCGGAGGCGGGGGGTGTTGCGTGCCAGGCCTGCAGTGCAAATCCAGATTGGCGACTGGCTGTTTTCCCTTTCATGTGGCGTGGGGCTCCGGTATATAAGGCACACTGAGGTTTGGCGCTCGCTGCCACTCTGGCTCTTCGGTTTGGTGCTGCGGCCTTGTCCTTGGGTGACCCTCCTGGGAGGGTGAGCTACAGCCACCCCACCTCCCCCTCCCGTCCCCTCACATAGCCTTAAAGCTGGGTCCGTGTGGGACGGACGCCAGGAGCTCTCGGCCACACAAAGAGCCTCCTCACATGGAAGCCAGGAGCAGCCTTTTATCATGTGGCTCCCAGAGGCCCGTGTTTCATCTCAGCCTTGATTTCCTCCTCCTCCTTCTTCTTCTTCACCATCTCTGAAAGGTGTGTCTGTTTTCGCCCCGGTCACTGTTGTGACTCAGGCGCTGAGGTCACGGCGCCCAGTGATGGGCTGGGTTCAGAGTTCAAATATCTGCCCTTATCTGCTCCTTTCAGGCGGCCTTTTCATTCCTCCCTTCCTGCCTTCATGAAGTCTGCTCCTTGTATAGGCATTTCCTCCTCTCACCACGTCGTAGCCGTAGATGCAATCTGTTCATTGGTGCCGTAAAGAGCACAACAAAGGGTTTAATGAACTCAACACACAACTCAAGGAAGTGCCCTGATAGCGCTTTGTAGACTGCGAGGGTGTGCTCGTGTACCTTGATAAAGCTGTGCTTTTTGAAGTAACCAGGTTATGTGAGAAGAATATCTTGTTTGTTTGCCTCGGCCATATTTTCTCTGCCTAATCACGCGCACGGCAGTCTCAGCAGCAGATAAGTGAGTTATTTCTTCCTGGAGGAGGCCGGCTCCTTCAAACGCTCGCCATTGTCACATTAGTGATGAATCGCTGGCTGGCGAGATTCGACCAAGAGGGCACGACCATAAATCAGTCGCACCAAAAGTAATCTGCTCTGGGGTGAGCGCACTGACAGGACTTTCTCCTCTGGAAAAGTTTAAAGCAGACAGTGTGATAAAGTTGCAGAGGAAGGCCAAGAGAAGACAGGAAATGCTTTCTTGAAAGCATTTATAAAAACCAGAGCTTACATATTTTATCTTCTTTTTTTTTTTTTAAGCCAGCCAACAATCCAAAAGACCAAAACAGATTCAGTTTCACATCACAGAAGGCAAACAAAACCAGGAGGTATTTACATTTAAGAAGCCAACGCTGGTTTCATTTTGGCATTTTCAGCCACACTAGCAGCTCTTTGGTTTACAGTGTGGGTCTGTCACTCCGCTGCTGGACAGAAATATCTCTCCGACCACGGGATGATTGGCATTAGATCTACTGCAGACATTCGCCTCCCCTCGATGATGAACCCTCATACTTGCACGGCACTTTTCTACTCTAACTGAACAGTCAAAGCACTTTTATTACAAGCTGCATCCAACCATATAATAATTTATACTACATTTCAAGTGCTTTTGAACCAACAAACACTCATATAGTCCAGGGTTCAGTAGTACACAGAAGAGTTTTAAATAGATGCACAGTTTCAAGTAAACCTTTAAAGTGTTTTTTAAATGAGGATAATACACTGACATAAGTGTCCTCACACACACACCCAAAAACACACCTGTTATATCCTCATTAGATCCTGTTAGATCTTCGTTTCCGGAGAGGGATTGTGAAGAAGTGCAACAGAAGAAGAGTGTTAAAGTACAACGATAAGCAAACATTTGGGCCGCATAACTTCTAAAAAAGGAGCAAACACATTTTTTCCTTGTCAATAAATAAAGTTACGCAGGTGAAAAGTATTCCATATCCTGGCTACTCACTACTTCACCTGTGAGGTATAAAAAGCTTTCCGCTGGTGAGCACCACCTGCCTTCTTCATTTACATCCAACCAAAGTTTCAGGTCATAAATCCACTGTGACTGTGAGGTGCTGCTACAGCTAACCATTTGTTGTCTCAACAACTTTAAAAATTAACTGCCGTGTTTTGTTTAGATTTTTATTGCGAATTGATTAAAAACAAATGTGTCCACTTGTGCTATTTCCATTCATTTTGGAAGCCTTAGCCTCAGCTGTGTAGGGGAGGAAGGGGCAGGTGAAATAAGAGCTAAGGGACTGTTATGTTTTTTGATAATGTATGGTTTCAAAATCTAAAGTTTGAGGATAAAATTCTGGATATTTTTTTGGGGGGGGTGGGGCCCCAGTTGTGTGTGGGCCCTTGCCCAAAATGTCTCTTGGATAATCCAAGAGCTTAAAAGCTTCCTCACTCCACATTATCCTGCTTTTTCCCAGAATTCAGAGGATTTTTTCCCGGTATATTTTTCTTAGAAAGTAAACACGAAGTGTCGGAGTCATCTTTCGTCTTCTCAGATATTCGTGCCACAGGATTAAGTGCCGCTTTGATCACAGAGAATGAACAATGATCCCTATTAGAACTGAGAATCAGCCCATTCTCTTTTCACGCTCCTCATTAAGCCCGCTGTCTGTTTGGGTTTAGTCGCTCGGACGTGCTTCGGAGACGGACGGCGGCCTCTCGGGATTCGAGGCTTAATTACCTGCATTAATTCGTTTGGCGCTTTAATGGGCTGGTGCAGCTCTGCGTGGCAGAGGGGAACTTTACCAAGTTGCAAAACACATCTCTGTGCTGTGAATCAGCAGGAGCCAAACACATGCAGTCATATACAAAATCACGCTCTTACCTAACATATGACTGATAGCGTGCATGCTTCCTGTGCCCTCAGGTGACCTTCATTTAAAAGTAAGCTAGCGGCGCCGTGCTGACAAAGCTGCAGATAGGAGCAGAGCGGAGATGAGGAGGTGTGAATGAGGAGACGGGTGGAGGAAATTCAATAAAGCTGTTGCTACATTACCGGCGGTGTCATTGTCACCATCGTTTTATACGCCGCGCTGTGGTGAAAAGCCTCATTTGGGTTGTTGATGTTGATGTGTCAGCAGCCCATTAGTGTGGGTGCAGATGGGGGTGGCATTGTGTGTGTGCAAGTAACCAATGAAAGGGTGTGAAAGGATGATATCCGGGGAAGTGTTGCCACACAAAGATGCCATAATTCACCCCGAGGCAGTCAAGAAGAAATGAACTTACTCAGATGAGTGAAGGACAAATCAACATAAGGTGTCTTAGCAACCTGGGCAGGTTTCCAAAATGGCTTTATGTGATCTTGGCTGCAGGAACACATATTTTTTGGAGAAGACCTACCCCTCCTTTGTTGTTTTGACTTTGCCGGTGGCGAGCGCGGTGTCCAAAAACTACTATTTGGGTTTGTCTGAGTCGAGATTAACTCTGCGCGCCAGATGGTTTTAACACAGAACCATCTGGGAAGTCGTCCTGGGAAACCGTTTGGAAAATGACGGGCACGTTCAAAAAATACTTGGCAGGTGATTGAGCAGTCTGTCTATCACTGAGTGTGACCAGCGGAGCCAGCTGGTGAAGCAAACTCTTTTCAAAACCAGATGGGAGAAGAGGGAAGACCTTCGCCGTCTGAGCTCTTCTTCTAGGCCGTCTGCAGGCCCTTAAAGTTATCTTGATTACAATTTCACTTGGAAAAGGAAAAGGCCTTAAAATATCACAAATTTAGCTGGTGGAATCCCCGAAGATGTTGAAGATGACGCTAATCAGACTGTTTGTTGTTAGTCTGCAGAAATGTGAAGAATTAAAAACCAGCTTATTGTTCCTGGTGGTTAAAGTCTGTGCCTGGAAAGAGGGAATAAGATATCTTCTTGAGGTCAATTACTAGTCATTTTAAAATAGCATAGCAAGTATGGTCTCAGTTAAATTGTGTATTTTGTTCTTTAAAGTTGTTTGGACAGGTAACCTGCAACCCACTTGTCCCCCATGACCACTGAGATAGACTCTTGCTTTCAACCGCGAGTTGGTTAAGCAGTTAAGAAAATAGATGGATCTTTTATAGAAGGTCTTAAAAACGTATACTTTTACTTTCCTGTTACCCGCCAACCACATCTGTTCTTCTTTTAGAGAAGAAATACTCTGTTTCAGCCTTATCTGAATCCGTAGCAGCACATTTTCTCAAGAGAAGGAAATACAGTGACATTTTAACAAGCTGATTTCTTTTGCTATTCTCTAAACTGTTAATAGTTTACCTAAAACTTCACTCCAGCTTTGTTTTTTTATGCTTTGGAGACCAAACTATTAATATGTGCTAGTACTTAGTAGTTTGGTTATATCTTAGGATGTGAATACCAGTAAAACCTGACATATATACAGAGTAATTCATTGCCCATCAGTACATAAAACCTGAGAGAGTATATAACAAGCCCATGAGGTAGTTGTTGATGCTATGACAAGACCTCTCAAATGACCCTGAAGTAAAGCTTTAAAGGTCTACCTTCCAAAATCTGATCCTGCCAGCAGGCTAAGTAAACAGGGTCCTGCTGAAAGAGACATGAGTCACTCGCCACAACGCGTAGGAGTGTTAACAAGCCATCTATTTGCCTCCTCTTGCCGCTCGTTTAAGTCGCCGACGTTGCCCTTCATCGTCCATGAAGGCATCCTGAGCTCCCCTCACCTGAGTGGGAACAAATGTTTGCTCAGCGCCCTCCCTCCTTTTGGCTCGGCTGTTCGTGATGTCATCGTTTTCTGAAAGGCCACGCACCGCCGTCATGCAAGCGACAACCTCATTGGATGTGGTAAATATTTGCCCGGCGGCAATTATAGCTGCGCCAAGTGTCCTCAGAGCAACAGCCTGCTGGGTAAACAGAAGGGAAATAAATGAGCAGTGTGCATCTGGCAGAGGCTGAAAGAAGCCACTGATGGGCGCTCAGAGCGATGACATGTACCTGTAGAAAAGGTCACCGAGGTCTTCAGCGGACACCTCGCTGTCATCTGCATGTGACAGCTGGGTCCAGGCTTCCCTTAAACCCAGAGGGAAGGTAGCCCGGCTGAGTGACCTTTTAAACAAGCAGGAGGCTTGCTTGTTATCTCCTGAGTCTGGTTGCTCTGAGAGATTTAATATGCCTACTGCTTTTCACATTTCAGCACATTTTCACTGGGCAGAAAATAGAAAATATGAAAAGGCATTAAAGCTGCTCTCAAGCCGGGCCAATAGAAAGACAATAAATCAGATAAACCAGATGAATCTTTTTAACCGATGCTACTGCGCTCCACTAAGCTCTCGTCTTTCATTGTCTGAATAGTCACGAGTCCCCAAAACCATTTAGGTGTCGTCTCTAAAAGTAATAATAAAACTATTTATATGTAGCGTGTGTTTAAACTAAGCTTTTAAAAACTCGCAGTACAATAAACTAATGAATAACCTCAGACATTTTATTAGCTGAAGGTTTGCCTGTTTTCAGTGTCGTCTTCCTGCCTTTCGATGGCATTTGTCTCTCCCCATTGGAGAGAACAATCTAACTCTCGTCCTCCACCTTCCCTGTCCTGATGTGTTTTTATTAACCTAACAATAACACTGGAGGTAGCCAGCAGGCAGCACATCGTTATATGTCAAAGAGCACAACTTCACTAGCCCTCCAAACAGTTTTTTGTCTTATTTAGTATCCAAAGTTACATTTTAGATTTTTAGAAATAGGCAGGTCTTTAGGTTTCTTTAGTATTAAAGTACACTGTAAAAAAACAGGAACCCGTATTGGCTAAGTAGGCTGACATTTAATAATACCAAGGTTTAAGATGAACAAAAGAGCCCACAAAACAAAAACAAAGTGTTAAATTAACAGTAACCCTTTTCCTGCTGGCAGTATCGCTAGTTTTTGAGAGTAATAAGGGGCCCAGATTTGAAAACTTCAGATCTAAGTCATGCAGTAACAAATGGTTTACATCACTTGACTGTGTATGCTTTTAAGCAGATAAAACCTTAAAAATAATCAGTCCAGAGTGAGGAGAGCCAGAAGCAGCTGTTTATTCCTCTTCTGGTTTATTTCAGAGAGTATTTAAAGCCTGCAGTATACGTTTTCAGCTCTGACCCCAAAGGCCTCGCCGGGATGATGTCTGCTGTGGCGCGAGCGCCAACAGTGAACACCTTAAATCACCACGGGCTTGTTCAGATTGGATTCATAAGAACCATATGGACTACTGTTAGTCAGATGAATGGCATTCCTTTCCATACTAGGCAACTCTTTTTCCGTTCCCCTCTCTTTCCCTTTCTTCCACTTGAGTTACCTTTTTTCATAAATCTCTTTTACAAACCAGTTCCTCTGGAGCACTAATCCCATTCTGAGGTTACGTCTCCTACTGCTCATGCTCCGATAAATGTCTCAGGACGAGAGATGCTATTAGGTTATTGTGCTATAAAGTGACTCATGAGTGGATGCAGGGACTGAGGTCTTTCATGTCCCTGGGGACTCGGCCCTTTGCCAGGGAGCCGTGCGTATGGTTCCTATTTTCGAGCCCTGCTAATGAACCCTGTTTGTTCCAGTGTAACGATAGCGTTGCGCGGGGGCAAAAGAGGAGTACTGGGCTCAGGGAAGGACATTCCCAGCATTCCTCCGTCTGTCTGACGCATCAAGGAGGTCGGCTGCTCTGCTGCTTTTAGGAGATGTGAATCAGCCTGAGGGTTTAAGAATGGGGGGATTAGGAGGTGTGAAGGAGCTGATTGCCTCTGACGGGAAAAGAGGAGGAAAAATGTGTTAAATAATTAACAGGGTTAAAAATGTCAAGGGCGTAGGTGAGGCTCGCAGCATGTGTTTGTATTTTGTTTCGTTTTTTTTTCCCAAGCAGTAATCGTGCCATTATTCCTAAGCCTGTCTACACCGCAGTGTAAAATATTTTAAAGGTGTATTAAATCCTACAGCACCAAATGCTTCAGTTTAAGAGTGTTGTTCATCAATACCAGTGACCCGGTGATTACTTCACCAGAGATTTCTGGATTTAGAAACTCACAGTCCTGCCAGCACTACGATAAAATTCCTTCTCCAATGCCATTTCGGCTATAAAACTATCTTCCATTCTAAAAACTCTCCCAAAGCACTGCTGAAGGTTGACCTATTTTTATTGCTTGACTGAATCACATTATTTTAAGTTTTATTTAGTTTTTATTAGTTGAGCTCTAGTATTGTGGGATATGTGTTTTCCAAGTGAGCAGAGATATAACGATCTCACATGTGTCAGTTGGTCTTGCTTCCATTGCCTAATTCTTCTGGTATAAGTAACAGTTACAGTGAAATGAAAAGCTTATATTACAACAACAAGTTGTTTGTGCAGCAACCTCCACTGCCTCCAGTACTAACCAGTCAAAATACATTTTCCCCTGGATAGCAGTGTTTACCAACCAGTCTCTATGGCCGGCGTTAATTCAAGCAACAAAAAAATCGAACTTCTTTTTGTACATTTTTAATGGGACAAATTGCATTTCTCACTGTTTATATGAGCCAAAAATCAGTTTCATATGTTTAATAATTTTGTTTCCCCTCCTACAGTTTTTAAATAAGTAGCTATTTCAGGGTAACATTAGCTAGCGTTACTTTCATGTTATGTATCTCTATGAAAACTAAAGCAAAAAGTTGAAATCTTAACAAACAAAAAATAAACCCTTTTATAATGAAGCGTTGTGTCAAGACTTTCTTTTACGGTATTTTGAAGTAGCTTTAGGCTAAGGCTACTTAACTTTAGTGCCCCTAAAAACCTTTCCTTAGTATTTAATTTTGTTTTTAGTATTATAAACTGAACTACACAGCATGCTTCATGGGAATAAAAAGGGAAGTTTATGGATGAGAAACACAGCCTTGCTGAGTTTATTATATTCAAATACTTCTTGTTACATTTTTTTGATGTGGCATGAGTAAGCTAATTCAGGCTAATAAAAGCTAATATTAGCTGCTGTTTTTTTTTTTTTTTTTTTCATAATCAGTAGTTTAACTTTAAGCTTTTAAAGAAAAACTATACAACAAAGGTACAAATAATAAAGCAGTTTCTCAATGTTTAGATAACCCATTGATCTGTTTAGTAGTTGCCTGTTTTACATCCTCATTAGCAACCTTATCTGGTTTAGCTAGTACTGCAGGCTTATGTTAACTGTGTTTTTCAAGCTGTTTTTTAGGCCTGACTATTTCGGCTTCTAAACAAAGACACCGCTGTTTTAAAATTAGAAAGCTACATGATCAAACGTAGCCATTCGCAACTTCTTAAAATATATGACCTTAGTTGCTGTTATGGTATATTTCAGCACTTTTGTAACCATGTTAGGATTTTAATAAGGGAAACTGACTGAATTGGCTGTCATGTCATTTTACAATGGTGTAAAATCTATGTCACCTTTTTGTCTTTAGAAATCTGTTTTGGGCAGTTTGGGCAGTTTGCTGCTATTCTATAGACAATGGAAAATGGCCCCCAGTCATTTTCAATCCAGAGATACATCCGTGCCTGCAATGCTTTCAAAACAGCTGCCTAAGGAGATTTTTGCAGGGTTGTGTTTATAACTTCATTCCCTGGGTCCTTTGTAAACAGCCTGGCACAGGGAGGATGTTGTTAGAAAATATCTGCCTTGACTGTAATCACTTACTATCCCTGGGTCATTCAGGGACTAGAAATGGAAAACAGGAAAAACAAATAAAAGTCGGCACACATGCATGTACAGACGCTTGAGAGTTGGGTGGCAGCAGGGCTGCTAGGTTGTGAGTCAGAGCATTTGTCCTCTTACCCTGGACGACAACTGATTGTTTGTCTTCCTGCTGTTTTCGGACAGGTGGTGACCCCAACCAGAGTGGGACAGACCTACACTTACAGCCCAGGACAGCATAACCAGCAGGACCTCTATGACGTCCCACCCATCAGATCACAAGGGGTAGGTTCCTCATGCACCATAACACCAGGATCTTTTTTTTTCTTTTTTTTTTTTTAGCAACCAAAGAAGCTTTGATATAATCTGCCAAACAGTGAACCCAATAATACAGTGCACTCTATGACTTAGAATAAAGGAATTTGTTTAAAATTAACCAATATAGGTTCCTAAAACTCCTTAAAATTATTGTTTTTCAAAACCAAAAAAAGCCATTAAACCCATTAATTTCCAGTAATGAGGTCATTTTCTAGTAATAGCTGTGAGGCATACGTTAAGGTTACAAGCTGTACTAAAAACACAGCTTGAAGTGTTTTTCCCCTCTCTTTTTTTCTAATCTTTGGTCTGTATGATGTCAGAGAGAGAGAATGTTATGGTTATCTCTGGTACCGAAACCACACCCACCTTCTGTTTGCAAATGTGGGTGGAGCTAAAGCTGCTGGTTTCAAAAAGAGGATGACCTGAGGGGCTGAGCCAAAGTACAGATAAAGTTATGAACAAGGATTATTTTGAACTGTGGCTCATGCAAAGCTACACTAGGAAACGCCAAGCATAAAAATAAGATGGATAAATATCTTTAACACTATATTGCATGCATCTGAGAATGTACAAATATAATCTTTAGTTTACCTACACATTGATATCAATCGAATCTGTTAGCATGTTTTCACCGCATATCAAGCATCTTCGTTTTAAAAACAAGCCATCCAGGTGAGCTTTTGATGCAGCACACAGTGCCTGGGCAAATGCATTTCATTTCTCAAAACAAGAAAGCCAATTCTCTGATCTGCATCGTGCTATTCTGCCTACCACATTTCCTGTTCTGTGCAGAGATGAGAGAGGATTCTTCACACTTCATTTTCTCTCATGCTGTTGAAACCTGCAGTGCGGCAGTAGTGTTTGCACATTTTGAGAACTGTACTGTATTGTTTTAAAATGCTCAAATAGATATTTTTAGAATTACAGACGAGGTACAGTGTGAAAACAACTCGAGTTGCTTACAGAGATGGAGTTACAGGAAGTCATCACCTGATTGTGCAGTTAGCCTCAATTTCACATTGCTTTATAGTGAGTTTCAGCTTTGGTCTCTGTTCTCACCGTTTTCATAAACTCTTACCGCTCTTTAAGTTTTGTTCTCAGCCAAAACAGCCTTCTGTTTTTAGCCAAAAACCCACTGAAAACTACTTCAAAACAGCTGACAGACAGGTGGAAACTAGCAAAATATGGAAGTGGAGCATTTAGCATCTGAAGGGCAGCTGGTGGAGACCAAAAATGGAGCAAAAAGAGAAAATACTGTGCAAAGAAAAACTCCAATCAGTGACCGTGTTGCTCTATAACTATTCACCATATCAAACGGACTTATCGTGCATTTTTTCCTGTCATATATACAAACTTTGTTGTGATGCTGGATGCTGACACTAAACGCAGCCGGAGATTCAAATAATGAGGCCAGCGTACGTACGAGTCAGAAAAGAAGCCCAGGCTTCAGCTGTCAGTGAGAACAGTTGTAACTAATGTGACTACCTCAGGCCAGCCAATCAAAAGCAAGTTGGCCTTACAGCCACCTTTGTGGTAAAGAACTCTCACTTTAGATAGGAGCGCTGCACCGAGGCACCTGTGCAAATAGAAATATGAAGCTTTTAACTTAGCAGTGACTTATTGTCACCTTTCACTGAGCACTAAATTTGATTTTATTTACTTTGTGTCACATTTGCTTCTTCATACATGTTCATATATATTTCTTTTAATGCTTCCTAACTATTACAATCAAACTTCACTGAGTATTACCCCCAACTCTCCCTCAGCCTGGTTCAGGCGAAGTTTCTTCCTGTTAAAAGGAAGTTTTTCCTTCCCACTGTTGCCAACTATATATAAAAAAAAATGTAATGACTTTAGGGGCAATTTGGCGAGTAGTATTTTCCTCCGAGCCAATTTGGCATGTGGACTTGAGAAGTCTGCGATTGAACTGCGACCTTCTGATTACTAGACATCCCACATACGGCCAAACAGAAACTAATAGTGTGCTACAAAATCAGATCAAGTCAGCTACAGTCAAATAATATGAAGACCAAACTTTGTGTGATTGTTTTTCTGAAACACGTAGTGATCATTTCACTTCCCTCTTTCAGGTGTACGATATTCCACCTGGTCAGATGTTCCCTGGTCAGCAAGGCGGAGCCAGAAACCAAGGAGTCTATGATGTTCCCCCATCACCAATGGACCCTAGGTCACAAGGCATCTATGACATCCCTCCAACCTCTCAAGGGGTAAGAGAAACTTCCAGAAGCAAAATGAAAGGGCACATCAGTCAGCCACTCCATTTGTTTAAGCCACATGAAGCTGAATTAACGAGGCTGCGTATGTCCAGAAAATTGTATTTTTATGTTTATTGATACAGCTCCTAGAATTTCTCTTAATTGACTATATTAAATGAATAATACGTCAAATATCATATTTATTGCATTCCTGCGGCCAGTTTAAATGAAAGCCTCGCCTGCCAGGAGAGTTTAACCAAAACGGCTCCGTGTTTAAACTCGCCAGCAGGGGAAAAAAACAAAAAATCAAGGACAAGGACATAACTCTTCTTTTGCCAGACCCTCTAAGCTTTCACCAGAGCTGACCAGGCAGCGCGCCACCAGTTTGTTTGTAATAACCTGAAATATGCTGGGACCTGTTATTTGCGTCGTTCCTAATTACAGTTTGGGCAGGCCTGTCTAGCTGTAAAGAGTGCGTTTGGAGGCTGATGGAAATCAGTTTTATTGCCCCCGTTGCGCTCCCATCGTGCTCCGTGCCATGCACGTCAGCGCACACTCTGCTGCGTTGAGCCCGAGGGAGGGTGAAAGCTTCGTTGCATTAGAGGAAGGAATCAAGAGGCTGAAAGTTTGAGGTTTCAAATATAGTATCTCCCCAAGCCAGAAGGTCTTTCACTTCCTCAATCTCTAACTGCAGGACTGCTGTGCAAACACACTGCATCCAGTAAAAACCCACTGAGGTGCATTTACAGTCCAAATTCTGTGTTTAGCACATTTTTTGAATGTCATAAACTCGAGTCTCCCGGGGGGGAGGGGATTAAAAGAAAACGATCTCCTCTGCAGGAATCCAGGTTTCTAACTGCTAATCTTATGATGGTCGTGAATTTAAAACATGTCACTTTTCTGGTGAGTTCTTAACGAGCTGTGTTTTAGGAAGGGGAGCCTTCTTTGTCGATGACTTTCCAATCCCCGAAGACTAGTCGGCCCGAATGCGGGACCGAGCGCACATTTTAGTGCTGTGCCTTTAAACGGGACCTCAGAGGCCAAAGCTGAAAATTGAAATGTCATAAACCATTTTAGGAAACCAGTACCGCAGCAGTGATAGTTCCTCACTTTGTTATGAGACTGCATGCACATGCAAAGAGTCAGTCAGTCAGTTTATGACTGTTTCTGTCAACTGTAGAGGCAAATGTTTGCTCACTCGCTGTGTGCTGCACTCTTTCACATTAAGTGGACTAAATGCGTCCAAGCCTTTAGTTTAGAAGAATTTGTTATATCCACATCTGGCCAAGCAGTCGTGTGCACACTCCAGCTCCAAGAATGCCTCAGAGGCCCCTTATTTTCAGAGCCCACGGTCGATGCTTCACAAAGCACGATCGATCCTAGTGCGATATAAGTGTTTACATTTTCAAGTTGAGAAAGCGTGACAGCACCTCTCAGGTGCGGATGGCGCGACGTGACTGCAGAAGGAGTGCAGAGGAGGTGTTTGTGTGCAGGAGGTGGAAAAAAAATGAGTCATATCGCAGGTGTTTCCACATCTGTTTAGGAGGGTAGCAGCAAGAGAGTGGGATGCACAGTTCTAATAGTGCAAATAAATGAATGTCTGAGATATGAAATGCTCTGTAGAGGTGCAGCAGAGCATTTTGTATGATGACAGGGATTTCACAACAAGGAAAAAAATAGTCCTGTGAGGCCACTGGTTAGGTGAAAGCTCCACTGTTTGATAATAATATACATGTTAACAAAAATAATAACAGTCTGATTACTGTCCTCGCCCACAGGTCTACTCAGTGCCTCCCTGCAGGACCAACTCTGCCCAGCAGGAGGGGAACTACGACTTCCCGCAGCCCCTCAAGAGCAAACAGGAAGGCATCTACGACGTACCCCCACCTGTCCTCGCCAAGCCCGCCCAGAGCTCGCAGTCACATTACGACTTCCCACCGAACGTGGAGCCTCCGGCTCATCAGCCGCACCCGAACACCAACGGCAATGAAGGCATTTACGATGTGCCACCGCCTGCCTTTCATTCAGGGGCGGGATCTCGCAACGACGTGTACGACATCCCGCGGGTCATGCAGACCTCCCAGCACAGAAGCTCGCCCGCCGACAGAGACGGCAGCAAAGGCATCTACGACATCCCCGCTCAGGATGCTCGCGCAGTAGCGGACGTGACGGACGGCGTGAACCGCTTGTCGTTCTCCAGCACGGGCAGCACGCGCAGTAGCATGTCCACCTCCTCGTCCTCCACTGGCTCCAGCTCTGAGGGCCGCCTCGCTCTGGATGTGGACACCGCCATCCAGAAGCTGTACCGCCTTCAGCAAGCAGTGGACAGCTCAGTCGGGAATTTGCATTCAATGGCAGCTTCCCCTCACTGGAGGACTTTTCCTTTCATGGAACGCCACGCCAACGACGTCCGCACAGTTCTGGACAGAGTCCGGGCCGGTCTGGGAGACTTCATTGTGTTTGGCAGAGGTGCCGCGGTGAACGCTACGTCTCTGTCAGACAACAGTCTGCACAGTAAGCTTCGAAGGCAGCTGGGACGCCTGGAGGACTCACAGCAGATCCTTCTGCAGATCTACCAAGCTCTGGAAAACTGCAGCTGGGCGCTTAACACCCTGGCCTCGTCTGGAAGGCACCACAACAAGACCGACGACCTGGACCGCTTCGTCATGGTCTCCAGGACTGTTCCCGACGACGCCAAGCAGCTGGCCTCCACGATAGGCAGCAGCGCCGAGCTGCTGTTCAGGCGGACGCATGTGGACGGATCTTTCTCTGTGGGCAGCACGCCTGACGAGAACGTGATCCACCCGCTCACCTCCCCCTCGTCGGACAACGACAACAACGGGGGCCAGACCAAACCTTTCCCCGTGCCCTCGACCCCAGACAAGGACAACATGAACAATAGCGAGAAGTGCGTGAAAAGCTGGATGGAGGACTACGATTATGTACATTTGCAGGTAAACAATTAAATCCACAGTTAGTAGAGTTATTTACTTTAAGTGACTTTACCCAACAGATAAGAATTTATGTGTCGTATATCAAAGATCAGACCTACGTGAGTCTGGTTTCTCACCCTGTTTAAAACATTTTTTTACCTCCCTTCAGGGCAAAGAAGACTTTGAACGGCAGCAGAAGGAGCTGTTGGAGAAAGAAAACATAATCAAGCAGAGTCAAGTTCAGCTGGGTCAGGAACAGGTGAGGCTTTGTGTTTGTTTGGGCCTCGCAGGTGGAGCGCACACTGTGCGGGGGAGTGAAATACCTCGCAGTCTTAAACAAAACAGATGATAACACTGAGCGATTAGGGGCCCTTCGAGGTTCTTACGAAGGCCTCTGCAGACCTCGGCGCTCAGATCTGATTCTAACATCATTCTCTCGATGGAGGCCAGCCAGATTACAAGGTGGAGCGGTCACGGCCCTGAAGTGACCCACATGTGCAAAAATATATAAAACAAATGCTGCCGTACAAATGTAAACATGGAGTCTAGAGTTTTAGGTTTATTTTATTTATCTCGTGGTGCTATTTTCATACGAAGGCGTTTGTGGATGTGGAGTTGCAGCCAGCAGTGGTGGGATTGTTGGTGTGAAACTGATTTCTTCTACATTTTTAGGATGAAATGTAAAGGGTGGCTGTTTCATTTTGGTCATTTAATTTCTAATTTCTTCGAAGTAACAGCGTTTTCCAGTAAATTTAACATTAAACATTTTCTCAGAGACTCAGTTTGATACTTTTAAGACAGCAAAAGTTTGCTGTTAAAAAGGAGAAAAGCCATAAAATGCTTTGCAAAAAGGAAAGTGTTTTTATGTTGATTTTTCTGCTTAAATTTACATATTTATAAAACGCAATTTGGCCTTGTGACCCTGAACCGGAGGATAAGTGGTTAAGAAAATGGATAAGCCAAATGGGAAACATGTTTGCTTTGAAATGAAATGAACAATCAGTGTGCAATCAAAGCTTAGACACGCGTCCTTCCTCCAAAACGTGTTTATACTTCCCTCTGTCAGGTTAATAAAGGGAACTCTGTTGATCTTTTTCTGCCCCCATTTTTAATCTGTGGGTTAAACCTGATGTTTTTTTTAAATGTTCACTTCAAATATTTTCCATTATAAATAATTATGTGTATTTAAAGCTAAACCTTTGCCCTTTGACCTCACATCTGTACTGCTTCTACAGATCAATCAGTTCAAGAAGCTGGAGCAGGAAGTGAGCAAACCGGTGGAGAACGACATCACGCAGTGGATTTCACACCAACACTCGGCGCCGCCCTCAGACTCCTCGTCCTCCTCCACCTCCCTCTCCCCGTCCGCCCACCTGTGCGCTCGGGACCGCCAGCTGCTCAGCTTCTACTCGGAGCAGTGCGAGCAGCACTTCGTCACACTCCTCAGCGCCGTGGACGCCTTCTTCGGCTGCGTCAGCGCCGGCCAGCCCCCCCGCATCTTCGTGGCACACAGCAAGTTCGTGATCCTCAGCGCCCACAAACTGGTCTTCATCGGGGACACGCTGTCCCGGCAGGCCTCGGTGCCTGAGGTGGCAAACAGGGTGATGAACTCGAGCAACGTGCTGTGCGACCTGTTAAAGACGGTGGTGTGCGCGACTAAAACGGCCGCCCTGAACTACCCGAACACAGCCGCCATCCAGGAGATGGTGGACAGAGTCACCGACCTGTCGCACCACGCTCAGCAGTTTAAAGAACAGTTGCTGCAGATGGCTAATTTGTGATTTTCACCCTCATGGCTCCTGCACATCACTCCGTTTGTACATCTGCCATAAAAATATATATATATATTTGCAGTATATGTATGTCGCTCTCCATCTTTAAGCCCGTTTAAGATGTTGTAAATAGTCTGTGTTCTGTAAATATTTGCTCTATTTTTATGTACATTGTTCTATATTATGATATGGACACATATATAGATGCAGTACTGGTGCCTCTGTAGGAACATGTGGACATTTTTCATAACATTCCCATTGCATATTATGAAGCACCTTATGAGATGTCCTGTTATTTCATTTATAACTGTAGAGTGTCGTTTCTGTGTCTTCCTGCTGGATGTGACAGTTAAAAGTTCCTTGTAAATCAAGTCGGTGTCCGTGTCCGTGTGTGTGTGTGTGTGTGTGTGTGGAGCTCTCCACAAAGTAAAGGACTGTTCTTCACCACAGGGGTTTGTCATCCTTATGTCGTCCAAGAAGTGAAGCAGTCAGAGGGGTTTGGATGATAAATAGTGATATTTTCTTAAAAAATATATATATTTTCATGTCAAACATGATATTTGTTGCAAAGATGATAAGATTTATATGTGAGCATAGAAAAAACTTTCAGGTGTTTACTGTGTCCATGTATTGATCAATAGACACCACTGGCTCCAGTTTTACGCCAAGCTGCTTAAAAAATATTACAGTACAATACATCTCATGGTCTCCGTCGGCTGATGGTAATAGATGGTATGCACACATTTAGTTTAAAATTCCTAAGGTCCCGGGAGAGGACACGGCTCCTGCATCTTTGGGGTTGGCGTGCGGTGTAAAAACCACAGCAAATCAAACATGCGGAGCAACCTGCTGTGGTGACCGCTTGTGAATAAGAAAGCAGCTGAAGGCGGCTTTTTCATTTCAAAGGTCAGAAGTGAAATTTACAACATAAATCCTGTTTGCTGAGCTCCTCTTGGGCTTTCGGCCACATCTCACTGTCTTCCTCAGCTGATTGCTTGATTCAAAGTCTTACAGAGGAATACCAGATAGTTAAGAAACTATCCAGTCACATTCCCCTGAAGACATTCGTGCATAGACATAATTTTACCTGCTCCATATAAACGGTTTGTGGATCTGTTGAGCCTTTCCTTACTCTCTGTCACATATGCACTGCTACATTTGTGGAAGTTCATATTAAACATGGTCAGAGTTTGCACAATCCCTGTGAGCCAAAAGCTCCGCCTTCCCACTGATCTAAAAATGTTATACTATTGACTCTATATGACATCTGAAAGGGGATATCCCAAATATGGCCATATAATGCACACAAGCACCACCCACCTGCTGTTCAGACCTCCTGCCAGTAGAAATCTGGCTTTAAAGGGGGAGGAGCTTAAACAGTGTCTTCCAGTCAGGATTATTTCTAACTGTGAATTATGCAAAGCTACACTAGTATAGCCCAATACTAGAAAAACAAAACATCCACATTAACCGTCAACTACAGTGTATGTTGACTTTTTCCAAGGCTTTCGGTTGTGTTTCATGGTCTATATCTGCAGCACTGAAGGTCATGTCCTTGTCTAAAGGTGGCCAAAAGTGCCAAAACAACTGCCGGTGCACCTTGGTGTCATGCACCTCTTGATTTTTGTAAGCCAGCAAGCATAGCGGCACTAAGTCTGGCACTAATATCAGCACAAGAGCTCAGACATTCACAGGAGATACGGAGGAAAACTGATTTCTTTGCTTCTGGTTTCAACTGGTTTTACTCCTCATTGAGTACTGATGCAGAGGTTTTGTCTGAGTGGCGACACATTTCTGCCGTTCTGCAGCAAGCCCAGCTAGTGGTGATGTCATAGGTGGTGTGCAACAACCCTGAAAAAAGGCATTATTGTTGAAACTACTGTTTCAAACGGCCTCTCGTAGTCTTCATCAGACTGATGGGGAGCAAACACTAACAGAAGGATCTTAAGGTGTAGATTAATCATTCCAGGATCTAGACTAAGAGCTTAGATGAAGGGTTCATTCATCCGAAGCGTGACTCAGCGTTTAAGTAATATAAAAATCTCACCTTAGGTTATTGTTCTGGTTGATTTTTTATCCAATCGCATGCTTGTCTCATCGTTAAGTCATATCTGATCACATTAAACACAGAGCTGAGAGGATTTCATTGAGCGGGACTGGGCAGGTGGAGAAGGAGCCAAACTATTCTTCACTTTGCTTGTAGCGCATTAGACATGACACAAAGAGTAATGAGGGTGAGTAGAGGACAAGACTCTGCTACAGATGTTGTGCGGGCCGTGAGAATCGTCTCTCTGAGCCACCGGCTAATCTGCAGCACATTTCTCTGCTTCAAGGTGCAGTGAATTGATCAGATAAACGGCAGAGCTGAAAACAGCCTCTGTTTTCTCCTCATCTCCTCTTCGCTGTGTTTCATTATAGTCTGAGTGACTATAACCGCTCCCTGAGGGGTAGCTGCTCTATAGATAGATGGAACTGCGTAACGGCGAGATGTCCATGAGCACAGCAAAACTCCCGCCTCCCCCTTCAGCTTCCAATCTCAGAATCTCATTAAAAAATCCTCGCTGCTCTCACAGACTGGCACTCACAGGCAATCTCCCTGTTTTTATTATTCACTGCATTCCTCTCTGCGCTCTCCAGGGAGAGGAGAATGACTTTTAAAAAGGTTCCCGTTTTGCAGGCAGGGTGCAATGAGTCTGTCCACAGCAGAGATGTGCTCTCTGTTAATCTGCCCCACAAAGGCAGAGAAGAAAAAAAAGGGGCTCAAAGTTTTTAGCCTGGCTGGAAAAAGAGAAGCTGTTTTAGTCCGACTATTTGAACTTTAAAAATAAATCCATGCTGAAAAGGTCAAAAACATTTCACCTGAAGCACAGCGGTGGCTGTCCTTAGATCCAAAAATATATGACTCTGCAAATCTGAATGTTTGATCATAAATAGTGTAGAAAACTTGATTTTCAAGCTCATGTGCACCCCTGAGCTTTATAACATCTAAAAATATCTGACATACTAAGGTTCAAATGCAAAGTAAAACACAAAATTAGGCAATTATAATTCAGGTCTGAATCCACACACTGAGACAAAAGTCTAAAATAGAAACAAAAGGAAAACAGAGACGCTAACAAATCAAAACTGAAGAAAACCAAGGAATGGACGGAAGCCTACAGGCAAGAGTAACAAGATTATTTGACTGGAAACAAGGGAAAGCTCAGGAGTAAATATATCCCAAGTGGACGCAGGAGAGCAGAGAGGGAACAGGTGTGGAAGAAGGCACAGGTGGGACAGACGATTACCAAAGAGAGCCAACAAAGCGAGGAAGTAAAACTCACAGGAACGCACAAAGACCACAATCTAACCTAAGTATTTATACTTGTTGCCTTTACTACTTTAGTAATACCACAAAAGTTAACTATAAACTATTGTTTACCTGCATAAGAAAAGACACTTTATGTCTGTTGATTTATCAATTTTATTTTTATAAAGTGAAATCAATAAACAAGTGAAAGCCAAGTCAGAAACTTGAGCTCTTTGTCCTGCTGCCGAAACTGTTCCCCGAGCAGATTTTGCGTCTCATGCCTTCCGGTATTTGTAGTGGCCAGCAGGGGGCGATTCATCTGGTTACAAAAATAAAGAGGTGGTGGCTACATCTATCTTTGATATAAAGTCCATTGTTATTTAGTCATATTTGGAGGTGGCATTTAGAGGTAAGGTGAAATCGGCAACTTTTTAACAGACTTTTTTTTAGAAATTTGGTGATTTTATAGGTGTTGTCTTTATGTCCTGGTCACCATTAAAATTCAAGTTAATTTAGGAAAATGCTTGAAAATAAAACTGCCAAAATAAGTGCCCAGAGGTGCTTCAAAGACAGCTGGCAAGTGTTAAGTTTAACATTAACATCCACCCGATTTTCCCTGCATACTACGGAAGAGGATTAGGGCCACTGGGAAAAAAAAAAAGTGGGAACGTCTTTTTTTTTTTTTTTCCTGAATTCGGTGAAAAAAGTCAGAATTCTGAGAAAAAAGTCAGAATCCTAAGATTAAAGTCAGAATTCTGACTTTTTTTCTCAGATTTTTTTTTCCAGTGGCCCTTATCCTCTTCCGTAGCATACCTTTGAATTGTAACACAAGATGAATTATGCACTTCACCTGTGCTTTTAATCTCTTGGCAGATTGGTGTTTGTTATATTTAAAAAAAAAAATAATTACATTTTCATATATTTAAAAAAAAAAGTCTATTACGTGAAATTAAAAATGTAAGAACTCTTTTAGCTTCCACAGCTTTCTTTGTTTAGTCGTTTTGCCTTCGCCGGGCTTGGATAATGGTACCTCTGGACGACTTGCGGCTCCAAACAAGTGAGAGAAATAGCTTCTGGGTGATGTTAATGCTTCAGACCCAGGGAGAGCTCAGTGAATCAATGAGTTATTTTGGTCTTGGCAGCTCTAATTCATCCACTCAGGCCAGAACACACAGTCCTGGACGCAGCAGCAGCAGCGGCGGCGGCTTCTGTGACCAGAGGCAGCGAGCCAGACATCTTATAAATGACTGTCTCTGGTTCACTGCAGTTGCAAAACAACGTAAGGTGCTGCAGAGACGAGCGAGCAGAAGCTGCACTTCCATCAGCTCCCCGGGGCAGACGTCTCCACGATCCCGAATGAGATATCGTCTGGCCGAGCTGAGAAACAGCAAACAGGTGTTTGGGCCGCCGAGATGGAAATGTGCAGGAGAAGAGCGATCAAACCGTGGGCGAGCAAACGGGGTGAAAGGTCATCAGAGAGGGGGCGTGCAGTACCTGCAGCCAACGACAGGAGCAGAGAGCAAAGCCCGGCTCTCGCGTTATAAGTTACAGAGGAGAGTTGCAGAGTTGGTGTCATTTCCTTGGCTTACCACAATCATTTCCTGTGAAGTATTTGCAGGCTCTGAAATTACAGCTTCTTCGCTCAGCAGGGCCCCTTTGTGCCCCAGCTGCAGGCAGAGACGTCATCAGCCAGATCTGAGGTAGATGTGGCATCAGCGTTACCAACACAGCTAAGGGCGAAGGTTTTCCTCAAAGTCGGTTTAGTGTGAGAGCAGTTTCTTAACTTTACCTGCATCCAGCGCAGATTCTCGGCATGTGACTCATGCATAACCCAGTGTGTCATTCAGCTACTTTACTCTAAATAATCCAGATTATTTCCTCTTTATTAGGTTTATCATGATCTTTGCGGCAGTGGATGAAGCATTCTGAAGTTTCCTACAGGTAGAAAAAATATTCAGTCTTTAGCCACACTGACCTCAGTGCTGTATTTCTGGAGTGCATCTCAGCTGCAGATGTGTCGGCTTCTTGAAACCAGAAGTGACCATATTTGGGTGGAAAGCTGAAGCTGTTTCATTAGCAACTGAAGATGTAAACAGTTTCCTGGCCACCAGTGACCAGCAGGGGGCAGCCCTCAGCTCCTTCACTCTGTGACACCAGCAAACTGCTAACCCCGATCATCTTCAGCAGGCCGCCTGGAATGATTTTGTTTTAGCTGTAAAACTGTCATTAAAAAAAATCAGCTGAGAGCATGAGATTTGGTCTCTTTTTTCAGGACAATTACTTCTTTCAACATCTGGAAGTTGTTTTGCTCTATATGTTTTGCTGTATACTATAAGAGTGTAATCAGTGATTAAGAACATAAATAAACAAAATTAAAATGTTACCGTTTTTACGGAATAAGACCCTCAGAACTTACATGAATAATAGACTGATAAACAATCCCCCTGGTAGAGCTCCAAAAAACAGTTCCTGCCAAAGCTGTAGGCGAAGGCCTGCGCTGGACTGCTGACACTTGTGCTCACCTTTATTTTTCCTGAGTGGATCATAAACCCACTCTGCTCTACAATCCCTCAAAGCCCTGCTTTTTCAGGGGTTGGAAGAGGGCTGGGTAGTGTATGTTTGCTAATGGTGACATTTCATATATGGAATTAAAAAAACAAAAACATGGCATGAAACGCTAAAAACAGAGAAAGAACAAAAGAATATTTAAAAAATGACAAAAAAATACCAAAATGTCTGATAAAATGCTCTCTCTCCACATTCATCTTCCCGGGGCTGCTGTGACGCGGTGCTTGGGATTACCATAATGCCTCTAATATCCCTGTTTTCAGGATCCGTTGGAATTTTTTTACATTGCACAAACTGTTCAAGAGTTATGGTAGTTTAAAGAAACGTTACAGAAACCTGTCGCCAGGCATGGGTTAAGGCTAAAGGGCATAAGGCTCGGGGGCTTTTCCTACTTTTCCCATTAACGATGCACCAAAGTAATTAAATGATAGATTTCTTTCATTTTATACACAAACGTCTCAGAATTTAAGCCCCAAAAGTCATACTGACAGATTACTTTAATTTACTACAGAGGCATTTCTTTATCACTTAGAACAGCGGTCCCCAACCCCCGGGCCTCGGACCGGTACCGGGCCGCGAGAGTTGGGGCTCAGGTGTGAAATGTATGGTTTTCGGGGTTTTTATTGGTTTTCAGCGTTATTTTGTTATCGTTTTTATCATTAACTCGGTTTTCCTGGGTCTCTTCACGTGTGTTATGAATAAATCTTCTTTTTTTCGGTACCGGTACTAGTTTTATTTTGTTGTATTTATCCGCGACACCTTAAAGGCCGGTCCGTGAAAATATTGTCGGGCATAAACCGGTCCGTGGCGCAAAAAAGGTTGGAGACCGCTGACTTAGAAAACCTGAGACAGTTGAAATTGCACTCTTTTGTCTTATATTAAGATCTCTCATTGATTAAATGTGTGGTTAGACTTCTTCACTCTGACAGAAGTTGGAGTTTAAGTGGTCCAGCCCACGTACGATCAAAGTGGGGCTTCCCAGTCACAATCATTTCTCTTTGAATCTCCATATTTGACCTTTATTAATAAATTATCTTTAAATCACCAAAATGTAGCTGCACATAATTTAACTCATTCCAGGAAGAGAGCCCTCAGATTTTAAAAGGTCTTCGCTGGCTTCCTGCAATTTCCAGTATTTTTTAAATTATTTTTTTAATTGGTGTTCCTAATGCAGATTTATTCTTGAAAAGTGGAGCTGCATAAGAATCTAAACCCGATCTTATGACGATTAGTTAATTTGCAAAGTAAAATAAAGTATTTAGCACCTATGTAAAAGTTATGATCATATTTAAGTAGCATTACAGTTCACAGGTTGCATATTCAAATAAATAATACATTTTTTAAAAAGTAGCTAAAGTACCTCATGTATCATTTCACATGAGTGAATCATGTCCATAATATTATTGGGTTATAATTATTGATGTCTGTATCTCTTTAATGTTGCAGCTGGTTATAATTTTAGTTGCCCTGTAGCTCAATCAAACTAAAAGGAAAGCAAAGTTTTAAAATAAGTAGTACAGTGTACAGAAAAATATACAGTGCATGGAAGTACTTAAAGTACAAGTCCATTGAAAGTGAGTAAAGTACTTGAGTAAATGTACTCAGTTACATTCCCACTGGTGCTTTTATTTAATGGTGTTGGGGACAGTAAGATTAACAATACTCTAGTCCAATGGCTTTGACTGTAAGATACAAATAGAGACTCTGGCGTCCTGTTAGCTTTAGAATCAGTTTTAAAAATCTTATTTTTTAACATTTCAACAAACCTTGAATTGTCCAGTAACTCTCAGGGCTTTTACTGGCTTTCCATTCCATCATGTGTGAGTTAAAAACACCAGGACAGTCATGGTGAAAACTCGTGGCTGAGCTCATTAACCAATGGGTGGCATAACAGTAGCCATGGCCGTCCTTTATACTGGCTTGGTTAGCATGCTGCATCCATGAACTGTACGGCTGCAGCAGACACCTGCTAATAAAGACCTCTGCTTCATAAAGAGAGGCTTTGAGGAGAAGCTGTTGGCAGAATTAACAGCACAGCAAGCAAAATATTTCTCAGATAATTCCATTAAAAATGCTCCAAAAGACCCCAAAAAAAATCTATAGAATTTTATGTCTATTTTTTAATTTTATTATTTTATGTCTCGATTTTATTACTGTTTAAATCAGGTACTGGTTACACTTTATGACCTTTAACTGTTTCTTTAATGGATTGTTCTGTCTTGTTTGGTGGTGGTTTTCAATTTTGCACTTACCTGGGCTGTGAGACACATAATTTCATCTCTTTGTCTTTTAAGATGACTAGAATGACAAATAAAGCGAACTTGAACACTACATTGACACACCCATAATTCTAAGAGTTACAAAGGAAACCAACACATACAGTAGATATGAAGGGGAAAATGAGCAGTGAGCTTGAGTTTATTTCTGCTGCTCTAACTTGGACATTTTAACATGTGAGTCAATAGGGACTGACTTGCCTTTGGAGTCGGCCCCTGCTGGCCACCAGAGGAACTGCAGTTTTGCTTCATTTTCTGCCCAATCTCGACATTTCCCTCTTCTGGTATTTTCTCGTCTTTCCCCGTCAATAAAGGAGAAAGACAAAGATATAAATCCCCAGCAAGTTCAAATAGCTGCCCTCTCCCAGAACTGGAGGTTACTTCCTGTTAAAAGGGAAATTTTTCTTCCCACTGTTGCCAAGTGCTTGCTCAAAGGGGCACATCACTTGCCTCATTTTATTTATTTCCTAACTTGTGAAGCATTTTTGATCAAAACTATTGTTTTTAAATGTGCTATATAAATAAATAAATTTTGATTTGATTATGATTTGATCTGATCGCTGGGTTTCTTTCCAGTCATATGGGGTCTTTAGCATACAATTTAAAGCACTTGAAATGATTTTTGGCACTATAGAAATAAAACTGAATAAATATATATGCTCATCATTAAATGTTCCCCTTAAGTGTTTTTAAACATGTGTTAAAATGAAAGGGAAGGATATACCTTACAAGATGTTTACATTCTTCACTATTTTATATCCTTCCTCGATCTTTAATAATTATAAAATTATCCGTTTATTTTGGCCCAGTGATAGACTGCCAACTGTCCATAGACTGTCCTAGGAGTACTCTGCTCCTATTGTCCCCTCAACCCTGAAGTGGATAAGCTGTTAAGCGCATGGATGTCTGATTAATGCAGTGCAGTAAGAACTAGCAGTTACCTTCCATGTAAATATTAGTAATCAAACAAATGAAATTACACTCAAATGCAGGAAAAAAAATGAGGAAATTCACTACTTAATGAAATCTTTTTAGTTACTTTCCATCACTGTGCTCTTGGTGCTTTAAATGCACAGTCATGACTGCACAAAGAGGATCAGTGAAGTGCAGAAAAAGCGTGCAGGAACAACACTGCGTGAGGACACATCTTCATTCACTGCTTCACCCTTCACGTGTGCTCAGCTCCTTCTGACAACATCATGGCTCATTTGTAATTTCGCTTTCAGCCCGTTTGCAGTAAAAGTCATTGTGCGAGCATCCAGGAATAAGCTAATGACCCCTGTGGCTGAAACAGATTAAGCCTTGTCATAGAATAAAATGGTCTTTTGGAGCTTGACAGACTGTAGATTAAACATGCGGTGCATTAATTCACTGCATTGAGGTCGTGGACAGTAATTTATGTCAGCAATTTAAAATCCTCCAGCAGAGTCTAAAACACTTTACAGAGACTGGTTAACGGAGGAGTTCACTGGAGGAAGGACATGTCTCTTTACTGTCTTTTAGCATCTGTTCTTAAAAACAAACCAGCTGCACAGTTTGTTGCAGGCTCTGCAGCAAAGCTGAAGCCCTCTATGGAGCTTTAAAATCAGTCCTTTAACACATCTTAAGGTTTAATTTGAATCAAAAAGACGAATGTTACCAAATAAAACCAAGGGAGGTACAAAAGTACAACATTTATTGCAGAATACAGTTAAGTAAATAGAAATACTTGAGTAAAGTAGAATCTAAGCTGGGGCGCTTCTGCTGTTGGTTTGTTTTCTATCAGTGCAACACTGCCACCTTGTGTTTAAACTGTGGGGGGACAAGGGAAAAGTGAAATTTGGATCTTCTCCAGCTTTGATGGCACCATGCCTTTGCTTCACTTCAGTCTATCCACAGTCAGGTTAATTTCTCACCAAGATCTTGCACTGATGAAGCACATCCCAAAGATTCTCAAAGGGGTCAAAATATGGACTTGATGATCCAAGTGTGAAAATGATGCCTCCTGCTCCCCAAACCACTCTTTCATGGTTTGATCCTGGTTAATCATTTTGGAACACACACACACACACACACACACACACACACACACACACACACACACACACACACACACACACACACAACAGAAAACCATAAGAAGTCCTGTTTGCAGTTTGCCACAAGCCATGTGGGGGACACAGCAAACATGTGGAAGAAGGTGCTCTGGTCAGATGAGACCAAAAGGGAACTTTTTGGCCAAAATGCAAAACACTGTGTGTGGCGGAAAACTAACACTGCACATCACTCTGAACACACCATCCCCACTGTCAAATATGGGGGTGGCAGCATCATGCTCTGGGGGTGCTTCTCTTCAGCAGGGACAGGGAAGCTGGTCAGAGTTGATGGGAAGATGGATGGAGCCAAATACAGGGCAATCTTGGAAGAAAACCTCTTAGAGTCTGCAAAAGACCTGAGACTGGGGCAGAGGTTCACCTTCCAGCAGGACAACGACCCTAAACATAAAGCCAGGGCAACAATGGAATGGTTTAAAACAAAACATCCATGTGTTAGAATAGCCCAGTCAAAGTCCAGATCTAAATCCAATCGAGAATCTGTGGCAAGATCTGAAAACTGCTGTTCACAAACGCTGTCCATCCAATCTGACTGAGCTGGAGCTGTTTTGCAAAGAAGAATGGGCAAGCACTTCAGTCTCTAGATGTGCAAAGCTGGTAGAGACATACCTGGTCAAACTTAAGCTCTCCTCTGTCTGCAGCAAACTTGCAGGCAGCAGCTTCTCCCCCCTCGCTCACATGCGTAAGTGCTCAGTCGCCTAGTGCCCAAGCTCGGATCATACCAAAATTAGGGGGAATTTACGACTGTGCGCTATGTGCTTCGAATATTGTATAGTTTTTGTTTTATACAGTTGTCAGTCAGGCATCTAACTATGAGACAAATTACACTCCAAAAAACCCCGGGCTTCTGAAACAACAGCCCGGGCTTAAGCCCAGTAATGTCCCACTTGTCAGTCTGGACAGCCCTGACCACCAACCGAAACATATTCATGTCATGAAAGCATATTTTTTAAAAATGGCTAAGCAAACACAGCCAATAACCTTCATTCTGATGATCTGCAGAATGATTTGGGCACAAAACAAATTTCACTGTTCAAAAACTTGCAAACTATATACTGTGTGGACAGTGTGGACTGATCATATCCCACAAACTAAGTTTGTGCAGACTAAACTGTCTTTGTATTCACTTACACAACATGTCTCTCAGGATTAACTGGAGTCATCAGCAACAGCATAGAGCAATCAGGTCTCAAGTCTAATAACAGAAGACAGGAAAAGATCAATAAAGAAACAACTTCCCCAAACCAAAGCACAAATGAAACAATAAGTAAAACAGGTTGATCTAAAGTATAATTAAAGCTCAGCCTGATTAATATAAATGTCACTGACAATTATTAATATATTGGAAAACCAAAATAGTTACCACTCAGTTAAAGACTTTCTGTCCAACTGCTTCTTCTTACAGACTTGTAAGGGTTTGATGTAACCTGGGGAGTGCTGGTCCCGAGCCTCAAAGACCATAAGAAGCAAGCAGAGGGAGAAAAAACAGAAAATTATTTAGAAACTGATTTGATCCTTAATGGCTGTGCAGCAGTTATAACTTACAACACAGAAGGTCAATGTAGTAGACCTCATACAACCAAATTAGACTAGCACATATAGTACTAAAATCCTCTATTACTGTGTCTGAATTTGTGGCATTAACACTGTTAGTTTAGGCCTAAAGAGATGTGTTTAAAGAAAAGACCACCTAACTTAAATGTAATCATTGCACGCTTGTTAAAAGCTAACTTTCAATATATAAAGTCTCTAATAAGCACAATTACCAGATAAAACATATGGCAGTGTTTATATGTGACACAGGCAACCCCAACATGTTCTGATGATTCAACTGTGGGATTTAGCTTCATTATTTAGAATATAGAAGAAGCTATAAAGCCAACATAGACTTTAACCATTTAGCAAGCCACGAATCTGGTTTATGGCTTTGGACTTTCACAACAAAAAATGTGTCTAAACACATGTTTTAACAAAACAAATACTGTTGTTGTTCTTCTTCTTCTTATTGTTTAAAATGTAATTACACAGATATGTTTGTTAAATGTAAAAGCAGTTTGCTTATGGCTAAAGGCTAGATTTGACATTAATAGATGCCACAGATGTTCAAAAGCTGCCTCAAAGCATTCAAATAAATACAGGGGTTAAGAATAAACGGTTCATATGTTAGAAAGTTTTATATGGACTAAAAACAAGCCCCCAACCTTAACGGCTGCACCTTTCGAAAAGGTTTCTTCTGGGCTCTTATATAATAGCTGCTCACTTTTCTATTTCAATTAATCAAAATAAAGTTTCACTTTTTAAAACTGTGGGGTTAATTTGAAGTAACAGGAGCCGAGAGGCAGCAGCAACGTTAGGCTAACACTAGCTAGCTAGCAAGATCATAAATCTGGTGCTAAACTGAGAGAAGGCACAAAAGCAGTTTGAATAACAGTAAACATTTACTCACCAAATCAGTATATAACGTAAGGAATCACAGCAATGACAAGCGGCTCGATAAAACCATTCTCCACAAGGCCTTTCCATGAAGTTCGTCTTGAATCGCTAACGAAGAAGAATAAAACCAGCCAAGTGCAGATGAAGTGGGCGAAGATGAAGCAGGGCAGCACGGAGGCGAAAGGAGCGAGGGCAGTGAGACGAGATGAGAAACAGTGTGACGGCCTTTTAAGTTCTGGAAAAATATAAACAAAAATCAATAGAAAGCCTTCAACCTGGTTTTATTTAGATTTGTTTAGATTGTGTTCCCCCTCAGACTGACACATCTGAATTAAAACTGATAAACAGGATTTAAAAGGACACTGAGCAGCAGATCAGTCCGTGTAGAAACAGGACATAAGGTTAAGGAACAGGGGGGATCATTTGATTGTGGTCATTTTTTGATCTGACTCAGTGATGCTGGCTTCTCTCCTGGACACATCTTCCCTTTGCATGCAATTCACTGATGTAGAATAGGTGTAACACGGTGAAGGACCAGGGCGCCTGACTGTAGCATGATAAATAATAAGCTAATCAGAATTGCTTCGCCTACGGAGGCCGAATGTTTGAATAAAACACAGGAAACACAAATAGAGCCCAAAAATAAATATATTATTTATGTTAAGTTGATGCTGAGTTTATAGACAGATATACAAAAAATAAATATGCATATATCACAACAAAAACAATAGTAATAATACAAAACAGCTCATTCCTCATTTCCCCTTTAATTTAATGACTGATATGTTGAAATGGTTTGACACACAGTGAAATGATTTAATGCACAGCAGAAAGTGCATATTCAAATTCATCTCCACATTAAGATGAGTGTAGCCTGGAAAATGGTTAGCCACACAGGACACAAACACTGGGGTTCTTAACGTGCAGTTTTTATTGTCAATAACCAAAAATGTCCTTTGACCTTTACTTTTGTCAAACAGCAGCCATGTGGACTTGTACTGAACACTGACAACATGAGAGGTAACGTGGCAAAGTAACAGAATAAACGATTTTTAAAAAAAGATGTGCCGGCACAATATGAGGAAGAAAGGAAATGAAATAAAATACAAAAAAACACAAAAATACGGCAGTGGCCTCTGTCTGTGCAGAACAAAATACAAAGAGCTAAATCACACAAGGCTCCTTTAAAAAAAAAAAAAAGTGGAAGTGTTACATACATTTTCTATAAACACTGATATTCCACAGCAATCTCAGCTCACTTGGAATACTGCAGCACACAGCTCACAACTTATCCCTTGCATGCAGAAAATAGCCGCTCATACACATACAGGTCCTTTGCATCATCCATTTCAGAAACACATCATCTTGTTAAAATACTGATGTTTTACCACTGCACTACAATTATACCAATATCTTTCAACGAGTTATGTGCATATTTAACAATTCCTTACCAACAATTTAACTTCTTCACAACAATCCGATCCACATCCACAAATAAAAGTAAACAGGAAGTCCCAAGATGCATTTCTTGGTAAGTTTTTTTGGGGAAACTGCAGGTAAAGCCTTAAGCACTGCTCCCCCCGTGACCACAATATGTAACTACACAAACCAATAAAATTAACAGGTTCAAGTGCACATAACATGCAGATAACATGCAGATAACAAAAGAAATAGCACAAGAAATAACATAAAATTACTCAATAACATTGTTGTCTTAACATACATGGAAATAAAGAAACAACATTTTAAGACCCTGTTTTGAACCTTATATGGATATTTGGTTAACTGAAGGTTAACTGGCATGTTTTCTGCTACTGCAAACATACGAAATCCCATCTCATCTTTAGGTTGCTGCTCTGCGCTGGTCCTTTTCAGCTCATCTTTGTCAGGATTTGGATGGAAGACTTTATAATAAATAACTTTAAGTATTAGACCGAGGACGTAAACTGCAATAACACAGGCAGCTGTGATTAAAGCGTGCATGGGCTGTATCACAAAATCAGGAAGATGTTTGCTCATCTTCCAGCACCACACAGCACAGAGGATGCAAATATCAGTCATTATCAGTCAATAACCAGCATTTTTCCGTCTACAGAAAATGAAAATGGACTTTCTTTTGGTACTGTCACGAATACCTCGTACATTAAGGGATAGTATTTTTAAGGAACTGAAATGTAAGTCTGCCATAGGGGAAGAAGGGAACAAATAAAGTGAACTGGATGTCTGTTATTAAATTAACTGAAACTTGTAACGTGCTAAGGTATAAACACCTAAAGAAGATGCTCTCAAAAGGGAACAATAAGTTTTCAGTACCTCAGTAAAATTTATCAGACTGTTTTTTCTTTTTTCAATGAAGTGACCAAAATGCAAATTAATCGAGCCATGACGTCAGAAGCTCTGTTCTTTGTGGGCGTTACCTATTTTCAATCAGACAATGGGGAACGTTGTTGTGGGCGGGGCCTGTTTCAAAGATGAAAGGCAAGAGAATCAGGCTTGTGACATCACAGTCAACCCAACTCTATAAATAGCAGGTGAGACCCACACAGGACAAGCACGTTTCTTACAGTCACGAGCGATTCACTGGATGAACTTTTGTTCTGCTGCCCTCAGTCATATCTGAATATCTGTTTCATTGTAACACCGTAGCGTTGTTTCAAATGTCAAAAATGAGCAACCAAAAAGCAAAACCACAATTTGTGTGCACTTTGCCAAAGAGTACACTGGACAGCCTTATTCAGGTGAGGAAAGCCTTCCAAAACACTCTCTCTGAAAATAACATTTTAAAAGAGGATACAAAGACAGCCAGACAGCAAATCAAACAGCTGATGGCCCAAATTTCCCTGATGCGTGCCGAGCTGGACCAGTATGAGATCCAAGCTGGAGAACTCACTGATGAATCAGTGTCACGCAAAGTGGAAATGAGCAGCGCCACCAAAGAAAAAGGGGATCAGACTTGTTCAGGTCAGACCAACAACTTTGACCTTGACATGAACCGTCTGAAACAGCAGCTTCAGCAGAGGGACAGCGAAATCCTGACCCTGAAACAGGAGAAGGACAGTCTGTCTCCCAAACCTGCACAGCTTCAGACACACAAGAATCCCAAAGTTGTGTGCACGCTGCCAAAGAGTATAGTGGACGACCTTGTTCGGGTTAGGAAAGCCTTCCTAAAAGCTCTGTCCGAAAATAAACGTTTAAAAGAGGATTCAAAGACAGCCAGACAGCAAATCAAACAGCTGATGGCCCAAATTTCCCTGATGGGTACCAAGCTGGAACAATTTAAGATCCAAGCTGGAGAAGAAAAGGAGGAACAGACCATCGCCTTTGACCTTGAAATGAACTGTGTGAAAGAGCAGCTTGGGCAGAGTGACAGCAAAATCCTGATCCTGAAACAGGAGAAGGAAAGTCTGTCTGCTGAGCTCGCACAGCTTCAGAAACACCAGGCCTCTCTGGCAGACACTCTGTGGAATGAGAAAAAACACAGAGAGAATCTGGAGCAGGAGAAGAAAGTGCTGGAGGAAGAAAGTAAAGTCCTGGAAGAGCAGAAAGTGGTGAAGGACACAAAAGAAATTCAGAAAATTCTGGACGAGCAGACCCAAGAATTAGTGGAGGCAAAGACTGAGACAGTAGAGACGGCAACCCCAGAGTCGCCCTCATCAGAAACCCTCCAGGTGTATCACAGTGCAGATGAGACCAACCAAATACTGGAGACAAAGGCTGAAACATCAACACTGGAGAAAACACTGAAAATGGAGGATAAGTTGCGCGTCAACAGACTGATCCAGTCGGTGGTTTCTCAGGCCATAGAAAAAGTCTCCTCTAAATACAAGCTCTTCACAGAGCGCCTCACTCCCGACTGCATCAGCGATCGCCTGATTGAGAAAATCTGGCCTGATGTTGAGAAGAAACATTTGGATCTGTCCCCAAAACGGCTGAAAAATCTAGACAAGGCCATTCTCAAGAATCTTTCCAAAGCACATAACTGCAAGGAAAAATATTTGATTTTTAATCTGAGGGAACAGCTTGATAATATTACTGTCCCAGCCTTCACCGAAAAGCTGTTGTCATTACCAAGAAGAGTCCTCAGTGTCTCTAAACACAGAGAAGAGTACAAGGAAGTGGTGAAAAACGTCACTAAAGATCTGGTAATGCACGCTATGAGCCAAGAAAATGAGACGACAACATGGCGTCCAGGAACATCAGATTTTATTATACAGAAGCTTTCCCATAAGATCTGGAACAAAATTCTGTCCAAAAACTACAAAATGACCTTGGAGAACATTGAACAACTCGCCCTGACGGTGTACAACGAACTCCATGACAGGTGGGATTCTCCAGCACTCTTATTGAAGTCAAGCAACCCAGTGGTTGACGAAGCAATCATCAAAAGCTTCAAAAAACACGCCAAACTGAGGAGCCAAAACATCATCTTTAGGGCTTTCTCGTGTGCACGCTAAAATTGAACTGACACGTGCATGCCACTATGTGGCAAAACTCTTAAAGTGGCTTAAAATATTCATTGAAATTGGGCATCTAAATTTAATTTTAAGACCAGGTGGTTAAAAAGAACCCCTCTTCTTCTCCCAACTTCCTTCCCTCATCACCAACTGGCCGAGGCAGATGGCCACCCCATCCCAGAGCCTGGGTCTGCCGGAGGTTTCTCTCTTTTCAAAGAGAGTTTTTCCTTCCCACTGTCGCCAAAGTGCTTGCTCTAGGGGGTTGGACTTTTTGTGCATTATTGTAGGGTCTTGACCTTACAATATAAAGCACCATGAGGGAAGTGTTGTTGGGGCTTGGTGCTGTTTCTTAGCTCAAAATGTCCAATTACAACAGGACATTTTGAGTTCAGAAACAGCACCAAACCACAAAATAAAATAAAAAATAAAAATAAAAAAAACTTTGAATTTGTGCTTTGTTCTATTTGCTGTAAATTTGCTAAGAATGTCATATCAGATTAGAATTGTTTGTCTCAATATCATGTATCGTAGCATCACCCTGTAGTTCAATTTGAAGTGGATGTCACAGTAATGTCTTTCTGTATGTGTGAAAAACACGGGAGATACTCAAAGTATAACCGGTGTTTGAGGTTAGCTGGTTACATTTGTTTAGATATTCTACTCTCCGTGTTCCAGATCCCCAGAATTGATATTTTCACCAAATGGTCTTTTCTGCCTGCCAGTGTGTCATGCAGTTTTCAAGATTAAAGACTTTGGATAAGAAGAAAAATAAATCCCCACTCCTGGAAATGCATCTAGCCTTCATAACAATATTATTTACAGACAATTAATTATTTTAATTTTGAATAGAAAGCCTTCAACCTGGTTTTATTTAGATTTGTTTAGATTGTGTTCCCCCTCAGACTGACACATCTGAATTAAAACTGATAAACAGGATTTAAAAGGACACTGAGCAACAGATCAGTCCATGTAGAAACAGGACATAAGGTTAAGGAACAGGGGGGATCATTTGATTGTGATAATTTTTTGATCTGACTCAGTGATGCTGGCTTCTCTCCTGGACACATCTTCCCTTTGCATGCAATTCACTGATGTAGAATAGGTGTAACACGGTGAAGGACCAGGGCGCCTGACTGTAGCATGATAAATAATAAGCTAATCAGAATTGCTTCGCCTACGGAGGCCGAATGTTTGAATAAAACACAGGAAACACAAATAGAGCCCAAAAATAAATATATTATTTATGTTAAGTTGATGCTGAGTTTATAGACAGATATACAAAAAATAAATATGCAAATATATCACAACAAAAACAATAGTAATAATACAAAACAGCTCATTCCTCATTTCCCCTTTAATTTAATGACTGATATGTTGAAATGGTTTGACACACAGTGAAATGATTTAATGCTCAGCAGGAAGTGCATATTCAAATTCATCTCCACATTAAGATGAGTGTAGCCTGGAAAATGGTTAGCCACACAGGACACAAATACTGGGGTTCTTAACGTGCAGTTTTTATTGTCAATAACCAAAAATGTCCTTTGACCTTTACTTTTGTCAAACAGCAACCATGTGGACTTGTACTGAACACTGACAACATGAGAGGTAACGTGGCAAAGTAACAGAATAAACGATTTTTAAAAAAAGATGTGCCGGCACAATATGAGGAAGAAAGGAAATGAAATAAAATACAAAAAAACACAAAAATACGGCCGTCAATGAAGTGACCAAAATGCAAATTAATCGAGCCATGACGTCAGAAGCTCTGTTCTTTGTGGGCGTTACCCATTTCAATCAGCCAATAGGGAACGTTGTTGTGGGCGGGGCCTGTTTCAAAGATGAAAGGCAAGAGAATCAGGCTTGTGACATCACAGTCAACCCAACTCTATAAATAGCAGGTGAGACCCACACAGGACAAGCACGTTTCTTACAGTCACGAGCGATTCACTGGATGAACTTTTGTTCTGCTGCCCTCAGTCATATCTGAATATCTGTTTCATTGTAACACCGTAGCGTTGTTTCAAATGTCAAAAATGAGCAACCACAAAGCAAAACCACAATTTGTGTGCACTTTGCCAAAGAGTACACTGGACAGCCTTATTCAGGTGAGGAAAGCCTTCCAAAACACTCTCTCTGAAAATAACATTTTAAAAGAGGATACAAAGACAGCCAGACAGCAAATCAAACAGCTGATGGCCCAAATTTCCCTGATGCGTGCCGAGCTGGACCAGTATGAGATCCAAGCTGGAGAACTCACTGATGAATCAGTGTCACGCAAAGTGGAAATGAGCAGCGCCACCAAAGAAAAAGGGGATCAGACTTGTTCAGGTCAGACCAACAACTTTGACCTTGACATGAACCGTCTGAAACAGCAGCTTCAGCAGAGGGACAGCGAAATCCTGACCCTGAAACAGGAGAAGGACAGTCTGTCTCCCAAACCTGCACAGCTTCAGACACACGAGAATCCCAAAGTTGTGTGCACGCTGCCAAAGAGTATAGTGGACGACCTTGTTCGGGTTAGGAAAGCCTTCCTAAAAGCTCTGTCCGAAAATAAACGTTTAAAAGAGGATTCAAAGACAGCCAGACAGCAAATCAAACAGCTGATGGCCCAAATTTCCCTGATGGGTACCAAGCTGGAACAATTTAAGATCCAAGCTGGAGAAGAAAAGGAGGAACAGACCATCGCCTTTGACCTTGAAATGAACTGTGTGAAAGAGCAGCTTGGGCAGAGTGACAGCAAAATCCTGATCCTGAAACAGGAGAAGGAAAGTCTGTCTGCTGAGCTCGCACAGCTTCAGCAACACCAGGCCTCTCTGGCAGACACTCTGTGGAATGAGAAAAAACACAGAGAGAATCTGGAGCAGGAGAAGAAAGTGCTGGAGGAAGAAAGTAAAGTCCTGGAAGAGCAGAAAGTGGTGAAGGACACAAAAGAAATTCAGAAAATTCTGGACGAGCAGACCCAAGAATTAGCGGAGGCAAAGACTGAGACAGTAGAGACGGCAACCCCAGAGTCGCCCTCATCAGAAACCCTCCAGGTGTATCACAGTGCAGATGAGACCAAACAAATACTGGAGACAAAGGCTGAAACACCAACACTGGAGAAAACACTGAAAATGGAGGATAAGTTGCGCGTCAACAGACTGATCCAGTCGGTGGTTTTTCAGGCCATAGAAAAAGTCTCCTCTAAATACAAGCTCTTCACAGAGCGCCTCACTCCCGACTGCATCAGCGATCGCCTGATTGAGAAAATCTGGCCTGATGTTGAGAAGAAACATTTGGATCTGTCCCCAAAACGGCTGAAAAATCTAGACAAGGCCATTCTCAAGAATCTTTCCAAAGCACATAACTGCAAGGAAAAATATTTGATTTTTAATCTGAGGGAACAGCTTGATAATATTACTGTCCCAGCCTTCACCGAAAAGCTGTTGTCATTACCAAGAAGAGTCCTCAGTGTCTCTAAACACAGAGAAGAGTACAAGGAAGTGGTGAAAAACGTCACTAAAGATCTGGTAATGCACGCTATGAGCCAAGAAAATGAGACGACAACATGGCGTCCAGGAACATCAGATTTTATTATACAGAAGCTTTCCCATAAGATCTGGAACAAAATTCTGTCCAAAAACTACAAAATGTCCTTGGAGAACATTGAACAACTCGCCCTGACGGTGTACAACGAACTCCATGACAGGTGGGATTCTCCAGCACTCTTATTGAAGTCAAGCAACCCAGTGGTTGACGAAGCAATCATCAAAAGCTTCAAAAAACACGCCAAACTGAGGAGCCAAAACATCATCTTTAGGGCTTTCTCGTGTGCACGCTAAAATTGAACTGACACGTGCATGCCACTATGTGGCAAAACTCTTAAAGTGGCTTAAAATATTCATTGAAATTGGGCATCTAAATTTAATTTTAAGACCAGGTGGTTAAAAAGAACCCCTCTTCTTCTCCCAACTTCCTTCCCTCATCACCAACTGGCCGAGGCAGATGGCCACCCCATCCCAGAGCCTGGGTCTGCCGGAGGTTTCTCTCTTTTCAAAGAGAGTTTTTCCTTCCCACTGTCGCCAAAGTGCTTGCTCTAGGGGGTTGGACTTTTTGTGCAATATTGTAGGGTCTTGACCTTACAATATAAAGCACCATGAGGGAAGTGTTGTTGGAGTTTGGTGCTGTTTCTTAGCTCAAAATGTCCAATTACAACAGGACATTTTGAGTTCAGAAACAGCACCAAACCACAAAATAAAATAAAATAAAAATAAAAAATAAAAAAAAACTTTGAATTTGTGCTTTGTTCTATTTGCTGTAAATTTGCTAAGAATGTCATATCAGATTAGAATTGTGTGTCTCAATATCATGTATCGTAGCATCGCCCTGTAGTTCAATTTGAAGTGGATGTCACAGTAATGTCTTTCTGTATGTGTGAAAAACACGGGAGATACTCAAAGTATAACCGGTGTTTGAGGTTAGCTGGTTGCATTTGTTTAGATATTCTACTCTCCGTGTTCCAGATCCCCAGAATTGATATTTTCACCAAATGGTCTTTTCTGCCTGCCAGTGTGTCATGCAGTTTTCAAGATTAAAGACTTTGGATAAGAAGAAAAATAAATCCCCACTCCTGGAAATGCATCTAGCCTTCATAACAATATTATTTACAGACAATTAATTATTTTAATTTTGAATAGAAAGCCTTCAACCTGGTTTTATTTAGATTTGTTTAGATTGTGTTCCCCCTCAGACTGACACATCTGAATTAAAACTGATAAACAGGATTTAAAAGGACACTGAGCAACAGATCAGTCCATGTAGAAACAGGACATAAGGTTAAGGAACAGGGGGGATCATTTGATTGTGATAATTTTTTGATCTGACTCAGTGATGCTGGCTTCTCTCCTGGACACATCTTCCCTTTGCATGCAATTCACTGATGTAGAATAGGTGTAACACGGTGAAGGACCAGGGCGCCTGACTGTAGCATGATAAATAATAAGCTAATCAGAATTGCTTCGCCTACGGAGGCCGAATGTTTGAATAAAACACAGGAAACAGAAATAGAGCCCAAAAATAAATATATTATTTATGTTAAGTTGATGCTGAGTTTATAGACAGATATACAAAAAATAAATATGCATATATCACAACAAAAACAATAGTAATAATACAAAACAGCTCATTCCTCATTTCCCCTTTAATTTAATGACTGATATGTTGAAATGGTTTGACACACAGTGAAATGATTTAATGCTCAGCAGGAAGTGCATATTCAAATTCATCTCCACATTAAGATGAGTGTAGCCTGGAAAATGGTTAGCCACACAGGACACAAACACTGGGGTTCTTAATGTGCAGTTTTTATTGTCAATAACCAAAAATGTCCTTTGACCTTTACTTTTGTCAAACAGCAGCCATGTGGACTTGTACTGAACACTGACAACATGAGAGGTAACGTGGCAAAGTAACAGAATAAACGATTTTTAAAAAAAGATGTGCCGGCACAATATGAGGAAGAAAGGAAATGAAATAAAATAAAATACAAAACACAAAAATACGGCAGTGGCCTCCGTCTGTGCAGAACAAAATACAAAGAGCTAAATCACACAAGGCTCCTTTAAAAAAAAAAAGTGGAAGTGTTACATACATTTTCTATAAACACTGATATTCCACAGCAATCTCAGCTCACTTGGAATACTGCAGCACACAGCTCACAACTTATCCCTTGCATGCAGAAAATAGCCGCTCATACACATACAGGTCCTTTGCATCATCCATTTCAGAAACACATCATCTTGTTAAAATACTGATGTTTTACCACTGCACTACAATTATACCAATATCTTTCAACGAGTTATGTGCATATTTAACAATTCCTTACCAACAATTTAACTTCTTCACAACAATCCGATCCACATCCACAAATAAAAGTAAACAGGAAGTCCCAAGATGCATTTCTTGGTAAGTTTTTTTGGGGAAACTGCAGGTAAAGCCTTAAGCACTGCTCCCCCCGCGACCACAATATGTAACTACACAAACCAATAAAATTAACAGGTTCAAGTGCACATAACATGCAGATAACATGCAGATAACAAAAGAAATAGCACAAGAAATAACATAAAATTACTCAATAACATTGTTGTCTTAACATACATGGAAATAAAGAAACAACATTTTAAGACCCTGTTTTGAACCTTATATGGATATTTGGTTAACTGAAGGTTAACTGGCATGTTTTCTGCTACTGCAAACATACGAAATCCCATCTCATCTTTAGGTTGCTGCTCTGCGCTGGTCCTTTTCAGCTCATCTTTGTCAGGATTTGGATGGAAGACTTTATAATAAATAACTTTAAGTATTAGACCGAGGACGTAAACTGCAATAACACAGGCAGCTGCGATTAAAGCGTGCATGGGCTGTATCACAAAATCAGGAAGATGTTTGCTCATCTTCCAGCACCACACAGCACAGAGGATGCAAATATCAGTCATTATCAGTCAATAACCAGCATTTTTCCGTCTACAGAAAATGAAAATGGACTTTCTTTTGGTACTGTCACGAATACCTCGTACATTAAGGGATAGTATTTTTAAGAAACTGAAATGTAAGTCTGCCATAGGGGAAGAAGGGAACAAATAAAGTGAACTGGATGTCTGTTATTAAATTAACTGAAACTTGTAACGTGCTAAGGTATAAACACCTAAAGAAGATGCTCTCAAAAGGGAACAATAAGTTTTCAGTACCTCAGTAAAATTTATCAGACTGTTTTTTCTTTTTTCAATGAAGTGACCAAAATGCAAATTAATCGAGCCATGACGTCAGAAACTCTGATAGCCTGTTCTTTGTGGGCGTTCCCCATTTTCAATCAGCCAATAGGGAACGTTGTTGTGGGCGGGGCCTGTTTCAAAGATGAAAGGCAAGAGAATCAGGCTTGTGACATCACAGTCAACCCAACTCTATAAATAGCAGGTGAGACCCACACAGGACAAGCACGTTTCTTACAGTCACGAGCGATTCACTGGATGAACTTTTGTTCTGCTGCCCTCAGTCATATCTGAATATCTGTTTCATTGTAACACCGTAGCGTTGTTTCAAATGTCAAAAATGAGCAACCAAAAAGCAAAACCACAATTTGTGTGCACTTTGCCAAAGAGTACACTGGACAGCCTTATTCAGGTGAGGAAAGCCTTCCAAAACACTCTCTCTGAAAATAACATTTTAAAAGAGGATACAAAGACAGCCAGACAGCAAATCAAACAGCTGATGGCCCAAATTTCCCTGATGCGTGCCGAGCTGGACCAGTATGAGATCCAAGCTGGAGAACTCACTGATGAATCAGTGTCACGCAAAGTGGAAATGAGCAGCGCCACCAAAGAAAAAGGGGATCAGACTTGTTCAGGTCAGACCAACAACTTTGACCTTGACATGAACCGTCTGAAACAGCAGCTTCAGCAGAGGGACAGCGAAATCCTGACCCTGAAACAGGAGAAGGACAGTCTGTCTCCCGAACCTGCACAGCTTCAGACACACGAGAATCCCAAAGTTGTGTGCACGCTGCCAAAGAGTATAGTGGACGACCTTGTTCGGGTTAGGAAAGCCTTCCTAAAAGCTCTGTCCGAAAATAAACGTTTAAAAGAGGATTCAAAGACAGCCAGACAGCAAATCAAACAGCTGATGGCCCAAATTTCCCTGATGGGTACCAAGCTGGAACAATTTAAGATCCAAGCTGGAGAAGAAAAGGAGGAACAGACCATCGCCTTTGACCTTGAAATGAACTGTGTGAAAGAGCAGCTTGGGCAGAGTGACAGCAAAATCCTGATCCTGAAACAGGAGAAGGAAAGTCTGTCTGCTGAGCTCGCACAGCTTCAGCAACACCAGGCCTCTCTGGCAGACACTCTGTGGAATGAGAAAAAACACAGAGAGAATCTGGAGCAGGAGAAGAAAGTGCTGGAGGAAGAAAGTAAAGTCCTGGAAGAGCAGAAAGTGGTGAAGGACACAAAAGAAATTCAGAAAATTCTGGACGAGCAGACCCAAGAATTAGTGGAGGCAAAGACTGAGACAGTAGAGACGGCAACCCCAGAGTCGCCCTCATCAGAAACCCTCCAGGTGTATCACAGTGCAGATGAGACCAAACAAATACTGGAGACAAAGGCTGAAACACCAACACTGGAGAAAACACTGAAAATGGAGGATAAGTTGCGCGTCAACAGACTGATCCAGTCGGTGGTTTTTCAGGCCATAGAAAAAGTCTCCTCTAAATACAAGCTCTTCACAGAGCGCCTCACTCCCGACTGCATCAGCGATCGCCTGATTGAGAAAATCTGGCCTGATGTTGAGAAGAAACATTTGGATCTGTCCCCAAAACGGCTGAAAAATCTAGACAAGGCCATTCTCAAGAATCTTTCCAAAGCACATAACTGCAAGGAAAAATATTTGATTTTTAATCTGAGGGAACAGCTTGATAATATTACTGTCCCAGCCTTCACCGAAAAGCTGTTGTCATTACCAAGAAGAGTCCTCAGTGTCTCTAAACACAGAGAAGAGTACAAGGAAGTGGTGAAAAACGTCACTAAAGATCTGGTAATGCACGCTATGAGCCAAGAAAATGAGACGACAACATGGCGTCCAGGAACATCAGATTTTATTATACAGAAGCTTTCCCATAAGATCTGGAACAAAATTCTGTCCAAAAACTACAAAATGTCCTTGGAGAACATTGAACAACTCGCCCTGACGGTGTACAACGAACTCCATGACAGGTGGGATTCTCCAGCACTCTTATTGAAGTCAAGCAACCCAGTGGTTGACGAAGCAATCGTCAAAAGCTTCAAAAAACACGCCAAACTGAGGAGCCAAAACATCATCTTTAGGGCTTTCTCGTGTGCACGCTAAAATTGAACTGACACGTGCATGCCACTATGTGGCAAAACTCTTAAAGTGGCTTAAAATATTCATTGAAATTGGGCATCTAAATTTAATTTTAAGACCAGGTGGTTAAAAAGAACCCCTCTTCTTCTCCCAACTTCCTTCCCTCATCACCAACTGGCCGAGGCAGATGGCCACCCCATCCCAGAGCCTGGGTCTGCCGGAGGTTTCTCTCTTTTCAAAGAGAGTTTTTCCTTCCCACTGTCGCCAAAGTGCTTGCTCTAGGGGGTTGGACTTTTTGTGCAATATTGTAGGGTCTTGACCTTACAATATAAAGCACCATGAGGGAAGTGTTGTTGGGGCTTGGTGCTGTTTCTTAGCTCAAAATGTCCAATTACAACAGGACATTTTGAGTTCAGAAACAGCACCAAACCACAAAATAAAATAAAAAATAAAAATAAAAAAAACTTTGAATTTGTGCTTTGTTCTATTTGCTGTAAATTTGCTAAGAATGTCATATCAGATTAGAATTGTGTGTCTCAATATCATGTATCGTAGCATCGCCCTGTAGTTCAATTTGAAGTGGATGTCACAGTAATGTCTTTCTGTATGTGTGAAAAACACGGGAGATACTCAAAGTATAACCGGTGTTTGAGGTTAGCTGGTTGCATTTGTTTAGATATTCTACTCTCCGTGTTCCAGATCCCCAGAATTGATATTTTCACCAAATGGTCTTTTCTGCCTGCCAGTGTGTCATGCAGTTTTCAAGATTAAAGACTTTGGATAAGAAGAAAAATAAATCCCCACTCCTGGAAATGCATCTAGCCTTCATAACAATATTATTTACAGACAATTAATTATTTTAATTTTGAATAGAAAGCCTTCAACCTGGTTTTATTTAGATTTGTTTAGATTGTGTTCCCCCTCAGACTGACACATCTGAATTAAAACTGATAAACAGGATTTAAAAGGACACTGAGCAGCAGATCAGTCCGTGTAGAAACAGGACATAAGGTTAAGGAACAGGGGGGATCATTTGATTGTGATAATTTTTTGATCTGACTCAGTGATGCTGGCTTCTCTCCTGGACACATCTTCCCTTTGCATGCAATTCACTGATGTAGAATAGGTGTAACACGGTGAAGGACCAGGGCGCCTGACTGTAGCATGATAAATAATAAGCTAATCAGAATTGCTTCGCCTACGGAGGCCGAATGTTTGAATAAAACACAGGAAACAGAAATAGAGCCCAAAAATAAATATATTATTTATGTTAAGTTGATGCTGAGTTTATAGACAGATATACAAAAAATAAATATGCAAATATATCACAACAAAAACAATAGTAATAATACAAAACAGCTCATTCCTCATTTCCCCTTTAATTTAATGACTGATATGTTGAAATGGTTTGACACACAGTGAAATGATTTAATGCACAGCAGAAAGTGCATATTCAAATTCATCTCCACATTAAGATGAGTGTAGCCTGGAAAATGGTTAGCCACACAGGACACAAACACTGGGGTTCTTAACGTGCAGTTTTTATTGTCAATAACCAAAAATGTCCTTTGACCTTTACTTTTGTCAAACAGCAGCCATGTGGACTTGTACTGAACACTGACAACATGAGAGGTAACGTGGCAAAGTAACAGAATAAACGATTTTTAAAAAAAGATGTGCCGGCACAATATGAGGAAGAAAGGAAATGAAATAAAATACAAAACACAAAAATACGGCAGTGGCCTCTGTCTGTGCAGAACAAAATACAAAGAGCTAAATCACACAAGGCTCCTTTAAAAAAAAAAAAGTGGAAGTGTTACATACATTTTTTATAAACACTGATATTCCACAGCAATCTCAGCTCACTTGGAATACTGCAGCACACAGCTCACAACTTATCCCTTGCATGCAGAAAATAGCCGCTCATACACATACAGGTCCTTTGCATCATCCATTTCAGAAACACATCATCTTGTTAAAATACTGATGTTTTACCACTGCACTACAATTATACCAATATCTTTCAACGAGTTATGTGCATATTTAACAATTCCTTACCAACAATTTAACTTCTTCACAACAATCCGATCCACATCCACAAATAAAAGTAAACAGGAAGTCCCAAGATGCATTTCTTGGTAAGTTTTTTTGGGGAAACTGCAGGTAAAGCCTTAAGCACTGCTCCCCCCGTGACCACAATATGTAACTACACAAACCAATAAAATTAACAGGTTCAAGTGCACATAACATGCAGATAACATGCAGATAACAAAAGAAATAGCACAAGAAATAACATAAAATTACTCAATAACATTGTTGTCTTAACATACATGGAAATAAAGAAACAACATTTTAAGACCCTGTTTTGAACCTTATATGGATATTTGGTTAACTGAAGGTTAACTGGCATGTTTTCTGCTACTGCAAACATACGAAATCCCATCTCATCTTTAGGTTGCTGCTCTGCGCTGGTCCTTTTCAGCTCATCTTTGTCAGGATTTGGATGGAAGACTTTATAATAAATAACTTTAAGTATTAGACCGAGGACGTAAACTGCAATAACACAGGCAGCTGTGATTAAAGCGTGCATGGGCTGTATCACAAAATCAGGAAGATGTTTGCTCATCTTCCAGCACCACACAGCACAGAGGATGCAAATATCAGTCATTATCAGTCAATAACCAGCATTTTTCCGTCTACAGAAAATGAAAATGGACTTTCTTTTGGTACTGTCACGAATACCTCGTACATTAAGGGATAGTATTTTTAAGGAACTGAAATGTAAGTCTGCCATAGGGGAAGAAGGGAACAAATAAAGTGAACTGGATGTCTGTTATTAAATTAACTGGAAACTTGTAACGTGCTAAGGTATAAACACCTAAAGAAGATGCTCTCAAAAGGGAACAATAAGTTTTCAGTACCTCAGTAAAATTTATCAGACAGTTTTTTCTTTTTTCAATGAAGTGACCAAAATGCAAATTAATCGAGCCATGACGTCAGAAGCTCTGTTCTTTGTGGGCGTTACCTATTTTCAATCAGACAATGGGGAACGTTGTTGTGGGCGGGGCCTGTTTCAAAGATGAAAGGCAAGAGAATCAGGCTTGTGACATCACAGTCAACCCAACTCTATAAATAGCAGGTGAGACCCACACAGGACAAGCACGTTTCTTACAGTCACGAGCGATTCACTGGATGAACTTTTGTTCTGCTGCCCTCAGTCATATCTGAATATCTGTTTCATTGTAACACCGTAGCGTTGTTTCAAATGTCAAAAATGAGCAACCAAAAAGCAAAACCACAATTTGTGTGCACTTTGCCAAAGAGTACACTGGACAGCCTTATTCAGGTGAGGAAAGCCTTCCAAAACACTCTCTCTGAAAATAACATTTTAAAAGAGGATACAAAGACAGCCAGACAGCAAATCAAACAGCTGATGGCCCAAATTTCCCTGATGCGTGCCGAGCTGGACCAGTATGAGATCCAAGCTGGAGAACTCACTGATGAATCAGTGTCACGCAAAGTAGAAATGAGCAGCGCCACCAAAGAAAAAGGGGATCAGACTTGTTCAGGTCAGACCAACAACTTTGACCTTGACATGAACCGTCTGAAACAGCAGCTTCAGCAGAGGGACAGCGAAATCCTGACCCTGAAACAGGAGAAGGACAGTCTGTCTCCCGAACCTGCACAGCTTCAGACACACGAGAATCCCAAAGTTGTGTGCACGCTGCCAAAGAGTATAGTGGACGACCTTGTTCGGGTTAGGAAAGCCTTCCTAAAAGCTCTGTCCGAAAATAAACGTTTAAAAGAGGATTCAAAGACAGCCAGACAGCAAATCAAACAGCTGATGGCCCAAATTTCCCTGATGGGTACCAAGCTGGAACAATTTAAGATCCAAGCTGGAGAAGAAAAGGAGGAACAGACCATCGCCTTTGACCTTGAAATGAACTGTGTGAAAGAGCAGCTTGGGCAGAGTGACAGCAAAATCCTGATCCTGAAACAGGAGAAGGAAAGTCTGTCTGCTGAGCTCGCACAGCTTCAGCAACACCAGGCCTCTCTGGCAGACACTCTGTGGAATGAGAAAAAACACAGAGAGAATCTGGAGCAGGAGAAGAAAGTGCTGGAGGAAGAAAGTAAAGTCCTGGAAGAGCAGAAAGTGGTGAAGGACACAAAAGAAATTCAGAAAATTCTGGACGAGCAGACCCAAGAATTAGTGGAGGCAAAGACTGAGACAGTAGAGACGGCAACCCCAGAGTCGCCCTCATCAGAAACCCTCCAGGTGTATCACAGTGCAGATGAGACCAAACAAATACTGGAGACAAAGGCTGAAACACCAACACTGGAGAAAACACTGAAAATGGAGGATAAGTTGCGCGTCAACAGACTGATCCAGTCGGTGGTTTTTCAGGCCATAGAAAAAGTCTCCTCTAAATACAAGCTCTTCACAGAGCGCCTCACTCCCGACTGCATCAGCGATCGCCTGATTGAGAAAATCTGGCCTGATGTTGAGAAGAAACATTTGGATCTGTCCCCAAAACGGCTGAAAAATCTAGACAAGGCCATTCTCAAGAATCTTTCCAAAGCACACAACTGCAAGGAAAAATATTTGATTTTTAATCTGAGGGAACAGCTTGATAATATTACTGTCCCAGCCTTCACCGAAAAGCTGTTGTCATTACCAAGAAGAGTCCTCAGTGTCTCTAAACACAGAGAAGAGTACAAGGAAGTGGTGAAAAACGTCACTAAAGATCTGGTAATGCACGCTATGAGCCAAGAAAATGAGACGACAACATGGCGTCCAGGAACATCAGATTTTATTATACAGAAGCTTTCCCATAAGATCTGGAACAAAATTCTGTCCAAAAACTACAAAATGTCCTTGGAGAACATTGAACAACTCGCCCTGACGGTGTACAACGAACTCCATGACAGGTGGGATTCTCCAGCACTCTTATTGAAGTCAAGCAACCCAGTGGTTGACGAAGCAATCGTCAAAACCTTCAAAAAACACGCCAAACTGAGGAGCCAAAACATCATCTTTAGGGCTTTCTCGTGTGCACGCTAAAATTGAACTGACACGTGCATGCCACTATGTGGCAAAACTCTTAAAGTGGCTTAAAATATTCATTTAAATTGGGCATCTAAATTTAATTTTAAAACCAGGTGGTTAAAAAGAACCCCTCTTCTTCTCCCAACTTCCTTCCCTCATCACCAACTGGCCGAGGCAGATGGCCACCCCATCCCAGAGCCTGGGTCTGCCGGAGGTTTCTCTCTTTTCAAAGAGAGTTTTTCCTTCCCACTGTCGCCAAAGTGCTTTCTCTAGGGGGTTGGACTTTTTGTGCAATATTGTAGGGTCTTGACCTTACAATATAAAGCACCATGAGGGAAGTGTTGTTGGAGTTTGGTGCTGTTTCTTAGCTCAAAATGTCCAATTACAACAGGACATTTTGAGTTCAGAAACAGCACCAAACCACAAAATAAAATAAAAAAAAAAATAAAAAAAACTTTGAATTTGTGCTTTGTTCTATTTGCTGTAAATTTGCTAAGAATGTCATATCAGATTAGAATTGTGTGTCTCAATATCATGTATCGTAGCATCACCCTGTAGTTCAATTTGAAGTGGATGTCACAGTAATGTCTTTCTGTATGTGTGAAAAACACGGGAGACACTCAAAGTATAACCGGTGTTTGAGGTTAGCTGGTTGCATTTGTTTAGATATTCTACTCTCCGTGTTCCAGATCCCCAGAATTGATATTTTCACCAAATGGTCTTTTCTGCCTGCCAGTGTGTCATGCAGTTTTCAAGATTAAAGACTTTGGATAAGAAGAAAAATAAATCCCCACTCCTGGAAATGCATCTAGCCTTCATAACAATATTATTTACAGACAATTAATTATTTTAATTTTGAATAGAAAGCCTTCAACCTGGTTTTATTTAGATTTGTTTAGATTGTGTTCCCCCTCAGACTGACACATCTGAATTAAAACTGATAAACAGGATTTAAAAGGACACTGAGCAACAGATCAGTCCATGTAGAAACAGGACATAAGGTTAAGGAACAGGGGGGATCATTTGATTGTGATCATTTTTTGATCTGACTCAGTGATGCTGGCTTCTCTCCTGGACACATCTTCCCTTTGCATGCAATTCACTGATGTAGAATAGGTGTAACACGGTGAAGGACCAGGGCGCCTGACTGTAGCATGATAAATAATAAGCTAATCAGAATTGCTTCGCCTACGGAGGCCGAATGTTTGAATAAAACACAGGAAACACAAATAGAGCCCAAAAATAAATATATTATTTATGTTAAGTTGATGCTGAGTTTATAGACAGATATACAAAAAATAAATATGCAAATATATCACAACAAAAACAATAGTAATAATACAAAACAGCTCATTCCTCATTTCCCCTTTAATTTAATGACTGATATGTTGAAATGGTTTGACACACAGTGAAATGATTTAATGCTCAGCAGGAAGTGCATATTCAAATTCATCTCCACATTAAGATGAGTGTAGCCTGGAAAATGGTTAGCCACACAGGACACAAATACTGGGGTTCTTAACGTGCAGTTTTTATTGTCAATAACCAAAAATGTCCTTTGACCTTTACTTTTGTCAAACAGCAACCATGTGGACTTGTACTGAACACTGACAACATGAGAGGTAACGTGGCAAAGTAACAGAATAAACGATTTTTAAAAAAAGATGTGCCGGCACAATATGAGGAAGAAAGGAAATGAAATAAAATACAAAAAAACACAAAAATACGGCCGTCAATGAAGTGACCAAAATGCAAATTAATCGAGCCATGACGTCAGAAGCTCTGTTCTTTGTGGGCGTTACCCATTTCAATCAGCCAATAGGGAACGTTGTTGTGGGCGGGGCCTGTTTCAAAGATGAAAGGCAAGAGAATCAGGCTTGTGACATCACAGTCAACCCAACTCTATAAATAGCAGGTGAGACCCACACAGGACAAGCACGTTTCTTACAGTCACGAGCGATTCACTGGATGAACTTTTGTTCTGCTGCCCTCAGTCATATCTGAATATCTGTTTCATTGTAACACCGTAGCGTTGTTTCAAATGTCAAAAATGAGCAACCAAAAAGCAAAACCACAATTTGTGTGCACTTTGCCAAAGAGTACACTGGACAACCTTATTCAGGTGAGGAAAGCCTTCCAAAACACTCTCTCTGAAAATAACATTTTAAAAGAGGATACAAAGACAGCCAGACAGCAAATCAAACAGCTGATGGCCCAAATTTCCCTGATGCGTGCCGAGCTGGACCAGTATGAGATCCAAGCTGGAGAACTCACTGATGAATCAGTGTCACGCAAAGTGGAAATGAGCAGCGCCACCAAAGAAAAAGGGGATCAGACTTGTTCAGGTCAGACCAACAACTTTGACCTTGACATGAACCGTCTGAAACAGCAGCTTCAGCAGAGGGACAGCGAAATCCTGACCCTGAAACAGGAGAAGGACAGTCTGTCTCCCGAACCTGCACAGCTTCAGACACACGAGAATCCCAAAGTTGTGTGCACGCTGCCAAAGAGTATAGTGGACGACCTTGTTCGGGTTAGGAAAGCCTTCCTAAAAGCTCTGTCCGAAAATAAACGTTTAAAAGAGGATTCAAAGACAGCCAGACAGCAAATCAAACAGCTGATGGCCCAAATTTCCCTGATGCGTACCAAGCTGGAACAATTTAAGATCCAAGCTGGAGAAGAAAAGGAGGAACAGACCATCGCCTTTGACCTTGAAATGAACTGTGTGAAAGAGCAGCTTGGGCAGAGTGACAGCAAAATCCTGATCCTGAAACAGGAGAAGGAAAGTCTGTCTGCTGAGCTCGCACAGCTTCAGCAACACCAGGCCTCTCTGGCAGACACTCTGTGGAATGAGAAAAAACACAGAGAGAATCTGGAGCAGGAGAAGAAAGTGCTGGAGGAAGAAAGTAAAGTCCTGGAAGAGCAGAAAGTGGTGAAGGACACAAAAGAAATTCAGAAAATTCTGGACGAGCAGACCCAAGAATTAGTGGAGGCAAAGACTGAGACAGTAGAGACGGCAACCCCAGAGTCGCCCTCATCAGAAACCCTCCAGGTGTATCACAGTGCAGATGAGACCAAACAAATACTGGAGACAAAGGCTGAAACACCAACACTGGAGAAAACACTGAAAATGGAGGATAAGTTGCGCGTCAACAGACTGATCCAGTCGGTGGTTTTTCAGGCCATAGAAAAAGTCTCCTCTAAATACAAGCTCTTCACAGAGCGCCTCACTCCCGACTGCATCAGCGATCGCCTGATTGAGAAAATCTGGCCTGATGTTGAGAAGAAACATTTGGATCTGTCCCCAAAACGGCTGAAAAATCTAGACAAGGCCATTCTCAAGAATCTTTCCAAAGCACACAACTGCAAGGAAAAATATTTGATTTTTAATCTGAGGGAACAGCTTGATAATATTACTGTCCCAGCCTTCACCGAAAAGCTGTTGTCATTACCAAGAAGAGTCCTCAGTGTCTCTAAACACAGAGAAGAGTACAAGGAAGTGGTGAAAAACGTCACTAAAGATCTGGTAATGCACGCTATGAGCCAAGAAAATGAGACGACAACATGGCGTCCAGGAACATCAGATTTTATTATACAGAAGCTTTCCCATAAGATCTGGAACAAAATTCTGTCCAAAAACTACAAAATGTCCTTGGAGAACATTGAACAACTCGCCCTGACGGTGTACAACGAACTCCATGACAGGTGGGATTCTCCAGCACTCTTATTGAAGTCAAGCAACCCAGTGGTTGACGAAGCAATCGTCAAAACCTTCAAAAAACACGCCAAACTGAGGAGCCAAAACATCATCTTTAGGGCTTTCTCGTGTGCACGCTAAAATTGAACTGACACGTGCATGCCACTATGTGGCAAAACTCTTAAAGTGGCTTAAAATATTCATTTAAATTGGGCATCTAAATTTAATTTTAAAACCAGGTGGTTAAAAAGAACCCCTCTTCTTCTCCCAACTTCCTTCCCTCATCACCAACTGGCCGAGGCAGATGGCCACCCCATCCCAGAGCCTGGGTCTGCCGGAGGTTTCTCTCTTTTCAAAGAGAGTTTTTCCTTCCCACTGTCGCCAAAGTGCTTTCTCTAGGGGGTTGGACTTTTTGTGCAATATTGTAGGGTCTTGACCTTACAATATAAAGCACCATGAGGGAAGTGTTGTTGGAGTTTGGTGCTGTTTCTTAGCTCAAAATGTCCAATTACAACAGGACATTTTGAGTTCAGAAACAGCACCAAACCACAAAATAAAATAAAAAAAAAAATAAAAAAAACTTTGAATTTGTGCTTTGTTCTATTTGCTGTAAATTTGCTAAGAATGTCATATCAGATTAGAATTGTGTGTCTCAATATCATGTATCGTAGCATCACCCTGTAGTTCAATTTGAAGTGGATGTCACAGTAATGTCTTTCTGTATGTGTGAAAAACACGGGAGACACTCAAAGTATAACCGGTGTTTGAGGTTAGCTGGTTGCATTTGTTTAGATATTCTACTCTCCGTGTTCCAGATCCCCAGAATTGATATTTTCACCAAATGGTCTTTTCTGCCTGCCAGTGTGTCATGCAGTTTTCAAGATTAAAGACTTTGGATAAGAAGAAAAATAAATCCCCACTCCTGGAAATGCATCTAGCCTTCATAACAATATTATTTACAGACAATTAATTATTTTAATTTTGAATAGAAAGCCTTCAACCTGGTTTTATTTAGATTTGTTTAGATTGTGTTCCCCCTCAGACTGACACATCTGAATTAAAACTGATAAACAGGATTTAAAAGGACACTGAGCAGCAGATCAGTCCGTGTAGAAACAGGACATAAGGTTAAGGAACAGGGGGGATCATTTGATTGTGATAATTTTTTGATCTGACTCAGTGATGCTGGCTTCTCTCCTGGACACATCTTCCCTTTGCATGCAATTCACTGATGTAGAATAGGTGTAACACGGTGAAGGACCAGGGCGCCTGACTGTAGCATGATAAATAATAAGCTAATCAGAATTGCTTCGCCTACGGAGGCCGAATGTTTGAATAAAACACAGGAAACAGAAATAGAGCCCAAAAATAAATATATTATTTATGTTAAGTTGATGCTGAGTTTATAGACAGATATACAAAAAATAAATATGCAAATATATCACAACAAAAACAATAGTAATAATACAAAACAGCTCATTCCTCATTTCCCCTTTAATTTAATGACTGATATGTTGAAATGGTTTGACACACAGTGAAATGATTTAATGCTCAGCAGGAAGTGCATATTCAAATTCATCTCCACATTAAGATGAGTGTAGCCTGGAAAATGGTTAGCCACACAGGACACAAACACTGGGGTTCTTAACGTGCAGTTTTTATTGTCAATAACCAAAAATGTCCTTTGACCTTTACTTTTGTCAAACAGCAGCCATGTGGACTTGTACTGAACACTGACAACATGAGAGGTAACGTGGCAAAGTAACAGAATAAACGATTTTTAAAAAAAGATGTGCCGGCACAATATGAGGAAGAAAGGAAATGAAATAAAATACAAAACACAAAAATACGGCAGTGGCCTCTGTCTGTGCAGAACAAAATACAAAGAGCTAAATCACACAAGGCTCCTTTAAAAAAAAAAAAGTGGAAGTGTTACATACATTTTCTATAAACACTGATATTCCACAGCAATCTCAGCTCACTTGGAATACTGCAGCACACAGCTCACAACTTATCCCTTGCATGCAGAAAATAGCCGCTCATACACATACAGGTCCTTTGCATCATCCATTTCAGAAACACATCATCTTGTTAAAATACTGATGTTTTACCACTGCACTACAATTATACCAATATCTTTCAACGAGTTATGTGCATATTTAACAATTCCTTACCAACAATTTAACTTCTTCACAACAATCCGATCCACATCCACAAATAAAAGTAAACAGGAAGTCCCAAGATGCATTTCTTGGTAAGTTTTTTTGGGGAAACTGCAGGTAAAGCCTTAAGCACTGCTCCCCCCGCGACCACAATATGTAACTACACAAACCAATAAAATTAACAGGTTCAAGTGCACATAACATGCAGATAACATGCAGATAACAAAAGAAATAACACAAGAAATAACATAAAATTACTCAATAACATTGTTGTCTTAACATACATGGAAATAAAGAAACAACATTTTAAGACCCTGTTTTGAACCTTATATGGATATTTGGTTAACTGAAGGTTAACTGGCATGTTTTCTGCTACTGCAAACATACGAAATCCCATCTCATCTTTAGGTTGCTGCTCTGCGCTGGTCCTTTTCATCTCATCTTTGTCAGGATTTGGATGGAAGACTTTATAATAAATAACTTTAAGTATTAGACCGAGGACGTAAACTGCAATAACACAGGCAGCTGTGATTAAAGCGTGCATGGGCTGTATCACAAAATCAGGAAGATGTTTGCTCATCTTCCAGCACCACACAGCACAGAGGATGCAAATATCAGTCATTATCAGTCAATAACCAGCATTTTTCCGTCTACAGAAAATGAAAATGGACTTTCTTTTGGTACTGTCACGAATACCTCGTACATTAAGGGATAGTATTTTTAAGGAACTGAAATGTAAGTCTGCCATAGGGGAAGAAGGGAACAAATAAAGTGAACTGGATGTCTGTTATTAAATTAACTGAAACTTGTAACGTGCTAAGGTATAAACACCTAAAGAAGATGCTCTCAAAAGGGAACAATAAGTTTTCAGTACCTCAGTAAAATTTATCAGACTGTTTTTTCTTTTTTCAATGAAGTGACCAAAATGCAAATTAATCGAGCCATGACGTCAGAAGCTCTGTTCTTTGTGGGCGTTACCTATTTTCAATCAGACAATGGGGAACGTTGTTGTGGGCGGGGCCTGTTTCAAAGATGAAAGGCAAGAGAATCAGGCTTGTGACATCACAGTCAACCCAACTCTATAAATAGCAGGTGAGACCCACACAGGACAAGCACGTTTCTTACAGTCACGAGCGATTCACTGGATGAACTTTTGTTCTGCTGCCCTCAGTCATATCTGAATATCTGTTTCATTGTAACACCGTAGCGTTGTTTCAAATGTCAAAAATGAGCAACCAAAAAGCAAAACCACAATTTGTGTGCACTTTGCCAAAGAGTACACTGGACAGCCTTATTCAGGTGAGGAAAGCCTTCCAAAACACTCTCTCTGAAAATAACATTTTAAAAGAGGATACAAAGACAGCCAGACAGCAAATCAAACAGCTGATGGCCCAAATTTCCCTGATGCGTGCCGAGCTGGACCAGTATGAGATCCAAGCTGGAGAACTCACTGATGAATCAGTGTCACGCAAAGTGGAAATGAGCAGCGCCACCAAAGAAAAAGGGGATCAGACTTGTTCAGGTCAGACCAACAACTTTGACCTTGACATGAACCGTCTGAAACAGCAGCTTCAGCAGAGGGACAGCGAAATCCTGACCCTGAAACAGGAGAAGGACAGTCTGTCTCCCGAACCTGCACAGCTTCAGACACACGAGAATCCCAAAGTTGTGTGCACGCTGCCAAAGAGTATAGTGGACGACCTTGTTCGGGTTAGGAAAGCCTTCCTAAAAGCTCTGTCCGAAAATAAACGTTTAAAAGAGGATTCAAAGACAGCCAGACAGCAAATCAAACAGCTGATGGCCCAAATTTCCCTGATGGGTACCAAGCTGGAACAATTTAAGATCCAAGCTGGAGAAGAAAAGGAGGAACAGACCATCGCCTTTGACCTTGAAATGAACTGTGTGAAAGAGCAGCTTGGGCAGAGTGACAGCAAAATCCTGATCCTGAAACAGGAGAAGGAAAGTCTGTCTGCTGAGCTCGCACAGCTTCAGAAACACCAGGCCTCTCTGGCAGACACTCTGTGGAATGAGAAAAAACACAGAGAGAATCTGGAGCAGGAGAAGAAAGTGCTGGAGGAAGAAAGTAAAGTCCTGGAAGAGCAGAAAGTGGTGAAGGACACAAAAGAAATTCAGAAAATTCTGGACGAGCAGACCCAAGAATTAGTGGAGGCAAAGACTGAGACAGTAGAGACGGCAACCCCAGAGTCGCCCTCATCAGAAACCCTCCAGGTGTATCACAGTGCAGATGAGACCAAACAAATACTGGAGACAAAGGCTGAAACACCAACACTGGAGAAAACACTGAAAATGGAGGATAAGTTGCGCGTCAACAGACTGATCCAGTCGGTGGTTTCTCAGGCCATAGAAAAAGTCTCCTCTAAATACAAGCTCTTCACAGAGCGCCTCACTCCCGACTGCATCAGCGATCGCCTGATTGAGAAAATCTGGCCTGATGTTGAGAAGAAACATTTGGATCTGTCCCCAAAACGGCTGAAAAATCTAGACAAGGCCATTCTCAAGAATCTTTCCAAAGCACATAACTGCAAGGAAAAATATTTGATTTTTAATCTGAGGGAACAGCTTGATAATATTACTGTCCCAGCCTTCACCGAAAAGCTGTTGTCATTACCAAGAAGAGTCCTCAGTGTCTCTAAACACAGAGAAGAGTACAAGGAAGTGGTGAAAAACGTCACTAAAGATCTGGTAATGCACGCTATGAGCCAAGAAAATGAGACGACAACATGGCGTCCAGGAACATCAGATTTTATTATACAGAAGCTTTCCCATAAGATCTGGAACAAAATTCTGTCCAAAAACTACAAAATGACCTTGGAGAACATTGAACAACTCGCCCTGACGGTGTACAACGAACTCCATGACAGGTGGGATTCTCCAGCACTCTTATTGAAGTCAAGCAACCCAGTGGTTGACGAAGCAATCATCAAAAGCTTCAAAAAACACGCCAAACTGAGGAGCCAAAACATCATCTTTAGGGCTTTCTCGTGTGCACGCTAAAATTGAACTGACACGTGCATGCCACTATGTGGCAAAACTCTTAAAGTGGCTTAAAATATTCATTGAAATTGGGCATCTAAATTTAATTTTAAGACCAGGTGGTTAAAAAGAACCCCTCTTCTTCTCCCAACTTCCTTCCCTCATCACCAACTGGCCGAGGCAGATGGCCACCCCATCCCAGAGCCTGGGTCTGCCGGAGGTTTCTCTCTTTTCAAAGAGAGTTTTTCCTTCCCACTGTCGCCAAAGTGCTTGCTCTAGGGGGTTGGACTTTTTGTGCAATATTGTAGGGTCTTGACCTTACAATATAAAGCACCATGAGGGAAGTGTTGTTGGGGCTTGGTGCTGTTTCTTAGCTCAAAATGTCCAATTACAACAGGACATTTTGAGTTCAGAAACAGCACCAAACCACAAAATAAAATAAAATAAAAATAAAAAATAAAAAAAACTTTGAATTTGTGCTTTGTTCTATTTGCTGTAAATTTGCTAAGAATGTCATATCAGATTAGAATTGTTTGTCTCAATATCATGTATCGTAGCATCACCCTGTAGTTCAATTTGAAGTGGATGTCACAGTAATGTCTTTCTGTATGTGTGAAAAACACGGGAGATACTCAAAGTATAACCGGTGTTTGAGGTTAGCTGGTTACATTTGTTTAGATATTCTACTCTCCGTGTTCCAGATCCCCAGAATTGATATTTTCACCAAATGGTCTTTTCTGCCTGCCAGTGTGTCATGCAGTTTTCAAGATTAAAGACTTTGGATAAGAAGAAAAATAAATCCCCACTCCTGGAAATGCATCTAGCCTTCATAACAATATTATTTACAGACAATTAATTATTTTAATTTTGAATAGAAAGCCTTCAACCTGGTTTTATTTAGATTTGTTTAGATTGTGTTCCCCCTCAGACTGACACATCTGAATTAAAACTGATAAACAGGATTTAAAAGGACACTGAGCAGCAGATCAGTCCGTGTAGAAACAGGACATAAGGTTAAGGAACAGGGGGGATCATTTGATTGTGATAATTTTTTGATCTGACTCAGTGATGCTGGCTTCTCTCCTGGACACATCTTCCCTTTGCATGCAATTCACTGATGTAGAATAGGTGTAACACGGTGAAGGACCAGGGCGCCTGACTGTAGCATGATAAATAATAAGCTAATCAGAATTGCTTCGCCTACGGAGGCCGAATGTTTGAATAAAACACAGGAAACACAAATAGAGCCCAAAAATAAATCTATTATTTATGTTAAGTTGATGCTGAGTTTATAGACAGATATACAAAAAATAAATATGCAAATATATCACAACAAAAACAATAGTAATAATACAAAACAGCTCATTCCTCATTTCCCCTTTAATTTAATGACTGATATGTTGAAATGGTTTGACACACAGTGAAATGATTTAATGCTCAGCAGGAAGTGCATATTCAAATTCATCTCCACATTAAGATGAGTGTAGCCTGGAAAATGGTTAGCCACACAGGACACAAATACTGGGGTTCTTAACGTGCAGTTTTTATTGTCAATAACCAAAAATGTCCTTTGACCTTTACTTTTGTCAAACAGCAACCATGTGGACTTGTACTGAACACTGACAACATGAGAGGTAACGTGGCAAAGTAACAGAATAAACGATTTTTAAAAAAAGATGTGCCGGCACAATATGAGGAAGAAAGGAAATGAAATAAAATACAAAACACAAAAATACGGCAGTGGCCTCTGTCTGTGCAGAACAAAATACAAAGAGCTAAATCACACAAGGCTCCTTTAAAAAAAAAAAAGTGGAAGTGTTACATACATTTTCTATAAACACTGATATTCCACAGCAATCTCAGCTCACTTGGAATACTGCAGCACACAGCTCACAACTTATCCCTTGCATGCAGAAAATAGCCGCTCATACACATACAGGTCCTTTGCATCATCCATTTCAGAAACACATCATCTTGTTAAAATACTGATGTTTTACCACTGCACTACAATTATACCAATATGTTTCAACGAGTTATGTGCATATTTAACAATTCCTTACCAACAATTTAACTTCTTCACAACAATCCGATCCACATCCACAAATAAAAGTAAACAGGAAGTCCCAAGATGCATTTCTTGGTAAGTTTTTTTGGGGAAACTGCAGGTAAAGCCTTAAGCACTGCTCCCCCCGCGACCACAATATGTAACTACACAAACCAATAAAATTAACAGGTTCAAGTGCACATAACATGCAGATAACATGCAGATAACAAAAGAAATAGCACAAGAAATAACATAAAATTACTCAATAACATTGTTGTCTTAACATACATGGAAACAAAGAAACAACATTTTAAGACCCTGTTTTGAACCTTATATGGATATTTGGTTAACTGAAGGTTAACTGGCATGTTTTCTGCTACTGCAAACATACGAAATCCCATCTCATCTTTAGGTTGCTGCTCTGCGCTGGTCCTTTTCAGCTCATCTTTGTCAGGATTTGGATGGAAGACTTTATAATAAATAACTTTAAGTATTAGACCGAGGACGTAAACTGCAATAACACAGGCAGCTGCGATTAAAGCGTGCATGGGCTGTATCACAAAATCAGGAAGATGTTTGCTCATCTTCCAGCACCACACAGCACAGAGGATGCAAATATCAGTCATTATCAGTCAATAACCAGCATTTTTCCGTCTACAGAAAATGAAAATGGACTTTCTTTTGGTACTGTCACGAATACCTCGTACATTAAGGGATAGTATTTTTAAGAAACTGAAATGTAAGTCTGCCATAGGGGAAGAAGGGAACAAATAAAGTGAACTGGATGTCTGTTATTAAATTAACTGAAACTTGTAACGTGCTAAGGTATAAACACCTAAAGAAGATGCTCTCAAAAGGGAACAATAAGTTTTCAGTACCTCAGTAAAATTTATCAGACTGTTTTTTCTTTTTTCAATGAAGTGACCAAAATGCAAATTAATCGAGCCATGACGTCAGAAACTCTGATAGCCTGTTCTTTGTGGGCGTTCCCCATTTTCAATCAGCCAATAGGGAACGTTGTTGTGGGCGGGGCCTGTTTCAAAGATGAAAGGCAAGAGAATCAGGCTTGTGACATCACAGTCAACCCAACTCTATAAATAGCAGGTGAGACCCACACAGGACAAGCACGTTTCTTACAGTCACGAGCGATTCACTGGATGAACTTTTGTTCTGCTGCCCTCAGTCATATCTGAATATCTGTTTCATTGTAACACCGTAGCGTTGTTTCAAATGTCAAAAATGAGCAACCAAAAAGCAAAACCACAATTTGTGTGCACTTTGCCAAAGAGTACACTGGACAGCCTTATTCAGGTGAGGAAAGCCTTCCAAAACACTCTCTCTGAAAATAACATTTTAAAAGAGGATACAAAGACAGCCAGACAGCAAATCAAACAGCTGATGGCCCAAATTTCCCTGATGCGTGCCGAGCTGGACCAGTATGAGATCCAAGCTGGAGAACTCACTGATGAATCAGTGTCACGCAAAGTGGAAATGAGCAGCGCCACCAAAGAAAAAGGGGATCAGACTTGTTCAGGTCAGACCAACAACTTTGACCTTGACATGAACCGTCTGAAACAGCAGCTTCAGCAGAGGGACAGCGAAATCCTGACCCTGAAACAGGAGAAGGACAGTCTGTCTCCCGAACCTGCACAGCTTCAGACACACGAGAATCCCAAAGTTGTGTGCACGCTGCCAAAGAGTATAGTGGACGACCTTGTTCGGGTTAGGAAAGCCTTCCTAAAAGCTCTGTCCGAAAATAAACGTTTAAAAGAGGATTCAAAGACAGCCAGACAGCAAATCAAACAGCTGATGGCCCAAATTTCCCTGATGGGTACCAAGCTGGAACAATTTAAGATCCAAGCTGGAGAAGAAAAGGAGGAACAGACCATCGCCTTTGACCTTGAAATGAACTGTGTGAAAGAGCAGCTTGGGCAGAGTGACAGCAAAATCCTGATCCTGAAACAGGAGAAGGAAAGTCTGTCTGCTGAGCTCGCACAGCTTCAGCAACACCAGGCCTCTCTGGCAGACACTCTGTGGAATGAGAAAAAACACAGAGAGAATCTGGAGCAGGAGAAGAAAGTGCTGGAGGAAGAAAGTAAAGTCCTGGAAGAGCAGAAAGTGGTGAAGGACACAAAAGAAATTCAGAAAATTCTGGACGAGCAGACCCAAGAATTAGTGGAGGCAAAGACTGAGACAGTAGAGACGGCAACCCCAGAGTCGCCCTCATCAGAAACCCTCCAGGTGTATCACAGTGCAGATGAGACCAAACAAATACTGGAGACAAAGGCTGAAACACCAACACTGGAGAAAACACTGAAAATGGAGGATAAGTTGCGCGTCAACAGACTGATCCAGTCGGTGGTTTTTCAGGCCATAGAAAAAGTCTCCTCTAAATACAAGCTCTTCACAGAGCGCCTCACTCCCGACTGCATCAGCGATCGCCTGATTGAGAAAATCTGGCCTGATGTTGAGAAGAAACATTTGGATCTGTCCCCAAAACGGCTGAAAAATCTAGACAAGGCCATTCTCAAGAATCTTTCCAAAGCACATAACTGCAAGGAAAAATATTTGATTTTTAATCTGAGGGAACAGCTTGATAATATTACTGTCCCAGCCTTCACCGAAAAGCTGTTGTCATTACCAAGAAGAGTCCTCAGTGTCTCTAAACACAGAGAAGAGTACAAGGAAGTGGTGAAAAACGTCACTAAAGATCTGGTAATGCACGCTATGAGCCAAGAAAATGAGACGACAACATGGCGTCCAGGAACATCAGATTTTATTATACAGAAGCTTTCCCATAAGATCTGGAACAAAATTCTGTCCAAAAACTACAAAATGTCCTTGGAGAACATTGAACAACTCGCCCTGACGGTGTACAACGAACTCCATGACAGGTGGGATTCTCCAGCACTCTTATTGAAGTCAAGCAACCCAGTGGTTGACGAAGCAATCGTCAAAAGCTTCAAAAAACACGCCAAACTGAGGAGCCAAAACATCATCTTTAGGGCTTTCTCGTGTGCACGCTAAAATTGAACTGACACGTGCATGCCACTATGTGGCAAAACTCTTAAAGTGGCTTAAAATATTCATTGAAATTGGGCATCTAAATTTAATTTTAAGACCAGGTGGTTAAAAAGAACCCCTCTTCTTCTCCCAACTTCCTTCCCTCATCACCAACTGGCCGAGGCAGATGGCCACCCCATCCCAGAGCCTGGGTCTGCCGGAGGTTTCTCTCTTTTCAAAGAGAGTTTTTCCTTCCCACTGTCGCCAAAGTGCTTGCTCTAGGGGGTTGGACTTTTTGTGCAATATTGTAGGGTCTTGACCTTACAATATAAAGCACCATGAGGGAAGTGTTGTTGGGGCTTGGTGCTGTTTCTTAGCTCAAAATGTCCAATTACAACAGGACATTTTGAGTTCAGAAACAGCACCAAACCACAAAATAAAATAAAAAATAAAAATAAAAAAAACTTTGAATTTGTGCTTTGTTCTATTTGCTGTAAATTTGCTAAGAATGTCATATCAGATTAGAATTGTGTGTCTCAATATCATGTATCGTAGCATCGCCCTGTAGTTCAATTTGAAGTGGATGTCACAGTAATGTCTTTCTGTATGTGTGAAAAACACGGGAGATACTCAAAGTATAACCGGTGTTTGAGGTTAGCTGGTTGCATTTGTTTAGATATTCTACTCTCCGTGTTCCAGATCCCCAGAATTGATATTTTCACCAAATGGTCTTTTCTGCCTGCCAGTGTGTCATGCAGTTTTCAAGATTAAAGACTTTGGATAAGAAGAAAAATAAATCCCCACTCCTGGAAATGCATCTAGCCTTCATAACAATATTATTTACAGACAATTAATTATTTTAATTTTGAATAGAAAGCCTTCAACCTGGTTTTATTTAGATTTGTTTAGATTGTGTTCCCCCTCAGACTGACACATCTGAATTAAAACTGATAAACAGGATTTAAAAGGACACTGAGCAGCAGATCAGTCCGTGTAGAAACAGGACATAAGGTTAAGGAACAGGGGGGATCATTTGATTGTGATAATTTTTTGATCTGACTCAGTGATGCTGGCTTCTCTCCTGGACACATCTTCCCTTTGCATGCAATTCACTGATGTAGAATAGGTGTAACACGGTGAAGGACCAGGGCGCCTGACTGTAGCATGATAAATAATAAGCTAATCAGAATTGCTTCGCCTACGGAGGCCGAATGTTTGAATAAAACACAGGAAACAGAAATAGAGCCCAAAAATAAATATATTATTTATGTTAAGTTGATGCTGAGTTTATAGACAGATATACAAAAAATAAATATGCAAATATATCACAACAAAAACAATAGTAATAATACAAAACAGCTCATTCCTCATTTCCCCTTTAATTTAATGACTGATATGTTGAAATGGTTTGACACACAGTGAAATGATTTAATGCACAGCAGAAAGTGCATATTCAAATTCATCTCCACATTAAGATGAGTGTAGCCTGGAAAATGGTTAGCCACACAGGACACAAACACTGGGGTTCTTAACGTGCAGTTTTTATTGTCAATAACCAAAAATGTCCTTTGACCTTTACTTTTGTCAAACAGCAACCATGTGGACTTGTACTGAACACTGACAACATGAGAGGTAACGTGGCAAAGTAACAGAATAAACGATTTTTAAAAAAAGATGTGCCGGCACAATATGAGGAAGAAAGGAAATGAAATAAAATACAAAACACAAAAATACGGCAGTGGCCTCTGTCTGTGCAGAACAAAATACAAAGAGCTAAATCACACAAGGCTCCTTTAAAAAAAAAAAAGTGGAAGTGTTACATACATTTTTTATAAACACTGATATTCCACAGCAATCTCAGCTCACTTGGAATACTGCAGCACACAGCTCACAACTTATCCCTTGCATGCAGAAAATAGCCGCTCATACACATACAGGTCCTTTGCATCATCCATTTCAGAAACACATCATCTTGTTAAAATACTGATGTTTTACCACTGCACTACAATTATACCAATATGTTTCAACGAGTTATGTGCATATTTAACAATTCCTTACCAACAATTTAACTTCTTCACAACAATCCGATCCACATCCACAAATAAAAGTAAACAGGAAGTCCCAAGATGCATTTCTTGGTAAGTTTTTTTGGGGAAACTGCAGGTAAAGCCTTAAGCACTGCTCCCCCCGTGACCACAATATGTAACTACACAAACCAATAAAATTAACAGGTTCAAGTGCACATAACATGCAGATAACATGCAGATAACAAAAGAAATAGCACAAGAAATAACATAAAATTACTCAATAACATTGTTGTCTTAACATACATGGAAATAAAGAAACAACATTTTAAGACCCTGTTTTGAACCTTATATGGATATTTGGTTAACTGAAGGTTAACTGGCATGTTTTCTGCTACTGCAAACATACGAAATCCCATCTCATCTTTAGGTTGCTGCTCTGCGCTGGTCCTTTTCATCTCATCTTTGTCAGGATTTGGATGGAAGACTTTATAATAAATAACTTTAAGTATTAGACCGAGGACGTAAACTGCAATAACACAGGCAGCTGTGATTAAAGCGTGCATGGGCTGTATCACAAAATCAGGAAGATGTTTGCTCATCTTCCAGCACCACACAGCACAGAGGATGCAAATATCAGTCATTATCAGTCAATAACCAGCATTTTTCCGTCTACAGAAAATGAAAATGGACTTTCTTTTGGTACTGTCACGAATACCTCGTACATTAAGGGATAGTATTTTTAAGGAACTGAAATGTAAGTCTGCCATAGGGGAAGAAGGGAACAAATAAAGTGAACTGGATGTCTGTTATTAAATTAACTGGAAACTTGTAACGTGCTAAGGTATAAACACCTAAAGAAGATGCTCTCAAAAGGGAACAATAAGTTTTCAGTACCTCAGTAAAATTTATCAGACAGTTTTTTCTTTTTTCAATGAAGTGACCAAAATGCAAATTAATCGAGCCATGACGTCAGAAGCTCTGTTCTTTGTGGGCGTTACCTATTTTCAATCAGACAATGGGGAACGTTGTTGTGGGCGGGGCCTGTTTCAAAGATGAAAGGCAAGAGAATCAGGCTTGTGACATCACAGTCAACCCAACTCTATAAATAGCAGGTGAGACCCACACAGGACAAGCACGTTTCTTACAGTCACGAGCGATTCACTGGATGAACTTTTGTTCTGCTGCCCTCAGTCATATCTGAATATCTGTTTCATTGTAACACCGTAGCGTTGTTTCAAATGTCAAAAATGAGCAACCAAAAAGCAAAACCACAATTTGTGTGCACTTTGCCAAAGAGTACACTGGACAGCCTTATTCAGGTGAGGAAAGCCTTCCAAAACACTCTCTCTGAAAATAACATTTTAAAAGAGGATACAAAGACAGCCAGACAGCAAATCAAACAGCTGATGGCCCAAATTTCCCTGATGCGTGCCGAGCTGGACCAGTATGAGATCCAAGCTGGAGAACTCACTGATGAATCAGTGTCACGCAAAGTGGAAATGAGCAGCGCCACCAAAGAAAAAGGGGATCAGACTTGTTCAGGTCAGACCAACAACTTTGACCTTGACATGAACCGTCTGAAACAGCAGCTTCAGCAGAGGGACAGCGAAATCCTGACCCTGAAACAGGAGAAGGACAGTCTGTCTCCCAAACCTGCACAGCTTCAGACACACGAGAATCCCAAAGTTGTGTGCACGCTGCCAAAGAGTATAGTGGACGACCTTGTTCGGGTTAGGAAAGCCTTCCTAAAAGCTCTGTCCGAAAATAAACGTTTAAAAGAGGATTCAAAGACAGCCAGACAGCAAATCAAACAGCTGATGGCCCAAATTTCCCTGATGGGTACCAAGCTGGAACAATTTAAGATCCAAGCTGGAGAAGAAAAGGAGGAACAGACCATCGCCTTTGACCTTGAAATGAACTGTGTGAAAGAGCAGCTTGGGCAGAGTGACAGCAAAATCCTGATCCTGAAACAGGAGAAGGAAAGTCTGTCTGCTGAGCTCGCACAGCTTCAGAAACACCAGGCCTCTCTGGCAGACACTCTGTGGAATGAGAAAAAACACAGAGAGAATCTGGAGCAGGAGAAGAAAGTGCTGGAGGAAGAAAGTAAAGTCCTGGAAGAGCAGAAAGTGGTGAAGGACACAAAAGAAATTCAGAAAATTCTGGACGAGCAGACCCAAGAATTAGTGGAGGCAAAGACTGAGACAGTAGAGACGGCAACCCCAGAGTCGCCCTCATCAGAAACCCTCCAGGTGTATCACAGTGCAGATGAGACCAAACAAATACTGGAGACAAAGGCTGAAACACCAACACTGGAGAAAACACTGAAAATGGAGGATAAGTTGCGCGTCAACAGACTGATCCAGTCGGTGGTTTTTCAGGCCATAGAAAAAGTCTCCTCTAAATACAAGCTCTTCACAGAGCGCCTCACTCCCGACTGCATCAGCGATCGCCTGATTGAGAAAATCTGGCCTGATGTTGAGAAGAAACATTTGGATCTGTCCCCAAAACGGCTGAAAAATCTAGACAAGGCCATTCTCAAGGATCTTTGCAAAGCACATAACTGCAAGGAAAAATATTTGATTTTTAATCTGAGGGAACAGCTTGATAATATTACTGTCCCAGCCTTCACCGAAAAGCTGTTGTCATTACCAAGAAGAGTCCTCAGTGTCTCTAAACACAGAGAAGAGTACAAGGAAGTGGTGAAAAACGTCACTAAAGATCTGGTAATGCACGCTATGAGCCAAGAAAATGAGACGACAACATGGCGTCCAGGAACATCAGATTTTATTATACAGAAGCTTTCCCATAAGATCTGGAACAAAATTCTGTCCAAAAACTACAAAATGACCTTGGAGAACATTGAACAACTCGCCCTGACGGTGTACAACGAACTCCATGACAGGTGGGATTCTCCAGCACTCTTATTGAAGTCAAGCAACCCAGTGGTTGACGAAGCAATCGTCAAAAGCTTCAAAAAACACGCCAAACTGAGGAGCCAAAACATCATCTTTAGGGCTTTCTCGTGTGCACGCTAAAATTGAACTGACACGTGCATGCCACTATGTGGCAAAACTCTTAAAGTGGCTTAAAATATTCATTTAAATTGGGCATCTAAATTTTATTTTAAAACCAGGTGGTTAAAAAGAACCCCTCTTCTTCTCCCAACTTCCTTCCCTCATCACCAACTGGCCGAGGCAGATGGCCACCCCATCCCAGAGCCTGGGTCTGCCGGAGGTTTCTCTCTTTTCAAAGAGAGTTTTTCCTTCCCACTGTCGCCAAAGTGCTTTCTCTAGGGGGTTGGACTTTTTGTGCAATATTGTAGGGTCTTGACCTTACAATATAAAGCACCATGAGGGAAGTGTTGTTGGAGTTTGGTGCTGTTTCTTAGCTCAAAATGTCCAATTACAACAGGACATTTTGAGTTCAGAAACAGCACCAAACCACAAAATAAAATAAAATAAAAATAAAAAATAAAAAAAACTTTGAATTTGTGCTTTGTTCTATTTGCTGTAAATTTGCTAAGAATGTCATATCAGATTAGAATTGTTTGTCTCAATATCATGTATCGTAGCATCACCCTGTAGTTCAATTTGAAGTGGATGTCACAGTAATGTCTTTCTGTATGTGTGAAAAACACGGGAGACACTCAAAGTATAACCGGTGTTTGAGGTTAGCTGGTTACATTTGTTTAGATATTCTACTCTCCGTGTTCCAGATCCCCAGAATTGATATTTTCACCAAATGGTCTTTTCTGCCTGCCAGTGTGTCATGCAGTTTTCAAGATTAAAGACTTTGGATAAGAAGAAAAATAAATCCCCACTCCTGGAAATGCATCTAGCCTTCATAACAATATTATTTACAGACAATTAATTATTCTAATTTTGAATAGTGAAATGCCAAACACTGAAATGATTTAATGCACAGCAGAAAGTGCATATTCAAATTCATCTCCACACTACAATGAGTAATACCTTCAGATATATCTGTGGCTAATCAGACAAAAGGTCAGAGTGCTACAAAACAGAGCCACGTGATCTTTATAAAACATTCTACATGACTCGGTCTCTTTCTAGTCGTCCTGTTCTCGGCCAGCTTCCTCATTCTTTTATTGCAGTGTGCTGATGGGGCAGACGGACAGTGGTCTGCTATGTTTTCTGCAACTGCAAACATGCAAAATCCCACCTCATCTCCGGGTTGCTGCTCTGTGTTGGCTCCTTTTAGCTCATCTTTGTCAGGATTTGATTTGCTTTGGTACCTGGTCAAACTTAAGCTCTACTCTGTCTGCAGCAAACTCGCAGGCAGCAGCTTCTCCCCCCTCACTCACATTTGTTAGTGTTGTGCTCAGTCGCCTAGTGTCTGAGCTTGAATTATACCAAAATTAGGGGGGATTTACGACTGTGCGCTATGTGCTTCAAATATTGTGTCGTTTTTGTTTTATACAGTTGTCAGTCAGGCATCTAACTATGAAACAAATTCGAAGATCCTGGGCTTCTGAAACAGCAACCCAGGCTTAAGCCCAGCAAGCCCGTCGCCGCCGATGAAGGCTCCCCCAGCCTGAGCCTGGCTCTACTGGAGGCCTCTTCCTGTTAAAATTGAGTTTGTCCTCTCTGCGGTCACCAACTGCTGCTCAGAGGGGATTGTTTTCTCTCTAATATTGTAGGCTCTTTAGCTTACTGAGGATATGACTTAGAAAAAAATGAATTACTGAAATATGAAGACAAAAACTAATTTTTTTATACATATTTGAGAAAATTGTGTCTTAAATTTTACAGACACTACAACTAATCCTATCTGATTATACACATTATTCCATAAACATGTCATTTGACATCCTCTGCACCCTTAATGATAAGTTTTGACACTTCAGTGTATATATAAATAAAGACAGTGTGATGATTAGAATAGGTTCTAGATTTTTCCAAGGCTAGTAAGCTGATCATCCGCATTAACTTCTGATGCATGACAGAAACCACTGTGCTCAGAAAACAGAAACGAGTTTACACCTACTTCACGAGGAAAGGAATTAATGATTACGAATCTTTTTTTTTTTTTTTTTTAAATGCATTGGTCATCCATGTTTCCAGAATCAGATATTTTGTGTAGTGTGTATTTATTTCACTGAGAACTTTCTGTCAAAGCTCATTAGAAGTTTGAACTCTAAATGAGCAACATTTCCAAAGAAAAGAGGCAAACAGGGAAGAGCTCCACATATATTTATGGCATTATTTATTTGAAGCTACACAGAAGAAGAAAAAATGACTGCTCGTAAAAAGGTGCAAGGATTACATGTAGGAGAATTGTATTACATAAATATTTACTAGGCCCTGGTCAGCTTTGATCTGCCCTGAAGCGGACATGAAGCTACTTAATACGAAAAGGAGGCCATCGATTAAGAGTGGATGCCATCTAGACAGGCACTAATACAGACAGAGGCACGGGGATCTGGGCGGGGAGGTTCAGACATCACTCAGGCAGGTTTTCTGCTAACTACTCTGCTCTTCAACATCATTTCCTCGAAACTTTCTCCTGCCTCTTCAAGTATAAAAGAAGATGATAGAAGAAATAAAGGTCACATTTTACACAGCTGGAATGAAGCCTCATCATTCGTTAACTTCCTCAGAGGCTTTGGGCATTATCTACTGGGTGAAACCGCTTCTACCTCATGGATGCTACTGCAAGTCCATAATACGTTCACTGTACACTCAGCAAAGACATTCCTTTCATTGCACGTCATGTTATAAAGAAAGCTGTCAGTTGCACAAATCTCTGTTCAGTTTTTTTTCTCCTGTTCTTCTTTAAAAAGTTCTCTGCCTACTTTCTTCAAAGTAGTGCGTTCTTCTGCTAAAAAATACACAATCAAAACACTCCACACCGGTGGCAGGAAACAGCATCACTACTACAGATAACCAGAGGACCATGATGTTGCTGCTTCTTCAAGCATACAAACAGGTTACATAAAGAAATGGACAGTTATGTACGTCGATGGCTTTTCCCTTTGAAGCCAGGAGATCTGCCTGGTCAGTATAAAGTGTCCTGTGAGAGCGAGGAGGTGGAGGGATGACTAGCGAGTATCCACGAGGTCCTTGTGTAGTGTCAGGTGAGCGGGAAATATCTGATGATCGCATACAGGTTTCATGTGAAGATGTGGAGGAAAAGCAGCAGTCGTCTGGATGTTCTACGAGGCGCTTTCTGGAAAGGCGACTCTTTGGCGTGCACTCCGGGGTCGATTTCGTGCCGGGGCGCCGGCTGTACGTTCGCTCTTGGGTTCGGACGGTTGACTTTCAGCCTGCGGGGTGCCGGCATCACCGACAAGCTCACGCAGGAACTTGAACTTGGACAGGAAGAGCTGCCAGACTACATACCAACCTGAGAGGTAAAATAAAAAAAAAGTGTAAATGCAAATATCTAATGAGCCTATCATATGCCTTTACACACTGACACATGGTTTGAGAACTACACATTATGTGTGGGGAGATTTCACTGACACACTTTGGGCTCTTTAACACCAACTGAGCCTTACATAAATGCCACAGTCACCAGATCTAAAGCCAACAGAGCTCCTTGATGTGATGAAACGGAGGATTCACGTTGTGGACGTCAAATCTGCAAATCTGTAGCAGTTCTCTGACAATTTCAAGTCAGATACGAGAAATTAAGGCAGCTCTAAATGCAAAGGTTGGTTCCGCTTAATTTAGCAAGGTTTACCTAAGAAAAAGGGCTGACAGTGTATGAAAAAAAACAGTCCTAAAAACTAACTGTTGTAGCAAGTATGTATAGGTCCTCAGTCATTCAGGTCATAGTAATCCTAAGGAGTTTGGAAAGAAAGCGACTGGACTGTTTCTTCATTATCCTGTTTCTTTTCGCTCCGGGACCGTCTGTACATAATTTCGTTCCACCCCATGATGCGAATGACAATAAAAGCTTCCTTGAATATCTTGAAGTTTCGTGATGGGGTGTCGCCTCTCATCTGAGAGCCTTCTTCAGTTGTAAAACCAAATGGTGGAGAGTCCCAGGTATTTATACTCCAGTGGGGGTTGTCCCTTAAGAGGGCTGTTGACCCACTATTAATCACGTGCCTCATCACATTTCCTAGGTGTGAAAAAAAGGCGGGGGACATTACCCACTCTGAGACCTTGCCTCACCCCAACGTGTGAGGGGTCACCTGAGTGGGGATGCCTGAGAGTAAAAATTTTTAACTCAAACACACAAAAGCCTTTTTTCAAACTTCTATTGTACAATTAAAAGGAGGCGAGTGGTGTAGCGTTTACTAAAGGAGCAGACAGAGCAATATGTTCTTCAAAGGATCCTGAATTAAAACTCTGCAGGGCTTTTTAGCAGCAGGTGAAAAAACAGCTTTTAAAACTTTAATGTAAGGCAAAGTCTGCAAACTCCTGAAAATCAGATTCAGCCTACTTCATATACATGTGCTTTTTATGCATTTTTCGGCAGTTGAAGGCACTTCTTGGCCTTTCTTAACTCACAGAGGAGACAAGAAACAAGAGAAAATTCACACTTACTGAAAGAATTTTACAGTTTTTTTTTTTTCTTTAAAAGCGATTCATTATCAGAATAGTCGTTGATTAATTTAACATTTGACGAGTTAAAGGCTGCAGTAGTAGGCACATGAGTTTAAGTTTAAGGTAAACACACATAAAAGTGAGTGTGAGCTAAATAAGAAAATCCAGAATGAGGCAAACAGCATTTTTCTTCCCTGTAGTCTGCAGATCATATGAGCCACAGTTAGTAAAGCGAAGGAGGCAGTAGATAAAAATAGAAAGGCACGCAGGGAGACTTTAAAGGAGTAGTTCTGCCTTTTTTAAAGGAGACTTTTCATTATGAGAGTCTCTTACTTTACACCCAGCTGCTATAGCCCTTTGTTAGCCAAGTTAGCCACCGAGAATGACCACCAACAAAACACCAGACCCTTTAACATAACGTTGGGACACCAATTAAGAGATTTACATACGTGACTAACGAAGGTTTTCTCATATAAACTTACCAAACAGCATGAAGAGCAGCGCACAGATGAGTGCGGCCACAATGACCAGCACTGTGAGCCCGACACTCTGCCACATCGTAGCTGGACGTCCGGCAGCAACAACAGCATAAGGAGAATGAGGAGGACAGGGGTTTGCTCAACACCGCACGCAATACTGTGGCTGGCTGTGTTGGTGGAGTCGAAGGGCAGCGGGCCGAGACGAGAGGGACAAACAGCAGGGCATCGCAGGTTCGCTGCGGCTTGTTTTGCTAGCTCGTTGGCTAGCTTAGCTGCTAGCAGCGGTTTAAAAATCAATCGTAAAGGCCGGAAGAGTGGAACATTAGCTGACTGTAGCCAATCACAGCAGGGTAAAGTCCTCCTCCTGTTCGCTACATCACTGCAACATATATTTACTTGCGCTTTCAGACCAGACAGACGTGCTGTAAGCCACAACAAAATCGGCGTCGTGAGCCGACTCAAAGTGAGCATGCGCGGGTTCACGTTGACTTCTGGGTGATGTAGTTTATCTTTAATTCCGTGGGGTTTTTTCCTCGATGGTTACAGAAGCAGGATAAAGGGAAAAAGGTAGTCTAATAAATAAAGAACATAGTTGAAGTAACAGCGCCACAGGCACACAGTGTACTTTGAGACAGTGCAAACATTTTTATGTACAACAGTGGTTAAAAAAACAAACAAACAAACAAACAAACAAAAAACTCCAAATGACGTGAAGTAAAGGAAGTAAAAAGTAAAGCGGAGACTGTACAAGAGTGCTGCTCCCGTAGTTTATATAATACTTTAACAAGAAAATCATTGTCCCTAAAGTCTGTGTGTGACTCTCACTGACTGACCGAAAATTCAACTGGTTACTTTTGTAAAAGCCATCAATTTTCAGGCCCCAAAATATAATAAATATTATATTAAACCGTGTGGGGAGAAGATGATGACACAGTATCAGAGGGATGAATAAAGCGGTGACGGGTGGGAGATGGCTGATCTCACCCTTTATCCTGAAGCTACTTTGAAGTAAAGTATTCATACATGGACATAGATTGTCAAATAGATGGCTGACTTTGACTTCAGCCATGGTGAATATGTAAACTTCCTTAGGTAAGAAAAAGAATGCAACCCAACCTATCATTAATGTTATTATTACTGACTGGATTGAGGATAAAGAAGTGTTGTGATTGGTCAGTGGTTTAACACACAGATCATTCCATCTCAACTGATCAAAAAAGGAAAAAACTCACTAAAACTTATGTAAAAATTTCATGAAAAATAAATCAAATACAATACAATACAATCTTTGGCTGCTGTACATAAATATGAGTAATTAAAAATTATTTTGGGAACATCACAAATTTCAGCTTTATTATTTACAGAATCTCGGTCTTTCTAATAAAGTTAATTTGGATTTGGTACATTATGTCCTAACTGGGAAATATCTGACTGATGCTGTGAAATCATTTTTTATTCCTTTAATATCGGTGAAAGAGTTTACCTGATTTGAATTGCTTTAAATAATATTCTGTTCCTCATATATGAGAGAAGTTGTTATCAAAATATCAGTACTTTCCCTACAAGTGGTGGTTTTTACAAACCTCCGAGTGTACTGTCAGTGATCGAGCGTCCAGATATTTTCCGGACTTTAAGTGTCATGTTGACTCGAGCTACACTGCCTAGAATCCATATTCACAAAGAAATAGTACCGGAAAAGGAAAGTGACCCCACAAAAGGAAATATTATATAAATGCCTAAAAATACACAGATCTTAAGAGTGATTTAAGCTTTTATTTATTTATTTTTTGCATTGATAAAAATGATAGCAGGGATCTGATGTTTTGCATAGTAGCTGTTAAGAAGTGTATTTTCCCCGGGGAAATTTTTTAATGCAAATCAGGAATGGTCATCTTGGACTCTTTACCAAAAAACAAAAAAAAAGAAAAGTTGATGAGCGACCCACGTGGCCTGTGCAGCCAGTCACTTAGCTCAATTAACACGTTGTTTGTAGAAAGTAACACAAAATGTGCATTTGTCAACAACACGATGTCAGCTAAAAACATATTTGTTGTGTGGAAATTAGGTTTTTGTGCTGGTGATCATGATCTAAAAAAATAAACCTCTGAAGATCATTATTAGCATTTATGCAGGATTAATAGTGTGTTATAAAAACTGTCCAAAACATTATCACATGATATTGTTTTATGCTTCATTGTGAGGGTTTGTGAGTTGCAAAGATGCATACTCTCCTGTAGGCAGAGATGAACCTAAAGCGAGTCATTTATTAATGGACTGCTGCAAAATCCAGGAAGGAAAAAATACAAAGTCTAAAAGGGGTAACTGGGAAACTATAAACCATAAACATAGAGGAAACCACTTCAAGGTGAACAAACGCTCTGATGAAGGACAAAGGAAAACAATAATTATATATATTATATGTGTTTGGAGAAGGTGAGATGGCTGTTTACAACGGCACACAGCTGAACTGAATCACAGAAGACGAGACACAGGAAGCAAAACTTAAAACAAAGACTGAGTAATGCTTAAAATAAAGCAGGAAATGAGCTCCCTGAATGGGGAAAAACACAAATCATGTAAATGAAAGTAAACACACACATAAAAAACTGAAATCAAATGGATTATTTAAATAAAGAAAAATAAAAAATGCTGGGTAAACTTACCCATGACATGTTTGGGTTGTGCAGGCTGACAGCTATAGAGTAACCAATACAATAGAGTAAATTTCCCACCATCACTGCAGAGTATACTTAGCAACAGACGGCATGTAATTATATTCTCATGAACCTGCCAAATATTTAGATCATTAGTAAATATTATATTATTATTACTACAGTATAAGTGAAATGTAAAGCATTTGCGACCAGAATCGTTGAACTGGTAATAAAACATATCACTTAGGAGTTTTTTGTACGTTCTGTTGGCAAACTTGACAACTTTTACAGATGCTGTTCTATAAAAATGTTGAATATTTCCCTCTGAAATGTGCAAAAGAAAAACAACATTTATTTTTTTAGGCCTTTCTGAAGCAGAAACTGTGATGAGATGCACAAAAAACATATAATCGTGTATTTCAGGAAGAATAAAAAGGACACCTCACCCTGATATTTACTGCACATCCTTTTGTCCCCCCAGTTAAATCACAAAAAAGATTAATATTACATGACTCAATGAATAATTTTTTCCATTGACCTCTATAACACTGATGACTTATACCTGGCCTGCACAGCTTTACAGATGCTCTGTTTCTATGTAGGCCTATACGTGCTGGCAGACATTTTCATACTCTGTTTCATTATAAGGGTTAAATGTGCCGTTCCACGCTCAAAGACGGCTTTTTTGATAAAGGCCTGGATTAGGCTGTGCAGCATTTCTTCACAAGCCCAACAGGTGGAGTCATGAGCAGCCTCATGAAAGACATGAAAGCCCACTGATAAAAGATTTTCAGCCAGCTGTCTGTGGGCGTATTCAGTCTTTGTTAGCAATAAAAGATTTCCAACTCAAAGGTCAGGCGACCTCGTTAGCAGATCAAATCCTGTGAAGTTTGGTAAGAAACCCCCACCTATGTTTTGTTACGCCCTTGCACTTTAATTTAATCGAGGTCGAGCGTCTAATCTGGAGCATCTAATCCCCACCACGTTCTTATGTGGGTGCAGAAAGTCAGAAGCGATCAGATTTGGCCCTGTGCCCCTCAGTTACACTTTCATTTCCACATTGGAAGGCTTTAAACACGTAAAGCTCCATTACTGCTGCCAGTCTGTCTCTCAGCAGACATCTGACACCATGCATTGACATGTGAATACTTGTATTCACTCGTTCACTTAAAGAAGCCTCAGTATTTGCATATTATGCTGAGACGTGGACACAACATGAGTCATGCTACATGGTGGCATTTTAAAACTGGAAGGATGGTGCAAGTTCTTACAATTAACTGAAAGCCCCAAGGTAACGCTGTCATGTAAGCATGATAGATTACTTGGGCCTTTCACATGCGTCATTATTCACATTATTCACATCATTATTCTGTATTTTTTAGCAACCAAATCAACAGTTCTCTTACTTGGTAATAAAACTTGATTAAAAACAGTTTTCTGTCATCTGTAGTCCAACAAACCTGATGAGTCAGATGCAGTTTTTTCTCCACAGGAAGGAAGGAGACAAGTCAGATAAAGAGAAACTCCCCTTTTTTTTAAAAAAAAACAACAAAAAACAAAAAAACCCAAAAACCCTTTTAATATGACATGACCTATTAGCTATCACTACATGACCTTGTTACCACCATCTTAGCAAGACATAAATTGAAAAAAACAAAACCCACCAAAAAGGTCATATGCCATGAATAGCTCTGTTTTGCAATTGTGCAACAGTGAAGGGAAAGTGGAGCGCTGCATGAAAAATCTTGCCAGTCATCAAAAGTACAGGGTCCCATGGTGGGCAGTGAACTTTTCAATCTAACCATCCGCATCAAATCTTTTGGGTAATATATATATAAAAATACAAATTAAGTGTGTGCTTGAGGTCTTTTGAATGAGCGTGTCCCATAATGTAGCTACAAGTTGCTCTCTGCTACCAGTGTTTCCACTCTGTAAGGACACAAAGCAATGTGAGGACATTGATGCTCGTGGACCCTTACGGTCTCTATTGCAGGTGGTAGTTGCTCCTTTAGCTTAGCCTGGGCAAACCCCAGTAGTTGAGGCCTGGCCACTCAGCTCGGTCACTCGAGGAGGACTCTGAGTAGAGCTGCTGCTCCTCAGCGTTGAAGGAGCCAGTAAAGGTGGTTCAAGCATCTTAATGGGATGCTCCCCGGATGTTCCTAGGTGAGGGGTTTAGGGCGCGAATGACATGCTGGAGAAATTATACAAAATTCTATTTATGTCTAAAGAAGCAAATCATTTCATATTACCTTAATTCTTAAAGCTTAACTCTGCTGTCCAAGCTGAATTCTGCAGACCTGAATCAACTTGACTTTTGACAGTTTGGAGGGCGGAGCCCAAAGGAAGAGGGGTCCTAATGTGATTGGTCACTTTCAAAGCAGTGATGCTGCAGGTTTACTTTACTGCATTAGTAGCAGCAACACAAGCGCCGTTTTACACTGTATTTGATTACAATTTGTATAATGAAGTTTGCTGAATTAACTTTAAAACTTTAAACCAGAGAGGAGGTGACACGTTGTAATTTTTATACATATACTTGTAAGATTGTAGCTTTATAATTTTAATATTTTTGTCTATTTTTGACCAATAAATCATTACATTCAGTTTAAACACGTCTGTGGATGTAAGCTGAATTTAAAGGATTGTTAAGATAACCCCACTCTACACACCTGATCACATAAACAAACAAACAAACTGGGAGTATGTTGTGAACAAAATTTGTTTTTCGGTCTGTTTTCTTCTCTGTGCAGCTGTTTTTTGCTTTTAAGCAAACTGTATCTCCTTTTGTTATTTTTAATATGTGGGAGCTAATACCAGTTTAATCCCCACTAACTTTCAAAGAAAGCAGGGAAAGTACAACACGAGCACATCACTGGAAAACTGTTTGGGCTTGAATGAGTCATAAATCTTTGACCTCATAGTCAGAGCAGAGGTTACTGTTTTCCTTTCTCCAGCAGCTTGTTACCTGAGTTTCCTAACGTCCTGTGGCCAAACAAACTCCCTGTGTAACTGATGTTCATTTGAAAGGACGGACAACCACGCTGCTCGTTAAATTCAGCACCTGCTTGATGCAAATGATGGATGTTCAAGTGTGTTTTCCTGTTTAAGGGCGGTAAAGCCTGAAGCTGATTTTGGTGGAAGTCTCAGCAACAACCGCATTTGTTACCTAGAAAATTGATTCTTATCTTGTCCGCCTGCGAACAGAATTGACTTTATTAGAAAACAACGTGCGCTTTGTGTTCTCTTTGTTGAACCATAACTCACTTGTGGTTTTTCTGTCCTTACTTTCTGCTACAAAAGCAGTAGTGTGGTTACGTGCTGCAGAACAAGTTTTAACCTGCACTGCTGACACTTTGGTATTCACATTCAGAAAGTACTCCAAAATATACATTGAGTAAACGGCAGCTGCGTGGCTGCAAAATGAAACCAAGAACGGCAGTTTTTCTAATCGCCAAAGAACATTTGTACCGCTTCAGAAAAAACATTTTATTTTTTTCCGCACTATAGCTGTCTGTCTTATCTAAATGTCCTCTTGGTGATATACACTGAAGCTAAACATGCTCCAGACTATACTCAACCTCAAGTCAAGCGCAGTGGTACGGTACACAGTGAAACAAGACATCGTGTGACTGCAGTTGTGGACCCTCATCACCACAAATACAGCTCAGAATATGAACTTGAGTGCCATCCGATTCTTAATCCATAGGGTTGAATATGATGTTGCAGCTATACATGTTTAAACTCTTCTGGGATGTCTTTCCAAGGTTCAGAAGTGTGTTTATGGGAATTTTTGACCGTTCTTCCAGAGGTGCATTTGTGAGGTGAGACACTGAAGTTAGATGAGAAGACCTGGCTCGCAGTTTCCTCTCTAATTAACCCCAAAGTTGTTTTATCAGGTTGAGGTCAGGACTCCATCAAGCTCCTCAAACATCTTTTTTGACTTGCTTTGTGCACTGGTGGACATATTGGAACAGGAAGGCATCATCCCCAAATGAATGAAATGAATGAAGTAAATTGGCCAAAACCAGGTGTTCAAAGCCTGGAGGAACTTACCAGAGAATTTTCAAAGCTATAAATGATGCCAAGGGGTGTGAGAGATGAAAGAAAGAGCCTAACTTTTGTAAATGAGAGTAAATGATTTCCTCTACATTTGCACAAAGAATATAAAAGCATGTTTTTTTCACTTTATAACAGGTTACAGAGTGTACAATGATGGGAACAGTGAAGGGGTCTAAAGACTTTCTAAATGCACTGTGGTTCTAGATGTTTGTGTTTCTATAGTGAGATTCTACTTGTAAAATTTAAGGTGTTCCAAAACTCGACAGGGTGTGTTTAAGGGTATTTACCTGTGCTGACAAGCCTCTCACACGCAGTTGATTTACATCACTTTTAAGAACCTTAAATTGGCTTGCATTCACCTCCTGGTGACCTCATCTAATTAAAACCAAACTGAACTAAACCACTTCTTTAAAGAAGCAAGAACTATCATTATCTAAATGATCATGAACACAGATTTTTAGACATATATACCTCTGATGGGCAACTTGAGAGTAAAAATAGGAAAAATCTGCATTTTTATCCTGGTTTTTCTTCCCAATTTGGTAAAAAGTAGCAGCGCCAACGAACTGCTCACTCAGAAGCGCCAACTTCTTCAATGGACAGCCAGTTTCGATTGCAATGCAGTTGCACATGTTGGTTGGTGGGAGCCAACCTGTCTCCCAACAGTTACAGTTCAACTCAGGGACCTAACTCAGCTGATTGTCATCTGATTGTACCCATGTCATTTTGCAAGTAAATTACTGTTTTGCAGCAGCTAGAGGTGAAATAATTTATGTTTTAGATCTTTGTAGTTCTGGTTGGACTCCAAACGTTAGTACTTAATGGATTAATGGAATTTCTGCAGAGCTACTGTATTTGTGAAGTTTGCCACTTTATCACAGTTATTCACCATATTATTACAAACACATTGGGTAAGTGAGTGGTGTATATATATCAAGTCTTTAAAATGCATGTAAATAAAGCACAATGTAAACAGCTCGACTGCTAATTGTTTATTTTTATTTCAACAACTTTCATTGTATCAGCATAAAAAGAACAGAATATATGTAGTAAAATAAAGTGGAATAAATATAACCGTTTTACTGTTTTACTCGAGGTGTGTTTTAAATTCCAGTTAGCTTGATATCACAAAAAACACATTAAATAATCTAAACTGAGAACATTAACCATCATAAAACTTGCAGCAATCCAAGTACAGACTTGAATCAGTTCATCTGGATGCAGCTCAGCTTCTTCCACTGAAAACGCTTCATCCAGGCAAACAGAATCCAATTTCTGGGACTATAAAACTGTCATAATCGGCTATACGGCAGGTTAGGCAGGGCCCAGGTGCAGCACATGGTGACAGACAGAATTAACTATAAAGCAGCTTTATTCCCGTACTTGGACGCTCAAAGGAAATACAAAAAATAAAACTCTAACCACAAAAACAAAACCACACTGCAGACACGGACATGACCAACTAAGGAGACAGAAGGGGGGCAACAAACACTGGGACAATAGATAAAGAACCTTGAAAACAAGGATGACTTAACAGCCTGGAGCAGAAAAACTCTAGGATAACTAAAAACTGAACGCTAACCGATGCATACTTTATACATGATGTAAATATAATTATGAAACTAGGAATCACATGCAATATTCCACACATAATAAAAACTATTAAGTCCAGAAACAGAGAAACTCTGGCTCAAAGACCATGTCAAAAACAACTCTGACAATTGAGATCAACTACCATTTGCAGGGAGTGTATGTGAGAATGCAGCCATAATATTTTATCCTGACACGTTGATTGACAACACTGCACAGTGATGTCTTAGAAACAATAGATGCATAGTGCCAATATGACACAAAAAGGTATTTCAGTACGCAGCTCAGCACAGCACAGCCGGTTCTTAAATACTGTTGAGACACACACAAGGCGACCTTCGCAGTCATTTCCGAGCTTGTTGGTCATTCTCAGACGTCAGGTTCTTCCAAAAAGACATCAATATCGAGAACGTGTTCCTCATCCACACAACACACTGGTGACTGAATCTGACTATATAAGTGTATCTATGAAAGGTAGACCTCAAGAGTGTCAGTTAATCCAATTAAGTAGCATTAAAAGCCACATGTTTGCTAAAATTTATAAATAAAGATACAATTTGTATCAACTGCATCCTGCCTCTAACGTGAGACTGCAGCGAGGCAACTCCAAAGAATTCAAATAGTTTTTAATCAAGGTGGATACCACAATACAAAACACACAAACTCATGTTAACCTTCAGTCTTTCCACTGAAAGACGAGTTCTCGGACTGGATTCGTCTCATCTCAGCTGACTCTGCAACTTGAGGATTTCGACCACGAGCATCTGTGGATCCATCATCTGAGGGAACATGTCCATGGCTGTATCCACCAGCTGGGCGCTGAAGATAGCGAGGAGCTTTTTCCGTATAACCTCTCTCTCCTCCCTGCTGGGACCTGGTTGCTTCATTGGAGGAGGCTCCCAGTGTGAGGGATCTCCCGGGAGGCTGCGGACCACCGCCGGTTGACCGCAGAATGGATCGGACCATTGTGGCCTCTGGAAGCTGTGGGTTTGGCTGCGCTGGAAATTTGTCAGTTGGCTGTATGGATTCATGCTAAGTGGGTAAGCGCAATAGTTCGGATAGTGGGGCAGACTGTAGGGCATCATATCAGCGCTGTGGCTGCTCACTGGCCCGATGTTGTGAGTTGGGAAAGCCGGCGCACTCCCACAAGAGGCAGTGCCATGTGAGCAGCAGCTGCACGGGGAACTTTTTGGAGGGCAGTACTGCTGGCTGCTGCTGTACGGTAGCCCAAACTGGTGATCACTCAGACTCCGAGGAGCTTCCACCGGCTGGCTGTCTATGGAGCCTAAACCAGAGTCCAGCTGCTCCTGAGAGCGGCTGTGCTGCACCGAGTTGTGATCAGACGACGCGTGTTTGCTGGACTTCTCCTTCTTTGATGAGGCCTTCTTGCTGGAGCAGTGACTTGCCTTCACCTGAGCTACCTTTTCATTTTTATGAGCTTTTTTTAAGGAGCTGCTCTCGTTTCCCAGAGTCAGTTTCTTCGCCATATCCTCCACCAACAGGAGGCTGAGTCCAGGCACAGGACTGGAGCAAGCTGAAGATTGTTTCTGAGAAGGAGTAGGCTGCTTAGCACTCTCTCGAAGCTCGTCTGCAAGAGCACGATTGGACTGTTTGGCTCGCTCGGGATGGTGGAATTTACATTTGATTCCATAAGTACATTTCTTCCCTGGAAAATGAATAAACAGCAGGCTTTATAACTCCACCAAAGCAGTATTTCTTTTTTCATGCAGAGAAATGTCTCGGCTAGGCAACAGTCGAATAACAGCCCTATATGTATAGTAGTCTGCACATAATCTTGTTAAAGTAAGGAATTTTTCTAAAATACTGCTTAAAATAGTTTTTTCTTTATCAATTTTACACAAAGTGCAACAAAATACACTAAATCTGATCAACATTGGGCATTCTTTGAAATTAAAACTGCACCACTATACTTGGCAGGTAGGTTGTCTCAAGCACTGTGAAGTTTAACTTGTCTTAGTGTCGCCTCCTTAATACTGGATTCTGAAATCTGAAATCTGTGAGGGCTGAAACCATCAAGATCTCTCTTTTTAACCCTGACTGTGTATTTTGGATCCATGTTTGCTGTACTGTGACCCCTGATGGCGCTACATGTCTTAAAAAAGCTCTCTCACCATAAGGACACGGCTGTTTTTTCTGAGTCTTTGGAACCCTCCGCAGGAAGTTCTCCAGGGTTGGTCCATGTCGACCGAGGGGATCATCGGGGGGCATAAACCTGCATCGGGGTGAAATGCAAACACCATCACTCATTGGTTAATTCAGGTTACTAGCTGGTAGGGATCTTGTGTATCAGGAACGCAAAACTCACTTGTTATTAACAAAGGAGTACATGAGCAGCCTCTCTTCGATGAAGCGCTTCCACTCCGGCTTCTCTCCCTGAAGGTCACGGTACATGTCGTTGGACACGATGATGCCGTCAGACTCGAAGGCGTGCTTGACAATGTAGCAGTCGTCATTACAGACCACCCGTTTGCCTGCATAGCGCCGCGACGGTGTGAACACCAGAATCCTTTTCCTCTCCAGCTCACGCAGAATTTGCTGATCTGGATGCCAAACATTAAGTCAGAGAAATGATGAGCCACTACAATAAAGCCAGTGACTGATTATTCAAGACTTTGAATATGAGGAGAAAGATTCTGAATTTTTTCTGTGGATTTAACAGGGAGCCATTGAAGGGAAGCCAATATGGGATAAACATGATCTCACTTCCCAGTCCTTGTCAGTATACTCGCTGAATCAACTGAAGGCTTTCCAAGGAGCTTTGAGGACAACCTGATAATAATGACTTACAATAGTCAAGCCTAGAATAAGTGAACAAACTAGTTTTCAGCATATTTCTAATTTTACAAACATCCTGTCTTAACCTCCTAGGACCACATTTTGGGTACTCAATTTTGCTCTACATGGGCCTGATATCCACTTACGAGGACATTATAAGGTAAAAAAAAAAACCTGGTAATTCTTTGTTTTTACATTGATCGAGCCCCAATATGCCCAAATATCAAAGAGAAATTAAAAATGCATGTCGTGGAAGAGTTTGGGTCTTAGGAGGTTAAAGAAGTGCAAGACAGCAATCATACATATTTTTAATGTGCTCACAAGGACATAGTCAAAATGACCATCAAAGTAAATATCTGGTTAGACACTATTTTTCTAAAATCTTCAGGGCCGAGTACAATAACTCAGTTTTAGAATCAGGAAATTAAAAGTCATCCAGCTTTATGTCTATAAGACATTCCTATAGTTCAGCTAACTGCTGTGTGTCATTTGGCTTCATGGATAGATTAAGCTGGGTATCATCTGCATAGTGATGACACTGTATGCTATGCCTTGCCTTCCAAGGGAAGCATGTATAATGTGAATAGAATTCATCCCAGGACAGAGCCCTGTGGAACTCCATAATTAGAAAAATTGCAGAAGGAGCACAGTTTAACCCTAAAGGAGTGGCTAGAGGAACAAAACAAAGAGCTTAATCTTTGTGGAGCCGAGAGGAGCCGCAAATTAAGCTCAGGGTCATCACTAAATGCCCATTCAGATCTTTATTTAACTCATTCAGCTATAATAAAGCAAGTCCCGACTGCATATTAGTTTGTGTTTTTTCCCAGGAGGCAGGTTTAAACATCTTGAATAATAACTGCAGACTTGAAATTACACCCTAACACAAAACCGTTTATCTGCATGAGCTATCTATTTAACTACATTATCAGCAGTCACTTCCAAATATAGGTCACCACAGGCTAACTGAAATGATGATTATCATTTGGTATCACAAAAGCAAGACAAAAAAAATTAGAAAAAATTTTTTTTTGCAGCACATGCTGCAGATAAGCTTTATGCATGGGGGAAAAACTGTCTGTGGAGTTTCCCCTTTTGAGTTTTACAGTAAACTGAGAATCAGCAGCTGATTCTGTCAAACAATGTCCTGCCAGTTACATGCCTGGGTTTTAAGTTCACTACTTACAAATAATTTCTCAAATTATTTATTGTTCTGCTTTTTTATATTACCATTTAGTTTCAAATCTACTAGTAATCTACTCGATTACATTGAGAGTTCTTGCTTTAACTGCCATTAAAAGCTTCATAGCAGGCAATTCGGGAAAAAAAATGTAAATGTCTTTTTAAAATCCCCATCAAAAGCTTAAAACACGTGCTGGGACATTCTGGGAAATTTTTGCTTAAAAAACATCAAAGGCGTCAACTTTCTCTCAGCTTAATATATATTTTCACTAGTTCTGTCATGGAAATTGTACCACAACTTTCAGGTTTCTGTGCAGGTTTCACAGTCGGGCAAAGAAGGAAGTAGAGAAACAAAACAAAGCACGTGAATTCCCAGTGTTGTACCTGTGATGGGAACATCCGGCCTGGGCTGCTCCTTCCTCCATGAGGGAACAAACACAGTGATTTCAGTGTGGCCTCTGTCCAGGAAGAAGTTCACAGCCAACTGGATTCCCAGACAAGAGAAAACTTCCTTGTTGCCATGGCTAAATGAAAACCAGGAAAAATGAATAAGAAACCAGAACACATGCCCACACACTAACAGCTGGAGGGAAACGTTCCTGACCCACTTTAGAACAAGAGTTTAAGTGGTTTAAGTGACCTGGTTGGCCACGTTTCAGTATCAGCTGTTGATCTACTGAAACCAATCATCTCTAGAGTTTACAGAGAACGGTCCAAAAAGAGAAACTATCCAGAAAGTAGCCGCCCTCCTCACTTGGACTCACCAAAATCGGTCAATAAAAGACTAGAAACACAAAGCCTGATTTGATGAGTCTCAGTGTCAGAATTTGACATGAACAGCATGAAAGCATAGAATTGTCCTTCCATTAATCGACAGTTGAGGCTGGTGATGGTGGTGTAATGATGTGGGGAATATTTCCGCTTAGTACCAATTTAGCATCATTTAAGCATGTTCATCTCTTTGTGAACACGATGTTCCCATCTTTTGAAAACACTCCATGTCACAAACCTCAAATCATTTAAAACTCAATCCAGTCGAGCACCTTTGGGATGTGGTGGAACAGGAGATGGACGTCATGGATGTGCAGTAACAATGTGATGCTATCATGTCAATACGACCCAAAAGGTTTGCTTAAAAAAAGTGGTCAGTGACACACTGACATCTGATCCATAACTAGTTCCACAGTGCAAAAAAAAGCTGTCACTGGAACAGTACCATGAAAGAAAAATCGATGCTTATATATCCCTTTCATAATCTAGATGTGGTTCCACTTTATTTGATTTGTGGTAGTACCAATAAAGGAAACAATGACCATGGAAAGAACTACCTTAAGAAATTCACGAATGATAGACGGATTGATTCTGCCCACTATGATTTTCCTTCAAAACTACCCCATCATCTGTTATATCACAATTATTTTTCCTCTATTCTGCAGAAATGTGAACTGGCTTGGAAAAAGCATGAGGCAGAATTGGCTCCGTGCCAGCATTGGCACCGAGTTGGCGGTAACGAGGTAAACGACTGAATTACTAGTGTTAGTGTTTATGCGAGGGATTTCCCCGAGAATGATTTGTATCGGTTATGACTTGCCCTACTTGACTATGACTTCTAAGACTGCTGTGAAGAAACTGTACTAACCACTGAGTACTGCTTCAGCTGTTGGACAGATTGCCTCACATTTGTCTCTAGAAAACTCTGCAAAGAAGCCCAAATCATCACCCCTCCTGTGCCTATCAGCACAAAGTGTTGATAGCCAATGTCTTGTTTTGGCCAAGTTTGATTTTGACCAATTAGTCTTGAGTTTGTTTGCAAACTCAAGCCCTGTAGCCATACTTTTTATTTGCTTGTTTTTTTAGAGAAGGAATAGTCTTTGCTTTGGCAACCCTTCTTCTAATTGTACTGTGATGAACGTAATGACAGTTTCATGACAGTTACATGACAGTTACATGACAGTTACATGACAGTTACCGATGCCTGTACAAGACATTCGTTAATGTGGCACCATTTACAATTACCATGCTAATTGATGCCTGTAGAAAGTAGCAGTTTCTATCAGGTGAATTTTTGGGGACGTCCACTCTTGGGTAGATTGTGGTATTGTGTTGACACAACTGAATGTTTCAGGCAAGCAAACTGCAAAAACTTTTATAGAGGTGATCTGTAGTAAGGGTGTACTCAGTTTTTCACAGGACGGCACAGAGTCATATGAAAAACTTTTTCTTTTGACTTAGTTTGTTTCTAGCTGGCTCTTATCATCCACTTTCTCATTATCTAAGGTTAAAGGTAAGTTGTTATCCAGCAGTTTTATAAAATTTTCACTTATTTAAATATTTACAGTACTCAAAGAAAAGCTTAAAAAACTGTAAAGCTAAAAGCGAGACCTTATTTGAAAGGTAAAAATTTGCCTTTTAAAAAAACACAACCCCGCCCTAACCCAAGACAGGTTTTTAGTGGCTTGATGGATGTTCACAGCTATTAAAAAAAAAACATCTGGCAATCGTGTGGCTTAAACAAAGTTGGTTGTTTTGCTTCGCAACACTTCTATCATCAACTTGCCAGAATAGCTGTTTCTAAACAAAAAGGTACACCTTTTGTTTAGGTGTCATAGTCTATGTGACACAGTCTAAGTGTCACAGTCTATGTGACACTTACATCGTCACATAGACTGTGACGATGTAAGTGATTTAAGTCCTTGGGGAATTTCTGAATGACATTGAAGAAATGCTGTTGGACCTGCTCCAGAGACATTCGTCTTAAAAAAGAGAGCGTTATTATAAGTACGATCTGATTTGCATACTCAAGAAGCTGCATGCCTGAACCTGTATGCCAGGCTGGGAAAGGCAAATGACAGATGGGGTGTATACTGTGCTAAAACAGATGTATACCCTAATTCTCTCACCCTTTCTGACGCTTCGGTGTATAATAAAAAAAATGCTTAGCACAACTAAACTTCCCAAATCACAGTCAGTAATTAGAGATCAGTACCTGCATGCTTTTAGGTAATTTACTTGGGAAAAGGCAGCAGTCTTGGAAGCTGCAGTTTACAGAACTGGTTTATTGTGTTCTGAGTAAAAAGAAAAAAAAAATTCCTCAGTTGATGTACAACGCAAGTACAAAACACACAGTGAGTGTGTAGTATAATCTCTGATGGGCCTAATCACTGAAATTGTATTTAAATCTTCAACCTAAAATAGTATATACATAATTTATGATATAAAATATTTAATATTATGATTAGCAACTTATATTGGAATGACTGTTGGAATAGTTGAAATAAAATGAAATAATTTTAGAAATGTATCTGATAAAGTTCAAGACTTTTAACGATACGAAACGACGAAGAATATTGGTTTTGAATCAAATGTCTAACAGTATTACAGTTTCCCTGTATGCTGGATTTGGTGCTAATGTTGACACAGTAAACACTATGGGGCAGTATTATCATTATTTACAAAGAACGCTATGAGAAAAGTCTGTGAGAAAAATACCGTACAACTCACTCACTCTATGACTTCAGTGAAACTGTTGACCTCATGGGCTTAACAGCTCGTTTTAAATCTAATAAAATGCAGCACACAGTTCATAAAACCATTAGCATATTAGCATGCTAATGTCAGCATTTAGTTCAAATTGGAACTCACATATTTGCTAATCAGAAATTTTGTGGTATTGGTAGAAACCAGTTTTTGTAGATATTTCTGAGAACATGTTGGAATGTTGGGTTTGTTCCTGGCAGGGAAAACTGACAAATCCCTCTGCCAGTGTCCACCAAGTTGGAAAACAACTTGGAAAATCTGCAAAAAATTTTGTTACTCGGGCTACTGCAGTCCCAAGAACTGACTAATCAGTCACAGAAACATGACACGAGAAAGGAAAGCTTGGCTCGTAATAAAAAAAGAGAGAGATTTGAGCATTGCTCTAAATCAGGGGTGTCAAATTAAGGCCCTGGGGCCAGAATTTCACAAAACTTTTTACATTTTCCAAAGACTCCAATCACTGCACAACTTTCAGAAAATGTGAAAGAGGACATCAATTTTACACTTTTTACAATTGCATTTTCGTATTATGTACGTTTCACATATTTCATTTCCCCCACTGATAAAGACCCACCACATAGATCTTGTTTTTTCACTATCTACTGTAAAATAAAAAATAAAAAAAAATTAAAAAAATTTACGGTGGGTTCACAGCAAAAACATCAAAACAAAACAAAAAAGAAAAAAATATTCATCATTCACTGGTCTGACGCACTTAAGATTAAAGTGGGCTGTATTTGGCCCACAATGTAAAATGAGTTTAACAGCCATGTTAACAAATGCTTTTTACACCAGCTTGTTAACATTTGACTTTATAATCTTGTATCAGGTTTTAACAATTATTTGCCATCCTCATAGAGGCATCTATTAGTTATAACAATGATTTATTACCCTTACAGTTGAGAAAATAACAATTCATTTATAAATAATCTTTGTAAATATGTTCTGTGTCCTGTGTCCATTTTATTTGTATATGTGTTTTTCTTGCTGCTGTTACAACCAAATTTCCTCTTGTGGGACAATTAAATGATTATTCTATTCTATTCTATTCTACTCTAAAATCCACGCTGTTTCCACATTTTGATTAAAAAACCAAACCAGAAAAAAAGAGATAAAGAGATATGACACCACCTGAAGAGCATAATTTAACCTATTTGTGTTTAAAAAGCTGCTTTTGTTCTGGGTTTAAACGTGCTGAAAGGTAAATGAAGCATCTAACGCTGCTGGACCCCTGCGCACAGGCTGTCACCAGACAACCTCCCACTCAGTCAACTCCTACTCCTAACTGAAACTGTGAATGAAACTGCAGATGGAAGCTGACTGTCACAATGACCTGATTTTAGCTGATTGTCATACAATTAGAAGGAATTGGATCTCTTAAAAAAACTGAATTAAATCAGTGGGGGAGTTGTGGTGTAGTTAAATGTCAAGGACTTTATGCCTGGTAACCTCAAAGCCGCACTAAGATTGAAAATAGCTTGTGTAGCTGCTGTGAGAATCACGATAAAACCAAAAATTAACCAATCTACTTTCTTTGACTGAAAACATAAGTTATCTATCCTATTTACAGCAGAAAAAAGGGTTTTGTTAGGGCAGAAATGTATTATTATATTCATTAGAAATAAATCTACAGACTATTTTCTAAGATAATTAACGGATTTCTCTGTAAAATGACAGAAAATTTAGTAAATGCCTGTTATATCTAATTTTCCTCAGTTCAACCCCCAAAATACAGCTTAGGATCATAAACAGAGGCACTAAGTATTCTCAAGTATGAAGATGAAATAGCTCATTTAGCATAAACAGTTATTTGCATATTAAACTTTGATTAACTGATTAATCGTTGTGGTTCTACATTATTCAAAACAGACAAGAGCAGCTCATTCATCTGCTTTTTGAGTGAAAACCAACTGAAAGTATTATTGCCTTATCATATAATCACTGCAGCTCTGATAGATAGAAACTCCATAATGCAGAAATAGAAATTCTCTGACATTTAACCTGTGAATTTTGGACAATACTGCATAAAAAACATTATTTACAAGTCATGAGACACAATAATGATTCTGTTTTCAATTTTGGATCAATCAGATGATCGGTGGAGCACGCAGGAGCTTTAAACAGTGGATTTGGGAGATTTCTGTTAGAAAATGGACTTGGGTGGCATATTCATGAGCTTTAACCGATATCATAATCAATCACTCAGTATCAGTCTAGCTACTGATTAGTTTGCTCACCTCATGGCCACATTGCTGCCGTCTATAACGACGGGTCTCAAAGTCTTTCCTTCCTCGCCAGTCTCCTCTTTGCTCTGAGGAGAAGTACCAGCTACAGGCAGCAGCAGTGTAGGGCCCGATGGCTGGGTTTCTCCTCTGGACACCAGCACCGACATTGTGGTCACCGGCCCCTGATTGGCCTCCTGAACAGGCCCGATCCGAACCAGCTCCCCCAGCACTTTATCCGTGTCCATGTTGGGGCCGAACTTCTGCTGAACAGCCTGTACCTGAGCCGTGGAGTAGCCCAGCTTGTGGAAGAAGTCCAACTTGGACTCCAAGAGCTGCGGGTCCGTGTTCAGGTCAAGTTCACCTGGGTACATGGTCTCACAGAAAGGACGGCAAGAGTCGTGAAGTGGGAGCAGTGAAGGAGAGACCCATGCAGATGTGTGGCAGTGTGTGTGGCGGTGTGGCTCTGAAATGAGGGTTTTACTCCACGTCTGCACAGCTGGGCAGAGTAAAACATCAGTATTCATCTCTTCTCAGTGGGTGAAGCCCACTCATGTCACACCTATTTGGAAAACAGATTAGTCAGCTCATTGATCAACAGAAACCGGAGCCCTGTAAATACACACAATCAGCAAAATGTGTGAACCAGTTAAACATTAGCATTATTATTATTTGGGCATCAGTAATAAATTCAGTACAATATCAGTGTCATAACTGAGTATCGATGAAAGCAGAGCTTAGAAGTTGCTGTAAGAAAGTTCAGTATAGCTAAATTTAATGTGTAACTATTTACTACAGTTATGGATTAAAAGCATAATATATTATAACATAATATCATATAATATAATGATTTAAACAACAGTAAACATTTCCTTTATTGTAGGCAATTAACAGTTAACAAACTGTTTAGCTTCTTCTCTTATTCCTGTAAATATTTTGTGCTAATGAGGTGAATTTCGGTTGTGATCGTTTTTTAAACTATTAACACTTTAACCTTACATTTCCCTTTATCTCAGACTGACTTTATTTGTATTCGAACTACTTTTTGTGTTCTTATTAAAGGTGTTCTTACACTAATCCTGTGTTTTGTTACTGTTGTTTTTGAATGACTTCGTCATATTATGACACTAAATTTACAGCTGGGTGAATCTCAAAAAAAAAGTTACTTTACAATTTGAGGTAAAACAAAGAAAAGCAGCACTTCTACCACACGTTTGGCATTCCTGTTGGAAATGTCTATCTGCCGGTGCGGAAAAGATGAGAACACAGAGGTTTAGTTTAGTTTTCCGTTTTCACTTTTTCACAAGTTCACAGAAAGAAACTTACCGGTGTATTAAAATGTGCCAAATGCGTCTTTTATCCCTCTCGGGTTTGCCGTGAAGACACAACAGGGTTGTCGGCAGCTGTCGCGGCTGATGCGAAGCTTTCTCTGTTTGAGTAGTGAGTCGATACAAGGAAGTTCGGGTTTTTCTTTTCTTGACACAGCAAACAGCCAGCAGACGACCAGCGTGCCGGAGTCACATGCTGGGAATCCAGCGAGTTACAACCTGACGAAATGTGACTCCATCCGTGTTCGTCTGATTAATTATGCAAGAGCAAACCAGGAAATACAGGTAATAAGCACACTAACCTGCCAGGCCAGTGTGCAAGAAATATAGTATTAAAACATATTACCCACTCGGATATTAGTCGTTACGTAGTAGGTAAGTCAATAAATAGTTATAATACAATACGCTGAGTTTTCCTAATAGGCTATATTACATGTAGCCCCCGTTTATTTGTGCTTAGGCAGTTCCCAAAAGATCCACTAGAGGGCCTCAGGGACACACCTGTGTGCCAGTCGCCATGTGACAAAAATAAGTTTGTGGGCATATTTGTCGATTTAATTGTAGATTAATAAGTATCCCATATGAAAACCTAACAGGGCTTTTTGTGAACATACTGTATACACTCACTATCCACTTTATTAGGTACTGGCTAATACCAGGTTGGAGACCCTTTGACCTTCAGAATTGCCTTAATTCATATAGATTCAACAAGGTGCTGGAAATATTCGTCAGAGATTTTGGTCCATATTGACATAATAGTGTGACACAGTTGCTACAGATTTGTCAGCTGCACATGTGAAGCCCCCATCCACAACCACTGCGACCTCCAAAGGTCCAAAGGTGCTGTATTAAATTGGGGACTGTGTTTTATTTATTTATTTTTATGTATTCATATATTCATTTATTTATTTATTTTGAGTACAGTTGTTATATTAAAGACACCACTTTGAGATGATTGTGAAATGGGGTGTTATCCATCAGAATATGTGTCTGCTGTGGTCATAAAGTGATAGAAATGGGTGACAACCTTAGGTAGGCTGTAACGCGAAGACAAGGACACAACATCACAACAGAAATTGAGACTCATTAGAACAGGCAATGTTTTTCCAGTCTTCTATTGTCCAATTTTGGTAAGCCCATGCAAATTGCAACGTCATGGATATTTTACCTTTCTCACACCATTCTCTTTAAACCCATGAGTGATGGCTGAGTGGGAAAATCCCAGCAGATCAGCAGATTCAGAATTACTCAGACCAGCCTGTAACGCACCAATGTTCAAAGTCACTTAAATCACATTTTGTCCCCATTATTGTCTGCATGTCTGAATATGACTCATTACTTAGTTATGTTAGCAAAACAGTTTGACCTAAAAAGTGGCCAGTGATTATATGTTGTTAATGGTTATCTCCAAAAGTTGATTCTGTTCATCTGGACGTAGCGATTTGTGGGAGAAACGTTTCGTCACTCATCCAAGTGACTTCTTCAGTCTCAGCTGACTGCAGGTTTCCCCAAATCTTATAAACAGTACATTTGCATAATGACTGAAACCAGCCCACTGAAGGAACAATGGGCTGGGAGGTCAGTTCCTTAATCTTAATTATGCAAATTCTCATGACCATTGATCAACAACCACTGACCAAAACCCACTGATCAAAGACCACTGATCAATGGCCATGCGTACCATTCACAGAGAGTTGGGGAATGGCTGCAATCACAGCATCGTAAGATGGCGAAAGATGTGCCCTTAGGCCCTCTCCTCTATTCAGAGATGGTCTTTCCCTTTTCACGTAAATGGCCTCCTTGACTCCAGCGTTCCTCCCTGTCCAGGATGTGCACATCCTCATCATTGAAAGAGTGTCCACTGGCCTGTAGGTGTAAATAGACTGCAGAGTCCTGGCCTGACGAGGTAGCTCTTCTGTGTTGTGTCATCCGCTTTGCCAGAGGTTGTTTGTTTTCCCCGATGTATAAATCCTGGCAATCCTCCTGGCACTTAACAGCGTACACTATGTTACTCTGTTTGTATCGGGGGACCCGATCCTTGGGGTGGACCAATTTTTGGCGCAGCATGTTTTGGGGTTTAAAAGCCACAGAAACCCGGTGTTTAGAAAAAATTTGGTTGTTCTTCTCTCCTGGATCGGCTGGATCTTTCTTTAGGTGCCTTCCCAGCTTTGACAAAAGTCCAGTTGGGATAACCACATTTACTCAGGGCCTTCTTGATGTGCTGTTCTTCTGCCTCCCTGGCCGCTGTGTCAGTGGGGATGGTGTTCGCTCTGTGTTGTAGCGTCCTAATAACACCCAGTTTGTGCTCCAGTGGATGATGATAGTCAAACCTTAGATACTGATCCGTATGCGTAGGTTTAGGGTACATGTCAGCTTTTAGATGTCCCCCATTACTGATGGAAATCTCACAGTCTAAGAAGGCTAACCTGCCACTTTTCATATCCTCCCTGGTGAATTTGATGTGTCGGTCCACCGAGTCAATGTGATCCGTGAATTGTTCCTCAGTGGGCTGGTTTCAGTCATTATGCAAATGTACTGTTTATAAGATTGGGGAAACCTGCAGTCAGCTGAGACTGAAGAAGTCACTTGGATGAGTGACGAAACGTTTCTCCCACAAAACGCTACGTCCAGATGAACAGAATCAACTTTTGGAGATTTACTTTCCTGGATGATTAAGAATGCATTAAGACGTTTTAACGGTTATCATTTGATCATCTTTTTTCACATACAATTGTTAATACATATAAGTTTTGTATTTATTTATTTTTTGCCATATGCAGATTCTTTGCATAGGGTCATAATGGGTGACACCACACTGACACGCTAAAGGCTGATACATATTGACCATAAACACTGACCATGCAGACTGCATACTGACCAAATAATTAGTATAAAAAATAATTTTTAAACCTCATAATTAATTCAATTATTTGTATTTTTGATAAGTTGCCTATACAGTAATTAAGAGACTGATGATATTTCAATACTGAAACAATAATAACTCTAATAATGACCCTTTTATAGGTCAGTTAAGGAATTGTTGTATAATCCCTAAAAGAATAATCATTCAATCAAGCAACCAGAGCAGCAAAACTTATAAAAGAGTTGAAATAATATGGATAATACTTTATTTTAAGTAGTCTACCATTTGTCCATATTTAATTACATTTAAATAAAAGAAAGAGGAAAAAAGGTTTGTTATGTGTTTTTGAATTATACTTTCACATTTCCAAAACTTTTGTTAGATAAAGCGATTACATTGGATAACAAAACAATTTTATTGTAAATTGTAATTTATTTTTTATAACACAACACAATCAGACATTTTTGCTTTCTAGGATTTTGGAGGGTGATTGATTTACTTGATCATATTCATTATCATCACCATCATTTAACCTCTGTAACACTTGCGCCTTACCCATGGTCTATGTAGCTTGTGCCCTTTTTTGGGCAGCATGTTAGGGAAACTAGCAGGATGTATCTCAAGTACTGGTCCAGGTGGAACATCATGATCAGGTTGAGGAAGAACAGAATACTGTGTTGGGGACTTATTTCCTGGTCCTATTTCATAGGGGTGTAGGAAATCTGTTATAGATGTTGGTGACTTAGGTACAGTTGTGGGTTCCGCTGTTAGTATCGCAAGAGGTGGCAATTTAGATGTAGGCTCCCCAGACTTTGGTAATTTCGGTGGAAGTACTGATAAAGATGGAGTGGATGGTTCAGTGACTGGTTCAGGAAAAACCATTGATTCAGGTGGAGTGGATGGTTCAATGACTTGTTCTGAAGTAACCATTGATTCAGATGGACTGGTTTGCTCAGTAACTGGTTCAGTTTCAACTGGTGTTTCAGATGTGGTTGTTGTTTCACTGACTGGTACAGAAGTAACAATTGATTCAGATGGACTGGATGGTTCAGTGCCTGCTTCAGAAGTAACCACTGATTCAGATGGAGTGGAAGGTTCAGTGAATGGTACAGAAGTAACCATTGATTCAGATGGAGTGGATGGTTCAGTGCCTGGTTCTGAAGTAACCATTGATTCAGATGGAGTGGATGGTTCAGTGACTGGTACAGAAGTAACCATTGATTCAGATGTAGTGGATGGTTCAGTGACAGTTTCAGAAGTAAAAACTGATTCAGGTGGAGTGGATGGTTCAATGACTGGTTCTGAAGTAACCATTGATTCAGATGGACTGGTTTGCTCAGTAACTGGTTCAGTTTCAACCGGTGTTTCAGATGTGGTTGTTGGTTCACTGACTGGTACAGAAGTAACCATTGATTCAGGTGGAGTGGATGGTTCAGTGATTGGTTCTGAAGTAATCATTGATTCAGATGGAGTGGGTGGTTCAGTGACAGCTTCAGAAGTAACCATTGATTCAGATGGAGTGGGTGGTTCAGTGACAGCTTCAGAAGTAACCATTGATTCAGATGGAGTGGAAGGTTCAGTGCCTGGTTCTGAAGTAACCATTGATTCAGGTGGAGTGGATGGTTCAGTGCCTGGTTCTGAAGTAATCATTGATTCAGATGGAGTTGGTGGTTGAGTGCCTGGTTCTGAAGTAACCATTGATTCAGATGGAGTGGAAGGTTCAGTGCCTGGTTCTGAAGTAATCATTGATTCAGATGGAGTTGGTGGTTGAGTGCCTGGTTCTGAAGTAACGATTGATTCAGGTGGAGTGGATGGTTCAGTGACAGCTTCAGAAGTAACCATTGATTCAGATGGAGTGGGTGGTTCAGTGACAGCTTCAGAAGTAACCACTGATTCAGATGGAGTGGAAGGTTCAGTGCCTGGTTCTGAAGTAACCATTGATTCAGGTGGAGTGGATGGTTCAGTGCCTGGTTCAGAAGTAACCATTGATTCAGATTGAGTGGATGGTTCACTGACTGGTAGAGAAGTAACCATTGATTCAGATGGAGTGGATGGTTCAGTGACAGTTTCAGAAGTAAAAACTGATTCAGGTGGAGTGGATGGTTCAATGACTGGTTCTGAAGTAACCATTGATTCAGATGGACTGGTTTGCTCAGTAACTGGTTCAGTTTCAACCGGTGTTTCAGATGGAGTTGTTGGTTCACTGACTGGTACAGAAGTAACCATTGATTCAGGTGGAGTGGATGGTTCAGTGATTGGTTCTGAAGTAACCATTGATTCAGATGGAGTGGGTGGTTCAGTGACAGCTTCAGAAGTAACCATTGATTCAGATGGAGTGGGTGGTTCAGTGACAGCTTCAGAAGTAACCATTGATTCAGATGGAGTGGGTGGTTCAGTGACAGCTTCAGAAGTAACCATTGATTCAGATGGAGTGGGTGGTTCAGTGACAGCTTCAGAAGTAACCATTGATTCAGATGGAGTGGGTGGTTCAGTGACAGCTTCAGAAGTAACCATTGATTCAGATGGAGTGGATGGTTCAGTCACGGGTTCAGAAGTAAACTCTGATTCGAATGGACTGGATGGCTCGGTGACTGATTTAGAAGTAACCACTGATTCAGATGGAGTGGATGGCTCATTTACTGGTTCAGTATCAACTGGTGTTTCAGATGCGATTGTTGGTTCAGTGACTGGTACAGAAGTAACCATTGATTCAGGTGGAGTGGATGGTTCAGTGATTGGTTCTGAAGTAATCATTGATTCAGATGGAGTTGATGGTTGAGTGCCTGGTTCTGAAGTAACCATTGATTCAGGTGGAGTGGATGGTTCAGTGACAGCTTCAGAAGTAACAATTGATTCAGATGGAGTGGATGGTTCAGTGACAGCTTCAGAAGTAAAAACTGATTCAGGTGGAGTGGATGGTTCAATGACTGGTTCTGAAGTAACCATTGATTCAGATGGACTGGTTTGCTCAGTAACTGGTTCAGTTTCAACCGGTGTTTCAGATGTGGTTGTTGGTTCACTGACTGGTACAGAAGTAACCATTGATTCAGGTGGAGTGGATGGTTCAGTGACTGCTTCAGAAGTAACCACTGATTCAGATGGAGTGGATGGTTGAGCGACAGCTTCAGAAGTAACCATTAATTCAGATGGAGTGGGTGGTTCAGTGAATGGTTCTGAAATAACCATTGATTCTGATGGAGTGGATGGTTCAGTCACTGGTTCAGAAGTAAACTCTGATTCAGATGGAGTGGATGGCTCAGTTACTGGTTCAGTATCAACTGGTGTTTCAGATGCAATTGTTGGTTCACTGACTGGTAAAGAAGTAACAATTGATTCAGATGGAGTGGATGGTTCAGTGACAGCTTCAGAAGTAACCACTGATTCAGATGGAGTGGAGGGTTCAGTGACTGGTACAGAAGTAACCATTGATTCAGATAGAGTGGTTGGTTCAGTGACTGCTTCAGAAGTAACCATTGATTCAGATGGAGTGGATGATTCAGTGACAGCTTCAGAAGTAACCACTGATTCAGGTGGAGTGGATGGTTCAGTGATTGGTTCTGAAGTAATCACTGATTCAGATGGAGTTGGTGGTTCAGTGCCTGGTTGAGAAGTAACGACTGATTCAGGTGGAGTGGATGGTTCAGTGACAGCTTCAGAAGTAACCACTGATTCAGGTGGAGTGGATGGTTCAATGACTGGTTCTGAAGTTACAATTGATTCAGATGGACTGGTTTGCTCAGTAACTGGTTCAGTTTCAACCGGTGTTTCAGATGTGGTTGTTGGTTCACTGACTGGTAAAGAAGTAACAATTGATACAGGTGGAGTGGATGGTTCAGTGATTGGTTCTGAAGTAATCATTGATTCAGATGGAGTTGATGGTTGAGTGCCTGGTTCTGAAGTAACCATTGATTCAGGTGGAGTGGATGGTTCAGTGACAGCTTCAGAAGTAACAATTGATTCAGATGGAGTGGATGGTTCAGTGACAGCTTCAGAAGTAAAAACTGATTCAGGTGGAGTGGATGGTTCAATGACTGGTTCTGAAGTAACCATTGATTCAGATGGACTGGTTTGCTCAGTAACTGGTTCAGTTTCAACCGGTGTTTCAGATGTGGTTGTTGGTTCACTGACTGGTACAGAAGTAACCATTGATTCAGGTGGAGTGGATGGTTCAGTGACTGCTTCAGAAGTAACCACTGATTCAGATGGAGTGGATGGTTGAGCGACAGCTTCAGAAGTAACCATTAATTCAGATGGAGTGGGTGGTTCAGTGAATGGTTCTGAAATAACCATTGATTCTGATGGAGTGGATGGTTCAGTCACTGGTTCAGAAGTAAACTCTGATTCAGATGGAGTGGATGGCTCAGTTACTGGTTCAGTATCAACTGGTGTTTCAGATGCAATTGTTGGTTCACTGACTGGTAAAGAAGTAACAATTGATTCAGATGGAGTGGATGGTTCAGTGACAGCTTCAGAAGTAACCACTGATTCAGATGGAGTGGAGGGTTCAGTGACTGGTACAGAAGTAACCATTGATTCAGATAGAGTGGTTGGTTCAGTGACTGCTTCAGAAGTAACCATTGATTCAGATGGAGTGGATGATTCAGTGACAGCTTCAGAAGTAACCACTGATTCAGGTGGAGTGGATGGTTCAGTGATTGGTTCTGAAGTAATCACTGATTCAGATGGAGTTGGTGGTTCAGTGCCTGGTTGAGAAGTAACGACTGATTCAGGTGGAGTGGATGGTTCAGTGACAGCTTCAGAAGTAACCACTGATTCAGGTGGAGTGGATGGTTCAATGACTGGTTCTGAAGTTACAATTGATTCAGATGGACTGGTTTGCTCAGTAACTGGTTCAGTTTCAACCGGTGTTTCAGATGTGGTTGTTGGTTCACTGACTGGTAAAGAAGTAACAATTGATACAGGTGGAGTGGATGTTTCAGTGACAACTTCAGAGGTAACCACTGATTCAGGTGGAGTGGATTGTTCAATGATTGGTTCTGAAGTAACCATTGATTCAGATGGAGTGGATAGTTCAGTTATTGGTTCTGAAGTAATCACTGATTCAGATGGAGTGGAGGGTTCAGTGACTGGTTCTGAAGTAACGATTGATTCAGGTGGAGTGGATGGTTCAGTGACAGCTTCAGAAGTAACCACTGATTCAGATGGAGTGGATGGTTGAGTGACTGGTACAGAAGTAACCATTGATTCAGATGGAGTGGGTGGTTCAGTGAATGGTTCTGAAGTAACCATTGATTCTGATGGAGTGGATGGTTCAGTCACTGGTTCAGAAGTAAACTCTGATTCAGATGGAGTGGATGGTTCAGTGACTGATTTAGAAGTAACCACTAATTCAGATGGAGTGGAGGGCTCAGTTACTGGTTCAGTATCAACTGGTGTTTCAGATGCGATTGTTGGTTCACTGACTGGTAAAGAAGTAACAATTGATTCAGGTGGAGTGGATGGTTGAGTGACAACTTCAGAAGTAACCACTGATTCAGGTGGAGTAAATGGTTCAATGACTGGTTCTGAAGTAACCACTGATTCAGATGGAGTGGATGGTTCAGTGATTCGTTCTGAAGTAATCACTGATTCAGATGGAGTTGGTGGTTCAGTGCCTGGTTCTGAAGTAACAATTGATTCAGATGGAGTGGATGGTTCAGTGCCTGGTTCTGAAGTAACCATTGATTCAGGTGGAGTGGATGGTTCAGTGACAGCTTCAGAAGTAACCACTGATTCAGATGGAGTTGAGGGTTCAGTGACTGGTACAGAAGTAACCATTGATTCAGATGGAGTGGATGGTTCAGTGCCTGGTTCTGAAGTAACCATTGAATCAGGTGGAGTGGATGGTTCAGTGCCTGGTTCTGAAGTAACCATTGATTCAGGTGGAGTGGATGGTTCAGTGACAGCTTCAGAAGTAACCACTGATTCAGATGGAGTGGAGGGTTCAGTCACTGGTACAGAAGTAACCATTGATTCAGATGGAGTGGATGGTTCAGTGATTGGTTCTGAAGTAACCATTGATTCAGGTGGAGTGGATGGTTCAGTGCCTGGTTCTGAAGTAACCATTGATTCTGGTGGAGTCGATGGTTCAGTGACAGCTTCAGAAGTAACCACTGATTCAGATGGAGTGGAGGGTTCAGTGACTGCTTCAGAAGTAACCATTGATTCAGATGGAGTGGATGATTCAGTGACAGCTTCAGAAGTAACCACTGATTCAGGTGGAGTGGATGGTTCAGTGATTGGTTCTGAAGTAATCACTGATTCAGATGGAGTTGGTGGTTCAGTGCCTGGTTCTGAAGTAACGATTGATTCAGGTGGAGTGGATGGTTCAGTGACAGCTTCAGAAGTAACCACTGATTCAGGTGGAGTGGATGGTTCAGTGACAGCTTCAGAAGTAACCATTGATTCAGGTGGAGTGGGTGGTTCAGTGACTGGTACAGAAGTAACCATTGATTCAGATGGAGTGGATGGTTCAGTGATTGGTTCTGAAGTAATCACTGATTCAGATGGAGTTGGTGGTTCAGTGCCTGGTTCTGAAGTAACAATTGATTCAGGTGGAGTGGATGATTCAGTGACAGCTTCAGAAGTAACCACTGATTCAGATGGAGTGGATGGTTCAGTGACAACTTCAGAAGTAACCACTGATTCAGATTGAGTGGAGGGTTCAGTGACAGCTTCAGAAGTAACCACTGATTCAGATGGAGTGGATGGTTCAGTGCCTGGTTCTGAAGTAACCATTGATTCAGGTGGAGTGGATTGTTCAGTGCCTGGTTCTGAAGTAACCATTGATTCAGGTGGAGTGGATGGTTCAGTGACAGCTTCAGATGTAACCACTGATTCAGATGGAGTGGAGGGTTCAGTGACTGGTACAGAAGTAACCATTGATTCAGGTGGAGTGGATGGTTCAGTGCCTGGTTCTGAAGTAACCATTGATTCAGGTGGAGTGGATGGTTCAGTGACTGGTTCTGAAGTAACCATTGATTCAGGTGGAGTGGATGGTTCAGTGACAGCTTCAGAAGTAACCACTGATTCAGATGGAGTGGAGGGTTCAGTGACTGCTTCAGAAGTAACCACTGATTCAGATGGAGTGGATGGTTGAGTGACAGCTTCAGAAGTAACCATTGATTCAGATGGAGTGGGTGGTTCGGTGAATGGTTCTGAAATAACCATTGATTCTGATGGAGTGGATGGTTCAGTCATTGGTTCAGAAGTAAAATCTGATTCAGATGGAGTGGATGGTTCAGTGACTGATTTAGAAGTAACCACTAATTCAGATGGAGTGGAGGGCTCAGTTACTGGTTCAGTATCAACTGGTGTTTCAGATGCGATTGTTGGTTCACTGACTGGTAAAGAAGTAACAATTGATTCAGGTGGAGTGGATGGTTCAGTGACAACTTCAGAAGTAACCACTGATTCAGGTGGAGTGGATGGTTCAATGACTGGTTCTGAAGTAACCATTGATTCAGATGGAGTGGATGGTTCAGTGATTGGTTCTGAAGTAATCACTGATTCAGATGGAGTTGGTGGTTCAGTGCCTGGTTCTGAAGTAACAATTGATTCAGATGGAGTGGATGGTTCAGTGACAGCTTCAGAAGTAACCACTGATTCAGATGGAGTGCAGGGTTCAGTGACTGGTACAGAAGTAACCATTGATTCAGATGGAGTGGTTGGTTCAGTGACTGCTTCAGAAGTAACCACTGATTCAGATGGAGTGGATGATTCAGTGACAGCTTCAGAAGTAACCACTGATTCAGGTGGAGTGGATGGTTCAGTGATTGGTTCTGAAGTAATCACTGATTGAGATGGAGTTGGTGGTTCAGTGCCTGGTTCTGAAGTAACGATTGATTCAGGTGGAGTGGATGGTTGAGTGACACCTTCAGAAGTAACCACTGATTCAGTTGGAGTGGATGGTTCAATGACTGGTTCTGAAGTTACCATTGATTCAGATGGACTGGTTTGCTCAGTAACTGGTTCAGTTTCAACCGGTGTTTCAGATGTGGTTGTTGGTTCACTGACTGGTAAAGAAGTAACAATTGATTCAGGTGGAGTGGATGGTTCAGTGACAACTTCAGAAGTAACCACTGATTCAGTTGGAGTGGATGGTTCAATGACTGGTTCTGAAGTAACCATTGATTCAGATGGAGTGGATAGTTCAGTGATTGGTTCTGAAGTAATCACTGATTCAGATGGAGTTGGTGGTTCAGTGCCTGGTTCTGAAGTAACGATTGATTCAGGTGGAGTGGATGGTTCAGTGACAGCTTCAGAAGTAACCACTGATTCAGATGGAGTGGATGGTTGAGTGACACCTTCAGAAGTAACCATTGATTCTGATGGAGTGGATGGTTCAGTCACTGGTTCAGAAGTAAACTCTGATTCAGATGGAGTGGATGGTTCAGTGACTGATTTAGAAGTAACCACTAATTCAGATGGAGTGGAGGGCTCAGTTACTGGTTCAGTATCAACTGGTGTTTCAGATGCGATTGTTGGTTCACTGACTGGTAAAGAAGTAACGATTGATTCAGGTGGAGTGGATGGCTCAGTGACAACTTCAGAAGTAACCACTGATTCAGATGGAGTGGATGGTTCAGTGCCTGGTTCTGAAGTAACCATTGATTCAGGTGGAGTGGATGGTTCAGTGACAGCTTCAGAAGTAACCACTGATTCAGATGGAGTGGAGGGTTCAGTCACTGGTACAGAAGTAACCATTGATTCAGATGGAGTGGATGGTTCAGTGATTGGTTCTGAAGTAACCATTGATTCAGGTGGAGTGGATGGTTGAGTGCCTGGTTCTGAAGTAACGATTGATTCAGGTGGAGTGGATGGTTCAGTGACAGCTTCAGAAGTAACCACTGATTCAGTTGGAGTGGATGGTTCAATGACTGGTTCTGAAGTTACCATTGATTCAGATGGACTGGTTGGCTCAGTAACTGGTTCAGTTTCAACCGGTGTTTCAGATGTGGTTGTTGGTTCACTGACTGGTAAAGAAGTAACAATTGATTCAGGTGGAGTGGATGGTTCAGTGACAACTTCAGAAGTAACCACTGATTCAGTTGGAGTGGATGGTTCAATGACTGGTTCTGAAGTAACCATTGATTCAGATGGAGTGGATAGTTCAGTGATTGGTTCTGAAATAATCACTGATTCAGATGGAGTTGGTGGTTCAGTGCCTGGTTCTGAAGTAACGATTGATTCAGGTGGAGTGGATGGTTCATTGATAGCTTCAGAAGTAACCACTGATTCAGATGGAGTGGATGGTTCAGTGACAGCTTCAGAAGTAACCATTGATTCAGATGGAGTGGGTGGTTCATTGAATGGTTCTGAAGTAACCATTGATTCTGATGGAGTGGATGGTTCAGTCACTGGTTCAGAAGTAAACTCTGATTCAGATGGAGTGGATGGTTCAGTGACTGATTTAGAAGTAACCACTAATTCAGATGGAGTGGAGGGCTCAGTTACTGGTTCAGTATCAACTGGTGTTTCAGATGCGATTGTTGGTTCACTGACTGGTAAAGAAGTAACAATTGATTCAGGTGGAGTGGATGGCTCAGTGAGAACTTCAGAAGTAACCACTGATTCAGATGGAGTGAATGGTTCAGTGCCTGGTTCTGAAGTAACCATTGATTCAGATGGAGTGGATGGTTCAGTGCCTGGTTCTGAAGTAACCATTGATTCAGGTGGAGTGGATGGTTCAGTGCCTGGTTCTGAAGTAACCATTGATTCAGGTGGAGTGGATGGTTCAGTGACAGCTTCAGAAGTAACCACTGATTCAGATGGAGTGGAGGGTTCAGTGACTGCTTCAGAAGTAACCATTGATTCAGATGGAGTGGATGGTTCAGTGACTGCTTCAGAAGTAACCACTGATTCAGATGGAGTGGATGGTTGAGTGACAGCTTCAGAAGTAACCATTGATTCAGATGGAGTGGGTGGTTCAGTGAATGGTTCTGAAATAACCATTGATTCTGATGAAGTGGATGGTTCAGTCACTGGTTCAGAAGTAAACTCTGATTCAGGTGGAGTTGGTGGCTCAGTTACTGGTTCAGTATCAACTGGTGTTTCAGATGCAATTGTTGGTTCAGTGACTGGTTCTGAGGTAACCATTGATTCAGATAGAGTGGATGGTTCACTGGCTGGTTCAGTTTGAAGTGGCGTTTTAGAAGCGGTTCTTGATTCAGTGACAGCTTCAGAAGTAACCACTGATTCAGATGAAGTGGATGTCTCAGTGACTGGTTCAGTTTCAACTGGTGTTTCAGATGTGGTTGTTGGTTCAGTGACTGATTCTGAAGTAACCATTGATTCAGATGGAGTAGATGAATCAGTGACTGGTTCAGAAGTAACCCCTAATTCAGATAGGGTGGATGGTTCAGTCAATAGTCCTGAAGTAACCATTGATTCAGGTGTAGTGGATGGTTCAGTGACAGCTTCAGAAGTAACCACTGATTCAGATGGAGTGGATGGTTCAGTGACGACTTCAGTAGTAACCGCTGATTCAGATGGAGTGGATGGTTCCGTCACTGGTTCAGAAGTAACCACTGATTCAGATGGAGTGGATTGTTGAGTGACAGCTTCAGACGTAACCACTGATTCAGATGGAGTGGATGGCTCAATTACTGGTTCAGTTTCAACTGGTGTTTCCGATGCGGTTGTTGGTTCAGTGACTGGTACAGAAGTAACCATTGATTCAGATGGAGTGGATGGTTCAGTGACAGCTTCAGAAGTAACCACTGATTCAGATGGAGTGGATGGTTCAATGACTGATTCTGAAGTAACCATTGATTCAGATGGACTGGTTTGCTCAGTAACTGGTTCAGTTTCAACCGGTGTTTCAGATGTGGTTGTTGGTTCACTGACTGGTACAGAAGTAACCATTGATTCAGATGGAGTGGATGGTTCAGTGACAGCTTCAGAAGTAACCACTGATTCAGATGGAGTGGGTGGTTCAGTGAATGGTTCTGAAGTAACCATTGATTCAGATGGAGTGGGTGGTTCAGTCACTGGTTCAGAAGTAACCACTGATTCAGATGGAGTGGATGGCCCTGTTATTGATTCAGTATCAACTGTTGTTTCAGATGCGATTCTTGGGTCACTGACTAGTACAGAAGTAACAATTGATTCAGATGGAGTGGACGGCTCAGTGACTGATTCAGAAGTAACCATTGATTCAGATGGAGTGGGTGTTTCAGTCACTGGTTCAGTTTCAAGTGGCGTTTCAGAAGCAGTTCCTGGTTCAGTGACAGCTTCAGAAGTAACCATTGATTCAGATGGAGTGGGTGGTTCAGTGACAGCTTCAGTAGCAATCACTGATTCAGATGGAGTGGATGGCTCAGTTACTGGTTCAGTTTCAACTGGTGTTTCCAATGCAGCTGTTGGTTCAGTGACTGGTTTTGAGGTAACCATTGATTCAGATGGAGTAGATGGCTCAGTGGGTCGTTCAGTTTCAACTGGTTTTTCAGATGGAGTTGTTGGCTCAGTGACTGTTTCTGAAGCAAACATTGAATCAGATGAACTGGATGGTCCAGTGGCTGGTTCAGTTCCAAATGGTGTTTCAGATGTGGTTGTTGGTTCAGTGACTGCTTCAGTAGTAACTACTGATTCAGATGAAGTGGATGGTTCAGTTTCTAGTTCTGAAGTAACCATTGATTCAGATGGAGTGGGTGGTTCAGTAACTGGTTCAGACGTAACCACTGATTCAGATGAATTGGAATGTTCAGTGACTGGTTCAGTTTCAACTAGTGTATGAGATGGGGTTGTTGGTTCAGTGACTGAAGTAACTATTGATTCAGATGGAATGGATGGCTCAGTGACTACTTCTGAACTAACCATTGATTCAGATGGAGTAGATGGTTCCTGGAGTGTTTCAGAAGTAACTACTGATGCAGATGCCGTAGATTGTTCAGTGACAGCTTCAGAATTAACCACTGATTTGGATGTAGTAGATGGTTCAGTGGCTGGCTCAGTTTCAAGTGGTGTTTCAGATGGAGTGGATGGTTCAGTCACTGGTTCAGTTTCAATTGGTTTTTCAGATGTGGTTCCTGGTTCAGTGACTGCTTCAGAAGTAACCATTGATTCAGATGGAGTGGATGGTTCAGTGAAGGCTTCAGAAGTAACCATTGATTCAGATGGAGTGGGTTGCTCAGTAACTAGTTCTGAAGTAACAATCGATTCAAATGGAGTAAATGGTTCAGTCACTGGTTCAGAAGTAATAACTGATTCAGTTGGAGTTGATGGTTCAGTGACAACTGCAGTAGTAACCACTGATTCAGATGGACTGGATTGTTCAGTGACCGGTTCAGTTTCAACTGCTGTTTCAGATGTGGTTGTTTGTTCAGTGACTGGTTCTGAAGTAACCATTGATTCAGCTGGAGTGGATGGCTCAGTGACTGGTTCTGATGTAACCACCGATTCAGATGGAGTGGATGGCTCAGTGACAGCTTCCGAAGTAACCACAGATTTAGAAGGACTGGATGGTTCAGTGACAGATTCAGAAGTAACCATCGATTCAGATGGGTTAGGTGGTTGAGGGACTGGTTCAGAAGTAACGATTGATTCAGATGGGTTAGGTGGTTGAGGGACTGGTTCAGAAGTAACCATTGATTCAGGTGGAGTTGATGGTTCAATGACTGGTTCAGAAGTAATTATGGTTTCAGATGGAGTGGATGGTTCAGTGACTGGTTCATTTTCAACTGTTCTTTCAGATGTGGTTGTTTCTTCAGCGACGGCTTCAGAAGTACCCATGGATTCAGACAGAGTGGTTAGTTCAGTGACTGGTTCAGAAGTAACCATTGATTCAGATGGAGTGGATGTTTCTGTGACTGGTTCAGCATCAGCTGTCATTTCAGACGTTGTTGTTGGTTCAATGACTGGTTCAGAAGTATCTATTGATTCAGGTTCAGTGGACGGTTCAGTGACTCGTTCAAGTGTCTCTGTGCTTTTTGGTGCACCTTTTGGTGCAGTTACATTAGTTGGTTCACCCGCTGGTTCAGGTGTTGTGGGTGGTTCAGGTGAACTCGTGGTCCTTTGCTCAGATGACGGTACTACTGTATTAATCTTTGGTCCAAATGGTTTTTGTTGCTCCTTTCCACTTCCTCCTCCTTCCGGACCTTGGCCACATTCACATGGTTTGAGCTGAATGATGTTTTTAATAAGCTGAGCACTTGGGAAGTTCATACTTATGACACCTAAGCAACCATAGTTTTTAGAGATTTTTTTATGCCAGTCCACAAAGTCGTAAAGTTGCTCATTGACATTTCGAGCCAATATTTTTGGATTGTTGAAAAGTGACGTTGATGTCTCAGTCACCACAATGTGATGTTCACAGATGTGTGACTTGATTTGCTTTAATCTCTCTTCTACATTTTTGAGCCTATTACGTTCAAAGAAATGTGAGTCATGGTTTTCTGTTCCAGCATGAAACACATCAGTCTGGAGAAAAACAATATTGCCCCTTGCGACCTTCATGTTTGGTGTCATCGTCTGTGTCCATATTTTATTTCTGAAGTTGTCAATTAATTCCTTTGTCAACTGAGCAACTTGTTTCTTGTAAAGACCATGTAATGTCACTTTCAAAATCACTGTCTCACTTTTGTGATCTCTTAAGAAATCAAGAATGTCTCTGATGACATTATCTAATTCCGTATGCTGCCAAAACATCCAGTGACTATCCCGAATATAAACATTTTTTTGTGTAGGCAACCAAATCCCAGCATGCAAGTCAAAATATCGTACTCCCACATTAAGTTGCTGCTTCAAATTCCAAACTTGACATATAGCAAGTGGTCCTCCGTATAATGTTAAGCTCTCGTGTGTTCCAGGAATGGAGATAGCAGATAGTGGGGTCTCTTCAGGTATAGACTTCATCCAGTCAAGGTTATAAGATCTTGGATCCAGGTCTGGGTTTTCATTGAAACCTAACCATGAACCTGAGCAGGAGGTTATTCTGGTGAGAGGAAGACATTTTTACTTCTATTTTTAATTCTTTCATCGTTCTTTCAAAGTCAAAAAAGCAATTCTAATTGTTTATTTCTACAACAAGAAAAAGGAAGACAAATATTTGCCAAATACTCTTTCCCATCACAATAAGTCAGTCTTAAAAGTAAAGCAATTATAAACTATTATTATAAAATCAATAATATTGTCTTACTTACATAGAGAAAAAGGAGAGAAAATTATAGATCCCCATAATCTGGTTGTTCCATCAAGCTCAGGAATTTAGGATTTGTCCAAATTTCTTTCCAATGCGTTTACATTTTTTTCTCACCAGCCAATTTGTAAAAGAATTTACAAAACTCCAAAACGCTTTTACATTTAGCTCCGGACATGGCTGTGACAATAGACAATGGTCTCTGGTAAAGTGAGCTGCTGTAACAGTGAACATAAAGATAACCTTTGATTTGCATGTTTCTGTTCTCTAATCTTTTATTTGGAGTAGTGTAGGAGAGAGAAAGAGAGACACTGAGACAAATGGAGAGTGAGACGTTGTAAAAGAGGTGTGCAGGCCATGTTGTAGCAGTTTATTTAGTAAAATATGACTTTGAAGACAGTCAGGGAGGTGATGAGTCAGCTCAAATGGCTATCCTTTACATATTTTGCATAGACTACATATCTACATGCACTACATGTAAGAGTATTCCTTCACCGAATATCTGTTTTTAGGCATCCCCTACGTTCTTTAGCTGGAACACCTTAATAGTTTTGGATTCAGCCTGTGAGTTATATAAGGAAATCTTCAATGATTGGTTCATCATTTCACCCACACTCATCAAAGCCACAACACTGTGCTAATGGGGAGATCAATATAAGAATACAATTACATGAAAAGTGGGATACAGTTGTCTTAACTGTAAATTGGAGCTCTAAACATCAGCCAGGTCACTTGATGAACATAGTTTTAGAATGTTGAATTCAGCCTCTCCTTTAAACCTTTATTCTGTTTAATGACATCAAAAGGACAATGCCTTTTCTTTTTGCTCCGTCCTTTAGGGGTCATCTGCTTCCATCTCACCCTATCCCTCCTCTTTCACACCAGGCTCTCGTCCACCTGCTCTCCACTATCAATATAGATCACAATGTTGTCTGCAAACATTACAGGCCACAGAGACTCCTGCCTGATTTAATCTGTCAACTCATCAAATCTTATTTGACTGAATGTTCTGTATATTCTGTTTTTTATTAACCTTAACCACTGAAATTAAAGTTAACTTAGGTAGTGCTTCAAAAAAATTACAAAAAATGCCTAGATGGGATTTAGTGTGGCTGCTGAGTACCTGGAAGTGTTTCTAGAAGAATTGTGGTAAGAGTCATCAATATGAATTTAAGACAATGATTTTCTTTATTCAAACTTAACAAACAACTTTGTCACATAAATTATTTAATTGGTAGGGCACTCAGAATAAAAGGACTTAAATCAGGGCTAAAAGTTTTCAGCCCTGATTTAAATGAAGATTACTACAGGTGTTCAGGAAGTTCAGGGGAGCATGACTACTCAAATCAGCTGCAGAGACATATATCAGCATCAGCAATTGGATTAGAGATACATACAGCAGAGTCAATTTTCAATAAACCTTTACTTCACCATAAAGACACGATAAATATCTAATCTAATCTAATCTAATCTAATCTAATCTAATCTAATCTAATCCAACAGTTTAGCTTCATTCTTTTAAGCAAAGTTTTAAAGTCTAATGTGGAATGTGGTGACCATTTAAAATTTGAGGCATTTTCTCATATTGATATTATTTATTTAGACTATGTTAATACTGTTTTTTTCATAAATGTAGAAACATATAAAAGCATATCTTTCTCATATTTAGAACCCTTAGCCAGTGAATCTTTCCATGAAAACTTAGTTTTCATGCACATGATACTGGGTACAACAATTACCTGAGTATCACATATTAGTTAAAATGACATAAAACAGAGTAAAGCTTCTATTCCTAATATTTATGATTATCTAACTAGTAGATTTTGGAAATTTTTCAAGCGTTTTATGATCTAAATTATATAAATTAAGAAAAGCTATCATATTCATGTCATAAATCATATTTCTTTATCATTTTTTATGTTCTGCTACTCGTTATTATTTATATTCACAGTCACAGCTAATTATTTTGGTATTTTTTGTTTTCCTTTCAATGAATGACTAAAATTATGGTAAAAAATGGTTTGATAATCATAGCTGAATCCCAATGTTTAAATTAATAATCAAACAAGATGGAGAAAATTCTTCAGTTTTAAAACCCCAAAAGGTTGATTCTGTTCATCTGGATATAGCGTTTCCAGCGGGAGAAACGTCTTGTCACTCATCCAAGTTACAAACCATATGTCCAGATGAACAGAATCAATCTTTTGGGATTTATCTACCTGGATGATTGAGCATGCATCAAAACATTCAGTTTTAAAAGTTGAAACCAGGCAATGTTTGGCATTCCTGCTGGGAAAACTTCAGTTTACTAACTTTAATATCACATAAGTAAACAGAAGAGAAAAATAACTGGCAATCACTGCTACAATTCAATAAATAAAAGTGAAATTCTTCTCCATTACTAATAGGTCTGTTTCTCGCTCAAAAGTTGGCTTAACAGAGAAAAAACTTGGGTCCTCGTTAAATTTCTCACACATTTGTTTTGTGGTAAAGTTTTCATTTGCTGTGTGTTAATATGAAGCAGTTGGGCTTTAATCTACTCAAATTATTGTCTCAGATTGAGTTTGGGGGCTTTGAACCACTTTCTTATGCAGGGGAAGATCTATGGTTGTTTTTTGGTTTTTTTTGGGGGGGGGGGGGGGGGAGGGGGGGGTTGTGACTTGACAACACAATATTTTCAATTATAATTGAGTAAGTAAAACCCATAATGCTTGTGATTTTCTTTTCGCTCTGGCTTAAGACTCTTTAGGAGGATCCCAAAAACTCCACATTTATCCAGACTTAAGATAGTGGTTCAGGTGCAGCAGTTCCTTCAGTTGCATCTGGTTGTTTGGGTGTAGTGGATGGTTCAGGTATTGGTTCAGGTCCAGCCGTGGGTTCAGATGCAGCTGTTGGTTCAGGTGCAGTGGATGGTTCAGATGCAGCTGTTGATTCAGGTGCAGCTTTTGGTTCAGGTGCAGTGGATGGTTCAGGTATTGGTTCAGGTGCAGCCGTGGGTTCAGATGCAGCTGTTGGTTCAGGTGCAGCTGTTGGTTCAGCTGCAGTGGATGGTTCAGGTATAGGTTCAGGTGCAGCCGTGGGTTCAGATGCACCTGTTGGTTCAGATGCAGCTGTTGGTTCAGGTGCAGCCGTGGGTTCAGATGCAGCTGTTGATTCAGGTGCAGCTGTTGGTTCAGGTGCAGTGGATGGTTCAGGTATTGGTTCAGGTGCAGTTGTGAGTTCAGGTGCAGCTGTTGGTTCAGGTACTGGTTCAGATGCAGCTGTTGGTTCAGTTGTTGTGGATGGTACAGGTACTGCTTCGGGTGTAACTGTTTGTTCAGGTGCACCTGTTGGTTCAGGTGCAGTGGATGGTTCAGGTATTGGTTCAGGTGCAGCTGTTGGTTCAGGTGTAGCTATTGGTTCAGTTACTGGTTCATGTGCAGCTGTTGGCTCAGGTGCAGTGGATGGTTCAGGTGCAACTGTTGATTCAGGTATTGGTTCAGGTGTAGCTGTTGGTTCAGTGACTGGTTCAGGTGCAGTTGATAGTTCAGGTACTGGTTTAGATACAGCTGTTGGTTCAGGTGCAGTGGATGGTTCAGGTACTGGTTTAGATACAGCTGTTGGTTCAGGTGCAGTGGATGGTTCCGGTACTGGTTTAGATACAGCTGTTGGTTCAGGTACTGGTTCGGGTGCAGCTGTTGGTTCAGGTACTGGTTTAGGTGCAGCTGTTGGTTCAGGTGCAGTGGATGGTTCAGCTACTGGTTCAGGTGTAACTGTTGGTTCAGGTGCAGCTGCTGGTTCAGGTGTTGTGGGTGGTTCAGGTACTGGTTCTGGTGCAGCTGTTGGTTCAGGTACTGGTTTAGGTGCAGCTGTTGGTTCAGGTGCAGTGAATGGTTCAGGTGTTGTGGGTGGTTCAGGTACTGGTTCGGGTGCAGCTGTTGGTTCGGGTACTGGTTTAGGTGCAGCTGTTGGTTCAGGTGCAGCTGCTGGTTCAGGTGTTGTGGGTGGTTCAACTACTGGTTCTGGTGCAGTGGATGGTTCAGGTACTGGTTCAGGTGTAACTGTTGGTTCAGGTGCAGCTGCTGGTTCAGGTGTTGTGGGTGGTTCAGGTACTGGTTCAGGTGCAGCTGTTGGTTCAGGTACTGGTTCAGGTGCAACTGTTGGTTCAGCTACTGGTTCAGGTGTAACTGTTGATTCAGGTGCAGCTGCTGGTTCAGGTGTTGTGGGTGGTTCAGGTACTGGTTCGGGTGCAGCTGTTGGTTCAGGTACTGGTTTAGGTGCAGCTGTTGGTTCAGGTGCAGTGGATGGTTCAGCTACTGGTTCAGGTGTAACTGTTGGTTCAGGTGCAGCTGCTGGTTCAGATGTTGTGGGTGGTTCAGGTACTGGTTCGGGTGCAGCTGTTGGTTCAGGTACTGGTTTAGGTGCAGCTGTTGGTTCAGGTGCAGTGGATGGTTCAGCTACTGGTTCAGGTGTAACTGTTGGTTCAGGTGCAGCTGCTGGTTCAGGTGTTGTCGGTGGTTCAGCTACTGGTTCTAGTGCAGTGGATGGTTCAGGTACTGGTTCATGTGCAGCTGTTGGTTCAGGTGCAGTGGATGGTTCAGCTACTGGTTCAGGTGCAGCTGTTGGTTCAGGTGCAGTGACTGGTTGAGGTGCACCTTTTGGTGCTGGTGCTTTAGTTGGTTCAGTTGCTGGTTCAGGTTGTTGTGGTGATTCAGGTGAACTGGTGGTATGCTGCTCAGATGATGGTGATTCTGTATTAATCTTTGGCCCAAATGGTTTTTGTTGCTCCTTTCCACTTTTTCCTCTTCCTGGTCTTTGGCCACATTCACATGGTTTGAGCTGAATGATGTTTTTAATAAGCTGAGCACTTGGGAAGTTCATACTTATGACACCTAAGCAACCATAGTTTTTAGAGATTTTTTTATGCCGGTCCACAAAGTTGTAAAGCCACTTGTTAACATTTTGAGCAAACATTTTTGGACTGTTAAAAAGTGACGTTGATGTCTCAGTTACCACAATGTGATGTTCACAGATGTGTGACTTGATTTGCTTTAGTCTCTGTTCTACATTTTTGAGCCTATTACGTTCAAAGAAACGTGAGTCATGGTTTTCTGTTCCAGCATGAAACACATCAGTCTGGAGAAAAACAATATTGCCCCTTGCGTCCTTCATATTTGGTGTCATCGTCTGTGTCCATATTTTATTTCTGAAGTTGTCAATTAATTCCTTTGTCAACTGCACAACTTGTTTCTTGTAAAGACCATGTAATGTCACTTTCAAAATCACTGTCTCACTTTTGTGATCTCTTAAGAAATCAAGAATGTCTCTGAGGACATTATCTAATTCCGTATGCTGCCAAAACATCCAGTGACTATCCCGAATATAAACATTTTTTTGTGTAGGCAACCAAATCCCAGCATGCAAGTCAAAATATCGTACTCCCACATTAAGTTGCTGCTTCAAATTCCAAACTTGACATATAGCAAGTGGTCCTCCGTATAATGTTAAGCTTTCGTGTGTTCCAGGAATGGAGATAGCAGATAGTGGGGTCTCTTCAGGTATAGACTTCATCCAGTCAAGGTTATAAGATCTTGGATCCAGGTCTGGGTTTTCATTGAAACCTAACCATGAACCTGAGCAGGAGGTTATTCTGGTGAGAGGAAGACATTTTTACTTCTATTTTTAATTCTTTCATTGTTCTTTCAAAGTCAGAAAAAAAGTTTGAATTGTTTATTTCTATACCAAACAAAAGAAGGACAGAAATGTTTGCTGAATATGTTTTCAAATCACAACAAGTCTTACTTGTAAGTAGAACAAATATAAAGCTCACAACTGATAACACTTTAGAATAATGTCACACTATCAAGCATTAGTAAGTGCTTAATGCATCATTTATGAAGCATTACTTCTCCTTAGTATGTAACTTATAGAATTTATAAATCTAGATATAATGTTTATTTTTGATTTAAGATCTCATATACAGCATGTTCATTTTTTAATTTAGAAAGTCTAAATAAGTGATCAACAAAGTATTTAGATAAGAATTTATATATATAATCATTAAGATTTTAGATATTAGTTTATTGTTCGTGAGTGTTAATAGAGGTTTTATACATACTTATTTCAAGCTGTAATCCATGGCTAATTCATACAGTTACTAGTTGTTAAGTATTTTGTGTAACCAGGACTATTTTTGCCTTATAAAGATTTAAAAATTAAAATAAAAGTACCTCAACATATAAAGTATAAGCTCATGTAAAAAGAACACAGGCAAAGCACAAAGAAATAGAGAAAATCCAAATCAGTGTTGCCAATTTAGCAACTTTGTCACTATATTTAGCGAGTTTTCAGCCCCCCTTTAGTGACTTTTTTTCCTAAAAAGTGACTAGCGACAAATCTGGTGACTTTTACTGGTGTTATTGGAGACTTATGATGACTTTTTGATGTGAAAGCACATATCGCTCTTACTCTCAACTCTGCTGTGGGCTGCTCGCCAGTGCCAAAACGCTCACAGGCGGGGGACAGTCCTCACGCAGCAGTTGCCCCCAGCTGCTGTCAGAGCAGAAGATGTTCACCCATACGCTTCCAAACTGCAAATGAATCACACCCTGGCTGTAACGCAGTCAATTCTTCTTTTACTCTTACTTTTTGTGGGTGACAAGATTTAAAACTACTTAAAAACACACACGAAAAAAGTGTCCCAGGCTGTCTATTTCGGGTCACTTTTGCCAGTCCCAAGCCCAGATAAAGAAGGAAAGTTGGAACTGTGACATTAAAAAAACAATAATTGCTAAAAGAAATTTAATGTGTAGTTCTAAATATATTCTAAATGCTTTTAGGGTGTTTTTTTTACTCATTTTATGTCTCTTCCATGATGTTATTTCTCTCTCCTACAGAGTCGGTTACAATTATAATTATAAGAATGACCAATTATGCAAATTAGGCGATGACATCATTTAGTGACTTCTAGTGTCTTTTAGGACAACCAATAGTGATTTTTCTTACTGAGGAGTTGGCAACACTGATCCAAATCCTCTATTAGTTAACTTTAGCCAAATAAGTCATTGGCCAGTCAGGTTCAGTTCTAAAGTGCTCCTGAAATAAACTAATTAGTCAGAATATCCAGCTCTGTGCTTTCACACAGGCAAACTCGGCTGGAATGAAAAAAATACTTCATGGCCTCCTCATTCAAAACATTCGGAGAAGTTAGCGTGAGGAAGAGAAATCAGATTAGAGTAGATTAGAGACTCACTGAGTAAAACAAGTTGTGTTACTTGGGGATAACTGTAGTCTGGAACAACAGCCGTGTAGATTGAAAGAGGAGATTCAGAAACGTGCACATCAGAAGTACAGTGGGATGCAAACGTTTGGGCAACCGTGTTAATAGTCATTATTTTCCTGTATAAATCGTTGGTTGTTACAATAAAAAAATGTCAGTTAAATATATCATATAGGAGACACACACAGTGATATTTGAGAAGTGAAATGAAGTTTATTGGATTTACAGAAAGTGTGCAATAATAAAAAACAAAATCAGGCAGGTGCATAAATTTGGGCACCACAAAAAAAAGAAATGAAATCAATATTAAGTAGATCTGCCTTTTGCAGAAATTACAGCCTCTAAACGCTTCCTGTAGGTTCCAATGAGAGTCTGGATTTTGGTTGAAGGTATTTTGGACCATTCCTCTTTACAAAACATCTCTAGTTCATTCAGGTTTGATGGCTTCCGAGCATGGACAGCTCTCTCTAACTCACACCACAAATTTTCAATAATATTCAGGTCTGGGGACTGAGATGGCCATTCCAGAACGTTGTACTTGTTCCTCTGCATGAATGCCTTAGTGGGTTTTGAGCAGTGTTTCGGGTCGTTGTCTTGTTGAAAGATCCAGCCCTGGCGCAGCTTCAGCTTTGTCACTGATTCCTGGACATTTGTCTCCAGAATCTGCTGATATTGAGTGGAATCCATGTGTCCCTCATCTTTGACAAGATTCCCAGTCCCTGCACTGGCCACACAGCCCCACAGCATGATGGAACCACCACCATATTTCACTGTTGGTAGCAGGTGTTTTTCTTGGAATGCTGTGTTCTTTTTCCTCCATGCATAACACCCCTTGTTATGCCCAAATAACTCAATTTTACAGGGAGTGCAGAATTATTAGGCAAATGAGTATTTTGTCCACATCATCCTCTCCATGCATGTTGTCTTACTCCAAGCTGTATAGGCTCGAAAGCCTACTACCAATTAAGCATATTAGGTGATGTGCATCTCTGTAATGAGAAGAGGTGTGGTCTAATGACATCAACACCCTATATCAGGTGTGCATAATTATTAGGCAACGTCCTTTCCTTTGGCAAAATGGGTCAAAAGAAGGACTTGACAGGCTCAGAAAAGTCAAAAATAGTGAGATATCTTGCAGAGGGATGCAGCAGTCTCAAAATTGCAAAGCTTCTGAAGCGTGATAATCGAACAATCAAGCGTTTCATTCAAAACAGTCAACAGGGTCGCAAGAAGCGTGTGGAAAAACCAAGGCGCAAAATAACTGCCCATGAACTGAGAAAAGTCAAGCGTGCAGCTGCCAAGATGCCACTTGCCACCAGTTTGGCCATATTTCAGAGCTGCAACATCACTGGAGTGCCCAAAAGCACAAGGTATGCAATACTCAGAGACATGGCCAAGGTAAGAAAGGCTGAAAGACGACCACCACTGAACAAGACACACAAGCGGAAACGTCAAGACTGGGCCAAGAAATATCTCGAGACTGGTTTTTCTAAGGTTTTATGGACTGATGAAATGAGAGTGAGTCTTGATGGGCCAGATGGATGGGCCCGTGGCTGGATTGGTAAAGGGCAGAGAGCTCCAGTCCGACTCAGACACCAGCAAGGTCTAGGTGGAGTACTGGTTTGGGCTGGTATCATCAAAGATGAGCTTGTGGGGCCTTTTCGGGTTGAGGATGGAGTCAAGCTCAACTCCCAGTCCTACTGCCAGTTTCTGGAAGACACCTTCTTCAAGCAGTGGTACAGGAAGAAGTCTGCATCCTTCAAGAAAAACATGAGTGGAGTCCAAGTACTCCACAGCGTGGCTGGCAAGAAAGGGTATAAAAGAAGAAAAACTAATGACATGGCCTCCTTGTTCACCTGATCTGAACCCCATTGAGAACCTGTGGTCCATCATCAAATGTGAGATTTACAAGGAGGGAAAACAGTACACCTCTCTGAACAGTGTCTGGGAGGCTGTGGTTGCTGCTGCACGCAATGTTGATGGTGAACAGATCAAAACACTGACAGAATCCATGGATGGCAGGCTTTTGAGTGTCCTTGCAAAGAAAGGTGGCTATATTGGTCGCTGATTTGCTTTTGTCTTGTTTTTGAATGTCAGAAATGTATATTTGTGAATGTGGAGATGTTATATTGGTTTCACTGGTAAAAAATAAATAATTGAAATGGGTATATATTTATTTTTTGTTAAGTTGCCTAATAATTATGCACAGTAATAGTCACCTGCACTCACAGATATCCCCCTAAAATAGCTAACACTAAAAACAAACTAAAAACTACTTCCAAAAACATTCAGCTTTGATATTAATGAGTTTTTTGGGTTCATTGAGAACATGGTTGTTGTTCAATAATAAAATTATTCCTCAAAAATACAACTTGCCTAATAATTCTGCACTGTAGTTTCATCAGTCCACAGCACCTTATTCCAGAATGAAGCTGGCTTGTCCAAATGTGCTTTAGCAAACCTCAAGTGGCTCTGTTTGTGCTGTGGGCGGAGAAAAGGCTTCCTCTGCATCACTCTCATTTGCATCAAATACTCATTTGCCTAATAATTCTGCACTCCCTGTAAAATTGAGTTATTTGGGCATAACAAGGGGTGTTATGCATGGAGGAAAAAGAACACAGCATTCCAAGAAAAACACCTGCTACCAACAGTGAAATATGGTGGTGGTTCCATCATGCTGTGGGGCCGTGTGGCCAGTGCAGGGACTGGGAATCTTGTCAAAGATGAGGGACACATGGATTCCACTCAATATCAGCAGATTCTGGAGACAAATGTCCAGGAATCAGTGACAAAGCTGAAGCTGCGCCAGGGCTGGATCTTTCAACAAGACAACGACCCGAAACACTGCTCAAAACCCACTAAGGCATTCATGCAGAGGAACAAGTACAACGTTCTGGAATGGCCATCTCAGTCCCCAAACCTGAATATTATTGAAAATTTGTGGTGTGAGTTAGAGAGAGCTGTCCATGCTCGGAAGCCATCAAACCTGAATGAACTAGAGATGTTTTGTAAAGAGGAATGGTCCAAAATACCTTCAACCAAAATCCAGACTCTCATTGGAACCTACAGGAAGCGTTTAGAGGCTGTAATTTCTGCAAAAGGCAGATCTACTAAATATTGATTTCATTTCTTTTTTTGTGGTGCCCAAATTTATGCACCTGCCTGATTTTGTTTTTTATTATTGCACGATTTCTGTAAATCCAATAAACTTCATTTCACTTCTCAAATATCACTGTGTGTGTCTCCTATATGATATATTTAACTGACATTTTTTATTGTAACAACAGACGATTTATACAGGAAAATAATGACTATTAACAAGGTTGCCCAAACTTTTGCATCCCACTGTAACTGTCCTGGAACTGTTTCTCTGTGAGTATAGCTGAGTTAAGCTAACATGGCTAACTAGCCCCTTAGCCATGTTTTTGACCCATTAGCACCACAGTCTCTGTTTACACAGTCTCTGTTATGCTGTTATGGTTGTTTTACACAATTCTACCTTTGTTTTTGATGCTAGCTTACTTCATTCCTGTGTTATTGTTACACCGTGTACATCTTCAGGGGCTGCCTTTTGTTCACCATTAGTGCTAATAATACTAATATTTAATATGGTTAGATTCACTGCTACTAAAAAGAGAATAAAAAGAAGATGGATATAAAAAGGTAGAATACTGCGTAAGCATTGCTGTACCAAAAAGGTTGACACAGTATTTTGAGAATTCAGATTTTATTGTCATTATGACCATTAAATACTGGTATTTACTGATATTAATGCAGTACCATCCCTGTTTTATATAAATGAGAAGAAGAAGGAGATCATCCAGTACACGTTTCTTTCCAGCTGAGTTCACCTCTGTGATAACTCTATTTCATTTAATTCAGGAGCACTTTGCAAGTGAAGCTACTCGATGCTGACTTATCTGACTAAATCTAGCTAACAGACTACAAACCAGAAGAAAGCTGAAACTCAGAAATGAACCAAAGGTATTCCAAACTCTTAAAAATTCCAAAGACTTTTTCCTATATTATCAATTTAATATGATGGACACACAGTTTTCTGATAACCTTATTCAATTTTTATTTTAATGGAAGACTGCTCTTACGAACTCATTTCAGTATTCTTCAGCTCTCAGATAGGTTGTTTTTTGCTATCAGTATATAAATATATTCTGTATCTCTTTATAGGTTGTCTGTAATTTTTCTATTGTGAAGATAGCTAATACTTGTTTGAGTCTTGACATACTTTTCTTTTCATTTATAAATGTTTTATAAGGCAATAACAGTTCCCACTTTAGATGAGGTCACACAAAATACTTACCTAATAACTATAAACTGTCTAAATTAGCCATGGATTACAGCATGAAATAAGTATGTATAAAACCTCTATTAACACACTTACAAACAATGAGCTCATATCTTAAGGATTATATATATAAATGTGCAACACAATCATTCTAATGATACCATGAACGCGTTATATATGAGCTCATTAATCACTAATAAACATATAAATGACTACTAAAACATAATCACTGAATTAAGCACTTACTAATACCTTACTAATGGTTTATAGTGTGAATTATTCTAAAGTGTTACCATCATTTTTTGTTTTACTTACATAGAGAAAAAGCAGAGGAAGTGATTAATCTCCATAATCCGTTTATAGGCTGGTCTGTTGAGCTCAGACAGTCAGGATGTGTCCAGATTTCTTTCCAAAATGCCTTTACATTTTTTTCCCACCGGCTAATTTGTAAAAGAATTCCCAAAACTTCAAAACGCTTGTACATTTAATGCGGATATAGCTGTAACAATAGACAATGGTCTCCGGTAAAGTGAGCTGCTGTAACAGTGAACATAAAGATAAACGGTGATTTGCATGTTTCTGCTCTCTAATCTTTTATTTTTAGTAGTGTAGGAGAGAGAAAGAGAGACACTGAGAAAAATTGAGAGAGAAAGACATGTGAAGGCCATGTTGTAGCAGTTTTAGTAAAATATGACTTTAAAGATAGTTAGGGAGGTGATGAGTCAGCTCAATTTTCTATCCTTTACATATTTTACATACACTACATGTAAGAATAAAGACTCTTTAGCTGACATACTCTAGTTCTTTAGCCGGACCAGGATTAATCAGTTAACCTATCCCCACAAACTGCATGTCTTTGGACGGTGGGAGGAATCCAGAGTACTCAGAAGGAACCCACACAAACACGGGGAGAACATGCAAACTCCACACAGAAAGACCCCGGCCTGATGGTGGAATTGAACTCAGGACCTTCTTGCTGTGCGGCAACAGTGCTAACCACCGTGCTGCCTATATTATATTATATTATATTATATTATATTATATTATATTATACCAGCCCTGCGTCAGGCTGACCATCTGTCCTGAGCTGGAATAATATAATATAATGAGTTTAGCTCCATTCTTTTAAGCAAATGTTTTGAAGCTTCATCACTCCTGCTGACTGTTTAACATTTGAGACATTTTCTTATATTGATATTATTTATTTAGACTATTCTAATGCTGTTTGGCATTAAATATAGACACATAGAAAAGCTTATATTCCTCATATTAAGATCCATTAAATGGTGAATTTAATACTCACCATATTAGTTAAAATGACATAAAACAGAGTAAAGCTTCTATTCCTAATATTTAGGATTATTTAACTAGTAGATTTTGAAAATTTTAAGAGTTTTATTATCAAATGTTGATCATTAAACTAACTACTTACTAAGAAGAAAAAAATAGATGGTAATAAACGTGAAATTCTCCAATAATAATTGGTCTATTTGCCTCTCAAAAGCTTCTTGTTAAATTTCACATGGATTTGTGGTAAAGTTTCCATTTGCTGTAATTGGGCTTTAATATTCTGTAATTAAATATGGATGGTATATTTTTTCTATATTTTATGGGTTAATATTTAATAATATTTCTAACTTTTAAAAGCTATTACCTCACTTGTTAGCCTTGCTAGGAAAGGTCAAGTATGACAGCAAATTTATATTTTACCATGTTAAAGATCACTTGTGAACATCCTGAGTCCTGTTGATAACATAAGTAACTGTGAAAAAATTATGCACTTGAACTGTGAAAGCAACTTAACTACCCTTAAATCTAAAGTACAGTGGTAATTATATGACCACATGTCTGATTATTTACAAAATGTTTAAATTTTCTCTTAAATTCTGTCTACTGTACCGTAAAGTAAACAAGGATAGTTTAATTCATCACTGACACTATAATATGCGGAATTTTCATTTTCCCATTTCTAAGACATTTGTTTACAGACAATTGTATTCCTTTTCTGTAACTTATTACAAATAATTATTACTTAAGTATTACTTTTATTGTTACCTTTATTACTCCACTTATCCTCTGAAGCACTTGCGCCTTCTCCAGTGTGTATCTAATTTGTGCTCTTTCTTACGCTGTGTGACAGGGGGAACAACAGGATGTGAATCAATTACTGGTTCAGGAAGCACAGAATAATGTGTTGGTCCCATTTTTTTTGATTCAGCTGAAGCTGTTGGTTCAAGTGAAGCTCTTGGTTCGGGTGAAGTTGTGGGTTCAGGTGAAGCTGTTGGTTCAGGTGAAGCTCTTGGTTCAAGTGAAGCTGTTGGTTCAAGTGAAGCTCTTGGTTCGGGTGAAGTTGTGGGTTCAGGTGAAGTTGTTGGTTCATGTGACGCTCTTGGTTCAGGTGAAGCTCTTGGTTCGGGTGAAGTTGTTGGTTCAGGTGAAGTTGTTGGTTCGGGTGAAGTTGTTGGTTCAGGTGAAGTTGTTGGTTCGGGTGAAGCTGTTGGTTCAGGTGAAGCTGTTAGTTCAGGTGAAGTTGTTGGTTCGGGTGAAGTTGTTGGTTCAGGTGAAGTTGTTGGTTCGGGTGAAGTTGTTGGTTCAAGTGAAGTTGTTGGTTCAGGTGAAGCTGTTGGTTCGGGTGAAGTTGTTGGTTCAGGTGAAGCTGTTGGTTCGGGTGAAGTTGTTGGTTCAGGTGAAGTTGTTGGTTCGGGTGAAGCTGTTGGTTCGGGTGAAGCTGTTAGTTCGGGTGAAGCTGTAGGTTCAGATGAAGTTGATGGTTCAGGTGAAGCTGTAGGTTCAGGTGAAGCTGTTAGTTCAGGTGAAGCTGTAGGTTCAGGTGAAGTTGTTAGTTCAGGTGAAACTGTTGGTTCGGGTGAAGTTGTGGGTTCAGGTGAAGTTGATGGTTCAGGTGAAGTTGATGGTTCCGGTGAAGCTGTTGGTTCAGGTGAAGTTGTTAGTTCAGGTGAAGCTGTTGGTTCAGGTGAAGTTGATGGTTCAGGTGAAGTTGTTAGTTCAGGTGAAGCTGTTGGTTCAGGTGAAGTTGATGGTTCAGGTGAAGCTGTTGGCTCAGGTGAAGTTGATGGTTCAGGTGAAGTTGATGGTTCAGGTGAAGGTGTTGGCTCAGGTGAAGCTGTTGGTTCAGGTGAAGTTGATGGTTCAGGTGAAGCTGTTGGCTCAGGTGAAGCTGTTGGTTCAGGTGAAGTTGATGGTTCAGGTGAAGCTGTTGGTTCAGGTGAAGTTGATGGTTCAGGTGAAGCTGTTGGCTCAGGTGAAGCTGTTGGTTCAGGTGAAGTTGATGGTTCTGGTGAAGCTGTTGGTTCAGGTGAAGTTGATGGTTCAGGTGAAGCTGTTGGTTCAGGTGAAGCTGTTGCTTCAGGTGAAGTTGATGGTTCAGGTGAAGCTGTTGGTTCAGGTGAAGTTGTTGCTTCAGGTGAAGTTGATGGTTCAGGTGAAGCTGTGGGTTCAGGTGAAATTGTAGGTCCTGGTGTTGGTTCAGGTGAAGGTCTGGGTATGATTATTATTCTAGTTGTTGGTTCAGGTGAAGTTGTGGTTACAGGTGACGTTGTCAGTTTAGTTGTTGGTACAGGTGCTGGTCCCTTCTTTCCAGACTGTCCTGTTCCATCTCCGTGTCCACATTTACATGGTTTGAGCTCAGTGATTATTTTAATAATTTCAGCACTGGGGAAGTCCATACTTATGACACCTAAGCAACCATGATTTTCTGAACTGGTATTGTGTTGCTTCAGAAAGTTGTAAAGCTGTTCGTTAACTTTTTGAGCCAGTTTTATTGGTTTCTCAGTAGTTGATGCTGACGTGCCAGTCACCATAATGTGACGTTCACAGAGGTTTGACTTGATATTCTTTATTTTTTTTTCCACATTTGTGAGCCTATTATGTTCAAAGAAATGTGAGTCATGGCTTTCTGTTCCAGCTCGAAACACATCAGTCTTGAGAAAAACAATCTTACCCCTTGCATCCTTCATTTTTGGTGCTAGTGTATTTGTCCATATTTTACTTCGGAACTTGTCAATTATTGTCTTCATCAAGTCTTCAGCATCCTTGTTATTATGAAAAACTAACTTATGGAATGTCACTTTTAGAATCACAGTCTCATTCCTGTGGTTTTCTAAAAAATCAAGAATATCTCTAAGAACTTCACCTAAGGGAATTTCTTTCCCAATCAACCAGTGACTATCCCCAACATAAATGGTTTTTTTAGGAATCCAATTTCTAGAATGCAAGTCAAAATATCGTACTCCTACATTAAGTTGGTCTTTCAAATTCCAAACTTGACTTTGCAAATAACTTGCAAATAGTCCTTTGTACAATGTTAAGCTTTCATGTGTTCCAGGGATAGCGATAGCAGATAGTGGGGTCTCTTCAGGTATAGACTTCATCCACTCCCGGTTATAAGAGCTTTGACTCAGGACTGGGTTTTCATTGAAAGCTGACTGTGAACTTGAGCAGGTTATTCTGATGAGAGGAAGACATTTTTACTCTGTTAATTCTTTTTCATTCAGAACCCCCCCCAAACTAAGGCATATTAGCAATATTTGCTATTTATATATGTTTTTGCAATCACAACAAATTAGTCTTAAAAGTAACACTAGTTTGAACTATTAAAAACACAGCACAATTTATAATTTTATGTTTTACTTACATAGAGAAAAACCAGAGGAAATGATAGAACTCCATAATAAGGTTTTAGGCTTGTCAGTTGAGTTCCAAATTTCTTTCCAAAATGTGTTTAAATTATTGTTTCAGCAGGGAAATAATTCACAAAAACTTAAAAAGCTGTTAGCTGCAGACATGACTGTAACAATAGACAATGGTGTGCACTTAAGTGAGCTGCTGGTAAAGTGAACATGAAGATAAACTTTGATTTGCATGTTTCTGCTCTCTTATCTTTTATTTAGAGTAGTGTAGGAGAGGGAAGGAGAGAAATTCTTGTGTTACTCTTTTGGATGTATTAGTGATGAGCAGCAGGAGGAGTATAGAGCACGATGCTTTTGTGGATGAATCATCTGCCTCAGAATGTGAATAAAACTCAGAATACTGTGGAAATAGAGCCTGCTCATCTCCTTTTTGTACACAACCTATGTGTTGATCTTCCACTTCAGCTTGTGGTCAGTGCAGATACACATAAGTGCACCGTGGGTATAAAAATGAGTGAAAAAACAGCCAATGTCCAAAAGAAAAGCTTCAGAAAGTCAGGAGAACTATTTCTCAAGACTTCTTTAAAAAATTACAAGAAACTGTGGCTCACTTGAAGTAAAATATAAAGAAATAACGGGGGAAACTAGATTTTTGTACAAGGAATGTACAAGATGTCCCAGATCAAATACGCTAAGCTAGCTAAGGCTAGTTATCATGCTAAGCTGACTATGCTACACACCTAAATGATGAGGTAAAAAGATACAATTAAAGACTGGTAAAGCTTTATCATTACTGTTTACAAACATGTTTTGTTTCCATGTTTGGTGCTGGGGGAGACTTGTCTACATGAGGTTTTGAGAGCTTTGCAATGAAGAGAGGCCTCATCTCTCAACATTAGTTGCCAACCGCACTCATTCTCTTGGTTGAATGGGAGCAAATCCAAGCTGGAAGGTTAAAAGATGTGGTGGAAAGTCTCCACAGGAGAGTGTAGAATAAAATTTAACAATTACACGTACACATATGTTCTTTTAGCACTTTTGGACTTTGGTTCACTGAATAGCCCTTTAAATGTAACCTGCTTATAAAGGGTTAGTTAGTTAGTCTGTTTAATCTTGCACATGGCATACCCATTTACCTTCTGTGTTTGGTTGTAATGTGCTGTAACGTCATCCTTATCCTGTCCAATAAGCTTCTGTCTGTACACTCCTTATCCTCTTGTTGGCCACCTGTTACATCTTAGTGAGCAGAAGAATGATCAGATAAGACCTAGCATGAACATTTCACTTAACAGTGGCAATCCACAAGAGGAACAATCAGTTAACTGGGTGGAAATGAGCAGAGTTTTTTTCAGCTGCAAAGGATTTTTCTCCTTCTGACGCCTACCTCTGCGACAGCTTTGTGCTAAGGAGCTAATCCTCCTTTTCTTTTGACTTTGCAAGATGTCTATGAGAACTCTCCCCCTGGTTTTCATTAATCTGGGTGGAGAGATGCTTTACATACTGGACCAACGCCTGCGAGCTCACAACACCTCAGAGGACAATTCAGAGAAAGGTAGAGGCAGCTGACATCTTTGTAGATGTGTCTTCCCAGTTTGTGTCAAGCTGTAGCAGTCTGATGCCAATTTATAAACTTAAAAAAAAGTGCTTTTCTTATGTCAGATGCATAACTACCCAAATTACAAATCTGCTTTCCTTCTTTTTCTTTCTTCTTTTGTTGGAAACCCAACATGGCTGCAGGAGTGTGGTCAGAAAATGACAGGAAAAGAGGTATTACTTGAGCGTAATGTTCTTTAGTCAGCTCCTCCAGCATCTCTGAGCTCTCTTAACAAGTCAGAAAATATATAATTTTCTTGAAAACACATGTGAAATTGTCACACAGAGCCAGACAAGTAGCTAGACACCTACCACAAATTTGTATATACAGTGCACCAGCCACTTTATTTGGTACACTTTTGCACTCTGGTCTTCAGAACTGTGTTAATTCTTTGTGGCACAGGTTCAGCAAAGTGCTGGAAACATTCCTCGGAGATTCTCATCCATATTGACATGATAGCATCACACAGTAGCTGCAGAGTTGTCAGCTGTGCATCCACGATATGACTCTGCCATTGCACCACATCCCAAAGGTGCCCTATCTGATTGAGATCTGGTGACTGTGGAGGCTATTTGAGTAAGTGAAGTATGGCATGATTTTAGCTTTGAGACATGGCACAAAGCTGGAAGCAGCCATAAAAAGAGATTGGTATACCTGAACCTTAGACACAAGGATCAATCTATGCGCATAAGGGGCGATCGTGACTCAAGAGTTGGCAGTTCGTCTTGTCATCGGAAGGTTGCCGGTTCGAGCCCCAGCTAAGTCAGTCTCGGTCATTGTGTCCTTGGGCAAGACACTTCACCCGTTGCCTACTGGTAGTGGTCAGAGGGCCCAGTGGCACCAGTGTCCGGCAGCCTCGCCTCCGTCAGTGCGCCCCAGGCCAGCTGTGGCTACAATGTGGCTTGCCATCACTAGTGTGTGAATGGGTGTGTGAATGGGTGGATGACTGAATGTAGTGTAAAGCGCTTTGGGGTCCTTAGGGACTAAGTAAAGTGCTATACAAAATACTGCCCATTTGCCATTCATGAATGAGAGTCTGAAAAAAGAGCACTCAGAGTTAAAACACATATGAGGCTATTTGCTCACAGAAGGTGGACAAGAAAATGATTGGACTAGAGCAATGATGTCACCAGTTTGACAGGTTGGGTAAGAGGAAGTGATGTAAAGAATAGACAATCAGCCCAAACACCAAGCAATTCAGGCAGATGAATTAATACAGATTTTCCTTAACTTATACTTAAGCTTCATTTGAATAGGTGTACTTAACAAAGTGGCCAGTGAGTTTATTTAGACTGTCTCCCATATATATTTGGAGTTGTATAAATTAAAAAAAATGCATAAAACAATGGTAAACAACCATTTAAAAAAAAAAAAAAAAATTTACCATTTTTTTCCTTTTTCATGACCTCTGTGTTTATCGACCGCACTAAGAAAGAAGTAGCTTCAATTCAAAAGCAAAATTCTCCACCTTTCTGTTTGGCTGCTTCTCCATTTCACAGTCATGAATGACATCGTTGGGACCATGTTCAGTAAAGCCTTCATGGATGAACTTCTCAAACCTCAGCAGCTGTATTCTCACAGGACAATGAAAACGGTGCTAACTCGGTTAGCGCACGCCTCCATCATGAGACTGAACCCGGCCAGCATGGACAGGGTAAATACCAAATACCAGGAACAGGAGCACTAGATTATAAACAGCAAGTGAACTGAAAAACTTTTTAAAGTAAAAATCTTCCCCTTGTTCACAGTGAAAGTTTTTCCCTTTACTGGAAAAAAATGCCAGGAAAAACAGAGTCGATTCATTGATCTCAAACCTATGACTCAGTCCTTGAAGTTCAGAAATAAGCTTCCACAGTTTACTCATTACCTCTCCCTATAATGCAGGACTGTCAAACCTGCACCCATAAAATTTACTTTACTTAATGGAGCAATGATTTTATACACATCCCGAGTCATTAGGGACTTATAGTCATGTGAAAAAGAAAGCAGTCCTGTAAAACCTTCCTGCTTCCATAGGGAATACTGTATGTAGCAGCCAGGTGCTGCTAATCAAATGCATTTCATAAACTTAATGTGAGCAAGTATGTCCACTTGTCAAGTCTAACAAAATGCATTTGGAAAACAACAGTTTGCAGGTCAGGACCATTCAGGTGTGTGTTAACACAATGCCACAATCTTCTCAGGATGAGATGTCCTAGAAAATTCACTCAGAAGTCAGACTGTGCAGAAAACCCAGGAGCTACATCTCAGACTTTACAGCCAACAATTGGCATGTTAAATTTTAAAGTTCATGACAGCACAACTAGAAAAAGACTGAACAAGTGGTTTGTTTAGAAGAGTTGCCAAAACAAAGCGTCTTCTCTATAAATCATTCATGGCAGCAGAGCACAGGTTTGCAAAGCTGTATCTGAATAAACCACAAGATGGAAAGTGTCCTGTGTACGAATGAGGCCAAAGTGGAGATGTTTCGGTAAAATCCACAGCACCACTGCGTTTGGCTTTTGGGGAAAGCCAAACGCAGCATACCAGCAAAACACCTGACATCAACTGTTAAGCACGGTGGTGGACGGGTAATCGTTTGGGCTTGACCTGGACAGCTTGCAGTCATTGAGTCAAACACAAACTTCTGTGTATACCAAAGTATTCTAGAGTAAAATGTGAAGCTATCTGTCCATTACCTAAAGCTTGGCTGAAATTTGGTCATAAAACAGAACGATGATTCCAAGAACAGCAGCAAATCTGCAAAAGAAAAGAATCAAAATGTTGCAGTGGTCCAGTCAAAGTCTAAATCTCAGGTGACTGAACTGCTCTGCACAAGCAAATTCCCACAATCCTTACTGAGCTGAAGCAACACTGTAAAGTAGAGTGGGCTGAAACTTCTCCACAACGATGTGAGAGACTGATGAAGTCAAGCAGTTACTTCTTATTACTTCTAAAGGTAGTTCAACGAGCAAATGAATTGTGGGTTGTAGTTAGTTTCTCACAGGATTGTAACTCAACATATATTTTATAATTGTATTATTTGTTTCTGATAGTTCTTAATTTTTATTGAGGGTCAGATGATTTTTTACTTGTTACTTTCTTGATTTGTCTTATAATTTCTTTGTTATTATTATTAGCTTTTAATGTTATTGTTTTAATTGCATCTTTCTCTGTCATATTAGTCATGTGAAGCAGTTTGAAGTGCATTAACCTCACGGAAAGTCCTACACAAATTGCTTTCTCTCAGATATTGATTGATAATTGATTGTCAGATTGTTCTGGTATCTTATTAATACATAACATGACAAAAATGTAAACATTTTACAGCTCTGTTAATTTTTTAAGGTGTAGATTTGTGTTTTTGTTCTTGTAGCTTTATGAGCTAATGGTCATGGCTTTCAAATATCAAGTCTTCCTTTGTCTGCGGCCAAAAGACCTGCTGCTCATCTCATACAATCACATGGACACCATCAGGGAATTCGTGAAAGACACTCCCATGGCCGTGAACCAAGTCGATGAGACACACAGGAAAATCATTGAGGTATGACTCAGATAACTGAAGTTATATAAACCTTGTATTTATAAGGTGCAAGCATCCTCTGCAGCCATTGTCTCTCTTTGATGTAGGCATACTCGTCTTTATCAGAGGGTGAACTCCAGCTTCTCAGACAGACTCTCCTCACATTTTTCCAAGACATGCACGTTCGTGTGAGTCCCCTGCTTGAAATCCCATCCTCCTCAAACATATTAATATCAAATTAAACATTTCATTTTTCTGCTTTCAATTAATGCTCTCTCTTTTTTTAAGGTATCACTTTTCCTAAAAGATCAGATCCAAAATCCCAACGGACGGTTCGCCCTGACGACGTCAGGCCCAGTGCCTCATGGGACTGATGTTCCTGGGCTTATTAGGTATGTAGGTTACAGTGTGTGCAGATGGTTTACATATAGTTTTGAAATGAATTTCAAGGAATCCATAAATGTAAATCAAAAATATGTCCTCAGTCATATCTGTCACTGTCAATGTAATAGAGCATTTTATGCAAAGTAATAAAGGTCAGCTATGGCCAGCGCATTTATCCTTCCCCTGATAGTAAGCGCTCAGATGTGCCCCCTTTAAGCAGAAATACATTTTGTATACATGCATTCTTCAGTTGTAAGATTTCTGGGGGATTTTTGCACATACTGCCTGTTTCAAATATATCCACAACATCCACAACGGTATCAGATCTGTGCTTTGGCCCATATGTGTCTTAAGTGTGCCAAAGTGACCATATCAAAAGAATTCAAAGCAGTCATTTCATCAGTCTTTCACTAATTTCTTTGGATTATTTTGTTTACAATGAAAAACAAGCACAGAAAAGACCAAAATTTAACCTTTGTTTGTCTTTGTTGAATCAGAAAAGCACCTCCTGCCTCTGTACCACGTATCCCTTTACTTCTACAATGTGATATTTTTACATAAGTGCTGATTAAAAGCATGTGCTGTAAGCATCATTCATGCAAACTAATACACATGCGAGTACTTTATTAATGTCTGTCATTAATGAGTCTGCCATTGTTTGTCAGATTCTCAGTGTCTTTATCACATATTTGCTTCTAATTCAAGTTTAGACATTATAAGCAGAATTAATTTCTACTGTCAATGTTTATACACTGAACCTGGTTTAACATCTGCCACTTCATTAACGGCACTAGATGTGGCCACTCTGTGGCCTGGTGGTCTGATGCAACTCTGAAGTCACCGCCAAAAGGCTGACCAATCCCAACTTTCAATTTTCTTTAAAAAAAATGTGTCCACAATCCAGAGTGTCGCCATCTGTTTCCTGTTTTCAAAGGATATTTGACTGTCGCGGCAGAGAAGTGAGACGAAGGGAGTTCCCCTCTGGAGGGAGTTACACCAGCTCCATCAGAGAGGGGTCTTTCGAGCTGCATGGAAACAGAGTGATCAGACTCGGCATGAACATGTATGTAAATATGCTGCTGGACACTACATGGTGAACACACACACTGAACCTGTGGGTGACACTGCTGCGTTTCATGACTTAAAGGTACACTGTGGATCATCCAGAGGAGACACACACGTCCAGGGCTCCCTCTGTAAAGGTAATAACATGTCAGGGAGGTCACAGATTTCATTTTACAGTTATGGTTGGTGATATATATATATATATATATATAACTTAATATTGTCCTGAACTACACCTGAGCTCTTGCTGTTGTGAAACCATGAAATTATGTTTAAGCAATAATAGCAAATCATATCATATGGAGCTTTTTTCCTACAAGGTGATATTTACCTTTGATAGTGGTGTTTAAAGGATGCTCAGGTGGCACCAAGGGGCTCAAAATGTTGCACCACTTTCACACTCACTCCACTAACCTGATGCTTCCTAGTTTGTTTGGAGCCAGAAGTGACAATTTTTGAATCAGATGGTAGGGCACCGAGTTAGCTAAGGTTATCTAGCTGCAGCAATAAACCCAAAAAAACAGACATATGCTTGATATATTAACATATTTTTAGATATTTCTTACGCCAAAGGAACCCAACATACATTTGTTATAGAGTGGGAAACTGTCCATGTGCCTCCAAATCACTTTTTATACCAGGCTGTGAACATGCATTTAAATGCTGTAAATTTGGATATTTTGTAATGGAGGTCTGCGGGGATTCACTCATTTTTGCAGCTTGCCTCAAGTGGCCACTCAAGGAACTTTAGTTTGTTTTGTACTTCTGTGTTGGCTTCGTATATTAGCCCCAGAAATTCCTGCTTGCCTGGACATTGATGCATAGTAAAAGCCGTTAATGCTGTTATGGCAGTGGCCCGTTCCCTGTGGTTTGCACACGCAGCTCTTTATTGACACACTTTTTGCATATACACTTAAACTCACCTCACTTGCCCCGCTGTTCAAAACATCTCACTGGTGTAGGCTCATCATTGTGTGTGTCTCTACAGCCTCACACCTTCTATAAGAGAAGAGCTTAATTGGGTGTGTAAGACAGGTGTGCCCAAACCACACTACTGAGTTTCCTGGCTTCTACAGCTGAGCCAGAAAACCACACCCCAGTGCTACTGCTGTACAAAGAGAAGATGGTAATCAGATTAATGAAGTGTCAAAAATAATAATAATAGTGTTTCTCAGTAACTGTGAATGTTTGTGTCTGCTTATATTATCACCATATCAACATCAAACGGCTGGTTAGACAGTGTAATGTTTAATTAGTCAATATTAACATTAATAATGTTTGAAAACTTGTAGTAACTCTTGTGCTGCCACTGCACCCCTCCCTTTCCTGAACCATTATCCACAAATAGAGAAAACTTGGAACAGTTGTGAAGCTTCCCAGGAGCGCATTAGTTGCAAAAGACTCCAGAACAACATCTAAAGAACTGCAGGGCTCACTTGTTTCAGAGTGGACCAAAGTGGCATCCATGAGAGAAAAACACCACTGACCAAAAAGAATACGCAGGCTCATCTCACATTTGCCAAAAACATCTTGATAATGAGAAAGAAGCTGGAATTTTTTTAAGCTTTGCATGCCGTTACATCTGGTGTAAAACTAACAGCATTTTATTAAAAGGAACATCATGCCAACAGTCAGACATGGTGGTGGCAGCGTGATGGTCTGACGCAGGTTTGCTGGACGATTTGCAAAAACTGGTGGAACCATGAATTCTGATTTCTACTAAAAGAAACCTGAAGGAGAATCTCCAGCTATCATTTCTTGCCCTGAACCTTAAACAGGCTGTTCTTTCTTAAAAACCCTCCAGTTTGGCTGAATTAAAAACATCTCTGTAAGGAAGATGTTTTTTTCAATCAAACGCTTGATTGTAGTTCTTGCTGCCAACAGCAGTGCAACCAGTTATTGGGTTTAGGGGGAGTTTTCAGAGGGCCAGGTAGCATTGGAGAACTTTTTTTCATTAATAAATTATATAATTTAAAAACTGCATCTTGTATTTAGTCTGGTTCTCTTTCTTTATTATTAGAATTTGTTTGATGACCTGAAACATATAACTATAATAAATAGAAAAAGATCAGAAAAGGGGCAAATACTATTTTCACAGCTCTGTTATAACCTGCCTCTGCACCTCCATCGTGCTGCAGGCAAACGGCTCTCCCAACCCGCTGGCGAAGGAGGAGCTGAACCTGCTGGCTCGTCTGATGGGCAGCATGAAGACAGAGAACAAGCCCAAAGACGAATCAGGTTTTCGAATCAACCTGTTCAACACAGACAAAGAGGAGGCGGAAGCGTGGGTGTTCTTCTTTTCTATTTTAATTCCCTGTTGTTACATTAACATAAATTTCCTCATCAAGGCCTTTTTATCTTGTTTCACAGAGGAGCATCAGCTAGTGCTGAGGAGTCCTTGTATGGAGTGATAAATATTCAAGCAATGCAGGTATGATCATGCAGACTCTTCTGGGGTATTTCAGTGAACTAAAACTAAACCACAGTCAAGAAAACAGTTTAGTTTGACTTAAAAAAAAAAAAAGGCAACTGCTGAGCACGTGAACAAACCTAACAATATAAACAGAAAATCTGGCAAAAAAGTGTGTTAGTGTGAGTGTCTGGCTACACTCTGGACTGTTGTTATGACTGCCATGTCTCTCTTAAAACATCTGTGATGAACTTAATCCAAGTTTTTGGTTCAGGATGAGCAGGCGGCATCGGAGTTGGCTCGCATCGCCGGACAGTTTGAAGAAGAAGAAGAAGAGAAACCCGAAAAACCCAGCAACAACAAGGGAGAAGAGCTCCTGGCCATGATGGACGACCTCTGACTCATTTATGCAGTCTGTGGTTGTTTGATGATCGGATGGTTAATCTCCACTGTGAACTTTAATCTGAAATATGCAGTATTCAGTGAAACAGATGCAAGAACTCAACATTATAACACAGTTACAATAGACAGAAACTATTTTCTATGTTTAAATTGCAGCTGAACTGACTTGGATGTTAAACGGTAACACCTGCTGTGTTTGAGGTTTCATTTTCTTTTTAACAATTTAATGTTAAATAAAAGTATTTATTTATATTTACATGATTAGGCTGGCTCGTGTTTACATGCTGTAAAACAAAATGAGTTGCAAATGTTGCTGTGAGGCAGGGAAGAAATTAAATGAAAAGGATTGATCATATTTTTAAATATGACATCTAATTGGACACGTACTAATTTAAATAAGCTATAAATTAATATTTGGATAATGAAAATAAATGTTCATTGAGACGATTTCGTTTCTGCAGCAGCAACCTGTAGGGGGTGCTGTTGTCTTCGCTTTGTAAGAAAAGAACAATCTCATGAAGGTTTCTTTGATTCGGAGCCTTTGCTCTTTGTTTATCCGGCTTTTAATCAATTAATTAATTAATTTTAATACTTATATTTTAAATATGACAACTAGTACTGTATGAATCCAATAAGGTACAAAAGGGAACAGAGCAGTGAGTATAAACGTTCATGTAGGCATAAGATCATTTAGCATCATCCTTTCAACAAGGTGTACTATTAAATAAAAGAGTCATACATGCATACAATACAATGGCAATGGTGGGAAAAACAGTTTAGAATATCGTATGATTTTTCTGGTTTATTTCCTTTAAGTAGTTTAGAAGATTTTATGTATAACTTGAATTTATCCAAAAACAAAACAAACAAAAACACCAATTTAAACACATATAAGATTAACATTTTTAATGTATTTCTTTTGTGTGGTTTCATATTGGGTGTTTTATGATGTTCTAAATCTGTCAGTAGAATTTTCGCTTAATTAATAAAATTTTACACTCCAGAGAGCAAATTTGTTAATCTTAATATATACTTTGCAGCTTTGAAATCCAGCATATATGTGAAAAATAATGTTGCTGTGATGACGTCCTGTTCTCGGGTTCCTCATTTATGTCCTGGATTGTATTGTATTAAAGCTGGTTGTGAATAAAGTTTTTATTTTTTTTAAACGGTTGACGCAAAGACGACGGTGAAACGTCATCACGTCGCTGCTCCTCTGTCGGGTTTCTGCGGGAAAACGAACGTGTTGAGATGTTTTGAGAGGTTTCAGCAGGTCGGTGTTTCGCTTCTACATGAAACCTGTGTTTAAATAATTCAGGTAAATGTTACAGACATCAGCGGAGGGAGAAGCTTTGATTTACAGTCATGTTTTACGCATTTTGGAGCTTTATTTAGTCGCTGCTAAAGCTAAGGAAACGCTAAAAAAAGAAAAGCTAACAGAGAAGACTAACTTTGTGCTTTCAGATACAAATTTGAGTGTCATTTTAAACGTGTTTTTATGTTTTCTGTAGGTTTAGTTAAAGCTAAGATGACACTGCAGTATATGACACTATATCTTCTGTATTACCATTTATATTCGGCTGTAATGTGCATATACGGGGGTTACTTTGAAAGCCAAATATGAAAGTGTTTTTTGGACCAATAAAGAAAATGCGGTTACGGGATATGATAGTCACGAGATGCAAAACAGACTACGTGTGTCTGAATGAGATGCTGATGTGACAGTGAGGCAGGAGGAGGCTGGCGTGGTTTGGATATGTGCAGAAAGGATGCTGAATATGAAGACCTCAAAGGATTCATGTAGTGAAGGAGGACATGCAGATGGTTGGTGGTGACAGAGGACGTTAGGGTTAGGATGAGATGAAGGCAGATTAGCAACCTTCAGTGAGCTGCTGAAAAAAGGAGGAGAAGAAGTAGTTGTTTTGGCAATTAGGATTACCATTAATTGACTTTACGTCAAGTCAGCTGGTATTGATCCCCTGATTTTTAATAAGTGACAGTGGAATAAAATTATTTTGTTTTTTCCTCAGAACTTGTAACAGTTTCCAGAGTTACATTGGATCATCTCTCCAGCAGATAAAGAAAATAAGACTGGAAACATTTAATTCACTTCATTCTTTTTATGTGTGTTTTTTGTGAGCTCCATTAAAAAAACGCAGTAAGAAAGTATCTAAGACAGCCTTTTTGGTCCCTACATTGCAGTTTCAGTAGAGCCCCATTAACAGCCTAAGAGGATCTAACGTTGATGCAGTCACATTGTCTGGGCATGGTGCTCTTTTCCTAAGTCCTCAGAAATTCTTCTTCCTTTACCTTATTTTCAATCAGAAAAGTGATTAAGAAAAGATGGAGGGAGGGAAATCTTTTTTAACGATTTGACCACAGCCTCTTCGTCGTCTGACGTTTATTAAATGCAGGATTGGTTTGTGACAGATGAGATCAATCGCATTTAAGCTGTGCAGGACATTTTCTATTTGACATGTTCCTGTGTTTTCTCATTTTCTGATTCTAATGTTCTGTCCACAAAGTGTGCAAGGTTTTGCTAATTTTTGCTTTACTGCTTCAAGGTCAGAATCAGTAAACCACAGAAACACGTCTCAGGTACCAACACTGCATGACAGACTCTAATCCAGAGTTATCAATCTTCTGCTTTTCTGCAGGTTACTATGGAGCCCAAGGGAGCTGAGTCTCAGCCATCCGGCGTGGGGCCGGTTGAGGTGGTGAACTCTATTCGGGAGCGAACGATCACAGAGAACAGCATGGTGATCCTCCTGCAGGGCCTTCAGGGAGAGGTGACCACGGTGGACCTGAGGAACGAGAGCACGGCACGTGGACGCGTGGTCAACGTAGATGCCTTCATGAACGTACGGCTAGAGGACGTGTTGTACCGGGACCGGCTGGGTCAGCTCACACAGCTGCAGGACCTATTCATCACTGGCAGGAACATCCGCTATGTCCACATCCCCGACCATATGGACATAATGAAGACCATAGAGAGCCAGCTGGCCAAGATTCACCGCGTCCGGAACTTTGGCAGTGAAGGCGGAGGCAGGAAAGAGTTTGCCAAGAAAACAAAATGACTTTTTTTTTTTTTTTACATTTGGAAAAGACGCTGCTTGTGTAAGGTTCAGAGATTAGAGGACAAACACCAGTCTAGACCAGTAGTTTACATCCTGAGGGCCCACAAAGTGACTCCAGGGTCAAGAACAGGGAGAGAGATCTCAGGTACAGTAAGATATAGTTACAGTTCTCCTTTTCATTGTAAAATACTGGAAACTGTCTTTAGTGCTATAAAAACTGAACAGCTTGGAACCTGGGATGAAAGGCCACAATCTGGGTTTGATTTCTTGTAAGGATCACAAACTCGAAAGGCTGGAGTATTTGGAGGCTGATATCAGTAAATTGTTTAAATGTTTAAAAATAAAACTCCACAGATTGATTTGTTTCCCTATGTAAACACTGTAACAATTCTTTTTAATACATTGCGGATTATTTCTTGGATTAATTGATGCATCTTCCTTGTATCAACTCAAAGAAGCTCTTTGGTTGAGATAAAAAAAAAAAAAAAAGACAAACTATTTAGGGGGATTTTTAAATGAGATATGATGAAAATGCTAAAAAAAAAATCCATCTGAGAATAAAGTGAAATCTTTTTCAATATAATTATAACAACTAAATGATAGATCCTCTTTTGCACAAAGGGTTTAACTTAAACGACGCCACAGCTTCTCTCATATTTTGCTGACTTAGAAACAGTGAAGAGTCTTATCTCTTAAACATAGAGAATACCCTAAAGCAGTCACTTTTTGTGCCTTTTGAGGTGCTGCACCTCATATTTGTACTAAATAGCAAAAATACATTTATCATAAATTTCTCCTAATTTTTATAGTATTTTCTACACCTCATTTGCAGAATCTGGACACCTACATTTTTTGCTATTATAACACCAGTGAGGTACACCTGTCAATGTAAGCAGCCATGCTTTTTACTCACCAGACGGATCAGCTAAAAACAAAAGTCACCTCCACACTGTTGTTATAAAGGACGAAATTTAAACTTGGGGGTCTTATGAGATTTGACTCGCTTTTGGAGCAACTACAGGCTCAATTTTTCCACCGCCAGAGGTTGCAGCTTGTTTATTTTGGCCCATGTTTCTTTTTTTTTAAGTAGGTTTCCCTTTAGCGGGATTTAAGCATTAGTTAACTTCTCCCACAGTTGTGGTTTGCTCCCCACAACAAAATGACTCAACTTATTAAGCTCCTCACTGTCATTCTGGGCCTTTTGATGTGTCGCTCTCTAATAGCTCCCTCCAGCCAGCAACTTAATTAACTATCCTAACTTTTGTGCTATCGCATTATTAAAGATCTCTTTTGTCTGTCTTTCAGTACGTTATCATTTTAATTTAGTTGTAAAAATACTTTGAGGGACTTGTCTTCTCTTACCAAATTATTCCCAAAGTTAATCTCTCTGCTCCAGCTCAGTTTTATGAGAACTGAATAGCTCATATTGCAGCTGACACTGAATGCGGTTGTGGTGTGAGGGCCAGTGTATTTACTGGTAAATGGTGAGCATCACAAAGCCCATCTTTCTGTGTGTTAAAAAAAAACAGCCCTAAGTTAATCACTGCCTGTATGCAGGAAAACATTAGTCACTGGTGGGGAAAAACAAGCTGACCTGTTTCCACAGCTCCACAAACATCTCTGCATCAGCGAGCAAGTCACTCTCAGTCACAACAGTGACATCCACTCTTGTTTTTTAGCCAGTGGAGACAAGCGTGGCGGGTGAAAGGAAGGTAGTGTTTTGCTTGGTGTTCTACCCGTGCGCAGTTGCGATCGGGAATCTGGGGAATTTGCAAAGTGCTATGTTATTCCTACACAGCATCAGGAAGAGGACAGGCCTGACATAACACAGGCAGCTGGAGCAGATAAACCCCGCACTGTGGACAAAAAGGGCGGAGGTTCACCAGCCGTTACTGAGTGCATTAAATTAGGAGGAATATGCACGCAGGAATGTCCCTCAGCAGTTGGATCATTGTTTTGGGCTTTAGCCTCAGAGTGATTTTAGGGACATATTTTTCTCTTGACCAACCCTGAGTGTTTGAATGACAGCAACCACATAATAACCGCTTATTGCTGTGCTAAAAACACCAGCGAGTGCCACATCAACGCTCACTAGACTCAGAATAGTACTTTACAACCGCATAAACAGGTCTTTTGCAATACTTAAGAGTCTGGGTTAGTGTTACAGGAAAAAGCACCAGTATAAATAAGAAAGACAAGCCCTGCTTTCATCGCTGTAGTCAGTCTGTAGAATTATATGCTCGTACTTTTAGAAATTAAAGGGGGGCTGTGTTGGTTTTTGTTATTTTCTGTCGCACATACTGTTAAAATGATGAATGCGCTCATATCCAGTTCTGTGGAATTATTCATATTTTGGCTTCGGCTGAGGTTTAAATTCACTCCCAGCAGGCCACAGAGTCAGGTTCACTTCAGTTCACTTAAATGAATTTAGTTTCTTCAGTTGAATTGAATGGAAAAATATAGATTTACCTATATTAGTCCATGCATTCATCTTTAGTAGGCTTGATTACTGTAACAGCATCTTTACAGGTCTACCTAAAAAATCAGTCAGACAACTACAGCTCATTCAGAACTCTGCTGCTCGAGTCCTCACTAAGACCAAAAAAGTGGACCACATCAGTCCAGCTCTGAGGTCCTTACACTGGCTGCCTGTCCGTCAGAGGATAGACTTTAAAGTTCTGATGCTGGCCTATAAAGCTCTGAATGGTTTAGGACCAAAATACATCAATGACCTCCTGACCCAGTATGAACCATCCAGATCCCTCAGGTCATCTGGATCCGGTCTTTTATCAGTTCCCAGAGTCAGAACCAGACACGGAGAAGCTGCATTCAGCTTTTATGCTCCTTATATCTGGAACAAACTCCCAGAAAGCCTCAGATCAGCTGAAACACTCAGTTTATTTAAATCCAGGTTGAAGACTCACCTATTCTCAGCTGCATTTGAATAAAGCACCAAATCCACACTTTAAGCTTAAATTTCAAAACTTACATTTAACTACTGATTTTATCTACTGTTCTGATTTTATCTGTTTTGATTTTATATACTGTTGTTTGTTTGTTTGTTTGTTAATTAGTTAGTTAATTTGCTTGTTTTATTCAATTTTAAATCATGCTTTTTATTTGTTCTTGTTTCTAATGTCTCTGTAAAGCACTTTGAATCACCTTGTTGTTGAATTGTGCTATACAAATAAACTTGCCTTGCCTTGCCTTGCCTTTTGACAAAGCTCTCAGTCACACAGGCCTATAGACCAGTTGGCAACCCCCTTGCAGTCTCCAGTCGCTAAGAAGAAATGTGTGTATTCCCCAGACCAGTGGTTGAGTATTAGTTGATTTGAAAATGGTTGCCAACAGGGTGCTGAACCAAAGACCTGCCTGTGATTGCGTTTTGTTGCTTGTAGATTGCTGTGGTTGCCTGTAGTTTGTATGGAAGATGCCAACTTGTCTGCAAACATTCACAGAGTTGTAATGAAACTTGGAAAAGTGCAACACAAACTTGACCTTCAGAGCAAAATAGTGCTTTACTTTTATTTAGAAGGTTAACGTTCTCCATTTCTGGTTTGCATCGCACCTTTTCAAGTTTCACTGCTGCTCTGCAAGTAGCTGGTGAGTGGTTACAGATGAGTTGGTGTCTTCCATGAAACTGCTAGCAACCTGACGCAAGGAGAATTTCCATTTGACCTAACAACTGTAGGCAATCAATTGCCAACCAGTTGTGGAATCCTTATTTGTCCCTAGCAACCAGTGGTTTCCAAGGGTCTCCAAGCCTGTATGGTTTTGCTCAAATCAAGCAGCGAAAGTGAAATGAGTTTTTAAATGTAATAAAAGACAGAGGAGATTATTTTTGACACACACATTGACGACCACAGTCCCATGGTTATTCAATTACTCAAGTGCAGCCCTACAAAAATCTTAGTGACCATATAGTTTCCTTAAAGCACAATAACCTGGCATGTAATGTTGATTGGGTGTTCTGGACTGCTGGACTGAGTTCAAAGGTGCAAACTGGACTGGTTTAAGAACTATTTTGCTCTTTTGATCAGTTATATTAACAATGTGTCGGCTGTGTGACACTGCAGTGTAGCTCAAATCAACTATGAGCACCTCCTGTTTCGGTTGTTTGATAGGTTTTAAAATTTGTATCTCCTGGTGTCGTGTGGAAAGCTCCAGCTTTGTAAAGTCCAAGTCAGATTTCCCCATGAAGTATCAATCTATTCATCGGTCTCCTCTCCTGCTCCACAAACCTCACTCTGAGCTCTTTTTACTCCCCTCCAGGCTCAGATTAAAACACAAAGAGCTCAATTAATCCAGGAGCCCCCACAGCAGCGTGGCCCCATGCCCACAGCTGCCACCTAGCTATTTCCTGTTCCACCCTCCTGGCTTAACTGTGAACAGACCTCAGTGTTGGGCATCCAGCAGGAGAGAGATCACCTCCCTCTGGTCAGGAGTGTGTGGGTCATACCTGGAGAGGATAGAATAGCTAAAATAAAAGACTTGAGCAGTGTGGAATTTTTATTTTGGAGTTCGATGGCAGTGAAGCATGCATGGCTTTCACTTCTCTCAGGAAAAGGAAAGACCTCCTCCAAAACACAAGTGTGGACCACTACTGGCTGGTCCTCCTCCCTCTGAGGGATGAGAGGGAGTGAATCACAGTGGAGAGCTGCTCGCTCTTCAGTCCAGCAGCGTCTGCTCAGCTGTCACGTATGCCGAGTGACCCACGACCTCTCGCTGCTGCTTTTCTGCCCGAGAGAAGATGGGAGTCTTATCTAAGTGACCGGCTCCAAACGTGGATCTGAATTCTTTGTTTTGCATACGGAAGTTTTAAATCTGTCAATCTGTGCATGACTGAGGTGAGTGACTTTTATTTAACTTTATCTTTGCTGGGAAAAAAGATTTTTTAAATTTTATTACACCCCTTAACAAATATAAAGCTCTACTGTCATGCAACTCAGTAGTTTATTAGCATGGCCTCCTGTTTTTTTTTACAACACCACAGACAATTAAAGGTTTTTACAAGCTGAGGAGCTGCAACATGCCCAAAATTATAGCACAGTGAGTATGTTGTCACCCAGTCTGTCACATGTATTTTCCATCAGTCTTAATCTCACTCTCTTTAAATGTTTTTGACAGCAGCTCCACCTCATTTCTCATTTTTTTGACTACTGTTAAAAAGTGATTTTTTTCAGCAGTTTCAAGTTTCCTCATTGGACTTAAACAGGATTATCTAAGCAGGAAGGGCCGAGCGGGAGTGCATTTACAGGGTTTCACATAAACAGCTGCCGGGCTATGCTTGCGTGGAGGTTGTTGGACTCGTCTGGAAATGTTAGGTGTTAAATCTGTCTGCCCGAGACTGCGGCTGCACAAAATGTGTCCCTCCCTCTGGTATTTGTGTGGTGCTTCGAGCTCACCACAAACTGCCAGTCCTGGAGCCATGAAGAAAAAAATATTTATACACGATTTCATTCTGTAATCGAGAAAACAGAAAAAGAGGCGCCTCTTTGTGTCATTTCTCCTTATAATTAAGTATTAAAAACGTCGCCTTCTTAAAACAAATGAGAAAGTTCATGGAGGGCACTTTTTTCCAAAAAACGTACAAAGTCTGAATGCTGCACTGAAAAAAAGAAAAAATTGTAATTAAAGTGAAGTTGAGATAAAAGGTCTCTGCCCTAAAAATAACCTCATACATAAATTGCAAAACCCTAGCCAAGTGAACAAATGCGATGTGTGTTGATTAGCAAACAGACAGTTGAAACTATGAAGGTTTAAAAGGTGATGCTAACACTAAAGTGCCTTAAAACTGCATTCTTTTTCATGACCACCAGGGGGGAAATGTGTGGTTGGAAAAAGACTTCTAGTTCTATCAGAGAACAGCCCTTTGTAAACACTAAGTTTATGGCCTCAATCACTCACTTCAGGTCATATTCAATATATAATTAAGTGAGTTTTGGCAGCTTTCCTTTAGTCTTCTCATGGTTACTTCCAAAAGATAGACCTAACAAAAAGCCTATAAGTTTTTGCAGTCGTTAACATAGTGACTGGTGAAACGACCACATATTGTGAATTTGACTATGAAACCTCAAGCTCGCTGGCTTATAGAATGCAAGCTGTAATCGACAGCCTGTTGTACATACCCTGGATAATCCTCCTCTCTGACTCTTAGAATGACCAGATGGACTTTTTTAAGTTTGTGAAGACATTTAGTCTCAAGAGCTGAAACGTCTGATCGTAATGACCCACGCCTTTTGTCACAAATTTGCTCACATGATCAACAACCCTCAGGACCACCCCCATGGGGACGCTCCTCCCTGTGCTCAAGACTCACACAACCTGGACAACTGAGAACCTACAAATCCCCAAATTTACAAAATTAACTATTTTATTCTGTATGACCTGAAAGTAGAAACATGAACTGAGCAGGAAGGCCTGGGGATGTTTTTTAATAAATTTTTTTTAATTTTGTGAGTCTTTGATTTTCTCTGTTTTTATTCCATTAATGGTAGTTTATAAGAATAGGTAAACAAAATAAAATAAAAAAATATAATAATAATTTAAATAGATAAAAAATAAAGGATCATTTTTAAAGATTTAAGTTCATTCTAGCTGTTGTTCTAAGCGGTGCTTGGCAGCATCGTGAAAAGTTGGAACAGCGTGGATCTGGATCATCCGGCCTCCTGCAGTGTCATCTCACTTTCCCAGCGCTGATAGTGAAAGTCAGTTTGGGATTGTTGTTTGTGCTGTGGACTGTTTCAAGATGCAATGATAAAAATCAGATTATGGAAAGAACTTTTATCCCCACCGGAAAAATAAAAATAACTAAGCAGACACTGAAGGAAATCCTCCCCCAATCCCTGGACAAATTGCTCCCTGCTGTTGCATAACACTTTATAACTGTTTCCTCGTTTTTATTTAAAATTTAAGTTAAAAAATAAATAAAATGTAACCTCAATGTTAAACCTCTGTGCAGATGGAGTTCAAGTTAACCTAAGCTGAGATCTGCTTGATATTTTTGCCTACAGACACGTGAGTGTTGATGCAAACAAAAAAAAACTTAGAAAGAATGAGGTGATATGTGCTGCTGTGATAAATGCTGCAGTCTTGATAAGCTGTGTAAAAGTACAGGGTGTAAAGTCAGTCTTTAATCGTTTGAATCGAGCTAAGCTGAAAACTAAATTGCTCACTTATGTTGTTAAGGTCTGGGGGCAGCAAATTGAGGGTGCAGAAGTAGTCACGCTTCTTCTTTGATTAAATCCCAAACAGAAGGCAGTGTTGGTTGGGAACCACCAGTTCCCATGAGTAAATGGACCCCGAGCCAGCCACAAAGCAACTACAACTTTAATTTGCCCAAAAGCAAATTAAAGAAAGCCTTTGAGAGCACACTGGGGCTGCCAAAAGTCGCTGGGATAAAGATCAGGGTGGGAGAGCGACCCAAACCCCCAGCAGCAGCAACTGGAACGGGGCACGGTTTGGTCCTCCCCAGAGAGAGAGCAGGAGAAAGAAAAACATTCGGCTCCCATGGAAATTGTTTTTGTAGTGACAGGGAATGTGAGGGGGTGGGAAGTATCAGTCATCATGTTTACATCAATCCTTACTGTAACCGTGGGACCGTCTGCGAGACGGGTCCAGAGCAAATCCATCTACCGCGGTCTAATGCAGCCCCTCGCTCTCTTAAAGGGTCGATTCACCCAAATAACAGAAGGATGCAGTCGCTCTGAGAAGCTTTTTTTTGTATGGGAAATGTCAGGTCGTTTTGTGCTGACATCCGTGGCTGTCCTCAGGATAATATATATATATATATATATATATATATATATATATATATATATATATATATATATATATATATATATATATATATATATATATATATATATATATATATATATATATTTTTTTTTTTTTTTTTTTTTTTTTTAACTGTGATTACTCTCTTGAATGATAATTAAATTTGCTAACAGTGAAATACTTGTTAAACATCTCTAACAAAAAACAGAATGTCTCTACCGGAGATTTAGGTGCCATTTTTCTTAATGTTTTTGTAGGCATCCCTGAGGCTGTTTAACCCCCATTAAAACAATTAGTTTTAAGTTTTTGCAGCTGTGAGCAGCTTCTTTACTTCCTCAATGCATTGCAAAGAGGGACAACGGCGTGTTTGCCACGTTTGTACTCTGTGTTCTCACGGTACACTTTAATTAATTCTTTGTGGCACAGATTCAATAAGGTGCTGGAAACATTCTCAGAGATTTTGGTCCATACTGACATGACAGCATCACGCAGCTGCTGTAGATTTGTTGGTTGCACATCCACGATGAGAATCTCCTGTTCCACCACATCTCAGAGGTGCTGTGTTGGATCACAGTCTGCTGACTGTGGAGGTCATTCAAGTACAGGGAACATGAGTTTTGTGACATGGTGCATTGTCTTGCTGGAAGCAGCGATGAGAAGATGAGTGCATTGTGGTCACTAAGGGAAGGCGTCAAGGAAACATCCACCCCACCATTGCACCATGATACAAGCCAAGGTGGATCTGTGTCTTCTGCTGTTGTAGCCCAACTGCTTTAACATTCAGAGATGCTCTTCTGCATACGTTGGTGTAACAAATGGTTATTTGAGTTACTGTGGCCTTCCTATCAGCTCAAAACAATCTGGCCTCCTTTGACCTCAGACATCAACAAGACATCTTGGCCCACAGAGCTGCTGCTCACTGCATACTTTCTCTTTTTCACTTTCTGAGAAACTCAGACCAGTCTGGCACCAACAATGATGACACATTCCAAGTCACTCACATCACCATTATTCCACATTTTGATGCTCAGTTTGAACTTAAGCAGGTCATCTTGACCATTTAGATATATAATAGATATTTATGTTATAGAGCATTGAACAAGTGTACTTAAAGAAGTGGCCAGTGAGTGCATATGACAGATAATAAACAAAAGAATATTACATCCAGTTTAATGACTTACTAAAATCTAACACCTGCCAAAAGATTATCACAAGCTAACAATAGAGAAATGCTCCTACTTTATATAAATACCAATTAAATAATGAAATAACTTGCTGTGAAACCTTGTGTGCAAAACAAACACAACTCCTCTCAGCTCCATTGTTTTGGGGAAGAGGCAGAAATTAGAAATTCACTGCTACATTTCTGTGAACCCGACCTTTTCACTTCCTGCCGGTCTCCCATCACGAGTGTGAGTTTCTTGGAGTGAACATGTGAAACCTGACATGCCACTTCTTCTGTGGGAAAAAAATAAAAACTGCGTAGCCGGAAAGGCGCCCCTCTCATAAATATAAACATCCCCATCGGTCTCAGCAGACCTCTCGCTGCCGTCCTCTCTGCCTGGCTTGAGTGTCGTCAGAGGAAGACAATGTCTCCTGACCTCTGACACCCATTTAGATCAGAAGAATGACGGGTGGTGCTTTGGAGCAATGCATTTTTTAGGCTTAAAACACTTTTTTTTCTTTTGAGATGACTTTGAAAGCATTTGTTTTTCTTGTTTTTCTGACAGGATCTGCCTCGGGTTATCCAGGAGGTAAACGTGTAAAAGGAGATGGTGCGTGTCTGAACCCACAGTGAACCAAGATGGAGCCAATTAAGAGAGATATGGAGCTGCTGAGTAACAGCATGGCGACCTACGCTCACATCAAAGGTAAAATCGTAGCAGGGCTTTAAGTGTGGCTTCCACCATGGAGTTGGGGACAACCTCAAGGGGTTATTAGATGAATCTATAAAACCGCAGGCAGCTTGCTACACCACACTGTATGACTTTACGTAGGTTGTACATGAATATTTCTTTCTAAGCTCCTACACGAGTAACTCTGCATGTTACAGTTCAAAGAAATCTTTATTTAACTTTATACTTTAAACTTCATTCTGATTGGCTGCCTCGTGCAAACAGAAGGGTTTAACAACAGTGGGTGGGGCCTTTGTGCTCACACCTAGAGCCATAATAGTTTGCTTTAATAACGCTCTGCCTGAGGCGGCCATATTAGGGATATCCCTTCTTAGTGACATCACAAAGAGCCAAGAGTAGAAAATCTGGTGAAAATCAAGCGTTTAGAGTCTGAAACCTGAGTTTTTGGCTCACAGGGTTTACTTTAACATACACTGATCTGAGTATTTGAAACTTTCGCTGTCTTTGATATGAGCATCCACCACTCTAACAGTATAGAGATGACAGAAAATAAAGAAAAGCTTAATAAATCCACTTTTTAATGCTTTTATTTCAGTAAATTCGTTTTTCTTCCCTCTTCTTGTGCAGCCAATCCAGAGAGCTTTGCCCTCTACTTCATGATGGGCGTCTGCTTCGGGCTTTTCATGGCGCTGTGCCTCCTGGTGGCCGGCATCACTTGCAGGGCTCGCCGCCACAGAAAACCACCTCCGTCTCCATCGAGGAGACAGCTCAAGGAGTCCAGTGAAGAGGAGGAGGATGAGGAAGAAGAGGAGGAGAGTGTAGGAGAGGAGAGGGCGGTGGATACGGAGATCCCTAAAGTGACAGTGGGTCCTCTGAGTGACCGCAGCAGCCAGTCTAACGGCACTCTGAGGAGCCTGAACGTTTTCACCTCGGCCGAGGAGCTGGAGAAGGCTCGACGGCTGGAGGAGAGGGAGCGAATCGTCAGGGAGATCTGGAGGAACGGGCAGCCGGACATCCTGGTTACGGGGACCGGGACGATTGGACGAGTTCATTACCACTAAGAGAGACTTGGACTGAGCTTTTAAAAAACCTGTAAGGGACAACCAATGGAGAGAAACGTGCCTTGTATGGAGGCACAAAAATGGACGCAAACTAATCGCAACATTAAAAATATATATATATTATTTACCGATTAAAGAGTTTGCAATAACTTAACTTTTATCATGTAAAATGAAATTTAGAAGAAAATCCACTCTACTCAAAACAAAATACTAGTATTTTTAAAGTCCCTAAATAAATTGCAGTATTACAAAAATAAATATGAATAATAAGAGAGAAAATATGTATGCAAGCTAACCATTTAAAAATTCATAAAAGTTATTTTTAATCAGCTTTTTTTTCATGCTTGAAGTGTTTCTCAGTCAAGATGTAGTGGCATTATGAAAAATTACAAAAACAAACAAACGCACACCAAATTATTTTAGAGGTTTGGGGTTGCATGTTGCGTATCTCCTCATATAAATTTTTTTATTTCATTATTTTAATTTATTATTATGGAAAATCGGACACTTTGGGCCTCCATAAATGTGGACTATCACAGATTTTATGCACAAGTGTTTGTTTTGGGGGGAAGGTTGGCTTCATGTGTATTCATCTTTGGAATGTGAATAATTAAAGCTAAACCACTTTTTAATAAACAAATGGTCTTATAGTCACTGTTTTCCAAAATGAAGAATAAACAATTTTTAAAAAGAAAGAAAGAATAAATGAAGAAAAATTGTTAAGAATATGCTGATCTTGCTCTATCTGCACATTTCAAGTTAATAAGTCAAAGCTGATATAAAAACCCAAAATGATGATGGCAAAAAACATTTCTTTATGTGGTAGAAACAAGCTTCCATATCACAATGATGTGAAATAAGGGAGATTAAAAAAACATAGTCAGTATAAAAGAAGGCCTCTGATTTTCCCACACATTATGAAGCTTCAATCAGTTTTGGGATCGTCAGTACCCCACAGCATCCACACTATTAGTCACATACAGTAAGCTGTTAAAATGCTCCAAAACACTCCAACAGCACACACACATCGAAGAGTTTATTGATTTAAACTCAGTTATCTAGACAGATGATTGTAAGAAAAATACAATTAAATCCAGTCTATTCATGATTATTATAAAGGAGAAAATCCACAGAGGCTACCAGGCTTTTCAGCTCTGGGGTTGCTTCATGCTAGGCTGTGGCCCCTGTAGTGGGCAATGATGGTACTGCAGGTTGGTCTTGAGAACCCATTAACTACATATATATAGATATAGATATATTTAGTGGTACCTTCTGAATTCTTACATGACTATAGGATGAGTCTATGCAGGCTCTTAGTAATCCCAGGTCATGTTAGACTACATCCTTAAGCTAAAGGTATCTGGACTTCTTGGTTTGTGAAGATGTTTTATGTTTAGTCTAAGACGCTTCTTCACTTGTAAAGCAACTGATTGAGACTATTGGAGACTTAGAGACGGTCCCAAGGGTTTTTGACCCACTAGTAATCATATGGGTCGTTACGGGTCACCATCATGCGAGTTGTTGAGATCAGATGGGTCAAGGTTGAAATGGGGGCTGATCTGCCTGGGACTGCATTAAAGGGAACTGATAGCTGGTGTTTTAGGATAAGATGCACATATATATAAGATGAATCAGAAGATAATCCTTTTGGGTTAATTCTAATGAGAATGAACTATAAGTAAAATCAGCCAAAAGTCACTTCTAAAAACGTAGCTTCTCACACACCTCTAAAGAACTCGTCTTTAGACATTCGGAACCTTTCGAGCCCATTTTCCCTGCCTCCCAGTTTGAGCAACAGCACCTTCTCTCTGGTAAAGACGTGTCTGTTTGGAGGTATGAATAAAACCATTTAGCTCAAAAATACTGTAGGTTTTACCAATGCAGATGGTCTCAGAGTGGATCCCAGTAAACTCCCAGGAGATCCGTTCGTTTTTTGCTGGCTGAATTTCTCTCGTGCGCCATGAAAAGGTCGATTATGCTACAGCAGGGGAGTTTGTGTCCCGTGTCTGTCAGCTGTCATGTTTTAAGTGGCACTGCCTGAACTGGAGATTGTTTTAGGATGGGGGGGAAAACTGCTTTCCACAAGCTGGCAACTGGCACTCATTTAGGTCTTTTCTTCATCCTTTTACGTTGATGACATTCAAATCTATTGTCAACTGACTGATGATTTGGCAGCACCACTGAACTCCCTGTACGATTGCCTGAGAGAGGTTAAAGATTGGCTGGCAGAAAATTCTCTCGTTTTAAATGAGAAAAAAACTAAAGTTATGGTGTTCGACAGCCATATTCCTCGAGACCAGCTTGTTGCTCTGCTGGGGCCCCTTGCTAACTCTCTCTCCGATTCTATGCGTAACCTGGGTGTCTATTTGGATAGCTCCTTTAAGCTCGATAAGCAAGTATCATCTGTAGTTAAATCTGGTTTTTTTCAACTGCGCCAGATTTCTAAAGCTAAGCATTATATAGCACACAGGGACCTGGAAAAACTTATCCATGCTTTTGTGACCTCCAGGTTAGATTATTGTAATTCTCTCTACTGTGGTCTCCAAGCCTTCTCTCTTCGAAGGCTGCAACTCGTTCAGAATGCTGCGGCTCGCCTTCTTACTGGCACTAGAAAATTTGACCCTATTACTCCGGCTCTTGTTGATCTGCACTGGTTACCAATCAAATATCGCATTGAGTTTAAAATCTTGCTACTCACTTTTAAAATCCTGAATAACATTGCGCCCAGCTACCTCACTGACCTCCTCAATTGTACATTTCTTGTCGTGCATTAAGATCATCAGGTCAATTACTCCTGGCCCAACCTAAGTTTAGACTGAAGACCAGAGGCGATCGTGCCTTTGCTTCAGCTGCACCCAACCTTATTCGAGCCTTGGATTCTATCCACTCCTTTAAATCAAGATTAAAAGCATATCTATTTGACTTTGCTTTCCCGACCAGTTAATACCCTTTTAAATCTTTTAAATTTTAAACTTTTAAATCTTTTATTAGATTTTATTAAATGTATTATTTTTTATTAATTTTACTGCTGTTTTTGTCTTCTTAGCATATTTTGTATTTATCTAACTCTCCTGGTCTGTTAGTGCCTCTATCCTGTCTGTGCTTGTGCCCGATTTGTACCCTGTTATTGACCTATGTTGACTCTCCATATTACTGTGAAGCACTTTGGTGTGCCTTCGGGTTTTTAAATGTGCTATATAAATAAAATTGTATTGTATTGTAATTGTATTGTATTTTACTGATTTTATGAGCATTTCCCATCCATTTCAGGTTTTTATCCTAATACACAGTAAGCAATTTTTTGTGGATGTTTGTGTTAATGGCAGTTTAAAGACATTTTCTTGCTCTGAGGCTGATGCGCAGAGAGAAGGTGGAACCGTTTAATTAGATATTATAAAAACAGCCTACTAAAGTACCTGTTAAAGCTGCAACACAACACTATTGTTTTTTGTCAAAACTTGTATCAAATCATAGCCACAAACGTCACTTTCTTTTTAGTACACATAACTCTCTTATAAATCGATGTATTTTGTGCCCTCGTCTCCATTTACTGAAAAACATTTTTAAGACAAGATTTCTACTGTCAGGTCTTTTCCTTCTGGTCCTGTCCTAGATCTGTCACTGAGAGCTCCCTTGTCACAAGGGTCACCACAAAAAAATACATTTGCTCTTTGGTGCGTTCCGTATTTTCACCCTCACTCTTCAGGAGCTGACCCACTGTCACCACTAGATGGCTCCATCTCCTCATTCTTCTCGTTTAGTTGCTGAAAACAATTTACTCTGCAAATTATACTGTGGTGCTAATTTCCAGGCAAAAATAAACAGCACTCAATGAGCTCAGAAATCTTGCATCCTAATTTTAAAATTATAATAAACATATTTACGCAAAAAATATATATATCAGATGAGATTTAAAGTCTTAAGCGCTGTTAGTTACCATCGATAACGACGGGGGTGTGTTCATGAAAAATGAGAAGCTTTATAATGTCATTTGAGACTTTTTGCAGTTTTTAATTATTGATGTCTCTTTTAGATTGATTACTGTACTGCTTTTAGAGTTAGCTGCGTGTGAATAATACTTATAGTTTTTAAATTAAATGCACAGCAATTACAATAATTTATTAGCACAGAGGCATGAAAATATGCAAAAATCTTAACATGTTTTTAGATGTCGATAAATAACTCTAGGATAATACACTTTATGTGAAGATTTTGTGTTTTTGTATATTCAATGTGATCTGTAACCCACATGTAATAACATATACCCCTGAAACTGCATTTATTTCTTTTTCTAAAGAAAAAACACTCACAAAAATGCCCCGAATCAAAGAAAAATTTATTGAAAATTAAAAGACGGGTAGTTCAAAGCTCTTGAACAGTAAAAAAGATTTCAGCATCAGACCGAACAAAATCAGTCCTGTTTGATTCATGCAGTATGTACAGTCGAACGTGGACGAGAAGGGCGCGGCGAGATGTGGCCAAACTAGTTCTGCTAGTTCAGGTCGATTCCATTTAAAATCATCACATCATGTTTGTTTTTTTTCACCACAAATCTTCACATTTCTCTTCAGTTAGTTTTTTTTTTTTTTTACACAAGTAAAACTGCAGGATTACAAAGCTTCAGATCTAATTCTATACATGGATTATGTCATGTAACACTACTGATTTTATTTTAATTAAAAATCTAGACAAACATGGCCTCTTATCTAAACAGATATGACGGCGCCGGAAAAATGTTCACGCGTTTTCTGTCTAAAACACATCCGTCTTACTATGGAAACATCCACAAACCAACGAGAATATGCAGCAGCTGCTGATGAGCTGCGTGTAAAAGCTCAGAAAGCAGAAGTGACGAACGCCCGGGGAGACCGCCACGTCTGCGAATCAGCGAGCCGGGCAGCTGCCTCCGATTGGTCCCGTTGAGCAACGTATGAATCAAATGTCTCATGCATTTAAAAAAAACAAAACAAAAACCCCCAAAACAGATTAATCAGATTTCTCCTACACGCTTTCACCTTCAAACATATCAGACGGACACGTGACCGTATTATTTCCTAAGGCACAATCTCTTTTCTTTTTTGCCGTGTCCGCGGAAACATTTTTTACCTTTTCGAATCTTTGCCGATGCGATAAACACAAATCAAAACTCACCATTTAACACCTAAACAAAACAAAAAAAACAATCACAGTAACAGTTGCGCTCCTCTTTTCGCTTCTACACAGAGAACTCACTGAACATGTTAACCGTTAAAACATGAGATGAAGCAAGATGGAAAAAACAGAAATTTAACCCCTTCATCACCACTCTAACCGCTCTGATAGGACTTCTACATGTAGGTGATGGAGCGAGAGCTTTACTGCTTCAGGCTCGGCGCATCCCCGGCGCCCTTGGCTTCTTTATGGTCGACTTCCAGGCTGTCGTCTGCCAGCTCCCCCTCCTCTCCTCCCTGATACATGTCGTGGGTCCACTTCGGGCTGCTGCCTCCCTTCCGGTACACGAAGCGGCCTCGGCGAGTGGGGAAGGAGCCGCGGCCTCTGCCTCGGTTATCAACCCAGGTTTTCTCTCCATCGCGATCATCGTGCTGAAAGTGTAAAGATGTGATTTATTTATCCCACAACATTCACACACGCTTAAACATCAAAGAAGTCCAAAGCACCTGAAATCTTTTCTGAAGGAGCTAAAACATTTTCAGACAAACTCCAGTGAATTTCTGGCAAATTACTCCTACATCATATTTATAAACCAACTGAACCGCTGAAAACAATAAAAGCTGAACAGGATCGAGCAAACTCACTCAAACTGAACTGAAAACAGAAACTTAAAAAGAAATACAAATAAAAAACATTAGACATCCAGATCAACAGAATCAACTTTGTAGGAATAGCACTCACTCTGTTAGGCAAACCTCAACTTCTTTTTAAGACTTATCTAGTCAGCCAATCACATTGCAGCAACTCGATGCACTTAGGCATTTAGACATAGTCAAAACGACCTGTTGAAGTTCAAACTGAGCATCAGAATAAGGAATAAAAGTGATTTAGGTGACTTTAATTTAAATGGTTATTGGTGGTTCAAGTATTTCAGAAGCTACACACAACTGTCTCTACAGACTATTTTCTTTACAGAGAACGGTCTGAAAAACAGAAAACATCCAGCGAGCTGCAGTTCTCTGGATGAAAATGTCATGTTGATGCCAGAGTAGAATGGTCTTGGTGAGTTAAGTTGACAGGAAGAAAACAATAACTCAAGCAATCACAAGACGTGCAAACGAGCATCGCTGAATGCACGTGACATAGATGGGCTGCAGCGGCAGAAGTACTCAAATGATCCCAGTCACCAAATCACAATCCAGCAGAGCAGCTCTCAAGGCCAAAGAATGTGCAGCTCAATACTGGAAAGGTGTACCTAATAAAGCAGTGAGTATATATTTTGGATTATGCCTTGCACTGACTGAACAGCTGTTGTTCACTGGACTACTTTTTCGGCTTTGCATGTCCTCCATTTCAAATACACCAGTAAATCAATTAGCAGCTGCAGAGACTCACCAGGTAGTACTTCCTGCTCTTGGGGGTGTATTCAGGGTCCCACTCCTCGTCAGGCGGCCGCACTGGAGGATTTATGTTGGCAGGGTTTCCATTGCTGTTGTTGCCGGGGTAATTTCCCCTGTTCCAACCTCTTCCTCTGACTCTGGGGAACTGAAAGCAAAAACAACAGGCAGGACTGAAACTCGCAGTCTTGAGACAAACTCTTTGATATCTAACGAGATGGAGGAGAAGATTATAACTAGGTCCTGTGACAATGAGACAAGAACACACACACACACACACACACACACACACACACACACACACACACACGGACTACAGGCATTAGAGTTTAGTGATGAGCTGACTTTCCACTGACTGGCGCTACGTTACCTTTATAAAAACCATGTAGTGCATGGAATATGTATGATAGACTGTCATCATCATCATTTATTGTCATCATCCACATTATGATCCGTAGCATTAGGAGGAAGGAACAGAGCAGACAAGCGCAGTCTACTGTCTACTGCCATTAGGATAGGAAATCGCAAGAAGATGACATGTCAATAACAAAAACAGCCAAGGAGACATTCAAAGATGAAGGGAACTTACAAATCCACGGCCTCGGCCTCTCTCCATGCCATGGCCCTCATAATCTCGAGGGCCTCGGTCACCAGGGCCAGCGTAGTCCCGCGGTGGATAGCGTGTGTGGCTGAAGCCCTCCTCAGGGTGCTCCATCCCTTCCCCCATGTATTCTTTGCCTCGGAATGGCGGAGGATAAGGGGACTGGGAGGATGAGGAGGAAGAAGAGGAAGGAGAGCGATCCCGCTTCTTCTTACCCTTCCTGTAAGGCAGGTGACAAAAAATAAAGGACGTGCGTCATTAAAACTAAGTTATGAATCAGTGGATATACTGATACTGCTGTTATGAATCTGTGTCAAATAAATAACAACAAACTTGGATTTCTTGTGGTGCTTCCCAGATTTCTCAGAGGACCTCTCTCTACTCAGTCCCTGGGAGCCTCCCGGGCTCCTGGCCCCTTCACGCTTGAAGTCGCGCTCCTTCCCAGCAAACCTCTTACGTCTTTCAATATCCAGGCGAAGGTCCATCACGTCGCCTTTGAACTTTTTACTTGGGTCCTGCAGAGATTCGATTTTAGCAAACAGTTAAAGCAGCCGTTCACAGGGCTGATGGGAAATTTTTGAATGAATGCACAGAGCACCACACTGTATACAACTTATACAAATACTGCGTTCCCTCAGGTGGTCAAGAAACATGTTACCGTAATCTGCAACTGTTACAAATGTAGAAAAACTATGATAACAAAATGTTTATATCTTACAGCTATTTGTGGAAGTATCTGTGGAAACCAGCAGCATGCATGTAGCTTATTTAAATAAACTGAATTTTACAGTTTTGTGGCTTGATTTTTTTTCTTTTTAGGAAAAATACTTACAAGGTAAAGGCACTGATAATCGTCCCTTGAGAGGCTTGGACTCGGGATCTTAATTCACTTCCTTTAAGCCTTTGCTTGGGTTCGTACATACCCAATCAATAACCATATCTCATAGGCTGGGGGGCTTGCTTGGCACTTATAAAACACAATTGGGCTCTTTTGATTTAGAAATACGCATCCTTTGAAAGAAAAGCACAAAGCTGAACCACTGCTGCTCTGGATTGTCTCAGATTTGCTTGTTCCACATACGTCAAATTTCAAAAGGGCTCGTCACCTTGTAGCTTGCCTCCTCCAAATCCTCAAACAGGTGAGAGTGCCTCTTAAAAGCACTGGGGGAAACATCGATTCTCCTAAAAGACGAGGGAAAAGCCTCATTAGTGATTGTAGGAAGTTTTCAGAACAGAGATTCTTGGATGAATTAATCAAAAATGATCAGATAGTCGTTTCTGGAGGCTACCTGTGGATTTCTGGGCTCTTCCTTGGCTTCATCATTTCTGCCTCTGCAGCTTTTCTTTGGTACATGGCAAAGCGCTCACTTAGAGTCATGTCAGAGGAGTGGAAGTGTTGAGCTGCAGACAAACCACAGAAAGGTATTATTCCAAATACACACAAGACTAACGCTGATAACTCGCTAATATGCAAGTAATGAATCGTCGGAGCTCATCAGCTTGCCCAAACCTTTGCGCGGACGTGACACTGCAAACACACTGTACCTTTGATGTAGTGCACAATAGAGACTATGTGCTGAGCGAACAGCTCAGACGGGCTGCGACGGAGCTGTGTGGACTGAATGTGCTGGAAAATGGAGCGAAATTCTGGATCCTTCTTAGTGGTATTCAGCAGCTCCCGGGGCAGGTGGCGATCTTTAGAGAGGGAGGAGCTAAGAGCAAACAGGAAGGAAGGAGCAAAGATTAATGCAAACATGCTGAACAAATATATGATGAAATGTTTGCTATTTGGTATCTGCATTTATAATGGCTGACAAATGAAAACTCAAGAGTAAAAAAAAGAGAGAAACACCCTTCAACCATGTAATTACGATGCACAGCGTGTCCACCAGATGGTAGTCTACTACTTCCCTGAACAGTAAATAAATAACTACATCTAACAAATGTTAGGGAAGTCTGTTCATGTTTCAAGTGTCTGAAAGAAAGAAAAATGGCATTGGAATATTGTGTTTTTAAAATCACCAAATTTCGAGATCAGTGTTAAATACAGACGCTATTTTTTGTTTTTAAAGAAGCTGTGAAGTTTAAAATGCAAACGTCACACCGATAAAAATCATCTCTTTCTTTCCTTATTGAGAGATTTGCTAGTTTGGTAGTTTGAAATCTTAAAAATAGAAAAGTGTCCAGCTAAGCTTTAAGATTACTGGTGCCACCTTTACTGCCCGTGAGCATTAGGCTACGTTCACACTGCAGGCGAAAGCGCATCAAATCTGATTTTTTTTTTGACCCTATGCAACCCATATCCGATCATGGTGTGACAGTGTGAACGGCACAAATCCGATATTTTCAAATCCGATCTGGGTCACTTTCATAAGTGGTACTGAATCCGATACATATCTGATGTTTTAGAAAGCGACTGCTGTTTGAACAGTCAGGTCGCATTAATCCGTCTTTTACATCACTGACACAAGACAGACGCCAATTATCAGCTCCGGAGAAGCGCCCGAGAAGACATCGCGAACGCTTCCTGGCCATCCAGAGTAGATGTCAGTGAAACTGTTGGGAAGACAACGTGAACATTTTATTTGTACTGTATAATCTGCAGATTCTGACAGAAATCTGCAGCTAACCTTTGAAGCGCCGCTCCTCTAAAACAGCAATAAGGATAATTATTAGGTTATTTACATTATTATGTAAATAACAAAATAACTTAAAGCAAAAATTGGGAAACGTAAAGTCCGAAGTCTTTATATTAAGGGCCATCAGTCAAACAATATTGTTTGCTCTGCGTCTAAACAGAGCGCGTTGTGTGTGACGTCTTCTTTTGCGCATGAGGGTTCACACTAGAGCGCGTTTGCTGTCGCATTTTATTTGTAGTTTATTTGCACATACCTGGGAAGTTCATCTAAAGAAGCGATTCTGAGCTCAAAGTCTTCTTTTGATGCAAACAGACGCGGTGCGGGCGATTGTTCACGAGGAGGAAAAGCTCCAGGGAACAGTGGCCGGTCTTTCTCTCTTGAAGTGGTTGGTGGGGACAAACTCCTTCTGGCCTTCTCCTTTTCTTTCTTCTCCTTCTTCTTGGACTTCTCCTCTTTCTTATGTTTGCGGCTTCGGTACAACTCCTCCTCCACATCATCAATGGGGTCTATGTCTTCGGGGTCTACACGGACTTTCTCCTTAATGGACGGGTAAGATGTTGAATAGCTTGACTCGTCCCCCCATTTCCCGAACATGTCCCGAGCTACGAGGGCAGGTTTTACCTCAGCATCCTCCTCAAGGTCCCTCTCTTTCATCCCGTGTGATTTGAGGAACTCTTCTTCTCCAGCCTCAAAGAAAGGCATAGTCTTGTCTTCCTTGATGTCACCAAAGGACGAGAGGTTGAAGAGCTCTCCAGTTTTGCCACTTTTCTCTTGTTCTCTATCTACAGTGATCTGCTCCTTTTCACGACTGTTCTCCTTTTCAGCTGCCTGCTTTTTGTTTTTGTTCTCAGCCATAAACCTGAAACAGAGAAATTCAAAGTGAACTTTAGCACCCGCACCTCCAAGTGAACCAATAATACGATTTAAATTAATAATTTCAGACTGGGATGAATAATGCAAGAGGGAAAACAAGACCACACAAGTGCAACATGTTCTAACAAGCTGAAAGTGAAAGGTACAATACACACTGGGGATGGGCATGCTTAAAACCAGGTTGTAAAAAGATTATTTACTGAAACATTAGACATTTTCCTGTTACCCAACCTTCTGTCCTTCCTTAATGTTTTCATTTTCATTTCTGTCAAACTTGTGTATCACAAATAATCTTGAAACTACCTTTTATTCTGAAAGAAAAATCGCTTAATGACACTTAATAAAACAGAATCATGAATCTGAATGTGTATTTATAGGCAGAAATAGACTAGAAGTAATAAATGTATGAGCTAGTTTGTCAGTATTACTTTGAGACAGGATATTGCTCATTTTAGATACACTGCCCAAATTATATAATAGTCCTACACATTTGTTTAGTTGTCTAATAAACGACTCCAACATCCCTCACAGTGTTACTGGGGACCAAGCTAATGCCACCCAGAGTAACTATCTGGTTAGGGATTTTTAGAGTCGCATACAAAAACCTCAGTTATCAGAGGTTATTGTACTGCTTCTAAGCAGGAAATTGGAGGTCATAGAGAAACTTAATGTTTTTAATACATTCCTGTAGTTCAGCTAACTTGTGTGAGTTCATGAAAAGATAAAGCTGGGTGTCATCTGCATAGCAATGAAAATGTATGCCTTCTTTCTGTATCTATCAATCTATCTATCTATCTATCTATCTATCTATCTATCTATCTATAGAATATATAATGTAAATAGAAATGGTCAAAGTCCATAATTAACCTTAATGTGTGAAAAAAAAAAAGACTCTCCATTTACATGACCAAAGTGGAGTCTGTTATTGTAGGGTCTTTAGCTTACAATATAAAAGCATATTGGTACGGTACGGCCTTATTTTTGTCTCCATTTGTTTTTACAATGGTCAGTGCTCAAATATACATCGCCAAAGTTTAAAGTCATTGAGGTCAGAATATGAAAAGGTAATTCCTCGATTAAAGGGACAGGAGCTAAAGCACCTAATTTCAGATCAACTTTAGCAGTTAGGCTGTTTACTAAGCCCCTTCAGAGCTCTATAATTACTGAATTTCATGACTTCATTTTCAAATATCCATCAGCAGACCTTGCTTTTTCTGAAGAAAAATGGCTTAAAGGGTTTTAGACAGCAGCATCTCCCACTGGTTTGTGAAGGGGTGGATCTGACAGCATGCTCATTTGCTAATTACCTGGGGCTAATTACTCGTGACCCAACATGCAAATCCTGAACAATTGTCCTTTCTAACTCAAAAATTATTATAATTTACAAATTGGCTTCATATTCTAAACAGCATGGCCTGAGGGTTGATCATAAAGTCACCACAAAATAACGGAGGCTGAGGCTGTTTTCTCACATATTTCTATAGAACCAGAAGTCTATTGCAACCTTAAACATCACCCTTTGCTGGCCATTTAGAAAAATAGTGCCTTAAAACAGGTTTAAGGCACTTCTACATTTGCTTTTAAGAACCAGGACCACTAATTTAATTCCCCAGTTAGTGTGTTTTTTTTTTTTAAAATAAAAGCTTGAACTACCCTTCACTTTCCTCAAGAGACTGAAGGCAGACAAACACAAGCACTACAACCAAATTTGGAGATCACCTGCCAATTCAAATTTCAGGATGCTTGTCATCATTTGACTTAAACAACCTTATGGAAAAAAAAAAAAGCCCATCCCCAATGCAAACAGTACAGACCATGACTCACATTTTCATGGTTATATACTCACGTCAACACCATCGTCTTAAGTAAGTGGGATTTCATACAACTTCCTCTCAGAAAACAGCCGGCTACATTTTCAATTCACTTAAAATCAGGAGTCTTATGTTTCATTCCTTTTTAAACTGTATTCTTCCAAGGATCTTTGAAAAAAGCTAAACATGTTTGAAAGACAAATAACGTTCATGATTTGTTAGGAAAAATAAAAAGAGAAAATAATATAATTACATTTCAATATCTAAAATAAAGTACTGGACATACTTTTTGAAGGCAGCAGAGATCACAGTCTTATCTGTAGTTTTGACATCATCCTTTGAGAAGAATCCAAATCCGCTGAACGAGGCCGTTTGTCCAGACTTTGTGGGGCTCTTTGCTGGAGGTGATGCACTGCTGATGGTTTTCCACATAGTGCCACCACTGGTGGGCCCTTTGACCTCAGGACCAGAAGGCGCGTCCTCTTTCTTAGTCTCTGGGCTGGTTGGTTTGGGGCTTGCGTCGTAGTCAATCCATTTGCCTCCAGAAGTCTTCTCGATGACGCTGCCATCTGGTTCCGGAGTAGACTTCTCAACCTGACTTTCAACTGGCTTGTCTTTAGCATCCTTGTTGCTGGGCTTTCCCTTGCTGCTGCGGTGGCGTGGGGATGAGGAGCGGGACCGAGAGGAGTAGCTGGAGCGCCTAGAATGGCGGGATCGTCCAGAAGACGAACGATCAGAGTAGCGGGAGCGGCTCCGGCTGCCCGAGCGCTTCCTGGGTGTACGGGAGCGTGAGCGGCCCCTCCTGGGGCTGTGAGAATGGTGGTCCTGGTCATGATGCCGATCATGCCAGCCGCCCCCGCCACCACCGCCACCTCCTCCTCCACCACCACCACCACCACCCTGCCAATTACCCTTATAGCCATAACCTCCTCCACCTCTGTTTTGGTAATGGCCGCGTTGGTAATAGCCTCGGCCTCTACCTCGGTAGTGGTACGGCCTACGGTAGCCTCTGTTGTAACCTCTGAAGCCACCTCTGTTGTTCTGATAGTCCCGAGAAGGATAGTTTCTATAGGACGGAGAGTGCGAGCGAGAACGGGAACGAGACCTAGAACTGAATAAAAGGAGGGGGGAGAGAGAAGAGGAGATACATGTGAAAAGCTGTTCATAACATTAAGAACAAGTCAGTACAGGTAATTCACACAACACCAAACACAAAAAGATCACTGTCAAACTGTTGTCTTCTTAGGAAAGTATCACACATTTCAACCGGGTCTACTTGACATGTGGATACAAGATTTGAATGAAAACTTCTGAAAACCTAAAGGTTTATAATCTTAGTGCATTAGTAGTCTGTGGGTGCTACAAAAAGCTTTGAAAACAAACATCTATTCCTGCACGTAAAAAAAAAAAAAAAAAAAAAAAAAAAATGGCATCCACCAAAGAGGTTTAGGTCTTTCACCAGTTAATAAAAACTAAAGGTCTGAGAAACAGGGAATAAAAAAGGAGGACTGAATCATCCCAACACACACAGTAAATAGACATTCCCAAAGTCCCATTCTAAGACAGGAAAAACTGTCACCGTTGCACAAATTATTATTTAATGTGATTATTTCCTGGTCTGCTTTAAAACTTTATATTTTGTTTGGGCTGCTGCTGAACAAATTAAGCAACAATCATCATCTTACAAGCCAAAAACAACCAACTCAGAAAATAGACATTGAAAGCAATAAGTTGAAGCCCTCCAAGTTAAATGCTTAAATTTATACTGATTCATAATACAGGAGTAACACCTCAGCAGCCTGACCAGCAGATGGAGCCCAAATCAAGAACAGGTCTTTTTGCTCTGGTAACCTTTGAGACTCGGATGTCACACAAAACCTTTATTCACTCGTGGATCTCCGAGGCTACAAAACGGACCATAGTGGTCCACAGACCCTAATGTAGGTGCACACTCCAACAGGAGCTCAGTTACTGAGCACTGTGGCCTGATTGGAAGGAGCAGCAGGTTGCTCACATGTAAACTAAAACAGACATTAAAGATCTCCGTGATTAAAAGAGTTCCATTTCAGCAAACGGTTACATTAACAACAAAATTACTTAAGGAACTTCACCTACACATTCCAGATAAAATCAAAGTCAAACTTTTACTCATGCAACACAGATTATCTCTCCTGGAAAAAGAAAACAAATCTTCTCTGCTTACCCCTTGGACCTTTTCATTGAAACAGAGCTGTTGTGGACTCGGCTGCATCAAATACAAGACGGGAAAAAAAAACAACACTTGTTCGCACACGAGGGCCTTAATGAATGTGTCGGAAAAACGAGTAGACCCAGAGGGAGGAGGCATCAGAAAGGGAGGGAGATAACAACAAGGCCAAGAGTGGTGACTTATCTTCTATTTCCTGCTTTGAAAAATCATTGATATTCAATACGGCAAGAAGAAAAAAGAAAACAATCTAACAACTGTCTCTGAATGTGTTTATTGGCTCCAAAAACAGGCAGACTGGAAATAGAAAGGCACGCCGGTAGATTTTTAGAGTGAAGGTGCGCTGATGCAAACTGCTTAAAAACAAATCATGCAAATCAAACCTAGAATGAGCTGCGTTGAGTCAAGGCTGAAGGACCCACAGAGTGAACCTGAGCAAATGCTGCATACTACACAAATACATGCAGCTGCAAAACATCTGTATTTGTGAGAGATAATTTAGGAAGAAACGATCTTCACTGAAACCGCTCAGCCCTTTGCATGAGTGCTTCACTGAAAGATGAGCCGAATCAGATAGTGAGTGAAACACGAGCCGAGCATTTCCTTGTTACTTCGTACTCAGTAAACACCAAAGCCACAAAGACCTTTGTACACAAATACACTCCACTTGCACTCATTTTTGACTGAATTTTCTTTAGATAGTAAATGCCAAAATCTATGACAGCAACTATTACTTGCATCATATGCCAAACATCATATGTTCCAAAACAAACAAGGTCCAGTTTGTCAAACTAGGCAAGATTACTGGAAATGAATGCTTTGACCTCCTTTAGAAATGGGCAGACACTCCCCTCTAAGCCTTCTATCATCTAACCCTCTACACCACAATGGATTTCTAATGGGATAGTCCAGATACCCGAGAATTATGAAGGATAAATGAGATCTGATGAACTTTACACGAAATATAGTTTTAAAAAAATGCTGTAAGGTGTTAATTATGAGTTCGTTTTTAATTTAAAGATCACCCCTTTTAAATTATATTCGACCATTTAACGTTTGTATATTTTATCATGTATTTCTTCCTCATTGCGCTCTCTTCTTACTCAACTCCACTTCTTCCTCTTCCTCCTCTTTTAAGTCAGAGCTCTAACACAATACATTTATTTATTCCCGATATTGTCGACAATAATTACTGTACACGCAATCTTACTGGTTGACTTACTCGACAGCGGAGAAGAGCCAGCTAAACAAAACCAGCTCTTAACTTACAACCAGTAAGTTAAGAGAATACCAGCTATCTTAAGACTCAAGTGATCACTCGAGTGATCGTATTCACACATCGTTTGAGAGTTTATTCACCAAGTGTCTGAGTATGACAATGTATCTTGTGAATGCGTCGTGCTACCATGATGTCCCCTAAAGCTCATCTTCTCTTCTTTCTGAAACCACTTGAATTTTGAACAAATCATGGCCATTTAAGGAGTTCTTGTAAAATGTTCACACCACCAGGCCAATTTTTTTTAAAATGAAAGAAAGCTCCTCTTATACGCTTATCAGTTATGTTTAACATCAAAACGAAACCACACCTCTTATGGTGTGACTTTAGAAGCTACTTAGTAACAATCAGACACCTTTAACTAACACAAATATGAATTTCCTGTGGACAGGTATTGTTAAATTCTCATGGGTTAAAATTACTCCATTTTGTTTTTGTTCATCTTAATAATTCTAT